>NW_027185374.1:9392603-9992603 GCF_022577435.1 Embiotoca jacksoni
TTCACTCATTTTCTTGCTCTTAATGCATATTTGATTCTACCTGTAATGTCTAACTACGTCTGTAATAATAATTAAAAAAATATATTTTAAAAAAAATGTAAAAAGTAAAATACAGACACACACACACTCTCTCTCGCTGACATACAATGAAACAAACAAACAAAAAAAAGAGCGATTTATGAAAAACAATAACCTGTGTGTAACTATTGTGTATTCAGAGTAGAACAAATATAAACTGGAAGCATATCAATTTCCAGGTCCCACAAACATAACTACAAAATAAATCGTGGCAGAAATGTGCAGACAAAACAAACGTGCTAATTTTAGGCTGCATCGTACTGCACAAACACACACGTGCAGTACAACAGATGAGGTTTATTCAGCAAGCCTAAGGAGGCTCATATAGGAGGGTTGACATCCAAACGTAAAATGTAGGGATTTTTTTTTTTCCTTTTCTTTTTTCTTTTGCCAGTAAGTTGTTTTGAGTCTGTACCCGAGTGGTCGCTATGGCAACAGCAGGGCAGAAGCAGAGGCAGGGAGTCATGCAAGGGTGTAGGAGCCATTATAGACGGAGGATGGAGGGGGACTCGGTCCTCTGCACATGATCAAGCCTGAGCTCTGCTGGCTCTCTCTGTTCGGACCGTAAATCACATTTGTATTTGGTCCGTGAAGAAGTCATGTCAAATATTTATTTTATATTGTTTGTGAAAATCTATCCCAGTTTACACTCTTACACACACACACACACACACACACACACACACACAGACAGATACAGACACACATATAGAGTTCCCCCCAAATCCACTTACAAAATAGTCTCTTAACTCAATTCCACTGCTGGTTGAGAAAGAAGCAAAGACTTCAAATTTGAGATGTGACATATTCCCTAATCCTTTTTTTTTTTCCCAACAGAGTGAGTCATCCTCTCAAACACACTCAACCTTTGGTGCGGCCACCTTCTTCCTCGTCTCCCTACCCCTCCCTCCCTCTTCTCCGCGTCCTGCCTCAGAGCGTCATCAGGTTGCCATAGCAACGGCCCGCCTATGGGAGACAGAGATCAGATCATTATGGACCATGGGATCCAGAAACTGAAGGGCATGACTTTTTTTTTTTTTTTTTTTTTTTTCTTTTCTGTGAACACAGGAAGTGGGAACCCTTAACAGGAAAGCTTGAACTCCTCAAACACCCAGTGCAGCACTGTGAGGCTTCGCTGGGAGAAGTTTTGCTGAGTGGTGTTTGTGGGAGGCTCTGAAATTCCTTTTAAGCCTTTTGAAAAACATAAGTAATGCATGTCTAGCATCATCAACCCTGCATGTGGCTTAAAATAAACCTAATTTGATGAGATATGCAAAATGGACTGCTTTGAGATGTAAACATGTAGCCCCAAGAAACAGTTAACCAGAACTTGCTTGCACACTTCTGAATTAATGGATCTGACAGACGTGGCAGTGATCGGCCTGCTGAAAGCCCACAGTCAGGAAATCCAAATGTGCTCTCATTTTATTTATGGGTGGGGAAATCGAAGTGGGAAAAGTGCATCGCAATGTGTTCAAGTTCAGAGACGGAAGCACAAAATACATCAAGGAAACTGTTTTGTTTGATAAAGATCAAAGAGAATTTTTGGGAGAATGAAGTGTGTTTACGAGTCCTCAAATCCAGGCTGCTTCTGCCTGCCCCTATTATTAGTGGGAAGCCGTGTGTACGTGTGTGTGTTTGTACTGCGAGCCCGGAGGGCTGCATTAAGCTGAAGTGACAGTGGGGATCTTTAAGATGCCTTCCAAAGTTTGCTATTGAAGATGATCTTATCTCTGAGCCCCCCAAAAACAGCCGGGAAGAAGAGAGGAGAGGAAGCAGGAGAGGAGAGGAAGCAGGAGAGGAAGCAGGAGAGCAGAGGAGATGATATTTAAAGCCAACAAGTTGTTTTCAAGTGTAACGATGAGTTTAGGCTATTATAGTGAATGTAAACACAAATACTGTGTGTAGTTCAGTGTGTTTGATTTACAGATAAAAATCTCTTTTAAAAATTCATCCATTACTGTTAAACCTTTTTGGGTCTGACAAAGCTCCACTTCACTTTGAAAGCCATATCACCTCAGGGCTACCATGGTAACTTTGATATATTATATTTATAGATATTAATGATGACCTTTTTTCACCCCCAGTCGTAATTTTATCCATTATTGATCAAAAGATAGCTTGTAACCCAGGTAACCATCTGAGTCAGGCTGATTGCTGCTGCGTTCCAGTACGGAGGTGAGACTCCATATAAATGTGCAATCTGTATCTGAAAAATGACACCTGATCATCGGCCTCTGCATCCACACCTGCTGTTAAAGAAGGCGACGGAAATCATCTTGAAGATTTTCATTTCAATAAATGTCTGCTCGTCACTATTTCTTGCCAAATGAGATGAAACAATGGCCCACTGATAAAAGCAACCTGCTTTCATCCCAAAGCCAATAACACACCGGTCAGTCCACTACAACATACTGTCAGTGTCACGTTTAACCACGGGGTTACGTTCAGGCGTTTAAAACACGTGGTTCGGTTTGGGTTCGTGAAATGACATCATTTCACCAAGAAAAGATTTCTTTAAAGAAATCCACGTCGCCTCGTCAATGAATTTTGTCACGTGACCTCCTTCTTCGACCCTGGTCAGACCTGCGTGTACTTTTCACACCTAAGCGATGTGACAAAATGTGACACAGACGCTGTACGTCCAGCGCCGCGATTCCCAAGCCGTGGCGCGTGTACCCCCCCGGCGGTCCGAGAGGCTCCACCTGGCGGTACACGAGAGTCTCGGCTGAAAAGCTTGTTTTGCACTCCGGCTGGCCGACGTCCAAAAACCTGCCGCTACATTTCATTTTATTATGGACAACATGTTTTACACATGGGCAACACATCACATCACAATGATGTAAAAATTAGTTGTTAATCATTCGAATACTTCAGAAACACTGTAAGATCTGCCTGTGCTTCGCCGCGGAGGTTAAGATGACATCCTGCTCGACACAGCAAAACGCTAACATTAACGTGGCGCAGCTGGATTGGGACTCCTCAGTTGTTGATTTCAGGGGGTGTTTTGAAACAGTTTCAAGGTCTTAAAACCATCGAGAGGAAAGTGACGGCGCTGGAAGTGACAGCTCAGACGAGCATCTGAAAGCTGAAGAGGAGTCGAAGTCGGCTGTTCTTTAACTCGCTTTTCAACGGCCGATGGGCGACACAGCTGCAGCGACCACTTCAATTCAATTTTATTTATACAGCGCCAAATCACAACAGAGGTTATTCCATGGCGCTTCACACGTTAAAGTCCTTACAGCAAGACTTTACAACATTATACAGAGAAACCCGACAAGTCAACAATTCCCACGTAAGCTAGGAGGGGAAAAAAAAAAAAAACTCTTTAAAGGGAGAAAAATCTCCAACAGAGGGAAGGAAAAACTCCCCCTTAACAGGAAGAAACCTCCGACGGAACCAGACTCAGAGGTGGGCGGCCATCTGCCTCGACCGAATACTCATCACCAAAGAGAATGAAACTAAAGAACTTTGAGATCATAACTTTAATAAACGCTCTCCTATTTGGGCTTCTGCTACCATTCTTTTCGAAAACTGTAATTCACTGTAGGTTATATACAGTTAATGCCTCTAATGCCTGTTGATAGTTGACTTGAAATGATTTTTTTTTTTTTCCCATAATGCACTTAATTTGTCACTGACTGGACTACTTTTTCAAAGTGTGTAATTAGAGACACACTCACACATCGAGAGGAGGACGGGAAAGAGTCTCTGCAGGAAAACCAAGCTGTTGCTGCACACAAACACATTATTTTATGATCACAACATTGTCAGATTAAATGAACCGAACTGCAGGTGTTGCCGATCTACAGACTGCATTAACAGCACGCCGGGTTGGTTTCCAGACATGAAACCTGATGTGGTGTGGAAAAACATGACAGCGTTTCATATTGCGATTTGTTTTGTATGATTCGTTCACTCCTTTACGTTACAGTTTTTCACCATCGCAAAGACCCATTTCTTGAAATCTCCCATTCGTTTCTCAGAACTGTAAGCACCAGCACAATTTTCAAACTATATTCACAAAGCCTCTGACTCTTCTTGCAAAGCCGAAGTTTCGCCTTAAAACAGTTTCGTCTGCGCTCAAAATCAAACCATGTTGTCACATCAGGCTCCGAGCCACGAGCACTACTCAGCAGTCATTACACACCGCATCAAAAAATAGAAAACACCATGTTCATGGCATGCAGCTCCGGAAAATATGTTTGTTCACAATACACTAAATGCATTTTGAATTGAAAAAAAACCAACAACAAAAAAACATTTCATAACTCAGTGGATTCAGCATTTTCTTACAGTAAAGAATAAAGTTGTGGAAAAGGACAAAAATTCAAGAAGAATCTATCAATTCTACAAAAAGTGATGACGCAATAACAGAAATCCACATGTGGCACCGTACAAGCAGCGGTGGACTTTCCCCCCAGTCTCCTTTAGGATGCTCTGAAACATCTGTATGTACAGTCGCACTGAAAACCTTCAATGACAGAAGAAATGTTCACATGTTTTCTTCTCTGAATCTCTGGATGACGGTGGACACGGAGAATCTGCTGATGTTGGGTTTTACTCTTTGTCCTGCTTCTCTCGTCGTCCCTCCATGAACGAGGACATGGTTTGTTACAGCAGCTCAGATTTCATCACAAATTGCTTTTTTTTTTTTTGTCGTGCTCTTCCTCACCCACCTCCTCTTCCCTGCCTCTTACACTCACTCTTCCCGTCCCTCCGATAGCTTCTGTCCATTGTTGAGATGCACCCTCAACTGTTAACGACCTGTGAGCTCTGAACTGGCTTGTATTGGTTTTAAGTGACTGACAATGTGTTTACAGTCAATGAGGTCGGCTAAATGTGTCTAACTCAGTGAAAATTGTTTATGGTTTTGGCAAAAGAGTGTTTGTTTCGATAAATGGGTTCAGGCTACTGAGTATTTGGTTCAGAGAACGAGATTTCGTGTTTTAGCAATCCAGAAAAACTGCAACGTGTTAACAAATGATGATTCATCAGGACATTTTAAACCAGTATTGGTTTAAAACAGGCAAAGTTTGTGTTAATGTTTCATCAGGTTTCAATTATGCTGTGGTTAGACATTGATGAGGTTTATTGTAAGCAGCAATATTCAATACTTTTATTATATCAACCTGTGACCAACTTCTTTTGCGAATGGTTGAACATGAGTATGACGAACGGGATGGCACCAATGTCCTCGCAAAGAAACCCCAAAAAACAAAGCAATAATACATGATGGGTGGTGCAGTGGTTAGCATGGTCGCCTCACAGTGGAAAGGTTCCGGGTTCAAATCTGGGCCTTTTTGTGCTGAGTTTGCATGTTCTCCCCCTGTTGCATGTCCCCCACCTCTCCTCCCCCTCCCCCCGTGACCCTGCTCAGGATAAAGCAGGTATAGATAATGGATAAATGGATAATACTTGATGAAGATAACAAAAATGTTGCTCTCCAGTTATGTCATCAGGATCCAGCTGTACTTGATGAGCTCAAACAAATACAATACAGTGGTCGTTCTGGTAGGATTAAGAGTCGGGGATTAAGGCTAATGGTAACAGGGTGAGATGAGGTAAAAATCTGCATCTGCCGCACGCGAGTGCACAAACACTGTAAAACATCATGTAGGTATTTAATGGAATCAAAAACTGTTTATTAATATAATATAAGTTCTGTTCATTTCAGGTTAATTCAGCTTTAAAATGTGAATTTTTTTTCAGACCTTTCCAAATTTATACACGAGCTGTTCAAACTTGACTTGAATGAACCGCTGAGCTGCTGAGTTCACTCAACTCATCAAATTAAGTTTTAAAGAATCACATGTCCCAGCATGCTTTGTTTTTGGAGACTTTTGCGGGCCAAAGTTCTCCAGAGATGTTTCTGTTTTGTAGTTTGAAGAAAACATGCATGACACAACATGCTGAGTGCTGATAAGTTTCATTATAAGGAAAACAGGTAGTATTGTTTTCAGTCCCTTCGTACACAATTTACCAGACACAAGGAGCAGCCTCACCTTATCGAAAGAAAAGTGTCTGCCACTGTCCTACATTTCCATTTGCTTTCCAAATTTAACTTAACTCTGATTTCTCTCATAAAACTATTCAGAAATAATGATTCAACCTAAGTTCAGTTAAATCACTGCACTATTGTGAACACACACACACACACACACACACACACACACACACACACACACACACCCTTAACTCACAGACAGCTAGCGGCCGAGGAGGCGTCCATCCATTCATGATCCCTCATTCTTTAAATGGGCCTGCCATCTTTGCCTGTCTACCCAGAGGCCTGGGCCGGGCAGAGGGGTGGGTCAGCAATCATGTGTGTGACAGAAAACAGGCAGGCGTATTGGCTGTCAATCAAACAGCCTCTTTATTTCCTTTCGCTGTGCTGTCTCTCTGTGTGTGTTTTTCCGCTTTTCATTGTCTTTTTTTTTTTTCCTCACCCCTGTCTCTCCCTCAAGTCTGACAAGCAAAAGATTTTCACTTACCTCGGAGACGGAAATAAGTGAGAAGCAGGTGTAAGAGTCTCCCCTTTTCCTTTTAACATTCACTCTTTATATCTTTCTCTCTCTCTCTCACACACACACACACACACACACACACACACACACACACACACACTCTTTGTCTCACATGCCTGAAAGACAGCTAGCAGTGGTTTGTCATTGTAACACTTTAGCGGACTGTGTTTCCAAATCATCCCTTACACTTTTTCTGCAGACAGGCAGACACATAACATTCCTCAGAAGACAAGACGAGCTAAGAGAGAGCGAGAGCGAGAGAGAGAGAGAGAGAGAGAGAGAGAGAGAGGAAGTCGGATACTCTCTCTCCCTCTCCCTCTCTTTCCAAATGCAGCTGAGTGCTCCACACGGATCGATAGTAATCCTCGGTGGGAGCCGTTTATTTTGGAATGTGTGTGAGGCCCGGTGGGTGACAGAGTCCACATTCACACTCACACACGCGTGCAACATTATAAATCTCGCTGCAGCTGAACTCGGCGCGGCGCTCGCACAGCACACGGCACGCGCTGGTGCAGACGAACTGACACACAAATTTACGCACACCGACAAGTGCACACGCAACACGCTCGGGGCCCGACAAGCAAAGCCTCCTGTCGGGCTGGGCTCTCTTCCCTCCTCCACTGAGCACAGCTCACAGGGCTCCAGGCTCAAGGAGGGGACCCGGTGTGTCTCAACACCGTCCCCTGCCAAGGTCTCCGTTTCTGGGAATGGCAGCCCTCAGCAGCTGGCTGGGCTGGAGTTCCCTGTATGCCGACTCCAAGCCGCTGGCTGTCTAGTTCTGCCAGGAATTTCTAATTCTACAATCACACAGGAACTTTTCTTCCTCTCACAAAGCAGGGATTTTTTTTTCTTTTTTTTTTTCTTCTTCTTTTTCTTTCATAATTCAGATTCAATTTCATGTCAGTGGAATCACTGTGATCAGTAGATATGCTGCAGGGACGTACTAGATCACTAAACTTTCACGACAAAATTCATGAGCCATGACTGTCCCTGCTTAAGAAGCTTCAGAAGTTTCCATCGGATCAACGGAGGATTCCAAACAAATGTGCCATTTAAATTAGCCTAAACATGATTAAACTTCTGCTAAGACTTTGATATTTTCTGAAATCTTCTCCCAGTTGTGATGTGTTTGCTGATGTTCTAGAAGTTCTTTTGTTGGATGGTCAGTTAATATATTGTAATTTGAGTTGTGTAGAGTTTTACTTTGTAATTTAATAATAGGTCGGAGGAAAATATTGATGTTCCCAACTGCCTCAACTTTACTCTCTGCATTATGTCACCCGCCTGTCAACTTGCTAAACTGACGGTGTTCAGACCAAACACGAAGCAAATTATTCCTGCCGAGCGATTGCATACAAAGTCAATGCAAACACGTGAATATCTGCAAATTGGCACTGGGAGAAGCAAATTTGTGTTTGTACGAGTTGGAAATATTTAACTTTAGAAGCCGTACTGGCGCGAGTAACGCAATGTGAAAATTCTCTTTGCGTTTGGTTTTGAACACACGAGGCTTCAAGACGCCGACAGCAAGTAAACAATGAGGACACTTGTGGTGTCCATGTTGACTTGTGAAGTAGACCGGGCACGAGGCTTTCCATGTGGTAACCACGAGTATTTGTATTGTAAATGTACGATAATTTAACCTTTTGTTTCATGTACAAATAAAAAGTCTACAAAATCCAAAATGTTTGATACTTTCAAAATTGGTTCTTAGTTTTACTATCAAGTTGATTCATAACCAGGCGAGTAGTCATGTTACGCCGACTACGTCGTTAATGTGCTACGGAAACTGACCTCAGAACGTTCATTAACGATCCAATCACAACCTCTAACAGTTGGAGCTCGTTTTTGGTATTAAGGTTTTTAATCTACAAACGTTTCCCTCGAAATGCACTAATTCGGAAGTCTTTGAACAATTATTTGGTTTGCAACATCTGTCGAGTCTCTCAGAGAGTCAGAGCTCAGAGTTCAACAGAGAGGAAGCTCCTGTAGTCGATTAGCTACACTGAATCATCCACTTTTATTTAACTCCCATCTGTTGAAGAATAAACTGCTCCATTAAACAGGAATGGATTTCACAGTCAGAATACTGGAGTTCATGGCAGATATGGAAAAATAAATAAATAAACAGTTTTAATCTTCTGTTCTTTTAGCATCTAAGCTAACATGCAGGTAGAACTGGCCGATTGGAGAGCTCGCACGAGAAGTTTTTAAAAAAAAAAATTTTTTATATTTTTAGGCTCTTCAACTGCTGTGTCACTTTCTGGTGATTTGTTTGCTGACCACGTTGCTCCGTTCCCACTTTCACTAATTATCACCCAGCCTCTGCACATAATCAAAAAGTCTTTGCAAAAAAGGCTTTTACATTTTCAAGCAGGATGCAGCAAATGATTTGTGTGATTTGGTCCGATAATCACACCAAAAGCTCAGGAGGGTTTGTTTGGCACCGTTCTGTGAGGGCTTGTCTGGGCTTGCTGTCGGACTTTTTGGGGGGATCAGTTCTCTGGGTAGAAAACATTCTCCTCCGAGGCAGCCAGGCAGGCCTGCACACACACACACACACACACACACACACACACACACACACACACACACACACACACACACACACACACACACACACACACACCTGTTCTTCGCCTGAAAGCATTGCATTATCTGAGGCAATCTAGCAGCACCTCAAACCCTGCTGCTATTTCTGTGGGGCAAAGTGAGAGTAGTAAAAATGACCAAAAGCAGGGAAAGGAGCATAAATTTGAAAAACGGTCATTTTCCACATTAAATTGGAATGACACACTGCAGTAAACACTGATGAGGAAATTGATCTTTGCTATCATGAATCAATTTAGTTAATGCTCCTACACTCAATGAGCAGGGTTTGAATTGAAGCCCATTTTGGAGATTGTTTGAGGCTAATGTTAAACCATACACTGATACCGTTGTATTAATACACGAGGGACACAATGTCGTCTATCCAATATCCAATTTTAAGCACAAGGTCAGTTTTCCAGTAAATCTCTTTAACTCTCCTCTGATATGAGACCTTTTCTATTATCACCTGATATATCTAACTACAGCGCTACCCCGGTGCCCTTTAAATGTTCAGATAGGAAAGAATAATGGTGCAGTAGGGGCATATGCCGGATGTCGCTCTACAGGCACATGGGACCTGACCACTCAACTATCTGCGGGCTTTGCAGCAGTCAGCAATACAGACATATCCTCAGCCATACTACCCTTATCCTCAGCAATACAGCCAGCTCAATAATGCACCTCCTTCAATGCGGTATAATCACCTCTTGTGACTACATTCGTGGCTCCTCAAG
Source organism: Embiotoca jacksoni (assembly GCF_022577435.1). Taxonomy (NCBI): domain Eukaryota; kingdom Metazoa; phylum Chordata; class Actinopteri; family Embiotocidae; genus Embiotoca; species Embiotoca jacksoni. Next base: position 9,402,535 of record NW_027185374.1, read on the forward strand.
AGTCTATCTACAGGCTCAAATAGCCTCACACCATAAGATAAAGACATTAGAGACGGGGGGGGGGGGGGATTTTGGAGAGACTTGTGTCCGTGATGCGTGGTGATACGGACCTGGAATACCCAGGAAGTTTGGAATCTCTCTAACAGATCAAATGAGCGGAGCAGGGCGGCCAGAGCAAAGCCCAGCATGTTGCCGAGCTGGTTACGAGGGTTTCTGTTCCTGATAGCCGAGCCGCCGCGATGCAAAAGAGGAAAAGCATTTTAAAAAAAACAAAAAGAACGGCGAGGGAGTCGTCTGTGAGTCTCTGTGTGGGACCGGGGGAGAATCATACTGCGTGTTTTCTGGGAATAAACTGCGATGAATTACTTTTTCAATGATGGACACGACGGGATTAGCATAGCATTGAAACAAAAAGGTCAATAAGAAGACGCTTTATGCAATATGTCTTCTCTGTGAATCTATTAACTGGCGTTTTCCTCTCCACTGGTGTGACGCCGCTCACACTCTCCCATCCTTCTCCTCTCTCGTTCTCCTCCCTCACTCGTTCGCTCGCTGTCCCTGGGTGGGATGAGTCATCGAAGACAGAAGAAAAGAAAGGAGAGGAGGTGTATTTGTGTGTACTGTATATATGTGTGTGTGTGTGTGTGTGTGTGTGTGTGTGTCATTCCTCCTGAGGTGCTGTGCCCTTCACACTCCTTCTCAGCTTCATGTCAACCTTGCTGTTAGGGTGCAGACACACACACGCACACGCGCACGCGCACACACACACACACACACACACACACACACACACACACACACACACATCTTTACTCTGATATCGACAAACATTAAAATCTTACCTGACAAACGTATTCTTTTTATTTGTATTTTTAATTTAAAACTGACTATTGTTGAAGAGTTTTCACGTGATGATATGAAACCACCTACATTGTGACCACCTACATTTGTTCCGAGCGGACAACGAAGTCACCCACGAGGGTTTTATAGTTGCTGTCCACAACAAACAAACAAACAAACAATGTGGGAGAAATAACTTTCACAGCTGCGTTTTCTCACCTGTGTTTACATTAAGAAATCTTAACTACAGAGAGATCACGTTTTACCTTTTAATATATCTGCAGGTAATTTAACGGAGCTTCTATATGTAGAATTTGAGGCGCCCAGATGAGTTTTCTTGTAAATAAACAGAACAATATTTACTGTGATCTTGACCAAAATACTTGTATCATCGAGGCCTGACAGACGTGTTAAACCCTATTTTCTTCCTCATGAAGCTTATTTGAAAAATATTCTAATTGTTTATTGTTTACATGTTTGCTCACTCACTGGATGCTTTTTCCCCCACCAGCAGTCAATTAGAAGAATAGTGTGACTATTTAGCAGGAATATATCAACATGGCGCTACGTGTCCTTGTGCATGTTCAAATATACAAACAAAAAACATACAAACAGAGATACACTGGTGAAAACATTACTCCATAGCGCTACTAGTGGCCCAAACCTCCACAGGGTACCTTTAAATGCTCTGCTCTTATTTATCACTTTATCACCTTAGCGGTCTCAAAACGCTTGACAGTTTGCCTCCCATTCACCCACTCACACACACACACACACACACACACACACACACACACACACACACACACACACACACACACTAACACACCAAGCAGAGCAGCCATGCAAGGTGCTCACCTGCCATCTGGGGCAACTTTAGGTTCAGTTTTTTTTAGCTTAAGGACACTTTAGCATGTGGGAAGGAGGACTCAGGGGTTGGACCGCCAACCTTATGATCATATTGTTATAAATAATATTGGATTACAGTATCTTTTGGAGGACGCTGGTTTTTGTAATACATCGCCGTATCTGACTGTTATCAGGCTGTGATCATAACACATCTGTTCTAAATACAGCCTATCGGCTGGCAGGGGCCTGCTACACCCACTTGGCTGCAGCTAAGAGTCGGCTGTAAGATTACAGTAAATGCAACCTCTACTGGCCCTGGTAATTATGATCGGAGCAAAGGAGGCAGTCAGGTCATGTTTTGAGGAGTGTCAAGTGGCCGGATGGATGAAAAAAAAGACTTTTACACGGTAGACGGTTCCGTTAGTGTCACGTGTGAAAACAAGAGTCAATGCTGTCTTTTTTAAAAGTTACAAACGAGTGTTATCTGAGGTAACGTTTTTAAATCACGTTTTTGTGCGTAACGCTAACAATACCTAAGAAACGTACTTACTGCAACCAAAACCAGGATCTTTCCCCAAACTCTCTACCAACTAGTTTGCCTAAACCAACCCAAACAGCGACGGTGTAGTCGGACTGTAAAGACATTATATTTAGAACCAACAAGTTACAAGTAAACATCTCAAATATACCACCGCCGTCTCCAGAGAGCTGATACTGACAGCTCTGTATGTAATCATGATAACAAACATGATACGTGTGTTCAAGTGTGCAATAATTACAACGGAATTAGAAAGAATGACCCTTGAACAGAAAATGTAACAATCGAATGAAATTATTTCGACACATTCGAGGGTAATATGCCATTGTTATATGCAATTATGACTTCATAACTATTATTTAAAGTGATGATGGTATATAACTCTGACTGTTGCCATGGCAATGTGTACAGTAACATTCTATATTCCGTTCCAGATTCTGTGACGTCATAATCGTCATAATAATGTGATATCGTTCAGGCTCTTCGAACATGAATTCAGCCGAAACATTTCACCCCGTTTTGATAAATCATCGTATTGCTCAGCATTTTTCTTATGCGGGCATGACAGCGCTTTCTGTATGATTATGGTCATCTGCTAGCTATGTGCTGTATACCCAGACTAGCTCAGGTGCCTGGACCGCTGCCCAAACAGGAGAAATACAGCATGCGTCATTAACCGAGAACCTTGAACGCCGTCTGATGACTTATGCGCCCTCGTTTAATGTGCAGCCTGTTTACTTCACGCAGCGCTGATGTTTCCTGTGCAGCTGTGGCTGTTGGAGGCCAATCCGTCCAGATACTCAGCGATGAGGAGTCTGATCTGACTGGAGCTGTCCGAAGAGAACGGAGAGAGAAAGAGATGGACACTTCATCTGTCTCTCTCTCTCTCTCTCTCTCTCTCAGACAGCCAAAATGGATCGGCTGCAGGACTCTTGGCTTTCATTTGCACTGACAGGCCGGCGTCTGTGTGCTCTTGCCAAATGTGCGGCGGCGTCACAGCAACAGTACAATGCAGGATACACACATCCGGCCCATCAACGCCAAAAGTAAATATGTAAATAATAAATAAGTAGATAGTAAACAACCCTTCATGACAAACCATACGCTCGCTGTGCACGGTGATGACCGTTGACACCGGCCACACAAGTCAGCTTTCAAATCCTTTTCTCAGCATACACACATGGGCACACATGCGACACACACACACACACACACACACACTCACACAACACACATTAAGCAACAAGCAGCGTGCAGCCCTCCAGAGTGCTGTACTGTCATTTCCATAAATACTCTTAAAAGGTGCAGCCAAAACCATGGAAGGGTGCGATTGCCTCTCGGCTAGAAAACCACAAAAAAAGCTCTTTTCTCTTTCAAGAGACTGTAGGAGAGGATGACCCACTTAATCGAACAATTTGGAGCGCCTGCGTACATGTGTGTGTGTGTGTGTGTGTGTGTGTGTGTGTGTGTGTGTGTGTGTGTGTGTCCGTAAAAAGGCCTCCCAGTGCCCGGAGACAAACAATAAACAAAACCAACGAGCTTATGGTATTGCAGAAAACATGGCGTGATGGCTGTCTTGCAGTAGTTACATGTGTGTTCATGTGTGTGTGTGTGTATGTGTGTGTGTGTGTGTGTGTGTGCGGAGGAGAATTGTGTTATGTGCTCTACATTTATGAGTCACTGCTTCTACATCTCCATCTGTACAGGTATGTGTAGTGACAAAAGGTGGGAACACAGAGCAGGGCATGACCACAGGATATATTTTGATTTATTTTTAGTAGAATCTCAGTGTGTGTGTGTGTGTGTGTGTGTGTGTGTGTGTGTGTGTGTATCCGTCATTCTGCAGTAATGAAGCCTTCCATCTGCTGTTTGGAGCCGGTAAGTGGGGCTGTGGTGCGGTGGGGGGTTGTGTATGCCTGTGTGTGTGTGTGTGTGTGTGTGTGTGTGTGTGTGTGTGTGTGCGCGCGTGTGTGCGCGTGTGTGTGAGTGTGTGTGTGTGTGTGGGGGGGGGGGTCAATCCTGGTTTAGCCTCTAACTGCTCTCGCTGTTGCTTATGCCAATTTTTCAAAAAAAAAAAAAAGTGCATGTTTCCTTCCTCATTTGTTAAAGACTTCCTCGCCGCTGAAGGGAATGATCCATTTTCATTATTAGCTGATGAAAAGTCGACTCAGCATCATGCTAAGGACGTCGCTGCATTCTCTCTCCCTGTTATTTCCTTGTTCCTCTACACCCCTCTCTCTCTCTCTCTCTCTCTCTCTATCTCTATCTCTTCCCAGCCATTGAGACCCACTTTCATCATGTTTTATAAAGCCATGAAACATGAGGCAGCAGCATAAATCTAACATGTGATTGCTGTAATGACCAGGAGCCGCAGCATCCTCACTGACAAATGGACGGCAAGAGGAGCCAGACGGATCGACGGCTCGCACGACACGCGCAGGGTCAAGGCTGCGGTATCGGCGCCCCACAGACACACAACGTTCACTCGGTTATTTATTTACCACTTGTCTTTTGTGCTGGGTCGGAGCCTCACCTGTTTTTAACCACGCACTGGTGCGCGTATGACGGCTCACTTTCACATCCTGCATCTGTTTGGAGCGTTGGTTGTGTACGTCTTCTGATATTAAACGCCACGTGTCTGCAAGATGGAGTCCGAACATGAACAGTAGGGGGCAGCGGTACGGGGATGTGACAGGCTGTGACAAGTTGAAGTCTATGGAGCCAACCCCGAGCGGCACTCGGTGGTATTACAGCTTAAGCTACTTCGGCATCGGCCTCATTTCTCAGACCCGAACGCTGTGGCTCAGCAATGAAGTGATTGGATTTTGGAGGTCAAAGCTTAAGGTCACTTGTAATGGCAGTAACTTTCTTTTTGTCTTTAGTAACTAATGTTATGCACCTCTAAGCCAAAACAATTTCCTCGTGTTTGAAAACACACTTGGCAATAAATCCGATTCTGATTCTGATCTGGTGATGCAACATACAGTAGCTGGCCAGTTTGAAATACTACTCGTGTGAGGGCTTAGAGAAAGCAGGACACGTCATCGAGGGGCAAATCTCGCCGCTCAGATAGCGCCGTATACTCATCCAGAGACACAAGCTGAATAGAGTGCTAATGGGATTCAATTTTCTTGGTCCTCCAGAGCCCCGACACCAGCCGCACAGCCGAACACAAATATCACTCACAGAGTACACAGCACAGAGGGCCATTCACAAGAGAGAGGACAATGAATGCAGGCAATTTAAACGCCTCGTCTTCCTACATGCTGCACAATTTCATAGAACCACAAGTTCAAGAACAAGTGAGGCGCCAGCAGCTTAGCTTCGACCACTAAAAGTCACAGTTTCCATAGTAATATGTTGATCCAAGTCTTCTGTACTGAAACTGAAACCAAATGTCTGTGAACAGCATCATTTCAAAAAGACTGCTTGCAACAAAACAACGTTGTTGGTGGACGTATCCAAGGCAACAATTATTTTTCCTCTAAAATATATTTAGCAGAGTGAATTATGCTCGAGGATTCAAGTCTTTATAGATATAGCTTTGTCCAAATGGAAAAGATGACTGTCACAGCTCTTTATCTTTTTGGAATATTTTCATATTTGCACTGATCTTTTAGCTTCAATTTGTCCTGTAAAAAAAAAAAAAAAAAAAAAAACCCTTCCTAACTCATCTTCTCGTGTTCGCTTCCTTTAAACTTATATATTTTTTTTTACATTGAATGGTATTTCCTCTTTAAAAAGAGCCAGGACAACATGCATTTCCTTCAAAATGCTGTAATATTGTTGGCTGTGTGAGTGTTAAGTGAATCCCCATCGAGACAGGCCTGACCCCGGCGGCAGCGCTGAGGGCCGTACATCACTGTGACCTTTCTGAGCACCGCTGCAGCCTGCTGCCTTTGTTCGCCTAATGTGTCCCGCACAAAGCGACTTTTGACCAAGAACAGAGGAAGAAGCAGGGCAGAGATGGAGAGATAGCACAGAGGGGAGGGGATGAATGGATAAAGGGACAGGCGTCGGCTGGAGGTCCGCGCTAATGGCCCCTACGCGTTTTGTAATTAGGAGCAGTGTCAAGAGACGCTGGGGAGGAAATGGGGGGAGGGGGGCAGTCGACGGGCGGAGAGAAAACAGGCCAATGGAGGAAGGAAGACGGAGAGAGGACAGATATCCAGACAGGCAGAATAAAGCCGGTGTACGAGAGAGGAAGAAAGAGAATACAGAGAAGAAGAGATTAGGGGCCAATTAAGAGGGAACTGGAGGTTTTGACTTCTAAAGGATGCCAAGAGAAGGAGCTCCCATCGTCTGATCAGTAATTGATCTTGTGCCATTGTGCCTTCTGCATCAATATTAGTGTGTTGCATGTGTGTGTGTGTGTGTGTGTGTGTGTGTGTGTGTGTGTGTGGAGAGTGGTTCCACTGCATTACAGTTTAAGACTGGACCTCTCATACTATTAAGCCTTTGGACAGCACTTTCTGGAGGGGAATTTAAGAACCACACGGACAACGATGATAAGCTAAGCATATGTTTTTATCTGTACTCGGGCTTATCAAGCTCACTTTGAAATTCAAGTCAAATTATTTTGCGATGCTGACAGTCTCCAGGAAATTTACTAGTTTCATGATAAAATACCCGCACTCATGACAAGAGGGGATTTTGTGAGTTGTGTCTTATTCCAATTTGTTGTTTCTTTCTGTAATAGATGCTGCTTTAGAGATATTTTCATTTAATTCATGTCTCCCATCGATATTCGTTGTGTAAATTAACATATTAACACATGATACTGCCACAACCCTGTAAGGTTAACACCACATTTCAGTGGCTCCTCCCACTTCCCAACTACAGTAGCTAAGACTGGTGATGACAGCTCATGGTTGCAATGCAACACCCTTTTGGGCAACTTGTTCCATATGTACATCAGTCAGAAATAGCAACTGTCAGTGGAAGCAGCAGCAAGATTTGTCACTGTAAATAAAGCTCAAGTGATGCCAATACATTTGGTTAAAGCAGCTAAAATTAGACGGTACAGTGAGCTAATTGTCCCTGGGTAATTCAAGGACAGGAAAAGCTATCTGTCCCATGTTGTAATGTCTCATCAAATGTGGCAGTGGTGCAAGTGAAGCATCAAAGAAAGAGACGGTTCCCTCAAAGATCTGAAATACTTCAAGTGACAAAGCTAGTTGAATGAAAGACAAAGTAATGTATGAAGAAAAACAATATTTATTGACAAATCTGCAGAGCAGTGTAGCCTGAAGCTGGTCAGACACTGTATGGATTTGTACAAAGTTTAGACCAAATTCTAATCAATTGGCTGAACGATCAACAGTGTTGTGGTGGCGTGTCACTAATTTAACATTTCGCTGTCCTGCAGTGTAAGATCGGTTATCTTTTATGACTTCTATCACATGATCTGTATAAACTGTAAAGCGCTTGTTTTAATTTTACTGGAGCAGTAATTTAAAGGTTGTGGTTGAAAGTCTAATCTGAACACAGTTGTTGTATAAAGTTAAACTTCACTGCAGAACAGACAAGCTACACGTCTGCATCTTCCAGCCATGTGCAGCTCTATTATTATTTTTTCTTGCACAAGGTGATGGTGCCTTCTGCTTTTTTTTTTTCGTCAATTAATGCAACCTCCTCGTTTGAATAAACGTGATTTGCACCCCTCCTCAGCTACGGGCCCTAAGATCAATGAAATCACACAGCGCCTGCCCGGCTTTAAACTGTTGACTTCCTGTTTCTGAGTGACTCCTGTGGTTCTAAAAAGTTGTGGGACTCCTGCAGTCATTTCAGTGCTGATCGGTGTATCACTCCCTCAACCGCTATAAATCCACGGTGGATCTTCCTTTCCACTGTGTGTTACAGCACATATGTGGGTTTTATATGTGAGGCTTTCTATACATGCTCTATGCAGGCTCTAGGTCCCCAGTGTGTGTGTGTGTATTAGCATGTATGTAAGCGTTTGTGTTTTTGCAGCCCTTTGCGATGAGGGATGGACATCGGCGGGGCAACGCTTCGAGTGAACGAGGCGGATCAGTGGAAGACTTAAAGCCGCGCTCCCCGATGGAGGAAACGGACAGGCTTTGATGTTGATGTGAACAAATAAAAGGAAGCCAAAATGAGTGGAATGGGCCATTATCTGCTGTGGAGAGGCCCCGTGGAACCCGGCCTGCCTGCTTCGCTTCCAACCAGGATGGTGAGTGGGGGGTTGGGGGGGGGGGAGGGGGTGTGTGAGAGGAAGACACACACAAAAAGACTGGAAGAGAGGGGGTAGTAGGGGGTCCACAATCCTATTGATTTCACTCTTGTGCTAAATCCAAATACTGCAGTGTTCTATATTTGCTGGTGCGTGCAGCCGCTCACAAAGGACATTTGTATATGTAATATCCACTTTAACACTGCGAGAGGCCGCATGAGGATGATCACCGCAGGAGCACGCTGAAAATAGTTGATAATTATATCCACCTTGCTATATATGGTGTAGACTCCTTAGATAAAAAAAAAAAAAAAAAAAAAATCTTTTTTTTCACAAGCAAGAGTGAACACTGAACTGCTGTACTGGAATTAATTTTAGAGACGCTAATAATAAGACTTGGCTGGTCCTGTTTAGTACTGCTAATGTTAACTCAGAGAAAGACACAAGGCCATTTGCCAAAGACACAAATACACAAAATCCAAGAATAAAATCTGCATTAGCCTCTTGCTGAAAGTGGAGATATGAAATCGCCACAGTCTGCCTACATTAACTGGTAAACCAGCAGAAGTAGGCCGTCTCATTCAATTACTATTGTATGTTTGTCATAGGCCAATTCAAAACCAGACTTTGCCAAAAGCGGAAAAAAAAACCAGCGTGCAAAAAGGTCATTCATCCTGGAAGTGAATAGAGGAGCATTTAAAGGCACAGGGAATTTGTTTGCACAAGCTGACACGTGTTAACCATCTTTTGTACTGGCTGGGAAAAGTGGGTCAGACGTACCGGCAGCAAGACTGTGCAGGGCGAACAAACAGAGAGCGAGTGAGACACAGAGAACCCATGCAATGCTGTCCAGCAGAGGAAAGTTGTTCTGTCCACGTAGGAGATGAAATACATGCGTGTGGCTCCAGAGTCAGTGAAACAAGTGATGCAGCTGGTTTGGACACAATTAGTGTGAAGTAACAGAATTGCCTCGACTTCCCCGAAGGCATTCCTTCAAATGTGGAACAAAAAAAATTCACTTGGACTCAAGAATGAACTGATTAGATGTTAGTGGCCAAAGGTCAAAGGTCAAGGTCACGGTGACATCGTGTTTATTCAGTCCTCGCGAGCACTGTGCAGAAGAAACACCTGCAGGGTTGTTTCATCACAACCGGCCACAAATGACCATTTAAACTTAAGAATAAACTGATTACATTTATATGCTTATCGTGACAACATTTTCACAGAAATGTCTAAACGGATGAAATGGAGGGGAGAGGGATGACGTTGTATAAACGATAGCAAACATGGTAAATACATGTGCCAAACATCAGTTTTGTAAACAAAACTTGTAATTACATGATGATCATTATATATTCAGTTGGTGAGTCGCATGAACTGACACTGTTAATCGATCAAATGTTACGACACAGTTGCAAAAGTAAACTAAAGGGCATCTGAGGTACTTTGTTTGTATGTCACGCTCCATCCTTCCCTCCTGCACTTCCTGTCATTGCTCTACTTTTATCTACCAAATAAAAGCATATAACACGTCCACAATAATGAAAGATCAACAGGTTACAGGAAGAAAAAAAAGCAAGTACATCAGTTTCCAATAATTGTTTTCATCCCAAGTGGATAAACGAGTGCCCACGAGAGGAGCTGATATAATGCAGGAAATCAGATAATGGATAGTCGCTATAGCAGAAAAGCTCCCAGCAAACCTTTACCTTTGATGCAATTAATAATGAATAATTAAAAAGAGGACCTTTTATCTGCAGGATGACAAAAGTTGCAGTGCGGACGGAGATGTTTTGTTCTGACAAACTCTAAACTTGGAAACAAAGCATCTTGCCGTGTGCTATAATCCCAGCCGATACCCCGGGTGACCTTTGTTTTTTTCCTCTCACCGGACTCCGACAGTGAGTGAGCGTTGGGTGGCGTCGGCTGCTAAAAGTTGTAATTAGTTTGCGGTGCCACATCTGCTGAAGGGCAGTCATCTTTAATGAACATCAGCAGCCCTAATGGAGCGTAAAATGACACTAGGAAATACAAGATGTCGTGGTCAACAAGGGAACGGCTACATCAGTCAGGCCTTTCACTCCCGTACATATGCTTCAGTTTAGACTCCATGTAAACTCTCTGTAGCTTTCTTTATCTTTTTATCTGTCAAACTAGACGCAGGCATCCGATTTCTATTTATGTAGCAGAGGAGGCTTTTGACATTTAAACATGCTTCATTTAACTTCTTTGGACTATTAAGCAGCCTCATCTGCTTAGATCTGAGATGTCCTATTTACACTGCTCCTTTTCCTCCCCCTCTCTTTGTCTACTTCACTTTAATTTTAATAAGGAAATATTTTCTCCAGGTTTTGCTGTTGTGAATTTGTGCTGTGGAACCCTGAGCTTGGTTTATTCATGAGGTTCAATGAGGAAAGGCCTTTGATGTCCATGCATTATTTAAGGGAAACACTTCTTTGAATAATTCCTCACTTTGGTAAATACTTTGCTGCGCTACCTCACAGTCTTCATCATTGTGGTGGTCAGAGGGAAGAAGACACCGGGACAGACATGTGCGTTAGTGTTTTCTAAACTTGTCTTATGTCTTTCAAGACTGGGCAAAGTATCTCATCTTGGAACCAAACTCTTTCTACACAGTTGGTTGGTGCTGCTATCCAAGTACCCAAAGGAAGTTGCCTGCAAACACAAATCTTTTTTTTGGGTACTTTTTAAAGCAACGGTCAGTAAAGTCCCAACTTGAACTCTGTCAACCGTATTCGTAGGACTGCTGCATTTGTTTGGGACAATGTCAGGGGGAGAAACTGGAAAGAAAAGCAAAAGATGTAATATATGTAATGTAAACAAATTGTAATGAGATTGTTGAAGCTGATGTTTACAGGGTATGTTCACATTCTCAAGTATGCAATTCAAACAAAAACAAAAATCCCAAATCCACCGTCCTTGTTCTGAGTTTAAATACATTTTAAAGTTCAGCTGAAGTTAATGAGGCTTCAGCTGTCTTCAGCTTTTCAGTGCAAACTTGCGCATAGGTGGGGAGCACCCCTCTGTGCACGTCACTGTTTACACGCAACAGGAAGTCTCACAGATACTTTTTGATTGCTCCTCGTGTTCTTTATATATTTTTCATCCACAAGCATTTTAGTTTAAAGGCAGATAAAAACCATCAAACTCGGGTCATCACAAAAACATTAAGTAGTGATGCAACAGTGATCTAGATTACTACTGAAGCTATGAATAAACAAAGTAGTTCAGGATAATCATTTCAGTCATCTAGCAAGGCAGCTTCTCAAACAGAAGCATTTGCTGCCTCATACATCTCTGTGAATTGAACATCTTTGAGATTTTGACTTTGGGCTCTTTACATTTTTCAGAGGTGTTTTTCATTTTGCATACTGAAAAAAATAATCTGGAGACTAAATTATAATGAAAAATACTTAATTGTAGCTCAAATCACGATGCAGGATAGATTTACAGTTTGACACTGGTTGTAGTTACGACAATATCAGTAGGTGTAATGTTAATTTTAAAAAACAACCAGATGAAAATCTATATTAAGAATTGTGAATATATAATATATAATTTGGACTAGATTCTGTAGTTCTTCACGTGCTGTTTTTTCTGTCTGCTACACCAATCATCCAGTTTCCGTGTTCGTAAAACATCTAATTATAGCAGAAATTATTGCAGCCACGTCTGACCCACTTTTCCCACTGAAATTAACAATTTAAAAATTCTCACTTATTGTTTTCTTAAATCACATAATAGTAGTTACAGTGATACTAACCCATAATATCGCACATACACATCCCATTTTTCTAAAGCATATGTACATTCTTAATGTAATATTGCTCAAAACAGGAGCTATGAATGAGGTATTGCTGTATCGTGTGCAGTATTTCAGTTATTTTGCCTCTTTGAAAGACGTTTGCACTCTTAATATCCTTTGGGGAGTTTTTTCTCTTTTCTTTGGCAAGATATGTTGTAATTAGTTGGAAAGGACAGTTTAGTATGCGTAACATACTGCTATAGGGAACATGAGACATGTAATACATACGTATCCTGATAGGTGCTGACTGTACAGTCTCACAGGAAGCTGTGATATTACTGATCGCCCGGTGATTACTGATAGTTGAGACCCCCTGCTGGTCCTTAATGTTAAATCCAGCGAGCATCAACAGAGCGCCAAACTAATCTCCGCTTGTCTCTCATTTGATTTGTCCACTGGGTCTGGTCTTATATCACACTGTAAAACCACCACACTGTCATGTAGAGCACTGCAGCGGCGTTAACTCTTTTTGCTCTGGCAGTTCTCCCTCCTTCTCAGTTTGTCGTTCTCATACCGGAGCAACGAGCACGCATGCACCAATTCCCCCTCTCGTTCTCCTCGTCCCCGGCTTTCCTCTGTCTTTGAATGCTGACATTATACGATAGCAGGGCATAATGTGGTGTAAGGGCAGCGGAGAGAGCAGCGGCTCGGATCCTCACCCAGCCGTGCTCTGCTGTTTTACCCCATGCGGTGGCACACAGCACAGGCAGGAGTGATATAATTAGAATGGAAATTACAGAAAGTTACAGGCGAGCTAAATCCCCCCGCGCATCGCGTGGCTAAAAATGTCCCGGGCAACGCCAGTGGATGTATCACCATAGCAACAGCCTTCTTCTGCACTCTATTTTCAGACTGAAAAGGGAGAACCATCCAGAGAGAGGGGAAGAGAGCGAGGGAGAGAGAAATGCAAACATTGCCGTTTCTGTAGAAATTGATACATTATTCAAGTAAGGAAAACATCTCGGAGTGAGAGCAGGCGGACGGGAGGTGGGCAGGCATGTGCGCTCGCTTGTCAGGGCTAAACTGAACCGTCTTGGGGGCGTTAGTGTGACGGTCATACAAGGACAAAGGGTTGCTACAGGGTTGACTTACACGTCTCAGCAGAGGTCAACGCTGAAATCCGCACCAGCAGCCAGAGATGTTCACGTCAATGCAGCAGTGCGAAGACCATGTCTGAACTGGTGCCGCTTTCTATTGTAATCAATCACACATCAAATGGTTGGAGGATGAACTGCTGTGGGAAGTGACTCATCCTGTTGGAGGAAATGGAATAATTTGGGCTTCGGCGTTGAAGTTCAGCGTCGTGTCAAGGGCACGGTGTCATTGCTTCAACTCGACCAGTGAATCAACGTCTGATTTGTGGTTTGAAAATATCTCTGAAAATTAAATTGATGGTCAAATCATTAAAAAACTAACAGTCCCAGAGCACGTAGTCTGTTTCTCAGTAATTCTGCTCAGTTTAGGTCAATTTATTATAATTCATTTCACCACAGTGTGGTTTATTAGTGTAGCGGTGGAAAACCAAATGCCAAAGCACCAAGACAAAAGATCCACATTTTCTCTCTTTCTTTCTCTCTCTCTGCTGGACTAATCAGGTCCAGAATGAAAGCATACACACTCTCTCTCTCTCTCTCTCTCTCTCACTCTCTCTCTCTCTCACACACACACACACACACACCACTCTCTGTCCATCTTTCCGTCTCCTAATGTTTCTCTCACCCCCCGGGGGTCTGATTGAGCCGGCTGGGAGGCATGGATCTTTCTCTATTGATCCGCCTGCTGAATCACTTATCCCTTTTCCAATGGCCTTCATCGCCACACTCAGGTTTTTTAGCACTCGCTGCATGCACAGATTTCCTTACTTGTACAGCCAAGATCCAGGCTTGGAAAATAAATGCCTCACAAGTGAAGAGAATTGGGATTGCAAAAAAGAACTCGCTAACTATAATGAATAACAGTTTGTCAGAAAAGAAACACGCTAATTATGCTGAGCAGATAACAAATACCTTAGGGGACAAAGATGAACAGAATTTACAGTAGCAATCAATAACATTGGCCGAGGAATTTGGGTCATTGTTATATATGGCGATATAAGGAGGAAACATTGTGGCCATGCTAATGGATGCCACGGATTTTCTATTCTGGCAGATGTTGCACTTAATTTAGACTTCAAAGGAGAAACACACAGTGTGCAGAATTAGCGAATGGATTCCCGTTATGAAATTTAAAGATGCGAAATCAGGCTCCTCTCCTGTGGAACCAGCTCCCAGTTTGTGTTCGAGGGGCAGAAACCCTCTCTAGCTTTAAGGTTAGACTTAAAACATTCCTTTTTGATAAAGCCTATAGTCACGGCTGGTTCAGGTTTCCCTGAACCATCCCTTAGTTATGCTGTTATAGGCCGAGGCAGCTGGGAGACCTCGTGATGCACTGAGCTTCTCTCCTCTCACTCTTTCACTCTCTAGAACTCATATTTCACCTTTACATCTCATTAACTTCATGCTTTTTCTCTCCCACAGATTTGCTTATTGTCTGTTGCCTTTCCATTCAGTTCCCTCGCTTTCTGCTCTTTCTTTCTTTTGCAGATGTCCTGGCCATGGAGTCTGGTTCTGTTGGAGGTTTCTTCCTGTTAAAAGGGAGTTTTTTCTTCCCTCTGTCGGAGGTTTTCTCCCTTAAAAGAGGAGTTTTTTCCTCCTGGCTTACGTGGGAATTGTTGTGTTTCTTTGTATAATGCTGTAAAGTTCTTCTGGAAGTACTTTAATGTGTTAAGTGCCATGAAATAACGTGTTGTGATTTGGCGTCATGTAAATTGAATGAAATTTAAATCTATCCACAGAAGTGAGTCAACAGAGATATGAGCAAGAATGTCTGTGGTCAATTACCAGAAAGTAATGCAGATGGTTCGTGTGGAAATAAGGCTGAGTAATGACGGGGTCATCACATGGAACCACTCTGAAAAAATCTGTTTCATCGAGGAGAAAGTAAGATGCAGTTTTCATTTGGCGAGGCGTTACTCGGTGACCCAGTGAACAATTAGTCCAATCTGTTCAAAGACAATAAGCTTTAATCAGAAAACAAAGCTTTACAACAACATTTAGAATTGGATCAAAGGAAAGCCTGGACATGTGCAAAATCCCATTATGTAACTGGAAAACATGAAAAGGCCAAATATCTTAATGAACATGAGAAGAATAAATAACAAGAAAATAACTTTGTTAATAACATGGATTATAGATTATAAAGAACGATATTGTTGCAGTGAGTTTATTTGAGTCACACTGTGTGCATCCATATGGCTGTGAAATTATGCAGACAAAGCAAAGTGGAGACATATATTTATATGGCTCGCTTCAGTGTGTAGGTTACTGGATATCATTTGAATGCCGCAGCGCCCTACACAAACCTGTTATTATCACCATCCATCAACTTGTCACGCATAATTTTTGTATCTGTTGAACTGGGCAGCCAAAGAAAAAAAAAAGAGGAAACTACCCTGAATGATCGCAATTTGAGAGGAATAAATCAAACAATCATTTGATCATCCACTCATTCAGTGAGGAACGGGAATGACAGCCACACATTCAGCACACTGCGAGGCTTGTGGGCCTCGTTGGCTTGTTATATTAAGCAGATGGTGGTGTACACCACTGTAAACATGCTTTGGAGTGGTGTGGTTTTTGGGGGAAGCTGAAATGTTTTCAACTTCCAGCACCTGGCATACCGAACACTAAAAATATGTTCTCTCCCATACTGCTGGGAATGCGCAAAAATGTGTTCTTACCATTGAAAACAAGCAGGAAAAGAGGCCAACACTGTAAAGACAAGTCCCCGGTGGTCATGCAGCTTTTTGCAATGTCAACCAGATGCCAGTGGGCTGATACAGATGCTTTCATTCTCTGAGCAGGACGGGGCTCACTCACACTGCCAGTCTCTGTCCAGGCAAAAAAAATCAAGTCCCTGCATGTATCCTGATAATGTCCGTCTGTCTGTTTCTGTCTCTGCTTCACTTTCTCTGACCGTCACTCACTCTCTTTAACTCTGTCTGTGTTAGTTCTTTTAATTTCCTTTCTGTCCCCCCCCCCCCCCCCCCCCACCCCCACCCGTCTCATCCTCTCCTTCCGCGGCTCCCCAGCGCTTTTGTTTGACTTTATTTTTGCCATCAAATGTGACGATCTGTCGTTGTTGACACAATACGCTCTGACCTCCAGCGTGCTTCGTCACTTTGAACCTTTGCCATCCTTCTGTTAGGATGACTCTCACAGACAGAGGACACACACACACACACACACACACACACACACACACACACACACACACACACACAGAGAGAGAGAGAGAGAGAGAGAAAAAGAGAGCGAGAGAGGAAGAGAGAGAGAGCGAAAGAGAGAGGGAGGACGAACGATGAAGAGTATTTAGCACGGGATTGAAATTCCGCAAGAAATAAGAGCGACGCATCAAATGACACAAATGCAAAAGATGAAGAGCAGACGAGGAAGAAGAAAATTGGTATGATTCCGCCTGAAAATAGCAGCCATCTGTAACACCTCTCAGCTCAGAAGCCCGCGTTGCGCACGCACACAACTGATGGAGTATCACGGTAAGTTGCCGTGGCAGCTTCCACACGTGAGCACAGCAGGGTCACGGGAGCTATTCCTGGCTGCTGAGGATAAACGTATAGCAACACGTGACATAAACACGTAAACACAAACACGCGTACGCATCCTGCGTAACCCCTGCTTCGGTTCACAGCTGTCAGTTAATTACAGATGTAGGTCAAATGAGCGGATGATTGGACCGTAATGGTTGACTCAGATTAGTAATAACAGGCTGACTGTCGTGCGGAGTCGACACAACGAGAGCAAAGGGAGGTAGTGGTACGAAGCAAACAAACAAGAGAATGAAAGAAAGAAGGGAAAACGACAGAAAGGGAGACCTGAATGAGAAAGGGAGCGTTAAAGCGGGAGGCAGAATGAGGTTTCTCTGAGAAGCAGATTTCTTGCTGACAAACCGTGGAAACGCTGAAGTCCTGGCCCGATACCGGAGCCCGAAGTGGCTGTGTCGAGAAGATTATGACCCCCTCGTTGAGCAGGGTTAAGTATACGTCTTGTGTGTGTGTCCCACGTCAAAAAGAAAAAGGCATTTTGGTTTCTTTCAGAGGAGAGATGAAGTTTTTTTTTTGAACATTCACAGTGTGGTTCCAGAACTGGATCGAAACCAACACCGAGAGGGGGAAAAAAAAGAAAGGGAGGAATGGATAAACGCACAACCTGTTTTTGCCAAGTCGTCTGTAGCCTCAAACCAACAGTTTTTGTTACATGCTTGAGCCAACAGCGCTCTCAAACAATCAGAGCAGTTTAGGAGGCTTTTTTTTTTTCCTCAGGACTAATTGTGCCTTCATGTGCTACTCATCAATTTTGTTTTCGCAATTTAGTAAATCGTACAATATGTGTTCCAATACTTGAATAAAAAATAAGCCAGATGGATGCAGTTGTTGTGGCGTTGCAGAGAGAGAGATTGGTGTATTCAGCAGCAGATTGAGGACCAGAGACGACAATATGTAGATATTAGATACACAGAAATCCATATTAATCCAAAGATCTTTGATGAGAAATACATATTCAGTCCAAAAATCACGAGCAAACACTCAGTGGCTCCGACATAATTTGAGGCAAACACTTCAGTCTGAAAACCTGGTAGTTTCACACGATAATTTGGGCAGAAAATGTTCATGGTTTTGGCAATGGTGAGGATGTCAGTTCTGTCTGCACAGAGATTGAAGGAATCCACAGTCAAAGACCTCATGAACTGTTGAGTTGAGATTCTTGGAAAATTGTCGCTGCATCCCAGTTTGTAACAACACTCATTCAAATCAGCGTTTGATCAGAGGAGGAACAAATTCATTGTTTGCCAAGTCAAAACAACAAGTCGAGTCCCAAATGAAGAAGATGGAGATTTTGTAAACAAGTTGATATGAAAATGATAAAAAAAAACAAAAAAAATAGACAGCTATGATTGACTAAATTTACTTTCAGCCACTAACCAGAGAAATCATGTCAGAGATTGTCAGATGTTCACAGATTTTATAAGATGCATCTTAAATCATTTGCTTCTGACTTTGTCTTCAAAGTTAACTTCTTAACGCAGCTCTTAGATAACTTTAGCAGAAACACAAACCTTAGGCCTGGAACACACCGCCTACCTGGTGTGTGTGTGTGTGTGTGTGTATGTGTGTGTGTGTGTGTGTGTGTGTGTGTGTGTGTGTGTGTGTCAGCTGCGGTGCTGCGGCTGCAGGTCCTCCCATTGAATAAATGAGCTTCTCTTTCATAATGGCCGTCAGAACAGTACTTTTGAATGTCGACAACGGTAACCAAAAAGAAGTCACGTGGTTCGTGTTTACTGTCGCTCCGAGGACAAACACACAGCGAGACAGAGAAGCGAATAAAACCCCGCCCTCACCTGGTGAAGTGTCGTCATGATATAATTAGAGCCGACAGGTTTTTGCCAGGGTTATACAGTACACACGTGATCACAGATCGTTTCCCTCTCGCGCATCTCAACGAGGGAAACGAGGGAGCTGCACTGCTGCTCTCATCATTGGAGAGCATCTTAATATGGACGCTGACATGAAATGACGCCACGCAGCAACAGGTAACGCACACGCCACGCAGGCAGTGTGTTCCCGGCCTAAATGACAGATAGTTTGAAGTGTTTGCTTTTCCGTCTGTGATTTTGAGACACGTGCAAAAGTTAAAGTACAAATGAGCTAACAAGGCATGTGTCAGTCAAAGTTGAGCTGCAAGTCTTTGTCTAAAATCAGGAAATGTATGACTAAAGTCAGATTTAAATCCAAGTTATGTGAAAAGAAAGTGTCCACCAGAATATCAATACACATAACACCTGACTATGAGTGTAGTATGGATGAACACTCTGATTCAACAGTGCAATGTAAAAATATGCCAAGTTTGAGTGACGTCTATTAGTGCACATCTTTTATCATTTACAGTTGGTACCAATATATATAATTTTTTAACAACTAACTGCCACAATCTGGCAATTTGTATGTTGCTTTGGACAAAAGCATCTGTTAAACCCAAGTAAGCAAATAAAGTCAAGTAAGATTAACTCATTTTGTAAGTAATAATTTACAATAACAGTTTCTGAGAGGCTGTGTAGTTCATGTGACGGGGCCTCAAAAAAGTCCCCGCAATCAAACCTAAAATCCAAGTGTATAATTGTTCAAAGAAAAACTTTAAGTGCATCTAAATTATTATGCCTGCACTGATCTCTATGATTTATAAGACCACAACTGCCACAACAATGGAAGCAAATAGTAAACTACATTTGGATTGACAGCTGGATTGATCTGCCCACAAGCGGACGGCTGTGACAGGCGTCGGCGGCGCCTCTCTGTGTTTCAACACACACAGCTCCGTTTGCACCTGTAGAGTTTCATCAATCTCTAATTAACCTGTGTGTGTGTGTGTGTGTGTGCTGAGCGTGCACAATGTTAGGTGTGGCGGTCTGAACTGCGTAGTGCATATAATCCTGGACACACACGGGGGCCTTTGTGATTAATAGGAGGCGAGTGAGACCTTTAGTGACGGACAATGACAACAAAAGAATGGCGGGTTTTGCAGAGGCAGAGGAAGGCAGAGACGAGTGAACGCAGCGTCGCTCAGGTTGACTCTGTATTGACAGCAGAGGTCGCGGTGAGAGATCGAGTCTACCTGTAGTTTCAGCACGAGAGCCAACGAGAGCTTCCTTCAGTGTCTCAGACAGGATGTGATGCTAACATGTTAAGACACAGATCAACAAGCATTTCTATTAACCAATCTGCTGTTCTTAATTAGTCATGAGCCTGTGGGTCCTCCCCATGCCCATGGGCGCGCACGCGCGCACGCACGCACACACGCCACACACACACACACACACACACACACACACACACACACACACACACACACACACACAGCCGCTCCCACGCATCACATCTGTATGAGTGGCAATAGGCTGCTGCTGCCAACCTGCTGCTCTGTATAACCTCTTGATTGGGCTCCCACGAGGTGACGAAGACCAAACGCACACACTAACAGACACACTCTGGCAGCAGTCGATGACTTCAGATATGTAAGAATTTAATCCAATGCCTGGGGTACTGCAGAGGTATTATGGACAACAAAGGTCTGATAAAGATGGCATTTTAGTCAATTTAGCTCCGGGATATGATTAGTAACGACCCACACCAGGTGAGACGCCCGAGGCTACTGCTCCGCTACGGTAATAATGAGAGAGGGATACAGGGAGTAAGGAATACAGGGTTGGAAAGAGAGTGTGTGGAAAAGGGAGTGGTCATCTTGTCAGGAAATAAAATGCATTTTTAAAAGAGATGAGAACAAGAAGGATCATTTGGTAAATAGAAGAAGAGTGGGAGGGACTAATTAGAAGTAGAAGACATTTCAGATGATTATGAGATTACACAAAAGGAGAAAAAAAAAAAAAGCAGACAGTTGATGACAATCAAAACAGACAGAAAAAAACGACAGCTAATTTTCGAACAGAGGCCCGTGGGAGGGGATGGAGGAAGGCGTGTGAGTGGGGCGATGGGAGGAGACAGCGAGAGCTCTCTGTTGGGCACAGCAGGTTAATTTGCTCTTGTCAGAACGAGGGTTTTCCCTCTAGCCGCCCCTTATCTTTGTTGTCCTCCTGGATGTTGGTGTCAAACCGAGAGGCTGCGCGGATCCCGCCTCGGCGCTGTCACCTCGCTGGCTTCAGCGCACAAGTGACAGAGTAGCAGCTTTACACTGTAATCCTGTAATTATGTCAATTAAAGGGTGGAAGGATGGAGAAGGGGGAATCCAAACTCTTCTTGCAAAGACGAGGAAGCGCAGGTGCACACAAATACACGACAACAGAACCCACGAAGACATCGAGACAGAGCGGACAGAGAGGGCGCACGCTCAGTTAATTGCGCCTTAATGAGTTCAGATGTTTTAATTGGTTAAAGGAAACCGATCATTGTTGACTGCTTCATGAGAACAACCACGGGAAACGCACAGAGAGAGAATAATGAAGAAGAGCAAAATGCAAATTCGGGATGAGTGTCAGGCAAGAGGACTTAGGGAGCCTTAAAGTGTTGTACATTACCTCAAATAGGATTTACAGCAGCCATAGTGAGAGATTACACAATAACACAGAGCACATAGTCATGTATTAATCATGTACATGTCAGCATCCTGTGGAGGACCACTGTTTGATGGTTGTTTTACAGGCCTTGAAGACTGTACCACACGCGCGCACGCACACACACACACACACACACACACACACACACACACACACACACACACACACACACACACACACACACACACACACACACAAAGGGGTGACATACTCACTGAAACATGCTGCAGCAGCTGGGCCGGCTGTCGAGTGGTGGTCAACAAGCAGCAACTGACTCTGACTCACTCATTTTGAATATTTCCTCTGACGGTAAATAAAGCAGAAGAGAAAAACACGTCAGGTTAAGTAATCCTCAAAAAAGTAAGGAATACTCCAACGGTTTCTATTGTGTCCCTTGAGAGAAACACCCATTATGTCCAAGACTGAAATATCAGCCATTAAAATAAATGTAGCGCAAGTAATGCAGCAAATACACCAAAACACAAGGGTGGAAGCACACACATTAAGCAGCTATATGGTTTTATTGCACAAGGTATGCGCAGTAAAAACATAACAGTAAAAAGTAAGCAGAGGAAAGCCGGTGAAACTCATAACAGAATGCACATAAATACATTTAAGACGAAGATGGCGTAACAATATCAAGTGTTGTCATGGAGAGCATTGTGTTTACAGAAGAGGAACCGTTTTCAGGCCCCTGAATCTGGACAGACCGGTTCACTGATGTGGTTTTCTGGGACACATGTTGTAACTGAGCCATTGTTAAAGCTGAGGTAGCCAGAGCTTTTCACAGTCACTGAGCAGAAATTCCACAATAACCTTTAAATATATTGTAATTCAAGGGGTCTGAGAGACTCCTGCACCTCCTGGTGGCTCTGTGTTCAGGCTGTAGAAAATCGAGCCCGGGACAAAGACTTCAGGCCAATCAGAGAGTCGCGGTGTTACTATTGGCTTTTAAACAAAAGCAGATGCACGTCCCTTTAAATATTTAACCTGATTCAATGGTGGAAAAAGTTGCAATTCCTCTGAGGCACATGATGGGGAACCAGAGCGAAGCTGCTGCAACCGCAGTGAGGGTCTAAATGATGGCCGGGTGATACCAGACGGGGTCCAAACACCGGCTTCCACTCGCAGCCCAACGTCAAGTTCATCAGCCCTTTGAGTTTGTTGCATCGATGGTGTTGGGGGATGCAGTGTTGTCTGGTCAGGAGGAATGCCCAGTCTATGGGGTGTTTGATGCCTTGCTTGCCTAAGGGCAGGCAGGTAACCAATGTTTTACTCATGCATATGAAGCATGTGCTTGTGTCCGCGCTAATCCGGTTTGAGGGACGGAGGATACTGTCTGGGGAGCAGCAATAGGCAGGCTTTCTTTTCTAAAATTCTGGCTTTGCTTTTTGCAGAAAACTGCCGGCTGTTACCCAGCTTTAAAGCTGTTAGTGACACCTGTACTTTTCACATGTTACCATAAGTTACGATGTCTGAAAATGGGAAACTAAATTAGAGCAAAACGAGAAACATATAAACTGCAGGCGATGGTATTAGTCAAGTCAGAATAAAACACATTTAAGCACAAGGTTGACCGAAGTGCTGCAAACAATTAGCTCGACTTGAACATAAAAGGAAATAAGCAAACATTTTATTTAGTACTTGTACTACCTATCATGTCATGTAAGTCGAGGTTAGTAGCCAGTTGGCATCACCAGCCGTCTGTAAGGTTTGAACTGACAGGGACGCTCCAGACTTACTATTGCAAATATTAGCGAGTAATTTCACTTTTCGGAGTTGCTGTTGGGCAGCATATTACTAAATAACTTCTGACAGTAATGTGGAGTGTGAGTTTAAAATGTTGTATTTCTAATGGTTTAACTTGTCTCACCGTTAAACGGAAGCAGGAAGCCTCGCAACCAGCTACAAGCAGTCTGAGTGCACGCTGCATCTTCTTAGCAGGCCAGCGAGCTTCAATGTTCTCAGAGCTGGAGGATACTATGGACATACTGTATGTCTTCACCGCAAGGACTTCTGTAGTACTTCATGCGTAAATAAAAGTAAATAAATACTACTTGATAAAGCCAATGCACACCCGCACAGGTGTTTTCTCTTCTGGCTGATGAGACCTCTGCTCAAGGTTCAAGGTGGGCGAAGCTAATTTGTGCCACGCTGACTGGTGCAACAAAGCAAACAGGAAAAAGCACAAGAGGTCAATGAAACTCAGTTTTCACACTCCCACAAACTCCTCAGAAGAGCTCCAATTATCCAAAAAGAATAAAATCATCCGTGTGGGTGTACAATTGTTTTGCAGGGCTTTTAAAACACAATTTAATTTTCTAAATTTCTAAAGCAGAGGATACAAAAGTGTGGGTGCTTTCAAACTGCAGGAATCTCCCTGTGACAGCTGGGCTGAGCAAAACGTAATGTGACCGCTTGATTAATTACTTCTGCTGATGAGTAA
The DNA here is from genome assembly GCF_022577435.1 of Embiotoca jacksoni. NCBI lineage: Eukaryota > Metazoa > Chordata > Actinopteri > Embiotocidae > Embiotoca > Embiotoca jacksoni. Next base: position 9,426,407 of record NW_027185374.1, read on the forward strand.
TTGTTGAGTAAATGAATGATTGATTACATTTTTGGAATAATGTGCCAAACACTGCTAAGAAGTTCAAAGGATGCCTGCTGTCCTTTGATAACACCTAACTGCAAGTCAATTTTGTTCTTTTGTAACTGTTCCGATGCCTTTGTGTCTTTTTCATTTGTGTAGTCTGACTCGTATGAAATTTGATCTTTCTGAGAAAAATCCAAATCTATTCTTATTAGTTAAAAGCTAATACAGAATATAATATTCATTCTGTTGCTTTGTATCTATTCTTCATACAGAAAGTCATGTTATTTTCTTTTTCATTTCTTTTTTGGGACTTTTTTTAAGCTCTATTGCCAAGTTTAAAAAATGTATTTGAAAATAATACAAATTTAATCAAATTTAATAATTAACATTACATTGATGAAGCAAATAAAACAGTTACATTACTTACTATATTTTTCGTAGGGTAACTACTAATCTAAGTAATCTTACACACTGATTATTATGTGTTACCTGTTGTTGCACATTTCTATTATTTGTCTTTTGAAATTCAGCAAATGTTTCCTGGAGTGACGTTTGTCTGCTTTCACTCATCGTGTGCAAAGTTCTGGCTTTGGAGGGATTTTCTTCTAATGTTTACGGCTTTCGATGTATTGTGTCCACAGTGAGTTACAGTCTGGGAAAATGTATTGTTTTTATATTTTGTTTTACTGAGGGGAGCTGACAAATGTTTATTTGAAAGGTTTTGCTCCCTAGAAAATGAAAAACTTTGAAACTTTTACACTTCATTCCATAAAGGGAAATAAAAATGGGTATTTTCAGGTGCAGTTGATGCAGTATTATTCTTGTTTTGCTCTGCGGTACTGCGGGCTGCTTAGCTTCTCTGATCCATGTCAGCCATCAGTAAAATCCCCCAGGAGACGTCCCTCACTGATGACATCATCTCTCAGCAAGGGAAAGTGATGGATCCCTCTCCGTTTTGGTGCCTGTGGTTTTGATGAAGTGGCGAGCAGGTAGCTGAGGGGGGAGGTGAGGGGAGGACGACTGCCAAAAACACCCATAGCGCTTTGTCAACGTCAGAGGGGTGCACTCAGGGTCCCAGTGCAGCCCAGACAGAGATTAAGAGTAGGGAGGATAGTGGAAGTGGTGTGTGTGTGTGTGTGTGTGTGTGTGTGTGTGTGTGTGTGTGTGTGTGTGTGTGTGTGTGTGTGTGTGTGTGTGTGTGTATGAGTGTGTTTGTGTGTGTGCATGCGCTTGCAGTATCATCAGCTATATCAGGTTATCTCACTACACCGCCATCTATTATATAGTGAAATATTTCCTCATGACTCACTACACTAGTGGCTGGGATGTGAACCCCCCCCCCCCCCCCAAACCCCTCCAGCCTGTGGCTCCATTCAACCCGTACTGAACCTTTAGCCTGTGAACTAGCCCAAGATAAAGAGTCACAAGGGGAAGTCGAGTGAAGAGAGAACGAGGAGGGAGGATAGATGGAGAGTGTTGCTCTCTGTGTGAATGTGAAAAGTCTCTGTTCCTTAAACGCCTTCGTCTCACTTTAGTCTGGAGCTGTAACGGGCCAGCAGGGGGCCTCGCAGCCGGGGAGCTCGCCACGAGCTCGCCACGAGCTCAAACAGTTAAAATGTAATTTAACTGCATGAGAGCATGTGTGTGGGCATATGGATATGTGAGTATGACAGTGTGTGTGTGCGCGCGTGTGACGATGACACTGTATATACTGTAGATGAGACAAGGACAAGGGGAGATGCAAGGCCTGCAGTCGTATTTCTGTCAAGGGCAAATCAGACCTGTCAGAAAGCATCAAGCAGTGCTGCCATGGTAACGACGTTAGCACCCGCGAAGGTCACAAGATGGAGTGTGTGTTCCCCTCCTGCTGGGCAGCTGTCATGAATAACACACAACTGAAGCAGCACACACGAACGCGAACGCGAACACACACACACACACACACACACACACACACACACACACATCCAATCTGTATTAACAATAAACCGCCGCGCAGAGTACTGTTTATCACCAACTGAAGGGAAGCAGGAAGGGGCTTGCGTTACCAAGGGAGACGGATGATGTCGTGGTTCAGATAAAGTTGATTTGAGTTTGTATTTATATTTATGGAATATGAAGAGCTGGTTTTTCAAACCATAAGAGATGTATCGCTCTAAAAGGGTTCTATTTTTATTCAGGTTGGGATGAGAATTACAGATTTGAAAGCACAGGACTGTGGACACATCCAAGTGCACGCACACACACACACACACACACACACACACACACACACACACACACACACACACACACACACACACACACACACACACACACACACACTTCTCAGCAGGTTCACAGGCTCATTAGAGTTTTCCCAGCTGTCTGGAGAGGATCTGTGGGGTGTCGCCATCACTTACCTCAACTACGTAGGGATCTAACACCATCAGCTACACACACACACACACACACACACACAAACACACACATCTGCAGCACCGTGAGCAAACGTGAGCACAAAGCAATGTGTATTGTCTTATCCACAGGGCCGGCTGCTGGCTCGATGATGAATGTGCTCCTCCGCTGTGTGTCCTCCCTTTGTTAATAGAGTGATAGAGCCACAGTGGCACCCCGCGCTCGCCGCCCCTCCTCTCAGCTGCACCCAGGAAGTGGTCATAAATAGGCACATAAAGCCATCGAGCCCGAGGCATCTAAATAGGGTCAAAGGAGCTTTGTAATTTTCCCCTCATTACAAAGCTGCGACTGTTTTCCATACCACGCTGCCCTCGACATAAAGTCCCTCCACGTTGAAGGCTCGCTTACAAGACAGCAGCAAAATAGTGAGTTACAGTGATTTGACAGATTTACCTATTGAGTGACGAGATGATTGGTGCTGAACACACTTCACCTGCGGGCGCTCCGAGAGGAAAACCTCCTAAATGATCATAGTAACACTCAGCTATGAGATGTAACTCTACGCCTGGAGGTAGGAAGTGCGCTGTCAGCTCCGCCCTCCTCCTCCCACTCAATTGGTCAAGTTCACACCCCAACACCTGCCACTCATGTTGACGAGCTGTCTGCTTTAAAGCAGCGTTCAGCCCGAGGCTGGAGGAAGCGGCATCCGTTAAACTGGCAACAGATGGTGAAGAAGCAGACGCTCCATGAATGGCTGTCTAACAAAAGCCTTCTCAGTTTTCTGCTTTTTGTCGCAGCTGTAACTTTTTTTACACTCAGAATGAACTTTGAAGCTTAAATCTTAAAACTCTGCATGTAAATGTTTTGTCATTCTCTTCTCCTTTTTTTAAATTTTTTTTTTTTTATGTGCTGGCCAAGCAGATTTGTCATCTTACAGTCCACTGCTCTGTTCTTATAAGGGCCTGAATGTACTCCCTGCTGGACAGCTGTGGACAGCATGGATGGGTGCAACTGTTGTATGATTTATGGTCTGCCTGGAGGACACGTTCTGCACATGTGCAGTAGAGTTGCTACTGTAATCCCAAACTCTGGGCAATTTAACCCCACGAATTGTTGCACATTTGATTTGTCTTCATATAATTTTGAAGATGAATTGTACAGATGCGTGTGTCCTTTTTACACAGCCTCTCTTTAAAACTCAGCATCCATTTTGGTTTTCCAGCGAATGTACAATTGATGCCGTTGTCGATAGTGACTGCGTGGACAAGTCCGCCCAGTCACAGCAATTTGGAGGTACGGGGATCTGCAGAGACCCTTCGCTTCCACCATCTGATGACAATAATTATGTCATGCAGACTGTAGCAGGACTAACCTGACTCAAATTCACTATTTTAATATCTGGGTCTCGCCACACTCCTCAGGGATTCGATTACAGTTGTTGCATCCTAGACCTCCGGTTGATTTTTTTAAAATTATTGGAGCAGCCTTTAACCAATTAGCACTGACCACTGACTCGACTGCCGCTGCAACTACATCGTGGAAACAAAATGACTTAACTTCAACGTCATTGCACTTAACCACCGACACTGGTCCCTGATTGGTCCGCCCTTCAGAGTGCTTAAGATAGTACTCTTCCACATGTGCATGTTAAATACTGCTAATAGAACAAACCGTTGTAAAAACGTTTTTGGCAGCTGCTACATACGTTGTAAAATGTTACCGCTAAGCTTTACCTACAGTATTATATCCAAATCAACCAGACTTCAGCACTGTATGCTAACTTTCTCAATTTTCTGACAGGATCACAGTAAAATTAGTTCATAAGAAAAGAGTGTAATAATAGTGTAAAAAAAGAAGCTCATATATGTGTGTAAAATCATTAGTCAGGTTACAGCTAGTTGTCGCGCTTGCCTGTGTAGACAGCTGTACTAATTAAAATAGAAGTGAATCTGGTCTGAGAGACACGTGTGAGTCAAACAACTGAAAAACGTGGCTGAAACATCTTCTGCGAAGACGAGCCCTGAAGCTGGAGTTATGTTTCTGTATAGATTTATATATAAACTGCTGTTCTAAGCAGAAAAGGTTGTTCGGGGTAACGGGGGGGAAGGGTCACAGAGGAGCCGATGCACACAACTCCAAAATCTTAACGACCTTATTGGTTGATCTGACTCCTGTCTGGATGTGTGTTCGAAGTGATTTATACAGTGAATGAACAACATGATCTTTTCACGCGGGTTTCATGTCAACGCACCAAAACACATCTGACCAACCCTTTAATCAACATTATTGGTTCCTCATATGAAAACAGTAAAAGTGGTGTAACATGGTGAACCAGCAAACAACGGCGATAAACAGAAGATTTGCACAATAAGCAGTTTGGTGAATCATGTTTTGTCTTCTGTCTGTTTATATGAAGTGTCCAAAATGTGCCTTTATGGCGATTACGCAGGAATGAACTTGTTTGCCAAGTACTCAGTTCACACATCAGCTGTGGTGTATACGGGCATTAATAGGACGCATAGTTCTGTTTTTCTGATAGTATTATACTGCCATTGGTGTCAGCGTGCTGCTTTTCTTCAGAAGCTGAACAGTCAGTTATGATCTTTTATCACTGTGGGTGCCATGCTGCGTATGACACACTTTCATCATGCTGTAGTTTAACTGTATTCCCTGTTGAACAAAACAAACCTCTGCCTGAGGGGTTTCTCATGTTTAAACATAGACCTCTGAGGATCATTCAGATAGACTGCAGACTTCCCATCGTAGTGCTTCAGTTCAGTCATGCTTTACTGTAAATGTAGAGTCTGCGCAAGCCAGCCTGGACGTGCATGAAAAGCAAGAATCCAAGTCAAATGTGTGACATTTGACAAAAGTCACTTTCACTTTTTATTTTTATTTGCTCTTGATTGTTTCCTCCGTGAGTAAAGGAGGGGAAAAAAAAATCCGCCAATCTGATGATTGTTTGGATGTAGCGATGGTGGTTTCTTAGAATAAGCTGGTTATACAGTTTCAGAAAGTCACCCTGAAAAAGTAGCTACCACTCTATGAGTCAAAGGAAAGTCAGTAATTATTTGATTGGTGACAGACAAGTGTCTTCATGCCAAATGATGAAAATCAGTGTTGTTTGAGGATAAAAAATGACCCAGCAATGAGACGGGACTGAGTGGAGTTAGAAGTCAATTCAACATAATATTTGGTAGAAAAGAGTGCCAGACAAGTTGGAACAGCTAAAAAAAAAAAAAAGGGGAAATGCTACGTTAGATTTTGCATGATTTGTTGAGTGTTTCTATTTTTTGCCCTGAATTCTTGGGATAATGTTCACAGTAGAGAATTTGGCAAAACACAATTTGTATCCATTCAGCGTCAACACAGGAAGCAGTGACCTTTCAGATGTACTGAGCGGGGAGTATTTTCCTGTCATGAATTTGCAACAACGACCTTAACAAAGTGTGGTATTGCTAAAATAACCTTAAAAAATTAACTCGAAGACTTTCATTGAAATACATGTCTGTGAAGTCGTGAGGGGTGTCACTCAGAGGTGTCGAGGCGCGATGCCCACTGACATAAGCTCTTTCGTTTGCTGTGTTGCAGACTGAACTAGCTGAGTTTTGGTGGCGTTATTTTTCAGGAAAAATCCTAAACAACTTGTTGTGCAACTTGGTGGAAGAACCCATTAATGCTTTAATCGTATGTATATCATGTACTGTATCCACAAATTGTGTTTCACTTTCATTAGCAATGTGAGGAAGTACATTTGGCCTGCTGAACTTCCTACTTCTTAAAATCCAGTAGAAGTTTAAATAGTAACAAACCATAGGCCGTTCTCGATATATGATTACTCTACATCACATTTATAGGTAACAGTGGGATACAAATTTACTTTTAATGGGTTCATAAGACAGAACTACGAGTACAACCAGTACACACAGTCACAGTTGTTGCATATCATAGTAGTAGGGTTGCAAAGAATTTTTCACGGTATGATAATCGTCTCCGAAAATATCATAATCTACAGTATTTTGTAATTATTTCATGACTATTATTATCAGTTTAAATCACCCTTAAAGGAGTGAAAAAATTTAATTAAAAACATTTCTGACAATAAATATATTGCATTCATGTAAAAGTAGGATTTTACTGTTGATCTGATCATTGGAACTGTTTTTTCATCCAACTGCAACTAATGGTCATTTTCATTATAGATTTATTTGCTGATTGTTTTCTTGATTGATTGATTGTTAGGTTTGTAAAAATGAGGAGAAATGCCATCACAAATTCTCTAAACAGTTATTAAAATAGTTGCCACTTTACTGGCAGTCCATTAATCTCAGTCTGACCCTGGTGAACAAAGTCACGGTTCACAACAAAATGTCAGAACACCAACCTTGTGCTTCTAACTTGGTGCGCCTTTGTTCAGTCTTGGACGGTGACATTGTGCCGCTCTCGAAACATGAATGTCACTCCAAAGAGTAGCTCCACTCATTGCTTCAGTGCTTTTTGAAGCATTTCAAGGGTCTCTGCTGTCGATATCCCAAGTTTGACACAAAATGTGATGTGCGCCCGCTGCTCATGTTCATTAAGAAAACGCAGACGCACCAGGGGTCACATAAACGTGTGTAACTCAGGTGCATTCTTACTCACGAAGGTTACAGCTTCCACCTGCTCTGTGCACGTTACTGAGCTGCACAACAGCAGCAGTCTCTGAACTTTTGGATCATACCCTCGTATACTGATTTCTTAGCGAAAGAAAAATCTCAATGTGACTTTTCTGGTGCCAGTGAACTGGTGATTAAGCAGCATTTGTTGGTAACCAAAATAACCATTTGATAAATTTGCATCATGTAGATATACATTTCTGTGTACATAAACCCGAGTTTGTTATTTATAGTATCTCTACTAATCTGAGTGGATGAGCCTCAGCTTGTGGTTGTGGCAGCTGCTGTCAGTCCAGCGATGTCAAAGCAACTGTGACATTGGTTTGAAGTGATTGCCGGGCAGAACCCTACAAAACACCACAGAGGTGAACATTTAGCACCAACATGTTGCCAAAATAAGAAAAAAAAATCACAGATTATCACTTCAGCACATGGCAGTTGGAGGCCTGTGAAACCCTTCAAGCCAGCTGATGGCTAAGCTTCTTTGGATCAAGGTCTCTTGTATTTGGTCCCTCAGCCTCACTTGGCAGTCTGGTTTTGGCCTCGTGGTACCACCGGGAGCAAAAGAAGATTTAGATTGAGACACGTTTCTGGAAGAACACACACAAAAAAAAAAAAACACATGAAAAAAGTAATGCCTCTCAGTGTTATAAGCGTTTCTCGGGGATCAAGAGTGCCAACTTTCACAAGCTTTCTTTTTGCCGATCGTATGTTCAGCTCCACTTTGTAACCTTTACAGTTTGGCCTCCGCCTCTTTCTTTAAACTCCTGTCACTTCCAACAGAAAAGCAATTTAGTAAAGCAGAAACACAAGAAAAAAAAAATAATAACAGCAAGGGAAAGCAGGGGGGAAAAGAGCTTTTCAAAGTTGAGATGTTTGACCTAGAAAAAAATGCTTCAGAATCCTCTTTGAATTAGTGTTTGGAATTAGAAGTGGCAGCAGCACAAGCTCTCACTTCCAAAACAAATGGATAACAGTCAGGTTTAGTTTTTCAGGGTCAGACTCCAGCTTTATTTGCTCGAGTTGCTAACATGGTAGTCTTTGGTATTTGGTACGTTCTCATTAATGGCAGTGGAGGATGTTTGAACAGTCCATTGATGTTTATCGGCTTTGATGAGAAAAAACTGCCACCATCGAGGGCCCACAACAGCGAGCGTGTGCGTTCACACACTGATTATGGCTTTATTCATCTAAAGCTGAAACCCCGCTGGGAATGATCCCAACATATACACACAAACATGACCCTGAACTGTTTGTTATTAGTGTACTTGTAGCCAGCAGTAAACGAACTGCAGAAATATAGATCCTCCTATGTGCTACAAAGTGCCTGAAGACACGCGCACACTTGCAGTCACACTATGTTGTGACTGATAAAATGATCAAATGGCAGCAGAGTGCTGATTACAAGAAGTGATTCACCGTCAACAGCTGTTGTGTGATCATAAACAAGAGGATTTTTGTCAGAGCCATGAATCAAACTGCCTGCCCTAATGCTGCAGTGCGCCGCGCAGAGCCTCATCAAGGTGCTATTATTATTCCAGACAAACTTGTATTTCAACTCTGAGGAGAGAACAACTGGCTAAACTAAAGCTCAGGTTGAGTCACTCTGTCTCTTTGATCACAAGCAGGAGATTCAAAGTTTCTTCAAGAGATAAAACTTTCAAGTCCAACACTCTTCAGCTGCTTCTGTCAACTTCTTCTGACATTACACCTGATACTTCTGTGATTACAGTGCTATCACTGCTAAAAAAAAACAACAACAACAACAACCTAATAACACTACTACTCTGCTGTATTTACTCATGTGATACTATCAGGGGTTCTGTAAGGTTTATTAAACTGGCACAAATTCAATTAAAATCCAATTTGGTCGAGGCGTCGTGCAGTGTAAACGACTTTGATCAATATTGCTTTTCTTAATCTTTGCTTGATATTTGAGTAAAATTCTCAAGGCACATTGCAGCTTGCTCCATTACACACTTCTGTGATTTGCCTGGCGCTTGAGAATTATTCATGCACTTCACAACGCGGTTGATTTTGTTTGTGTGATATGCAAAGAAATAGCGCCGGATTCAACATGAACTAGGTACATCAGCTGCACTTTTCTTTTCCTTTTATGAAACATTACATGACTTAAATGCATTTAAAGTAAATAATGCATTATTTATAATTATCAGCGCTACAACCAGGGTGTCCTGAACATAAAGTGAAAGGTAATTCACAAGTGTGGAACATCCTGTAGAGTAGTCAGACATTAAGTAATGCCATGAAAAATTAATTTCATTCATACAAAGCAGAGTAACCATTCATCGCCTTCATAATGACCACTCTTAAGGGCACCAGTTCTCCTCGGTGCATTGTGCACTTTTCCACAGTCTTCAGCAGGTAGGCTGTCTCGAAGAACTTGCCTCAGTTCTTTGTACTATATCTAAACTGTCTCAATGTCTTCTTTCTCTTAGTGTAATCAAAGACTGCTGATATTGCAGGACTCCTTACTTTTGGGACGTTTGGAAATGCTTTTAGGCTGCAGAATAAATTGAATGGTGTTGCATGATGAATAAAAACATCTGAAGTGCCTAAACCTTTGAATGAACTGTGGTTTGTTTTGATTTTTTTTTTTACTTTACCAAGAGCAAGTGCTGAAACCAGTTTCACACTGATCTGAGGTCATTCCTTTGGTCCCTACATCTGTGATACACATCCAGACATAAAAGTAACAATAAAACTGTGGGAAATATATTGCCAGACAGTAATAACAAAACACACAACACACTTGGCTTCACACTTGTGGTGGATGTGTCTTGATCTGATTGGAAACCTGACAAAATGATGTCCCGCCCACTGATGGCTGAAACCTGACTGCACTGCAGGCCTGTCGATCAAAAACGCAGCTTTTTGATGCTTATTTTCTAATTAATGATGCAATTATTTTCAGATGGACGGCCAGAAAACTATGAAAAAAGAGGGACTTTAACTCAAATCTATAACAACTTTCTGGACTTTGTATTGTATGAGACTAGTTGAATGGGAGTCTATGGAGTCTGAGGATTTTTGGAGCCAACCTCGAGCGGCACTTGGTAGTATTGCAGCTTTAGGCGCTTCCACGTAGGTCTCATTTTTCAGACCGAATACTGAATCCAGCTGCTGCATCAGCTGACCAATAAGATGCTTCCATGCTATATCCAGCAAGATGAGAGCGGTGTGCTGCTCTGTCCATGTAGAGTAAGTCAGACTGACTGGGGAGCAGCTCATTAAGGTGTTAATTGGGTTGGTTACCTACGCTGTCCCTCACTGCCCCGGGCTGTGTGCTCCTTTGCACCAGTGTGTATGTGTGAATGTGAAGATGTGAGTGCATGTGCATGTATCTGTTAAGTATTTGCACTGGTGAGATGAAGGTGAGTGTTTGAAAAAATGAAAAGACATATCAGCAGAGGCCAAGAGAGGTGCGGGGCGATGGAGATGGGATCTGGGGGAGAGCCGTGGGTCTCTTGGGGGCGAAGGGGGAATCAAAAACAGACAGGCGTTTTGATGAGATGTTATTTGATTTCTGATTGATACAGGACCCTCACTAATTGGTCTGCGCTGTGAGAGGGATGGCTCCAAGGCACAGCTGTCACTCGATCAGATGTATGCTGATGTGTCCCCGCATCATCAATGACCTTTTTGAAAATGAAGGCAAACGCTACAGAAATCTGTCATGTCGAACAGAGCAAGAGATGACGGCAGGGCTGCAGAAATCAAGTTAGCAACCTGATTCCACTTGTCACAATTTATTTTCCATGACAAATTGGTTCTTTATTAAAAGACGCCACAAAGGAATACAGCCTTTCCAGCCAGGCACAATAATTCTAAATATCCACTTTACATTTACTCGCCTGTCTATAGTTATACACATCTGTAAAGGCTCAGTGACGGTGCAGCTATTGTTGGCTTTGTGCTCCCTGCAGTCTGAACACAGACAAAGATTGTTTATGAATTCAAAGAAACAGAAAGAGACTTTTTTTGCTTGCTGATGTTGTAATGTCAGTTTCAGGAGTCACAGTCTAAGTTAAGCTTATGTTGCATAATGTAAGCTGATCAGCTCAATAGTTATGAGCCAGCCTAACCTTTAGTATTTCGATCAGGATGTATCCAATCTAGAAGTCTACAGCTGTCATTTTAGAAGTTTTGGATTCGGTCTGGTAATAAAGATCCCCAATAATAAAGACATGATCTAAAAAAAAAATGTATAATTGACATGACATTTATTTTACTGATAGATGAATAAGGCACGAGTCAGCAAGGCCGTACTTAGGCCTGGGACACACGGCCTCCCTGGCGTGTGTGCTTTTTGTTTACCCTCATTCATAGCGAGCCACACAGACACACACATACAGAGAGGGAGGGAGTGAGAGCATCGAGAAAAACCTCACCCTTCACCTGGTAAAGTGTCGTCATGATATAATCACAGCCTGCACTGGGTTTTTGCACTTGCATCTCACATACGAGGTGTGAGACGCAAGTATCTGAGTGTCTCACGCAGGCAGTGTTTCTGCTGTAATCCGTTAATATGGTTTTCCAGGTCTTTGGCACAACAGCACTTTGAACTAAATTTCTAAAACTCAACGTCAATATGATTCTGATGTTTAGTATATTTGAGATTTAGTAAAATGTTGACCATTGTAATTTTTCTGTATTTTTATTTCCCTTTTTTTTTTATTATTTATTGTTGACTTAAAAGTAGCCATTTAGAAAAACATACTGGATCCTTAGATTACAGTCAACGTGTCTACATTTTTATCTACAGGATGAAAACTTCCCTCTTGTAGCTAAATGGAATAAATACAGAGGTCCCCCGGTGTCAACAATAGTAGCTACACTCGACAGCAGTATTTTTGCCAACTGCATCAAGTTGGGTCAAATCAGGCCCTAAGCCCATTCAAGAATAAATGTCAAGTTCAGCCTGAGGTGAAAATGTCAGTGTCTGCTCTGTGCCGTCCAGCTGCCTCGAAAGGTGCTACTAGCTCACTCGCCAAATCCATTGATTTCCCGAGACCAATTACCCCGGCGTCAGAGATCTCACTCACAAGTTTCGGGCGGCAGGGGGATTCTCGGACTTTAATCACACATCAATGCTAACCCCTCGGAGCAATCTCCACTGTTTATCCCGAGCCTCGGCCCTTTGCCAGCTCTGTATCGATTACTACCCGGTTTTTGGCCCAGTACTGCGATTCGTCGCAATCTGTGCCCACCCGCTAGCCGTCCCTCTGACTCTGACTCTGTCTCTGCTCGTGGCGGGAGGAAAACAGCTGGAGGCGACTTCGTCAATGGAGACCAGAGAGCAAGAGTGATGATTTCCTCATGAATGCAGCCATTGATTTTGAGACACGCTGATGCCATTTGTTTCTCTGTCAGGACAGAGAGTGAGCAAATGATCTGGTCTTAGCAGAGCGGCACCGGGGTTTATGTAAAACCGTGAATGCTCGTGAAGCACAGGTGGTTGATCCGCAGGCAGGCAGGTGGATTGTAGAAGAGTTTGGCGATTTATTACGACCACCGTGTGCCGTCTGATATAAGTTTTATATTTGGCCTGGAGGTACAGAAAGGTTTCTCACCGTTAATACAAGAGTACAGGAAAAGCACCGTGTAATTGATAACATTATTTATGCTGACATTCCAGGACCCGATGTGCTCAGTTAAAGGCTGCCCCGATAGTTTGAAAATTAACCCGAGGTCTACATCCATTAGTATGGAACGACTGAACGCAATCCCCAATGGAGGGTGGCCAGACCCATATATTCACGCAAAGAATATGGATCTGGTAATAGCTTTGACTGTGTATAAAAGTGGACGCAACTTCCGGGTCTAAAAAGTGAAGCCAATGCAGAAGGTCTTAAAGTGCAATACCACTGAGGGTTTCCGCGATGGGTGGTTGGGTTTTGTTTCCTCTGATTTCCAGTCAGATTGAGTCAGATTGAGTCAGGTCCACCCCTTGCTTCCCCACCTTGTCCAAATATGTTCACTTCTGGCTCCAAAAAAACAAGATGGCGACAGCCGAAATGTATAAAACGTCAGTTCACAAATGTCACGGTTTCTGCTTGAGTAACACCAGGCTAGCAATGAAGGACATTCTCAAGAAACTACTGATAATACTGATTTTGCTTCCTCGTTTTTATAATACAGCCATTTCTGATGAGTTTCTAAAGACGTTTAAAGATGCCAGTAACACTTTTCATGGTGACTCAAAGTTAATGTAGGAACTCTCTCTCAATCCAGTCACTTCATGATGCCTCAAGATAATCGTAGTTAAGTAAAGGAAATGTGACATTATCTGTTATTGCAACTTGTTGCCACGGTCACCACTATCTAGCAAAAGATAGTAGGCCTCAAATATTAAAGTGCACATTCATCCGTCACCGTTTCTTGTTATTCAGCTGCAACAAATGCCGAGCCTGTCGTCAGACTTCGATCACAAGCTGCATTTCAGCAGCAGAGTCCTTCTGACCTGGAGAGAGATGTCAGATATTTCTCCACTAACTGCAGTTTGATTACCTCATCATAATTTGGCTCACCGGTGTCACTCAGAGCCAAAGTACTTGATGTGTGTGTATGTGTGTGTTTGCACGTGAATTTGTGTTTGAGGGTAAATGTGTGTTTAACTGTATTTGGGCGCAGTTTGAGTTGGGCGCATTATTTTTGGCGTGTACGGGCTCCAGCAGAGGTGTGTGTGTGTTGTGTTGTGTTGTGTTGTGTTGTGTTGTGTTGTGTTTGTGTGTGTGTGTGTGTGTGTGTGTGTGTGTGTGTGTGCGTGTGTTTTGGCTGAGTCACGGTGGTTCTGGCAGGGTCGAGGCGGGCTGGGCTGGGATGGGCTGAGTTTGGATGAGGAGGAGGAGGAGCGGACGTGGGAACCCTCTCTCCTGTTCTCCCATCTGTTCCGCTCGATGGAGGTGCAAGAGGTGATGGAGGTGCTGAGTGTGCGTGTCTCTGTGTGTCTTTTAGGGACACAAAACCACACACGCATGAACAGACATGTACAGGTACGAAAGGAGACGAACAAAGAAACACGTGCAAACAAACAAACAGGTAAATACACATTTAAATGAGTTGCCACGTGAATTACACGTTGATAACATAAATATAGGCGAATACCATAAAGATGATTATTAACAACCGACAGAAGTTACTAAAACTAACTTTTTGCACAAACTACCACTTTCCTACAAACACATATGCTAAATACACACACACACACACACACACACACACACATAGCCATGAGCCACAGATGGCAGAGTGAAGGGGTTAGGGCTTCCTGAGGTCTGTGCCTGAGCATCCTGTGGGCAACATCTCTGGAGCCAAATCTCATCTTCCTCCTCCTCCTCCTCCTCCTCCTCCTCCAGTTCTCCTTCCCTCGTGACGTGACACTCATTCATCACCTGCAGACAGGGATTCTGCTTTACAGCTATTAGGGTGCAGGTGGTGCATCGCTCTCACCTTGGCCGAAGGTCCGACTTCCTAAGTGTTACTTTGTCCTCTTTGAGGGTCTCACGCTGCTTTAAGAGCAGCTTGTTCGGGCATTTTCTACTGTTGTCACGCTTCGTCTTAGCTCGGAGAGAAACATTTAAAGGAAAAAAAAAAAAAAAAAAGTATTTGTTTTTTTATTACAAATAACATCTTATCATCATACATATAGGTTTGGTCACCGTTTCTGTTAGTCATGATACGTTTCAGCTCACCAAGTTGACTACTTGGATGTTGGAACATTGTGACATTGGTGCAGTGAAGTCGGACAAGACCAGACAGCTTGTAAACAGGCTGATGCAGTAGTTCGGCCAGATTATCTAAACCTATGAATAGATGACTGTGCAGGCCGATTTATCACAGGCCAAGACGCCCAAAGTATCAGGTAACTCCAAACTAAAGCTTCTGTTTAAAAGTGACTGTCAAGCGCCCTACAATTTATGCTGGAAAGACAAGAAGCTGTAGAAGTACAGACATCCTGAAATATTGAGAAGCTGACAATACATTGACTATAGTAAGCATACACATAAAAATTAGTGAAGCAATTTAAATGTTTGAAAAAAGAATATATCTTCTTTAGGAAACTGTAGCTGGAACTGTAGTACAAGGGGGACAATATTTCACGACATTCCTCTCCACTACATTTACCATTTACTTCATAACTTCAGTTCGTAGCATTTTTGCAGATTTAGATTCATATTACAAAATGTAATAAGTAAATCAATTATTATGGATTACTTCATTTAAAAAGATTAAATAAGACTTCTCTGACCTCCAGATGGAAATAAAGGAACCCAGCACTCAATGAAATAAATAAAATCTGCCCCACCCTCACCAGCTGTATGTAATTTAAGTGATTTATGTAATTTAATATTATATAAAATAAATCAATTAAACATGATTGTGAAATGGGCCATTCTGCAGTAATTTAAAGCAGCTCTTGAAATTATATTTTATCTTAATGTATCAAATGACAATGTGACAGCATGAAATAGGTCGCTCATTGTAATAAAACCTACAGAGAATTAGTGTTTGAAATCTTTCAACAACCTTTACGTTTCAGCTCATTGTAATTCATGGCTTTAGTTTACTCTCACCGCTCTCATGTTGTCCATTTCAGTTGCAGCAAGCAGTTTTTCTCTGCCAAAAGCCCAGAAAACCCAAAGTATGCTAACTGGCCAGCACCAGACAGGTGCAGACAGACACAGTTAGCAACTAGCTGGTGAATATAGTGGAGCATTAAGCAGCTAAGCAGCCAGATATTTCCCTCAGGAGTTAATGGAGACCACAATGGAAACTAGAAAAAGAGCTCAGGGAAAGTCAATATTGGATTCACATTTGCCAGGTGTCCAGAAATATGAGTTTAAATGGAAACTGATGTTGCTCCTTAACTACTGGATTGGTGGATTGGGTGAGTGAGTGAGTGAGTGAGTGAGTGAGTGAGTGAGTGAGTGAGTGAGTGAGTGAATGAGTAAGTGAGTGAGTGAGTGAGTGAGTGAATGAATGAATATCCATCCATCCATCTATCCATCTATCTATCCACCATATGAATAAGGGTAACTGCCCATACAAATATACAAAATATTATTTCTAACAATATTTAAACTATTTGATTTAAAAAACAACAACAATAAAGAAAGTTTAAATTGAGTTTAAATAAAGGCTGTTTTACTGTTCATGGAAGTACTGGAAAAAACAAGTCAGAATTGAATTTGGCCATATTTATTGGTTTAAAAAATAATAGACTATAACTTTAAAAGAAGAAAGACCAGATTCAAATAAAACTGGTCTGCAAAATAATGGTGAACGTTATTGACAATAATCTAAAACACATTCTTGGTCACTTTGAATCCACCTCCTCTGTGACCATCCAAACAGCTCATCAATTTCCTGTCTATCTGTTATGAAAAATATTTCTTATTTTAAAAATGTATTTGTTTAGTAAAAAGTCAGCCATAAACTGCAGCAGAATACTTAAATCCAGATGTATCTTGAACCAAAAACAGCCGAATATAAAATTGGATGGTGCCAGTAGCTGCTTGTGGTATCTTGTCATCTGTCCATTTCCTGCACACATTAGATTAGATGAAACTTTTAGGCTTCATTTGGGAAATTGAGTTGTTGCAGCAGCAAAGATTTGGATGGTGTTCAAAAATAGAACAAATCCAGATTATTGATAAAATATGAAAGAACTGCAATAAAACTATATTGAAGCTGATTCAGTAAATTAAAGGATCCGGCGTCGTCTTCTCCTTCGAGACGCTCTTTACGCTGACGTAAACACATTTCTAAGTTGGCAGATGTACGGTGAAACACAGAGAATCACATTAAACACACATACATGAATACACGGTGACGAGATGGGATGAGAGAACACATGTCGTCTTGAGAAATTCATCTCCGTACCCCCCCCCACTCCACTCCACTCACACACACACACACACACACACACACACACACACACACACACACACACACACGTACTGTATATACCCTGCTACCCTTAATCCCACGTCCCCCGAGTCTCTCCAAACAGGTGACATCCTGTGCCGTTCCTGGTTGGGAATAATCTCTTACAACAGATGGGTCTTTTTCCCCGAGCCTGCCAGCCAGCCCCGCACTGCACCGCAGGCACTCGTGGCAGCGAAAATACAAACGCTGCCCACGCCAGGAGAGCGGTCCAATTCTCATCGCACTGCCCGCCGCCACCGCATGCGCTGCTCCGGCTTTCTGTTTTTTTCCGGAAACAGCAGTTGGTGTTTGTTTCACTTCCTGTGTCCTTCGGGTGGTCAGCACTACTCAGAATAGCTGAGGTGTCTGAGGCTGCAGCGACAGGTAGGTGGTCACGATGTAGAAATGGGCAAAAACCCAACAGAAAGGATGGCAGGCGGTCAGGAGTGTAGAAAAAGTCCACAGGTATGTGTCTTCTGTGCTGCTGATTTCATCTGTCCCTGCGGGTTTGCCCAGTCAGCTAAGCCCCAATCTGCTTTACACCATAAGGAAGAAGATAATAATACACACCAAAGAAAGCTTTGAAAAGACAACTTTATATGAATAGTTTGATATATTGGGAAATATGCTTGTTCACTGTCCTGCAGCAAGTTAGATGAGGACATTGATATAATGTTCTGTCATTAGCTAAGAAGCTAGGGCAAGGGTGTCTCATTTCATTCCCAAAGCGTGTGTCTATGGCATAACATAACTGAGGTTGGCCCCGGTGCAAATATTCTTCCTGGGCCCCTCCTCTTGCCCCAAATGCCTCACACAACATATCACAACTGGCACCGAGGTCATTGGACAAAAGAAATTGCATTTCCCAGCATGCCTTCGTTCTTTGTAACCTTTGAGACTGTAGTAATTAACATGTGTGATGGGTAGAAATAATATTCATTTATAATAGAACTTGCAGTTTTACTAAAAACAAATGATGATATGTGAAATGGGCTATAATTTAAAACAACAAGTGCACAAGTAACAAATAAACGCTGAAATGATTTGAGTGCAAAAGGACCCACCGAGTTTTCTTACATGGGCCATTGGAAAGATCTGGGCTTTGATATGTTGCGCCAATCATACCACAGCGAAGCCTTTGGACAGAAAAGCGTGTTGTACATATATGTACCACGTGCACAACGTCATCATCCTGAACTGTGCTCAGCAAAGTTAAGCAGTCTAAGATGCTAATCTAAGACATAAACATGGCAAACATGAGCATGTTATCGTTGCATGTCAGCATGCTGATGTTGGAGCTGCATTTAGCTCAAAGCCTCACAGATCTATAGTCATCACTACAGATGGGATACGTAACTTTGTCGACTTCGTCAAGCTGTTAATGTGACGGTTTGGTGTCATGACTTTAATGTTCTTTACGGCTTCGTTCAGACAGAACGGCGCATTTCTGGAAAAAAACATCTTCTTGTCGGTGTGATATTGGTCATATGCAACATGTACGAGCGAGAGCATTGAGCTTTAAGAGTTATAATTAGGAGGCAGAAGTTTTCTGTTCATTCTTGGTTTCATCATTTCATGTTTTTTAATAGTAAATTCTGTTGCCTGTTTTATACAATCTGACAGTGCACAAGCGCTAAATGACAGGATCTTGAATAATTCAGCATTTCATGGTTTATTCAAGATCATAGGAGACAAGACATGTATTTCTTTGTCTCTACACCATTCACTTCCTGCTTCTGCAGACTCCATGTTAATCCAATGGTGATTTTACCAGTTTCATTTTAGTAAAATAGTCGTTACTTCCATGGATAAGTGACGAGCTTTGTCAGACAAGACTGACACGTTAGATTTCAGTCAGATTCACAGAAAGGGCTGAAAGAGGCTTTTGTCTTGTTTAACTTTGGACAGGCTTTCCATTTCCCTCCCCCCCCCCCTCACGCTATCCACCCACACACTGTAGCTTCCTATTTAATCTACAGATACTGTATGAGAGTGGCATCAATTGCCTCATCTTTATTTTGATATATACAGCATCTTGACTTGTACGTGCAGCTGTTCCCTTTTGATAAGCTTCGACTGAAGTTTTCATTTTCTCATGCTGATACCCAACTGTGTGAGTTGATGGATATTGCAAAAGGATAAATTTCAGTTTGAAAGGCCATTTCCCTGCAACCGCTACCTCTATTCAGATGTTTATGGGTGAGCTTGAGTGTGTTTGTGTGCGTGTGTGCACACATACTGGCCAAAAAACTTCCTTGCGTCCTAAATTAATCACACCACTTTAACATCTATGTGTTCTCTGCTGAGCCAGCTCTAAAGTTGGAGTGAGTGTGAGGGAGGAAGAATGCTAAGTAGCTTCCCGAACTCTTAGCATCACAGGAGAAACTCAGAGCGGTTAAAAAAAATTAAAAAAAATAAAATACAAAATATCCTCCTTGTGTTTTACTTCTTTTATAACCTCCTTTCAGCCAGCCGTCTCCTCTCTCCACCTGCTTCACATCCTCACCCCACCAACTTTTATATTTCTCCATCAATCCTTCCTCCACCTGCTCATTTCCCACCTCTGCTAGCTTATTAATATCATCTCAAATCCTCCGTCCGTCCCAATGTTTTCCTCCCTCCATCTTTTTCCTACTAGCCTGTCTTCTGCCCGCATCCACCTCCATCGGTGCCCTCTGAGCACTGTTCACTGCTCCAGTGACGGCGTGCCAGGAGACTGATCCTATTGTGCCCCGCTGAAAAGGACTCATAGCTTAGGAGTGTGTGTGTGTGTGTGTGTGTGTGTGTGTGTGTGTGTGTGTGTGTGTGTGTGTGTGTGTGTGTGTGTGTGTGTGTGTGTGTGTGTGTGTGTGTGTGAGTGAATGAAGCGGGTGAGTGGGTCAGAAAGATTGACATGGGCATTCATCAACGGAAAGCGTGCAGTGTGCCTATCGCTGTCACCGACATTTCAGTCGAGCTTGTCCGCATCAATTATCTGTGCTAGATAAGTAGGACATAACACACACACACACACACACACACACACACACACACACACACACACACACACACACACGGACGCACACACACGGACGCACACGCACAGACACTGAAGCTCAACAACCTCAAACTCATCTCTCTTTCAGCACTACCCATAATAAAGACACAAAAGAGGTGTGTGTGTGTGTGTGTGTGTGTGTGTGTGTGTGTGTGTGTGTGTGTGTGTGTTTCGAAGCTCAGTAGAGCATGACACTGAAGAGAAGAAGTAGCCTTGTTAAAAGCTCGACCAACTCTTTCTTCTTCTGTGTCTCCCACTAATGGATGAGCAAATTTTGAAATATAGTCAAAAGAGAAGAGAAGAGAAGAGAAGAGAGGAGAGGAGAGGAGAGGAGAGGAGAGGAGAGGAGAGGAGAGGAAATGGTTTCAGCCTGAGGAATCGTCTTCTTTTTCAGCCCAGGATTGTAAAGAGCTTTCCTTAATACGCTGAAAAGGAGTTTAAAAACAACAACAACCTGCTCAAAGTGTTTGAATCCGGAGTAAAAGAAAGGCTCCTCAATACTGCAGCTTCTGTTGTCGTGTAGGAACAATACCTGCGGTAGGTTCAAAAGCACGTGGCAAAATGGCGGCTTGATGGTTAGCGATAAAATATGATAGGATGAAAATGGCAGAAGAAAGAGAGAGGACCTGTGGGGGATGAGATCATCATAATGACATTCATCCTAATGCACCATCTGGAGTAATGGCTTTTGGATGCTTCTTTGACCAAGCCTCGAGCTACCCTGATTTAATGATTCATCGACAGCGGCATGTCTTATGGCCACACAGCTAAATAAAAGCTTATAATCACACCGTTGTGAAATCATTATTTCATGTACATAGGTGGTTTGATCTGAATATGTGACACGAAAACTCCTAATATTGATGCAGAGCTGCCGTACTACCTCACAGCTGATGGCTCTCCTTTATGACATAGAAAGCTCACGATATTTGCAAACAACACAATACTTTAAAGTGGAATAAAGATAGGAAGCCAAGCATAAAGGTAAAAAGAAAATTGATGTAATCAGTCTCAGGTTTCTATTATTGAAATCAGAACAAACCATGGAAAACTAAAAGTGGTGCAAGATTCTTTGCTGACTGATTGAGGGCTGCTTAGCAGCTTGGGTTGCACTGATGTGTGAACAAACCTTTCCAAGTTGGAGAAAATAGTGTTTTTCTTATTTTATGTGCAGCATCAGTTTTATTTTTCATCTTTAATGAGTCGTTCAAAATTTTGGAAAATGGACTTCTTTCCATGACTTTGGTTAATTCAGTTAAATTTTATTTATATGGCACCAAATCATAACATAAGTCTTTCAAGACACTCAACATCGTAAAGTCCTCACAACAGAACTTTACTGCATGACAGCGAGAAATCCAACAATGCAACAATTTCCTATACGAGTGCTAGCTAGGATGAAAAAAATAACTCTTTTATAACAGGAAAACAAGCTCCAACAACGGGAAGTAAAAATATGGTGCTGGCACATAATGTGTTAAATCACACGCCAGCACCACTTAATGCAGTGTTAAGTGTTTATGTGTCATTAGGAGGCCTTGATCTTTGAGGGTATTTGTCTGAGATGATTTGTCCGTTATTTTCAAAACCGTGACAGTCACTGCTAAAACTATTTAAATTTCACGGTGTAACAATGCTGAAGTTCAGGTCTGGTTAGGTTTGGGCACAAAAAAAACACCCGTTTGGTTTAAAATAATCACCTGAAACGTGGTCTGAATTAAAGTGACTACCTAATTAAAATTAAGCAACTTTGTCATCATGGCAACTGTGAAACGTGTTTTTGAAGCACTGTCCCAGCCTCAGACTGAATATAAAAGTGGATGTACAGTAGTTTACAAAAGTGAAGCCGATGCAAAAGTGCCTTAAGTGCCTTTAGCATACCACCAAGGGCCACTAGGGGTTGACACAGACTCCTTTTCAACTTCTCTCGTCAAAATACAAAGTCAATACATTTTTTCCACAAGTTAATATGAAGTCATACAGTAAGTTCCCTTTGTCTGACCAGTAATTTGGCAGTCAATCTGAAAATAATTCCATCGTTAACAAAATATTAGGCATTAAAGAGCGGTATGTTTGGGGGGGTCTGATTGATTGACATGCAGGGGGTGCAGTCAGACTTTCGCTAAAGGTGGGCGGGCGCAGTTACTTTTGGTTCTTAATCGGATCCACTCGCTCCTCCTCAGCTCATCCAGACACGGTCACTTCTGACTCCAAAAGATCATGACGGCGACGGCTGAAACTCAAGGCGTCAAAACAGCAGTTCACAAACCAGCGTGTCAAAACATTGTTTGGTCTCAACTTTCAGTCGGAAACTAAAAGCATCATCACAACTGTGTCATTTCTGCAGCTGGTATTTGTGCAGCTACCAAGAAAAAGGATCCTACTTGACTTTTCTTTGGCATTGTTACTATTGTACCGGTAGGCACCATGACTCCACCACACAATGCAGTGCTGTGAATTCATAGTCAACTCACATATTTCTGATACATCAGGCTCGGTTTTACAGGGGTTATCCTGTATGCAAGACTAGTTCCTGGCTAGGAGCTGTACTGACACCAGAGACTTCAGCCAGAAGATAAGGCCTTCCTCACTCCAGAGCACAACTTTAAAATCCTGCCCTCTTCTCGAAGACGGGCAGATGCAGTACGTTCATATTTTACAAGGGAACAACAGAGTTCCTGTTCACATCCCACCACCGCTGGGCTCTAAACATCAGGACACACTTCAACATAACTGTACAAAACTCAAAGGGAAAGTAGCTATTGCTTTACAAGTTGAAAAAGATTGCTTTTTTCCAGTGAGGAATTTTGAAGGCAACGAGTGACTGAAGTACCAGGACATGGCCGTCCGGAACCAGAGTAGAAATTAAACAGTATGACGGTACTGCATCAGTGCTACAAAACTCCTCCAGCTGCAGTCCGAACTCTGGAGAAGTAGCCTTATAAAGAAATAGCAGAGGGTCTGACTAGTTGGAAAAAAAAGCCATGAACACATTCTGTCCTCTCTCACACAGATCCCCTTGAACGAGGTGTGAGCGAGCAACTGCTCCAGTGGAGTTGCTCGATGTCCGGAGGGGCCGTCACAGCTCCCAGGTGAGCTCAGCTCTGCTAGTGAAAGAGGACGAGCTGAAAGATGTGTTTTGTCAACCATTGAAGGTTAATGAAGGTCTTAAAAGGTGCACTTTTGACATTTAAAGAATCCTCCACAGCGTTTAGAAATCTAAAAAACAAGCGTGTCCTTTGTGTGCTTGATGCAAAACTAAAAAGATGTCCCATCTGTGAAAAAAGGTAAACGTGGCATGTTTCAATTCATTCCCCAATGAAATGTTCCAGCGCGATTGTTATGGTTTCAGCAACAGCCTGCGCGCACGTCTCCTGCCTGCCATAAGACACTCAGGCACAAAGACACACGCCACAGCCATGCAAACAGGATTTTTACACTCCCAGACGAAATGAGATTATTTTTTGCCATTGAGATTATTCCAGGCAAGCGCTCATGTTGTGTCTCAGCCCTGCTTGAGCGCATATTGTACTTCTGCAAATCCAAGAAAAAAAAAAAAAAAAAGAATAAAAAAAAGATAAAATAATAAGGACGGGAGTCAATTGCCTGGTTTCACCTACAGGGCAGACTCGTCCAGGACCTGCTCATTATTCACATCCTTCATTCTCCCCCTGATCACGTTTTTGTGCGAGCAGAAAATGAATTGTCTGCTGGGCTGTAGTTTAAAATAAACAGGCGGTGCTTTCAATCCATTTCTAAGTCGGGGACGGTAAGCCCCGGCAATGGCCACTTTAGCCTGTGGTTGATAAGTGGTTATTGTGGGGAGGGAATGATACTGCGATGGTGAATGAGGAGCAGCAGCAGACAACATCCCATCCTCCCAACCCCATCATAAACACTACACTTCATCTTCTTAACGTCCCTCCTGGTGGATGTGAACAAATTAAACACAGACTGTGATTTGTTCTAACTTTGTTAACCGTTTTTATTATATTTCATGCACAGATGTAATCTCAGACAGTCTGCAGTTTTAGGTTTAGAACAACTGCTCGAGGAGCTACTGAGAGAGCATGAAGACAGAAAACACGCATCTTAATTTGGTTGTCCAAAAATTCAAAAGTCAAGTCTGGAAGCAAAATATAGGGCTCCGATTCTGAAGTCTTTGATCTGCAGTTTCTATGGACCGCTCTAATTAAAAGATCAACATCTAACAGGTATGCCAAGTGTAGACAGCAGCACAGACACTGTAGTAGTTAATTTCCCATACTACTCCTGTGTGGCTTCAAATTGCAGCAATTGGATTTTAATCTGTGTACCACTGATTAGTCATTTGGCTCCCCAGCCGCTGTGTAATTTGTTCCACAACAGAGAGCGGAACAGGCACGTGTGCACACACACATACAGTACCCACGTTTAACCGAGACACACATACACACACACACACACACACACACACACACACACACACACACACACACACACACGCACGCACGAACGCACACTCACGGGCGCACACACACACAGAGTGCAGAGTGACACGCAGGGATGCTGAGGAGGGTGGACACATGAGAGGAACTTAAAGGAGGGAGAGAAATGACAAAAACAGAGAGAAGAATTCAAAGCTCAGAGAAAAGGGAAAGCGAAGAAGAGTAAGAGCACAACAATAGTTTGTTTGGAGATTTAAGGGGATCTCAGCGCCCTCTAGTGGACTTTAAAGCGCCTAACTAGATTGATTGTGTACATTGAGCGAGTGTACAGATGTCCAGAGGGGATGGACAAGGTCGCCCGCTTGAGTCAATCCATTTGGACTGTCACAGCAAAGTGGCTGGGACTCCTCCATCCATAGGTCACAAGCCCAGCAGGGAGCCGCAAAGGAGAGGAAGAGAGTCATTTCACCTGACAGGCAAGGGCATGAGTGTGGACCCTGTGTGTGTGTGTGTGTGTGTGTGTGTGTGTGTGTGTGTGTGTGTGTGTGTGTGTGTGTGTGTGTGTGTGTGTGTGTGTGATTGAGTGCTACTGAACACAGCTGTTGGACCTTTCCTTTGGGACAGTGATCAAACTATGGAGCTGACAGCTTCAGCTTGAATTTGAGCTTGAAATTTGTTCTTTATAGCAGTGACTGGCTATGACTGGCATGACTTGCAGTGAGACTGTGTCAAGTTGTTTCCCTTACATGAAAGCAGAAGTCCCAGTAGCTTCAGTTTTATCATATAAATTCAAAAGGTTTCCAAAACAAAATGAGGGAAAACGTTCTGTTCTTTCTCTAAATCAGTTTTAAAATTAGGAAAAGTTGCAGTTCCACAACACAAAAATGGCAGCTGACTCAGCATTTTACAGGGAACGTTGTTTTTCTTAATCCATTTCCTGGACGTTTTTTTTAAAAGAACAGATCTTGTTTCATACACTATACGAGGGTGAATCAAAAGTTCGGAGACTGCTCTCTTTGCGTGCCAACGGTGTGCAATCCCATGACGTGAACGGAGCAATAACACCATGTATGTCGTCTGATCAACATGAGCACACGTTTCTGTCAGCAGTGGCCGGAGCACATCGGTGACTTCTCTTTGGACGTGAGCAGAAGGCACACATCAAATTTTGTGTTGAACTCAAGAAATCGGCAACAAATGTTTCAGAAAGCCTGCGTCAATAAAGTCATGGACCTGGTGAGGTGTTTTTAGTGACATTCAATATTGGATAGATTGAGTAGGATGAGACGATGTTCATACAGCAGTTTTACAGTCAAATTCAAGCCCTTTAAAAGGCATCTAAAGCAAAAGTTTCCAGACATTCAAAGTCTTTATCTCTACATCTAAATTGTTACTATAAATACATTTGTGAAAATATCCACAGCAGTCAATATATATTTTCATTGTTCATTTTACCAGCTCATTATATTTACTTTGATTGTATGTTTTGATTCTAACTATTTAATGCTTGCTAATTTCCAGATCAACAGAGGACTCGTCGAACCATTTGAAGTACAATATGGGACCGAGGCTCCCAGTCTGTGAGTTAAACCTTTTCACTACAGGCAGATTATCTTTACTGACTACAGTAGGTGAGGAAATCACATCAATAAACCAATAAATACAAACACTGTTGATTCCTTTCTATGTAGCCGTCTTATTTTGGTTCAGTAGAACTTTGCAGTCAGTCAGTCAGCCTAGTGAAGGCCGGCTACACGGCTGCTGGTCAGGAACACAAACAAGGTTGATAGCTCCATTATATCATCCTGGACTGC
Organism: Embiotoca jacksoni; assembly: GCF_022577435.1. Classification (NCBI taxonomy): domain Eukaryota; kingdom Metazoa; phylum Chordata; class Actinopteri; family Embiotocidae; genus Embiotoca; species Embiotoca jacksoni. The sequence continues at coordinate 9,452,694 of NW_027185374.1, forward strand.
ATTTAAATTATAGATATGTAGAACATAATACACGTGGATTATCTCTGTCAGTGAGGTTTTAGTCGGGTGATGTAACTGGCGCATGTCATGAATTACGGTAAACTATACACTGAAAAAAGTAGCAGCCGGCTAAAAACTTGTTGTACTACACACCAAGTTATGCATGTGCAGATAAAACACATTTTTACTTGTCCGGCATTAACAAGCTTGACATTAGTGTGTCTATTAGTAATGACTCCCCCATCGTATGCAGGTCAGTCCCCTCTCTGCAGGTTGTGTAGTACGCCCTCCTTTCTGTGGCTCCTGCCTGAAGCCACTTTTTACATTCTTTCTAGGTCGGCCACTTATCATTGAAACGACAGCCGAGCGTGTCGCTATTAAAGAGACAACAAAATATATGTGTTTTCTAGTAGCTGATGAGTAGAGTGATAGTTTACGAGCCACCTTCACTGTGAAAGCACGCACAAGGTCAAAGGTCTGAGGACACACGAATACTGAGAAACGATGTCATGGCGCAGAGCGAAATGGAAAAAGTCCCCTTTTTAGTTCAGTGCTGCTGTCAGTCAGCCAAGCTCTGGTCTGATCCGTTCAACATCTTGTGTGAGATACCAGGAGACATGAAACACATAAGACGATCGATTGATTTCAAAAGTTAAAAGATTGATTAAACAAATAGTTACAGATTTGTGGTTTGCATAAGTCATTGTGTGGATGAAACATCTTATTGTGTACATCTTACCTAAACTCCAAACCTTGAAAATAGTAACAGTTAAAACGGAACATTTTATAAACTTCCAAGTCTTTGTAAGAATTATTGAGGTGATAATTAATAAAGTGTAAAATTTTAGTTAAAGTCTTAAAGTCCCTCCACTTAAAACTGTGTTCTGGTGAATGCTTCTTCTCCTTGATGTACAAAATTATGTATGTTTTAATTTGACACTAGAAAGTTGTTTTCAAATTCTCGTACTGATAATCTGATTTGTAGGTGCGTACCTGAGAGAATAATTTGTGACATCTCAACTGGTTTGAAAGCCAATCCTGATCTCTCAAACTCACAAGTATGATTTTCAGTGATATGTTATAGCCAATGAAACATATTAGTATATGCACATATTCTGGGTTTTTCAATGAGGGAGGAGTCTTGGATGTCATTTTAAGAATATCATTTTATACTGGACACAATTATTAATGAAAGCACCTTCATATAGCTTCAAACATACTTGGAGGGGATTTTGAAGCCATAATTAAGGGTGTATTGTACACTAATATCCACTAGATGGCAACAGTAACCTACACACTTGAATTGTTGCCCCAGTGTTGATTCTCAGACAGAAAGTTACAGAGTATTTGTACTCACCGTATGTTGAACAGCAATGAAGAAGTGGACTCCACATATTGACTTTCCCACGCCCAGAGAGTATCACAGGCGGTCCTCTGATTTGAAGAGCGCCACCCTTAAGTTGAAATAACCACAAAATATTACATTCATTTGGAGGGAGTTGTGCACTTTTCAACTATTATGAGGGCAAAACAGCCAATCTTAAACACACACTCAAAAACACAATGTCATTATTTCAGTATTTCTAAGCAAAACTATAAAATGTTCAGGCAAAACTCAAAAGTATTGCAACAGGTGCAGCAATAGTCTGGCAGCATCGGCGCCGTGAAAAAAACCCAACAGTGAGAAACTATCACCTTATTATCGATGCTACGATGTACATGTTGTCTATTTACACATCAAGGAGTTACAACATGCAACACTGGCTGTAATTCAGAGTCGTATCTCTGGATAAAAGGTGAATGTGCGTGTTATATTTCCTGAGCTTTTTAGCTTTGTTTTGGTTTCCACTAGTCTCCCACTTGTTTCACAGAGCCAGACCAACCTCCATCACAGGACGCTCAGCAGATACACCGACTGTGTCCTTGCAAAATAGAGTTAAGGGGAACTTTTGCTGGTGGAACATTTGCATGTACATCCTGGGATTGAAATGGCTAAATCCCCACAAAACACTAACAACAACCAAGAAGGCCTGCATTCAACGACGATCCAAAACCGGCAATATTCAGTGTGTATGTTGCTGTTCGGAGGTGGTTGTTGTTGTTGTTGTTGTTGTTGTTGTTGTTGTTGTTGTTGTTTCACGTAGATGCAGGGACTTTAAAAGTGGTGACACACAGATAGCGGAAGAGGAAGGAGATATATGCATTATAATGACGATGATAGTCGTGACAATGAACCTCTAAAGCATCAAAACCAAAAACACACGAGGCGGAAACTCACCACAACGACCCTTTTCATCATCAGTCATGTGGTCCTTCATTAATGTAAAGCTATTAATTAAAGCAGCTTTAAAGAGAAGACAAAGTACAGTATTTTTTTTTTAAGTCATTTTTGTAGGTCAATATGAAGACAAAGCAGATAGGATTGTATTTCCATGCTTTGTGTCTACGAGACAGATCTAAAGATTTAAGTAAAATCCTTATGAAGTCAGCAGTTGTGTGTTTACAGTAGATGTTGTCAGATAAAGATAAGAGACCATTAGTGGCTCTTCTCAGCCGCCCTGCTTACAGTGCCAACAAAGCAGCTGATGATCGTTTATTGTGTGTGTGTGTGTGTGTGTGTGTGTGTGTGTGTGTGTGTGTGTGTGTGTGTGTGTGTGTGTGTGTGTATGTGTGTGTGTGTGTGTGCGCGCGCGTGTGTGTGCCTCTTAGCTGCACTGCACAATCATCAATTGTCTTTATCACAAAAACGGACTAATTATCTGACTCATACAGGTTCACTAGTTACTTCATGGTAAAAGAGGTCCTCTACATTATTCATTTAGTTCAAGGACTTCAAATAAGCTGCCGATGGAGGGGGTCATCGTCACTGAACTGATTAGCCTTTCAATCGTCATTACTGGCTATAATTATTATTTCAACTAGATTAAAGTCAATTGCTGGTTGTAAACATGAAAGTTAATCGTAACCACAAATGACACCAACAAAAAACGAATTGGTAAGTCCATGTTTCATTCCAACTGAACCACTTATAAAACAGTGATTGTTTTTCAAAGATTTTAGGCTTTGCCAAAGGGCTTTGTTTCATCAGAATTGGAACGGTGATATCTGGCATCACGCTTGACTTTACAATTTTGACCTTTAATTGTACGGCCATCATTAGGTGTGTGGAGCAGTCAGAATTTGGTTAAAAATAAGGTCTTTTCAAAGATAGAAATGTCGACCTTTAATTACGGAGCAGTGACATTTTTAAAATACTTGACCACTTAGTGGAGGACGTACAATTTTGGGCAATTTTGTCTAAAATATGAGATCTGTTGGAAATAGTCAGATGCACAGGTTTCACATGCATGAGGAGCTTTGAAGGGGCCTAAAGAGTGTAGGTACTGTCAGCATTGTCCGGATTAGCCTAAATATCGAGACTCTTCACAATGTCCACGACTCTAATGGGGCCTAAAATCATCTCCCATCCATTTATAGAGGTACCTTTAAGAATACATCAAATCATACGTGTAATTTCCCACCTACAGCCTCTCAAGATGGTTCACCTCTGACTCTTTGTGACTACTACAGATATTCCTCACAAACCACATCTAAACTGATTCTATCTTTTTCTTGACCCAATGACATCAGGCTCATTCACTTAAATCTATGTTGGACTGGTCACGTGACCTTCTTTGTTGGGCCAATTGAATGGCCAGTGGCACGAAGACCTTTTTCATCTCATTTTACCCCCAACCATCATGTTCTTTTTGAAGAAGATTTGAACCAAACATGCAGTTTCCGACTGGAGTCAAGGGCTCTCTGGCCTTTTTTCCTCTGAGAGAAACTTTGACCAAATGAAAGCGTCTGAGACACTGTAACGTGTATTTACATGCCTGAGCTCCACCAAACCAGCTGAGTAAGTTTCTTTTAAGTGAACAATAACAAATTGATAAACAACACATACATACTCAACCAGCTTGCGAGCTACTGGTTGGAGACAACAACTGCTGTAGTCTATTAGGTAAAGGAGTTGCGACCAACTCTTAACAAACTATTGATTACTCTTAGAAAATTTATATATCTATTTGGTCAATTTTGTCCCTAGAATCACCTTAATTCTTGAGCTGGAGCTGTGAGGCAATTAGCTTAGTTTAGCATGAACACTGAAAACAAGGAGGAAAGAGGTAGTCTTGGCTCTCAGAAGTTCAAAAATATGACAACAGCTCTAAAAAGGAAACTGCAAACTTGCAGAGGAAGAATACGCAAAATTCAATTAAACTCCCCAAACTCCAACAGACAGGACTTAAATCTTACATAATGCTCCTTTAACACAAAGGTATGACAGTAGAACGGATCTTCTTATGCAACTCGAAAGACAGTGAGTCATGTCAGTCCCTGATGTTCCAGCATCATTTCAGGCTGAGCTGATGGTTTTCTCACAAGGTGTCTTTCACCACTTGTTGGAAACTGCCCAGAGCCTTCCTCCATCGAGAGAAAGAAAGAAAAACATATCCTCAAGATATTCACACCTATTACCATCACAGGCCTCCAAGTTCTCCCACTGTCCCATTTATTTTTACTCCATGTCCAACTCCTAAAGGAAGCATCAGTACCAAAACCAAAGAGCCGAAAAAGAAATTCTTCTATAAACAGAAAGGACAACATAACAAAGTGTGACGTGCAGTTTTTCTCCCTTGAAGATATTTTTCTCTTTGTAACAAAGGTTGGGAAATAGAATGGGACACTTTTTTATTTTTATATTTCTTATCTGCTACATCAAATTAGGTATTTGGGGTTTGTAGCATTGCAAAGACTTCACAATGCTTTATGCCATTTCATCCTTTATTCAAACCATTATTTGAAAGACACTCTGATATCTGAACGCCTTTTGCATTCACTCACCCATTTCAATAAAAGCTGCCTCTCCTACAAACACACACACACACACACACACACACACACACACACACACACACACACACACACACACACACACACACTCTACTACCAATACTGTATTTTTCTTTCATATTCGTCCTTACATCCTTTCTTCTCACCTTGTGGTATTTCCTTTCACTGCCACTACAATCATTGACATTTTTCTCCAACTCTATACTTTTGTTTTGCCTACCGAGTCACATACTGCTGTGTATCAAACTGGAGAAATACCAAATGCAAATGCGTTTCTGCTGATGGCTTCTCAGAAACATAATGATAGAAGTCGTACTGTTTTATTGTTTCATATCTAGACTCGTAGTTGTTGGGAAGATTTGAACTGGAGACCTTCTGGTCGCACCGAACACACACACACACACACACACACACACACACACACACACACACACACACAAAAATGTTAAATCAGGATACAATCAGTCACCGCTGCCCATTTCTTGAGAAGCTTAGAAGCTGTTAAGACACTCCAGACGCCATAAAACAATCACGAGCTTTGTTTTTCTCTCACAATGTCACCAGAAGATGTTAATTAGGCAGGCGGTTGAGGTAGATACCTAAAAATAGCGAAGGCACTGTAACACCGTTGTCAAAATGTGCGAGGCCTACATCTGCACCCCTGCAGGAATAGATCAAAATAGCACTTGTGGGTTCGGGAACGTAAGCTGCCTTAAACAGTGCAATCATACACACACTCACATTTCTATCACCAATAAGAGTAATTTTTGGTCCTTCAGGGTTCAGACTTATAGGAGTCATTTATGCCTGCCTGTAAGATCTTCCTCGCCGTGATCACTTCCTATCTTAGTCCAGTTTCTGTTCTTCTGCTACACTTCCACCTTTCAGTTCTGTATGTCTGTAACCCGCTGAACTATTTGACACAACAAGCCAGATGATGTTGATTGCCAAAGAGCCCATTTATGTCCCAGTCAGGCAAATTGAAGACAGCGGGAGTGCCGCGCGGGAGCTCTGTATTCAACTAGAGGTATAAACTGCTTTATTTTATAACTGATGATAACTGAGGGTTTGCGATTATAATGGAGTAAATTCAATATTCTTGCAGTCTCCTCACATAACCCTACCTTAAAGCCCACTGACCTTAAAACTCCTAACACACGGATATGTTATTGCCCCTCCCCACCTTCTGGCCCCCCTCCCCCCACACACACACCACCACCACCCCCATCCCCCAGGGTTGCCAGGGAACGGTGTCTCCTTTAATTGGCGTGGGCGGACGCCTGGACAAGTGGAGAGGTGGATGGAGACAGGAGAGCGAGGTAAGGGGTGGAGCCTCCAGTACTTCACCCTGCGTTTTCTTTTTAATCTTCTCGCAGTCCCCCGAAGCAGTCAGACGCTGTGTGACACCAATTAAGACTTTGTGTCTCACCACCAGAACTCAATACGTTGTTCCGAGTTTCTTTTTTTTAATCAGGTGCCACTACAGAATGTACAATTTCTCTTTGTGCATATTCATGCGGCTTTGAGGAGTTCAGAGCTAATGAGTCGCTCTGTATGGGTTCAATCAGAACACACGTTTTTCAAGGACAAAACTAAGTAATCGTGTTTTCTGTGTAAAGTAAAGCTACGAACCACCCAACAGCAACAAGGATAAAGGCTGAGCTCCCACTGCTAAACCGGCACTATTCAAAACGTATTGACACCTAATATACTATATGCCACGTTGGATGAGCCAATCAATAGTTCTGTAAAACAACAGTTCCTCAGAGGCTAAATGAGCTATAATTACTGGCTGCAACCCCTCCTTCTGTGTTGCTATGGTGATCCAAGCAATAACTGTGCATCATGTTTGTTTGTTCCCCCCTATCCTATAGTGTTCACCATGACTGTAGTAGTTGTTCATGGTGCAGCAGTAAGTAATAACATTCAAAGAGTTGATAAACCTTTTTTTGTAATGACCACATTCAACAAATGCATAACTTATAAATGCGTTTTGAAATCAAGGTTTATAGCTGCATCTAAATAATACAACTAGTGTCATCACATCAATTCACATTATATTTATTTGGAATTAACCCCTTCATCTTGATATAGATATGATGCAATACACCTATTTAAAGCTTATAAAAGGCTTTAAAAGCCTTTTTTGGGGGGGAGAGGGTGGGGGTCAAGTTCCAGATGGAATATTGGAAAATACACTTTCTGGCATAAAGTGGCATCAAGTATACTAAATATGAACCTACAACCGGGAGACAAGTGCCTCACACAGGCCAGAAACAGGGGGAAGCCTTTAGGTCTGACTGTCCACGGTTCAAACAACCTCACTTAATGGGCATGTTATATCTTGTTTGTTTCATCAGTAAACAAAGCAAAGTCTTTGCTGGTTGCCACGCCGTCAGACTCCAGGAAGTCCGTGTGTCAAGCGACGACTCGTTGTAATTCCAAAATCAAACTCCTGCCTAAAACCACAATTTTCTCTTTTTGTACCGCTGTTTGTTTACATGGAACTACATGCGATCGTGAAATGGGTTCAAATAAAGTGGATCTTAAGTCTAGGTCCTGAAAAGGAGGTGACAAGTAAGAAGTAAGTAAACAATGAAAATATATCGCTGTACATCAAAACGTTAAACTAAAACAAGTAATTCAAAGTTGTGCTTTTGATTAAGAGCTGTTATTCAGACCCCAAATCAAAAGAAATGAACCAGTTGATACCAGGGTGGTCTTACATACGGAGTTCAATACATTTTCTTTAATTCATGTTAATTCCCTCTTTGGATGCAAATTATGCGTTTTGGTTGTTTTGTTGTTTTCTTGAAGAAGTTTATTTTTGTTCACTTAGGTCAACAATATTTTGTTTTAGTCAGTTATGTAGTTTCAGCTCAGTTAGATTTTTGTTTAATCTTACCTGTTAATCTAAACGGAGACGGCGGTCATCCAGATCAGTGGAGCAGTGGAAGTAGTTGTGTCTCCTGCTCCCAGAAACCCTCAGTAGTCCTCAATAGTCCTCCAACACAGCTCAACTGTGCACATTTAAAATAATAATCATGTAAATAAAAGCATTTGCAAATTGCACGTTCTGATATCAGTCAATATCCGATTTTCCTCCATATGATATATTTCAGTTATCTCAGTCTACTATTATCACCTTCATTACTAATTTAAATGTTCAACTAAACCAGAACACAACAATTAAAACGCCACCAGACAAACTTTTCTAAGGCAACTAACTTTACATTTGAATCTCTGTTACGCTGCGTCTCCGTTTGTTTGTTTGTTTGTTTGTTTGTTTATTTATTTTTCGCGAGGAGCTCCGTTCCTGTTTTTAAACTAGCACAGAAAAGGAAAACACACTCATCTGAGATGAATCGTCCAAACACATCAAACTCTCGTATTCCGTAACGATCGTCTAAACAATAAAACACCAAAACAGTTCGCCGCCGTCTTGAATAACTGAAACGTAAACTTTTTTTTAAAGCAGTAAAACACCTTTATGATCTCACTGTAGCTAGTTTGCGCACCTGGACTGCGTGTTTTCCTTCCGTTTTTCTCCCTCGTTTATTCCCTTCATTATAAACTGAGTGCGCAATCTTTCTGCAGACGTTTAGCGCCCCCTATAGGATGTCTTGAAAACGGCAATAGTAACCCTGCAGTCACTTAATGGGGATTATACACACGATAAACAAATGAGATATAATAATAATAATAAAAATAAACTTTATTTGTATAGCACCTTTCATGCAAGAAATGCAGCTCAAAGTGCTTCACAGCAAGGTAATTACATGCAGTGTTCCACATAAAATCAGACACAGAGGAACACCCAAAAATACAGGGGGAAAAAAATACCAAGATAAAACAGATAAAATGCATAAGAAACAGAAAAAATGCATAAATTTAATACAAGTAGATCAAAATATATAGTCAAAATATAAAATGATCAATATGCATTTCAAAGGCGCGGTAGTTCAAAGGCATGGCAGGTGCAAGAGAGCTTCAGGAGTTGCTAGGTAAAGGCTGATGTAAAGAGATATGTTTGGAGCTTTCTTTTGAAAGTATTACCTGAGCAGCTTCCCTGATATCTAACAGCTAGTTTGTTCCACAGCTTTAGCTGACAAAAGCTGAATCCCCAATTTTCTTTCGGCTGTTGCTGGGAACCTCCAATAAACCAGCAACAGATGATCTCCGTGTTCTTGAAGGCTCATAGTTCACCAGACAGTTAGAGATGTGACTCGGTCCGAGCTCATTAAGAGCTTTGTATGCGAGGAGAAGGACCTTAAAGTCAATCCTGTGTCTTACAGGCAGCCAGTGTGGTGTTTGAGATTTATATCACAAACACCAGCTGTAACAATGTCTTTGTATTGTCGTGTAAACTGTGATACCATACGCTCCCAGTTACTGTTTTCAAATGTAAAGGCACAAGACAAACTTTCCTAAAAGCCCAAGGTTTGTTCACTTCTACTGCACAAACATTTATAAACGCAGCCGTGAAGAGGTGACACAGGAGCAATAGAAAAATACAAACGCTCGTGAGTACACGGCTTTTTAAGTTCTCTCCCTTTTTGCAATTTCCTTCCAACAGCTTTCAATCCCCGAGTCCCTGACGAGGTTTATTACTGCAGGCTAACCGCTGAGAGGCTGAATGAGGAAGGGAACAGTGTTAATTTACAGCTGTTGCAGTGACAGCACAATCACCGAGGCTGAGCGGGCCACACAAATTGCTTTTATTCCAGCTGGATGCGGTGGTGATGATGATGATGATGATTCTTGGTTGGTTAGTTAGCATGTGTAGAGTTAATAATACAGCTTGGAACTGTAATTGATTTGTTGTTGTTTAATTAGTTGTTTATCATTCAGGAGAGGCTGTTTCAGGCGAAGCCAAGCTGCTGTGAACGCTGCTGTTCAGCTAATACATCATTACTAATACAATGTTTCCAGGCCAAGTCGTAAAAATGTTAATCTCATTTAATATGCATAGATGTTCTCCTCGAAACAATGTTTTTTCTGATTTATTGCTACAACTTCAAATGTAGTCTGTTTGTATATCTTCTCCTACACGCCGCATGTAAATAATTTATTAAGACTCTGCTGTATATTCGGGTTTCAGTGTCTGCCTGAAAGTCACTGTCATATTTCGTAACTTTGCTTGCGCCATATTTTGTTAACCCGTTCTTTAACATTCTTACAACACGTCCTTAATTTCTGATAAACAACGTGTGCTCAGCTGTCATCCTTTCGGGCCTCATGTCTGACAAGAAGCTTATTTGTGTATGAAATCAAACAGGGATCTTCAGGGACTCCACTTACTTCCCCCTCATCCAATCTGTCACATGGCTGTGGGGCTTGTTGTTGACCTGCACCAAAGTGCTGCACCAGCCTTACTTACACACAATGGAATATCACTCAAGATAAAGCCAACACGTCTGTTTATTTCTATACTTGAACAACGTAGACCAAATAGAAACTGGTTGGATTCTCTTTCAAAATGGCCCACATCGTTTTCATTTCTAGACTATATGCACAGCTTCTACAGCGTGTCTCAAAACTGTCTTCTGGAATGTATATTTTCCCTTAAACTATTTTTAAATTCGACAAAGCAGATATACGGACATTTAACGATAATCAAAATTTGCTACAACATGAGCCATATTTGAGTTCTGATATTTGCTCTGAAGGACATTAAACATTAAAAGCACGCTAGTAGTCATCAGTTTGGTTTACAGAAATGATAATAGCTCTGTGAGGCTGTACATGCTAATCTTTAGCAGGTATCGTGATTACCGTAGATAAACAGTCATTACACACACAGTACAGCAGTTTCTAAGGTATTTGGCCCAAGAAAACCAAGCATTTAAATTCAAAATTTAGGCTTCATGATGGAATGCAATGATTCATCCTAAATGCACGATAAATGTCTCTACAAAACTTTGTTCCTTTTCATCTTGTAGATTTTGTGATATTTCACAATATTTGCAGCTCTATTTCACCACAGGGGCTCACTAAAGTTATTAGGATTCATCATTCGACAGCCCATCCAGTAGTTGTTGATCTGCAACCAAATATTACTAGCATCTCTAGTTTGGTTAAAAATGATAGTAAAACAATATTTAGAACATAATGTGAGTAGCACTTTTGGAAAAATACACTTTTTTTTACACTGTAAATTATATTTGTATACCTTTTATATTCATAAAATTGATGAACACGTGCAATCATTACAATCGGCTCTGAAGCACATGAACTGCAGCAATACAGCTGCAAGGGTTTAATATTGCTGGTGCTAATTCAATCTCTCTCGAAGCATTCTGCTTAATATCGCTCTCCTGTTGTCCCTGTTTGTTTCTCATTTTATGTTTATGGTTGCCTTGTGATCTCCAAGGTGATATTACTGAGCTGTTGGCTGTATTCGATACACAAAAACAGATACACACATAAAAATACATGCAAAGGGTACAAGTGCACACACACACACACACACACACACACACACACACACACACAAGCCTAAAATGCACACGCTCAAGCTTGTGGGCTGTTCAAATAAAGCGTCCATATTGCTCTGCGTTTCACTCTCTGAAAAACAAACAAAAACATCTGCTCCCACTAAATCATTAGAAAACCAACAGCATCAATTTCCAACTCTTCATCAACACCTAAAATAACCTCTCTATATAGTTATCATCTGTTCATCCACACAATCATTCATTCATCTACACTGACAAACAGTTCTACCCACAATCCACCTGTCAAAGCTGGAACAACCATAACATGGGTTTTAAGAGTAAAGCTAATGCGAAAGTTCCTTAAAGTGCAATACCACTAAGGGCCCCCAGGGGCTGCCTCCAAAAAAAACTCTGGCTCAAAGAGAGGCATGTTTGAGTGCCTGGTTTGACTGACATGCCGGTATGACTGGACAGGTGTATTCCAATTTGGTTCTCAGTCAGATCCACTGCTCGTTCCTCCCCGCCTTCACCTTTTCTTCCAAATATGGTCGCATCTGACAACAAAAATATGAGGTGGCGGCAGCAAAAATGCCAGACTGGAAGTTTCAAAACATCAGTAAACTAATGGGTGACGTCACGGTGGGTTACCGCTGGGGAACAACAAGGTCTACCTTTCTGTAAACATCATCACCACTGCCTGTTAATGATTTTTTTTATTTAACCTTTAAAATTTGTTGAGATTACATGTCTTCTTTTAGTGGTGACCTGGCTAAGAAGGCAGCAAAGTACAATACAATTATAATAAAATACGAAACAAGACGTCACAAGAGGAGGAGAACATCAATTCATGTCGACACATCACAGAAGAAGTTAAATTCCAACAAAACTTTTACTCAAATTAATCGTACATTAAAGCAATAATTGTTTAAAACGGGTTAGAGAGATGACACATTGAATCTAGCCGGCATGTCATTCCAAGGTCAAGGGCTGTGATAAAATTTCTGTCCAACAGAAACTGCACTATGACAATTTTACCTTGGTGAGAGCATTAAACTCGCTTGAGTAATTTCACAAAGCTCTTATTTTTTATTTGAGAGACAACCATGAAAACATTCTTCAAGGCTATATCTTCCAATTTACTAAAACAAATGTAATGTGCATCCAAGCAATTAAAAAGCTTGCACTGATCTAATAATAATTACTTGCTCCCCAGCAGGGTGCCATAGCTGGATGAAACATTAAAGAACTGGTGTCACAGTCCGGATCTTATTGGTAGACCAAAGTGGGGAATGTGCTACAACATAGGTGGGAAACACTGATATGACATATCAAAGGGGCAGCCACTGGAAATAGCCATGGCAACCACTCTGCCTCACCATGACGCTGCCACAGAGGGCAAAAACACTGTGTGTGTGTGTGTGTGTGTGTGTGTGTGTGTGTGTGTGTGTGTGTGTGTGTGTGTGTGTGTGTGTGTGTGTGTGTGTGTGTGTGTGGCCTTTTACGGTTTTTTTATATCATGTCAGATTGACTGGGACAGAGGAGAGATAAGAAGAAGAAAGCATCAGTGCCCAACCCTCTGAACTTTGCATGATTGTTTGATCACATTTAAAACGCACGCTAAAAACGCATTAGAAGTCTGTCGAAAGGGCATTCATCTTGTATGATTTATGTCATCTATAAAAAAATATATACATCTGTAAAGATACTTTTTGTCTGGCGCTTTTCTTTGATAAACTTTTGTTTCAGGTAGTGAAGCACAGTCCTAACAACTGCTGCTAATACGACCAATTGTATTGATAGATTTGAAAAGGGTGTCAGAATTTCTTCCACCTGACACCGAGAGCACATAAATCACAGAATAAAATAAATTACATTTCTGAAAAGAGGAGCAGTCCTTTAAGTACCCGTGTCTCTGTGTATGCAAGCAGCACCTGTACTCCAGTATCTGCAGTCACAGAACTACAACAACCACCGTCCCTTACTGAGAGGGAAGCAGCACAATACTGAAGGCCGAGGCATTTTTTAAAGGAAGAAGGATTTTAAGGTGCACAATTCAGCAGCAGATATTATTCTAGATGCAGAAAAATACAACCAAAAGTAGTGCAACAATGGTGAAATTATTTAAATATATAAATTTAAAAAAAAAGCACTACAGAAACATCATTAAGTTGCTCTAAACAAGGATGCCTGTCAAAACTCTCACTTGCAACTGTAAAATCCTTCTCGTGATGTCTACATGGGCCTCCCACCACTGCAGCAATCACTGATGCAAATAATTTGCACAGCGTAATTGGTTCATTATATGCTTATCAGCTTATAATTAGTTGTGCAAGTTACCCACATGTTATAAAATGAGCTTGTCAATAACACGGTCACATGTTGATCTCACATCCTCCTCACTGACGAGGAGCAGCTACTGTAAAATCTATGAGGGCAAAACCAATCTGCTTCACAACACAGGAGCAATTATAGAGCTCAGTTTGGAGATGATATTTAGAGACATAAAAGGGGCAGGATGATTTCTTTTAAGCATCTCCTTAAAATATTAGAAACATTTTGACAGGCACCCAGTATTAGGCACATCAAACTTTGGATGTGCTGATGATGACACAAAAGCAAATGTCAGGGAGTCACCAGAGTTGATGCAGCTCATCCTGAGGGAAGACATTTTTTTGTACCAAATGTCCCAGTAATCCGGCCAAGAGATGTCGAGATATTTCACTCAAAGCCACAAACATCAACTTAATCGTGGCCCCAGATGAAAATTAAGGAAATCACCAAAGTCAAGATTTATCCTCCGGATTAGCCTGGTACTACCTGACTCAAATTCACTTTGTGAATATAGGGTTTGGCCTTGCTCCAGTGGGGATTGTTTCCAGTCGCTGCATCCTAACGGGCGTAGATCTCGGGTTAATCTTGAAACTAGTGGAGCAGCTTTCAACCAATCAGCTTTGGCCCCATGTGACGTATGTGGTGTGCTGAAACTAACCAAGCTGTAAACAACAGAGACCTTCCACAAATGTGAGCAGAGTGCAACACCATGTTGGTAAATGATGAGTGCAGGCTTCACCTGGGCTGGTTTGGGTCTCCCTGAGGAGCTGCATCTGGGGCACAAACAAAAGGTAGCCAACAGCAGCATAGCTTTACTTAAAGACTGAACCTAAAAACACCTACCACATCACTGTGGATCTCAATGTAGCACTCTGACACCAAAAAGGACAAGCAGGCTGACAGCAGCTCATTCTGTGCAGCTTTTATACCCTGCCTAATGGGTGACACAGGAAGTAGGTGGTGCCAAGGCCTGCCTGAACCTACAGTAGCTCAGGAGGGACATTTCCTCACTGGCTACACCACTTTTTCCTATCCGTCGCGATCTGTAACACTCGGGATGAGTACGCTTCCTTTTAATGCCTCTTCTTCTTCTTCTTCTCCTTCCTCCTTTTGTGGGCGGAGCTTTAGCGCCACCAACTGTCTCTGCAACTCAGTCGATGTAACGTGTATCTTCCGCTGTGCAGAGGATTGTGGGTCAGAACAGCCAGAGTAGCTGCTGGCCTGCAAACTGCAAAATACGACTAGATGTAGGAGGACATCCTGGTATTATTGTAAGTCGCTTTGGAGAAAAGCGTCAGCTAAATGAAATGTAATGTAATGTAATGTACACTGCTCAAAAAAATAAAGGGAACACTTAAACAACACAATGTAACTCCAAGTCAATCACACTTCTGGGAAATCAACCTGTCCAGTTAGGAAGCAACACTGATTGTGAACCAATTTCACCTGCTGTTGTGCAAATGGAACAGACAACAGGTGGAAATGAGGCACTTATCAAGACAACCCGTATAAAGGAATGATTCTGCAGGTGGTGACGACAGACCATTTCTCTGTCCTCGTCCTTTCTGGATGATTGTTGGTCACTTTTGCATTTTGCCAGTGCCCTCACCACTAGAGGTAGCATGAGGTGGTGTCTACAACCCACAGAAGTTGCTCAGGTAGTGCAGCTCATCCAGGATGGCACATCAATGCACGCTGTGGCAAGAAGGTTTGCTGTGTCTGTCAGCACAGTGTCAAGAGCACGGAGGACATACCAGGAGACAGGCCGGTCCACCAGGAGACGTGGAGGGGGTCGTAGGAGGACAACAACCCAGCAGCAGGACCGCTATCTGCTCCTTTGTGCAAGGAGGAACAGGAGGAGCACTGCCAGAGTCCTACAAAATGACCTCCAGCAGGCCACTAATGTGCATGTTTCTGCTCAAGCTGTCAGAAACGGACTCCATGAGGGTGGTACGAGGGCCCGACATCCACAAGTGGGGCCTGTGCTTACAGCCCAGCACCGTGCAGGGCGATTGGCATTTGCCAGAGAACACCAAGATTGGCAGCTTCTCCATCGGCGCCCTGTGCTCTTCACGGATGAGAGCAGGTTCACACTGAGCACATGTGACAGACGTGGTGGAGTCTGGAGACGCTGTGGAGAACGTTCTGCTGCCTGCAACATCCTCCAGCGTGACCGGTTTGGTGGTGGGTCAGCGACGGTCTGGGGAGGCATTTCTTTGGAGGGCCGCACAGCCCTCCATGTGCTAGCCAAAGGTACCCTGACTGCCATTAGGTACCGGGATGTGATCCTCAGACCCATTGGAAGACCATATGCTGGTGCAGTGGGCCCTGGGTTCCTTCTGATGCATGACAATGATAGGCCTCATGTGGCTGGAGTGTGTCAGCAGTTCCTGCATGATGAAGGCATTGATGCTATGGACCGGCCTGCCCGTTCCCCAGACCTGAATCCAATCCAGCACATCTGGGACATCATTTTGACTTGTCTTGAGGAATTTCCACAGAAGTTGGATCAGCCTGTGATCTGATTTTTCCACTCTTATTTTGAGTATGATTCTGAATCCAGACCTCCATGGGATAATGATTTTTTTTTTATTTCCATTGATCATTCTTATGTTATTTTGTTCTCAACACATTCCACTATGTAATGAATAAAGATTTTCAACTGGAATATTTCATTCATTGAGATCGAGGATGTGTTGTTTAAGTGTTCCCTTTATTTTTTTTGAGCAGTGTACATTTAACATACTAAGTATTTTGACATCCTAAATCTTTTTCTGCCATACTAAATAGTATGGAAGTATTGATATTGGAGCACAGGGTTGACTTCAGGTTATTGCCTTCAGAGAGGCTGAGCGAAACCTTCATGTGAACGGGGTTTCCAGACAATCACAGAAACAGCTGTGAGCGATGGATGTCTGTATGACATGTTATGTCTTTATGTGACCAAATGACAGACTGACATCATCCCTTGAGCAAAGCTGCTAGCATTGTTGATTTAAAAAAAAACAACCTCTGTCCAAAAATCTGGAATATTATATTTGATTGCTGTCAAATCAGTAGCCCGAAGCTGATCAATAGCTGGTGCACATACACTCCAATACCACACATACCACCAGCATAGAACTTTTATAATGGAGGGTTGCTCACAGTGAACTATTCTGACTCATTACAGTGCACAGATCTGTCCTTCGCTTCAGAATGTCACAAAGAAGAAAAAGTGAACCCTCAAAACAGAGGTGGGAGATACTATATTTGTCAGCGTTATCAACCACGAAACACCTGTCATCACCCTTTCCATGGGAAGACAAATCATTCCGGTGATAGCATGGGGCCACGCTGAAGGACAGCTCTCTCCAATTTAGCTTTCTCGCCTGTTTCTGCGGCCAATCGCTCCTCCTCAGATGGAACAATCTCATTATCCCTGCCCGACCAATTACAGAGGACTCGAGAAGCTTCAGTCTTTACTGGCTTTGGACAGTAACATGCCACAGTGCCCCCCCCCCCCACCCCCCCACTGTGTTTCACTAAAGACAAGAGAAATCTATGAGCATTAAAGGAGAGGAGATGAAGGCCACACACTAATACTAACACTTGCACACACACACACACACACACACACACACACAGATTCCCTCAAAGAAAACCTCTCATAGACAAACACACACACATAAATATGTAAAGACATTCACAGAACCACATATGTGCTTTTCCCCCACAGAGACAAACACAGGAAGCTGCCGCGGTGCCTAAAGCAGCTAATTGGCTCAAAACGAACCCCAGCACTGTGTGCATGCTGACACAACTCCTGTGCAATAGAGGTGAGGTTTGCTGCTTTTAGCACAATGGACCGGAAAGCAAGGATGGAAACCACACATTTGGTTATCTACATGAGAAAAGGTCGACAGTGGCCTCTGAGAAAATTATAGTCTTTACCGAAAGTCGTGGTGAATATTAAAAGAGGACGAATCTCCTCATGCACCTTGAGCTTCAGTGTGGTTTTAAGACCAATTCATTTTTATCTTAAAACATGTGCATTTCGTGCATTTTATGATGAAATGTGATGTGCAAACGTCTGTGAACAGTGCTGTTTGTTGTAGCCTGGATTATAACCCGTATTCATTGGTTTAAGTAAGTATTTGCGATTAGTATCAGATCAGAGGTTCAACGAATAAGTCTAGAAATGAAGGTGAAAAGATTAAAACAAGTTGCTTTGTTTTTTAATACTCAATCAGTTACCTTTCCTGTCTCTACAGCAGACCAGTGTGTGTGTTGGATTGACGAGAAACATGTCAATTGCTGCAAGCTGTCGCTCACCAATGAGTCAAATTGTTGTTGGATAATACTGCAGGTCATGTGAAAA
This sequence comes from Embiotoca jacksoni, assembly GCF_022577435.1. NCBI lineage: Eukaryota > Metazoa > Chordata > Actinopteri > Embiotocidae > Embiotoca > Embiotoca jacksoni. The sequence continues at coordinate 9,470,715 of NW_027185374.1, forward strand.
CTCAGTGTTCATTATCAAATGACTCTTTCTGTCAAGCAAGACAAACAGGGCAGATCAGATCAGATCAAACTTCCTATGTCAGTCTGTTTAGCATAGGAGAGAAGGCACGTGATCAGGGTTTTGGAAAAATACCCAAATGGGGTTGAGGGAAAAAAAACTTGGTTGAATTTCAGCCACCCAAAAAAAGAGTTGGTTTAATTTATTTGTATTTATAATCATTTATTTTATCATGTCATTAATATATTTGACAGTGAGCTCTATGTGTTTTTACCACAGAGGAATGTGCTTTATCGGGGGTTTTTTTTCTACACCGACAGTGTTTCTTGGTTGTTGATGCATTTTTTTGTCGGTTTTGGTCTCATCAATAAATAAAATCAATCTCGCAACCCTTATATTTTCAAATAAACTTCATTATTTTTGAGCAGTTGAGCCTGAAGTTCAGTTACATAGGTTGTGAGGTCACCCATACAGACTGCATGTTTTTCTATATGTTTCGCCGGGTAGACATTGTGTGTATTGAAGGTGAGGACCGAGAGACGGGGAGACATAAAACCACCATTCAGACACGGACACACAAATCCTGATTTTCTTTCTCAATGTTTTTCTGATAGGGCGCTGCACGCTCTCGTGCACTTTACTGTTGTTTATATACAGTATTTTATAACCTAGTTTCTAGTTACTATGGTTACCTTGTGCTCAGTGGATACCAGGATACCAGGGGAGGGGTGTGTGCGTCTGTGGTGTGTGTGTGTGTGTGTGTGTGTGTGTGTGTGTGTGTGTGTGTGTGTGTGTGTGTGTGTGTGTGTGTGTGTGTGTTTGTGTGTTTGTGTGTTTGGGGCACATGTGCTGTGACTGTACTCACCAAAACTCAATTTAATCTTTGGGATTTAGTTGAAATGACAGAAGATTTTCATCCAGTTTGCTGTTCTCTTTGTAAAATGAGAGCACAACACATTCACACGATCAACTCCCCGGATCACAGAATTATACAGTAGCATGAATACAGCACCGCTATAGTATATGACTGGAGAAAGACTGTTTAACATGTATATCAATAAGAATCTGTGTAGTATCTAATGTATTTAACTGGAGTTTGCCCCATTATTAGCCCCCTTGTTGGATGACAGTGTGTGGTACCAGACTACTGGTTCAGCATTACTGTTTCAAACACACTGTGACTGCAGGGCTGTTTTTTTATGCCCTGTTCTTTTATTCTAATCACACAAACCTGTGTAACCTGTTCTCATTAAGAATTATGTGAAAACACAGATGACGTGGAAGAGTGGTCCAGCTAAATGACATGACGTGTGTGTGTGTGTGTGTGTGTGTGTGTGTGTGTGTGTGTGTGTGTGTGTGTGTGTGTGTGTGTGTGTGTGTGTGTGTGTGTGTGTGTGTGCGTGTGTTCCCCGACCTCCATCACTGATGACAAATCTTTGGAGTTTAACTCCTCCGAGACCAAAGATCGGGGGGGGGGGGGGGCTGAGCAAGAAATCAGACTGAAAGCAGCTCTGCATTAAAACAATGGTTGGACCGTGTTGTTTCAGATACTGGTGACTCATGTAATATAATCCAGGAAATCCAGTTTGAGTCATTAGATCCTTAAATTGAAGTTTTATCAGACATGAAAACACTTTACAGTGGTTTACAAAACTCTTAACCCTCGTGTTGTCCTTGGGTCAAAATGACCCGCAGCTGTGTTCAACCAAGTTCTATTTTATATCTATATTTTCATACTTTTTGGGATCATTGATGACAAGGATGCTGTGAGGGTTTCTTTAAACCAAAAAAATCCCCAAAAATATAGAAATAAAATAGAACTTGGTTGAACACAGCTGCGGGTCATTTTGACCCAAGGACAACACGAGGGTTAAACACATCAGAAGAGCTCCCACCCCGGTAATCAGTTTAGTTCTCATAGCGACAGTAGGCAGATAAATGCTAGAAATACAGCGTTCACTGACGTAATTTGTGTTGTGGACTGGTTTATATATGATTGGCCACCACAGCAGCTTGCCAGATGCAAAAGACGAGCATGTGCTTCAAAAAGTTGTTGAGGTAGCTAGACAGTGACAGACTCTTTTTATAGCTCCACCGCAGGTTCCTTCACATCACCTTCATGACTCAGTAGAAGGTGTTCCTAACACTTTTTTTCTGTTTTTAACACAATGTGTTTTCTGTTTTCTGTGATCCACATCCAAGACCAGCATCTGATCACTTTTTAAAGTTTTTTTTTAAAGGTTTTTATTGTGGATCTCTTCATTGTTTTTTTGTTGTGTACACAGTAGTCATACACAGTAACATTCCTCCATGAGGTGAAACAGTCGAGCTACAGATCAGGATTTGTCCTTCGGGATCTGTGTTACTTTTAACAACAAATTTTAATTTTTCTTTTCTACCATCCTCCCTTGAGAGGGTCAAAGGTCATGTTCAGCTACCCTGGAGCTGCTGCAGATATTGAGATTCAGTGTCCTGCTCGAGGTAGATTCAGCAGTGTGGATGCTCATAGACCCCGGAGCTTAAATTAGAGCGATGCTTTTGAAGTTTGGTGTATGTGTCTGTGCGTGTTTGTGTGGAAATGATTAGAGCAGTAGCCTAATGATGCTGCTTATAAACCAGGGCAGAAATGAGGTGAAGTGCCCACTTACAGATGTAGAGGCTGATGACAAATGGCTGTGACCTTGCCAGACTACATGGTAATGTTGGAGTCAAAGTGAAGCTGCAACATAGTCATCATCTCATCAACTTAAAAACAGCCCAGGATTATGCATTTTCATATTTTACACACATGCTTATTGCATAAAAAAAAGAAGCTGTTTATTACAGAAAGTCAGTTACTGTGGTTACTAAATGTCTTCACTTTCAGCTCATGAATAAACATTGTGAATCTTCCCAATTTCCATGGAAACAGATCTCATACCTACCAGAAACTACAACAGTAAATTACATAAAGAGATTACATGCTTGTGGATCGTATATAAATGATTATTTCCCAGAATGCACCTCTCACCGATTTAGCTCATGGCATGATTTAGCCCATTAATCAATTTATATTCTGAGTATTTCTTGTGTTAATTTTGTCGTCTTGTGTATTTCATATATCTTAATAGTGTACATGACTAAAACCCAAATTAAACGCAGGCTTTCCTTCGGCTTCCAGTTGAATTTAAAACAGGCTGCGATGCTTCACAGACCTGATTTCCTTTCAAATATAGCACAAAGTTTTTTCCTTGGAATCGAATAAGTTTGAGTTAAATAAATAGCTTGAAAGTTTGGGGTTATGCACTTTTTTGCTCTCTTGTTGAGAGTTAGATGTGAAGGCTGATAAAAGTCTCATGGTTGTGTACTAATTTCAACAGCTGGAATCACAACAAAGCGTGTTATCCACCTACGAGTCCACGACAGCTCACTGTGTGTCACTGTCTTACCTCGCCCGGGTTTAAATACCAACATGGTTAGCTTGAGGAAAATAAGAGTGTTTCGTAAGAAAAGTTTAAAACCACATCGCTCTCTCTTGAACTCTGACCAGGTCTCCACAGAGACTTTAGCACATTGATAGTAACTCAAATGGCATCTGTCACATGATGTTTGTCACATGTCACGTGACCTGTGTCGTGTGACGCTCGTCTACTTCAGTACTCAGCTCTGTCAGCATTAAAACTAATTTTGACCTTATTGTTGAAGCCTTCCTTTGCTGTCTGCTGTCATCTGTCACTATCTTGCTGTTGCCAGTCTGCCATCATGTATCTCATGTCTATTTTGTGATTTTGCTTTTATGTCATATCAATAGGCCTATATGTAATGTTATACATTACATGTAATGGTGCAGCTTTTTATATCTGTGCTTTTGCGTTGCATGTTTGAATTGGTGTTCAGCTGAATGTGGTCCTATTACGTCTCGTTTTATTGTTTTGCAAAACTTGTATAATGAGAATCTGTCTTGCATGTCGTTAATCGTTCTTTTTATTTGATTGTGTTGCATGCATAAATGACCTCAATGACTTTGCAATTTTAATATTGATTATTTTTTAAGGGTGGCTCTAACATCTGTCAAGGGACCACAGATAGTCTCTTAGCTAACTCTGCCACATTTACAGCAATGTCCCTGTAAAATAAACAAATAACATAAATAAATAGATAAAATACGTTCCACTCCAAGGAGAGGCCAACCGTCACACTGACACACGATCGAGTGGACGGGTGTGTTACATTCTTTGATGTCATACTGGGCGGATTTCAGTGCTGAAACCAGTCGGTGATTAGCTTGGCTTGGCTTGGCTCTGACCAAAGAAAACGAATATGCACACCAGCCCCTCAAAAGCTCACGTCATTTTGTATTGTTGAACTTTATACAGCGCGGGGTGGCTGTTTCCCCGCCGCTTCAATAGCAGGCTAAGCTAACTGACTCTTGGTTCTCAGTTCACAGACATAAAAGTGGAATCAATGTTGTAATCCGAGTCTCAACATGAAAGGGAAGATTTCCACCAAACGGTTGGAATAGTGCCTGTTAAAGTTAATGTTAGGCCATGAAAGCTCCCCAGTATGACATGCTATCTCCTGACCGCGCAGAAACAATAGACAATCAGCAGTATTACAAATAGGAAAATCAGCAGCCCTCAAACTGAAACTGAAATGCAAATTTTAATGACGCGTCTCCGAATGTGGCACTTTTGTGGTGAAGATAGGTCCAAGCAATTTAAACCAGGACATACATTTATTTTTCTTTTCAGCTGACAGAGACTATTTTCCCTTGTAAATACAAACTGTGCACAAAACGAGGCCGTTTATAGGCTGAAAGTGGTGTACAGAAAGACGCAGCTACGGGAGGTGACAGAACACAAGCCTTGCGTACAAGTCGTGAGGTTGTGTCTGTGTGTGTGTGTGTGTGTGTGTGTGTGTGTGTGTGTGTGTGTGTGTGTGTGTGTGTGTGTGTGTGTGTGTGTGTGTGTGTGTGTGTGTATGCATTAATAATACTTTAACATGCATGCATGCCCATGCTTGTGAATGCCCAGACTCTGTCACAGTTAATATCCTCTTATATCCTCTTAATATCCTCTTATCTTATGCACAAACATGAGCACATAGTGTAAAGTTCTGTTAGTAAAACCCCTGTTTATGAATTCAAACTACATTCAGGTTGAACAAACTACAATTAAATCAGAAGGAGGGTGGAGTTTATACAGTCATGGATTACTACTGAACGATTTACTGCTTGATCTGAAAAGAATTGACGACCATCTGCATGGAACCCAGGCTTACATGGAAGCTGTTCAAATGAAATAGGAGCTAACTAAATATCCATCGACCCACTGTAATTTATATTATAATAAAACAACTATGGCCCCACTCCTCTCCCATGCTTCATAAAGTGAGACCACAACGGTTAAATGATCTAATATTTTACGTAGCATAGAGCTAGCTATTACGATTACTTGGCAACAAAGTCTAGTTCCAGGAAGTTAAATCAGAATCACTAGATGTATTTAAAAATAAATGAAAGTCTTCTGGAAGAGCACGATTAGAAATGCAGATGAGTGTGGATTAGAAGATTGTGCAGTGGAGAGAATATTTATGATTTTTTTTTATCTAACGCTGCAACTCGGAATTTTCAGTCACCATATTTTCTATATTTGTTAGTACTCTGTGTGAAAGTGCTGGAGGGAGGCATTCAGTTTGGGAGGCCACCTCTACGGGAGTAACAAGTACTTCTACAAAACCAGGCTGTGCTTTGATTCAAAGGAACACGTGGAGAGGAAGAGCTTTCAGTTTCCACGGTGAGCAATGTGAAACATAAATCTTTGAAGGGAACAGTTCATATTCAGTCCCTGGGGTGCAAGTTCATTAAATAATCTGGTTGTGCTTTAGTGTTGAGGGATATTTACAGGAAAATATTTTAGCAGTAAATTTAGAGCCAAATAAAAAAATAGTCATCGTTTAGGAGTGTGGGAGCTGTGGTTGAAGTCTATGTTGATCGTTCAGTGTAGAGTGGCATATTATAGTATAGTATAGTGTAGTATAGTATGGTATGGTATAGTATAGTATAGTACATTATAGTACAGTGCAATATAGTATAGCATAGTATAGTATAGTAAAGTACAGCAGCCTATTGTATACTAGTACAGCACAATACACACAAGTAAAGTATATTACAGCACACCATTGTATTGTACTGGTGCTGTACACAATACTAAACTGTACTATATTACACCAAACTAAATTATACTATTCTAACAGTACCAGATCTGATTTCCCTGCATTGCGCAGTGTTGTATGACAAAGTATTGTATGTATTGTACAGTGGTATTAAGAGTATTAAGAGAGGGCTTTTCATTTGGCTTCTAGTTTGAAAAATCACAGGTAATAGTCCAAACTGATGAGCTGCTATCCACAGGCAGATGGTTCCTACATTGTGCAATCATAATAACACAACCTGCACTTCTCTAAATTAAAGTAGCTACAAAAAGTACACAATTTTGAACCACCTTTTGTTTTTTGTTTTTTTTCTGGCTTCCTTTGTGAAGGTTTAATTTCATAAACAGTGGTGGCAAAGTACTTTTCTATTTTCAAACACTGGTTATATCATTACATTAATCAAGCACTTAGTTGTTTTCCTGTGATGTTAAACCTTCTGTCAGGTTACAGGAAGAAAGTTGCTGCTCTGTCCATGGTGCTGAAACGGTCATCAGTTTGTTAAATTCCCCAATTTTACAGAAATAGCTCCTTTGTTGTCCCAGTGATCCTGAATAATTTATTTCGAACCGTCGTGCCGTTCTGACATTTGCTCACTTCGTCCCCGGGTAAGCAGAGGCAGGAGCATGAATCCCTCATCAGAGCTCGGAAAGGTCAAGTGATATTGATCTTACTATGCAAACGCCCTCTATATTGTCAGAATCAAACCTCTGAAGTTGGAACCAGGTCGAACATAACAGGTCACCTCAGAGCTCATTACCAGATTCGGCTCTTATGATACCTTTTACAGAATGAAATCGGGAAATTACTACAGAAACTGGTAGATTGGGCAGGATGGACTTCGCATGTGATGCTGAATGGACAGAGGGTGTAATTTCAACCATATATAGGTGGTCAGTCTGTGGTGCGTAAAACGCGCGCTCTGGGGTGGGTGCTCCTCCGGAGAAGCAGCGCTATACAGCACAGCAGCACGACTCCGCATCCACAGGTTGCTGCGCGTATCTCACCTCCTCTCCGAGCACCTTGGCCACTCAGACCTGTGCAGAGTACAACCGGTGTACATGAACTGAGAAGTCGTAAGAGCGTGTTTGGCTGAACGTTTTGGACTTGGACTGCACTCAGCAGCTCGTGAGCAAAATGCTAAATCCACGGCGTTGGACGACTTGATTTTAACCTGCCTTAACATTTTAATTGCAACGCGCAGGACTTTTTTTCGCCCAAATATGCTGTCATGTAAACGTTTCTTCCGAGGACAGTGCGTTGTATTCGAGTCCACCATGCCACAGGTCTCTCGCTGCAGCTCCACCACGGTGACAAAAGCAACATAATGGGATGTCGGAGTGGCTGCTGCTGCGGCTCCGGTCCAATAAACGAGGACAACGCTCGGTTCCTGCTGCTGGCATTGTTCATTGTCGTCTATCTCCTCTGTGGGGCCGCCGTCTTCTCGGCGCTGGAGCAGCCAAAGGAGCGAGAGGCGAAGGAGCGCTGGACGCAGAGGTTCGAGCATTTCAGCCAGAAGTACAACCTGAGCAAGAAAGACCTGCATAACTTCCTGAGGAACTATGAGGAGGCGAACGTGGCGGGGATCCGTGTGGACACAATCAGACCTCGATGGGACTTCACCGGCGCTTTTTACTTCGTGGGAACAGTGGTGTCAACCATTGGTGAGGTGGAGAGATGGGCGTTTAATAACTGCGTTAAAATATATTTCTCTGTCTGATCTATTACTTCTTTCAGAAAATATTTATAAAATCTAATATCGTATCCCCATTCTATCAGTTTTTAAGTTTTGGGAGGGTTGTGTGCTCTTATTTCCTTTTGCAGTTTGACAGTACACCACAAATAATGTCTTTTATTTTCCGCCTTTTACAAAAAATCTCCAACATCAAGGCCATTTCTTACTCACTTTACAATACTACAAAATTATTTTTGCTCTCATGGTATTATATTTTGAAAGGCTGCTAGCAGCCAAGTTAGGTTTAATCAAACTTTTATAAGATGCAAATGAAACTTAGTAAGCAGCAATATAGTAAGCAAAATGACCTATTTCACATCAGTGCTGTCTTTAAAAACCAGGGAAAACACTGACGAAGCTAATGCTTGAACAAAGGGTTCAGTGAACCTACAAAAAGAAAAATATTTTAATATCTGTTTCGGAGCAAAATTTGTCTTTGACAATTTCAGTTGTGCAGGACAGTCTGCGAGCATTTAAGTCATCAGTGTCCGTACAGAAACACAGTCATTAGGCTACTTCCACAGAAAGGGAACTATTGAGCTTGTGCTGTAGCGACATCCCTTCTGAGTGGTGCTTCCACACTCTCACACCGTTCCCTCTTCTCTGTACCTGATGGTTAATGCCATTTCAACACCTTGATTGGAGTGAATTGATCCATGACAGGCCTTCTGACAGATAGCTGCCACGGGCTATCACAATTTGGATGAGAGGTATAGTGATGCAGGACTGATTGTATTACAACTTCATCCCTTTTAGGTTATTAAGACTGTTTTTGGAGATTAATAGTGGCCTAAAAACACAGCCGATCGTAAAATTGATTCCTGATGTTTGTCCCTAGCAGCTCTTCTTCTCTTTCCACTGTCTCAGTGGGCTTAGTCTGACAGAGGAGCACAACATAGCAGTTTCACTACAAACTTGGTCACGGCTTTCCTTCAAGTAGAAGACACATCTTTGTTCTGTTTGCTTCCTGATGATTGACTCAACAACTACGAGGTGCAGTTGGAGGTTGTAACAGTGTCAGTAATGCAGCAGCTGCTATTTCATTCTAGAAAGACTGCACTCTCTATCTCTGATCTTAAAAATGACAGATGAATAATTATGAAATCATTTGATGATTGTTGCTGTAACTGACCCAGAATCCAGCCTTCTCAAGTCAACAGTCTGATTTTATAATATTTAATTTATGCTAAGTTTCATCAGTTTCAACAGTCTCTTTTATCTTCCTTTTATTTAACACTCTCATCTCTCTGTTCTTGTAGTGAGTATATGGCTTAGGGGGAGAGCCCTTCATGAACATCACTTTGCATCTGCTGCGAGAGTGCTGTGTGTGTCACAGCTTGGATGAGTACATTTAAGAGTATCAGAGAACATAAGCACGCACGCAGTCAATGTCAAAGGTGTCCTGTATGTGTACGAGTGCATCAAATGCAGATCCTCCTGTTTAGAGTTCCACTGACGTCAATACTTCAGAGAGCAGCAAAACTGTTATTTCCAGACTGATTATTATCTGAAGTAACCAAATGACAAATGTGATGAGAGTGTCCATTGATTGGTTTTCAAATTAAAAGCAATCATGTGACATTTTAGAGAATACACCAATTGGCTTTGTGGTGAAGACATCTGTACATTAAATAGCCTTCAGAGTTGTTCTGGAGTTCTATTATTTTAGGGGCCCTTGGTGGCCATTATATAAACAAGTATTCATTTCTGTCAGAGACATGCCTGACTCACAGCTCTCTGCTGCTCGGAGCGACATGACACTACTCAGTACAACAGTTGAAAAACTGCTTTAGAAGATAAATTATACTTTGATTGTTTTTTTTAAAAGCCAAAAAAATTAGAGTGTGCAGTTAACTACAACTCCCAAGTTTAATTAATTAGTTAATTAATGAAGATGCAGCGTAAAAAACTTTACTTATGATTCTGGGTCAATTTCGCAACTATAGGATTGATAATTGACTACAAATGTTCTGAATTCAACACGCAAATGTGCGCAACTTCAACTCTTCTCCATAGGAACCAAAGCTAAGGCTCATGGGTATCGTAGTATTTATACACATCAAGCGCGTCAGATTGACTGACAAAACACAATTTCTCAGAAACAAAGGTGAAATAAACACAAATATTTTGTTATTTCTATGTTAAGTAACATTAAAGACATTGTTTAAAGAAAAAAAAATCTAATTTGAAGACAGAAGGGTGGTAAAATACAACAGTTTCTTTCAATTTAAAAACTCTTTAAGACTAAACCTCGCTCTCAGTTATCTTAGTGCAAAGACTGGAGATGGCTCGGCTCTGTCCGAAAGTAGCAAAATGCACCTTTTGCCACCAGTAAAACTCAGGACTAAACACATAATGGCTTCCTAAAGACTCATTCTTACACTGAGGATATTGTGTGGAGGAAATAAACTGTACTTATATGTAAGCTTTCGAGATGTTGGACCAATTTTAGAAAACAAAAGTACCAACTAAGCTAGGCTAATGAGCTGCTTGCTGCGGCTTCATATTTACTATACGAACAAAAGTTGTATCATTATTCTGATATGACTCTCAACAAGAACCATAATTCCCAAAAAGACAAATAATTGCTTTAAATGTTTTGATTTATTTTCCTGCTTAATTAAAGTTGCATTTAGAAGGAAAGCTGTGCAGCACAACCTGGCGCCCCCACTGACACCATCCACTTTCAGCGCTTTTGTTCCAGCCAGCCTGACACAGACATCATAATGAACCTACCTCACACTATTATCCCTCTTTTCTTTTGGTTCCTGTATATTTCATTAATATGGTCAAATGACTCATCAACTTCACATTTAACCAGGCTCCCAAAACAAGAAGGCAAGAAAAACACATCCATAAAATCCAGCCCGTTTGGCTTTATCGTCAGGCTCGGAAGAAGACTGCGGCTCAGTTAGCACCTCGAGAACCAATTTGAATGTGGAGGCAATCAAATCCTCCACAAGAAGCCGCTCCCTCTAACTGGCACAACGGCAATTAGTCAAGATGCAGAGTATGTTTTTAGGACAGTCGACAGAGTAACATTTACCTTTATCTCGTGAAAAGGGCTCTCTCTCATTTACACCCTGAAAACAAAATATTTGTCACACCACAAAATGGTAAAATTGACCTAAAAAATGGCGGCAAGGATTCAAATTGCCATCATTGAAGTGAAAAAGGAGAGCAGAGAGACAGACGGTACGTCAATGAGCTTTTAGCGTTAAATGAGGGATGAAAAGGAGACATCACAGATGCAGTTGAATAAAAGACCTCTCATTCTTACTCCCATTTTGTGCCAGTTCAGAAGAGACAAAGGAGAAGTCACACTTAAGAAACGGCAACTCAGCTCTCTTCTGAATAAAAGCAGTCAAATACATTCAAACTTTAAAAATCCAGAAAATGTATCACATTGAGATGTGAAGGGGCTCGTTTGAAAAATATAGCGAGATGTTCGGCAAACTGATTGCTGTACTTTGACTGGAAACCCTTATCTCTTATAGTGAATGTTAAAGTGAATTAGTGACAGACAAAATAAAAGAGACTGATATAGAAGAGATAACATGTCACCAATGGCAACACAGTGCCAGAGTACAATTGTCACTTAGTGGAAGAAGAGATTAGTAATTGGCCATCTTCATGGTGACAGATAGAAAGTGAGTTGGGTTGAAGAGATAAATCAGCTGGAGGCGATGAGCACTCTCGTGTCCTCTACAAGTAATCCACTGATTTACTTCGAGGACTGAGTTTCATTTGCATGAGAGTGTGTTTTTATTCAAAGACATTTTTAGATGGCGAGGACAAGAAATTGGAGAATTGAAGTTGAACCTCACCTCTTGATGTTTACCTGTTCTACCCACAGACTCTATATAAAAGTGGACGTAGCTTCCGGGTCTGACAAATGAGGCCGATGCGGAAATGCCTTAAGCTGTACTACCTGTTGCCTCTAGGGGTTGGCTCCAAAAATCCTCCGGCTCCGTAGACCCATTCAACTGGTCATAAAATTCTCAGTCAATAATTTTTTTTCCACGAGTTATTTCGGTGTTACTAGCTAAAGTCGCTTTTCTGGCGTTCCATCTGAAAATAATCCCGTCATTAATTAGAAAATGAGCTTTAAAAACATGTGTTTTTGGAGGGCGTGTCTGTTTGATTGACAGTCCTGTGGTGCAGTCGGGAGGCGGGACTTAGTGTCCTCGGATTTCCAATCAGATCGAGTCAGATCCATCGCTCGCTCCCCTCCAGCTCGTCCAAATATGGTCACTACCGGCTCTAAACTGCTACGAACTAGCAAGATGGCGACGGCCAAAATCCGAACTCAAGGTTTCATTCGTTCACAAACCGATGGGTGACGTCACTTGCCGCTTGGTTCTACCTTGTCATGATACCAGTATTACCACATGGACTCCTACTCACTGCTGAACGTTGTGTGTGTGTGCCAGGCTTTGGGATGACCACTCCTGCCACCATCGGAGGAAAAGTCTTCCTGATGTTTTACGGCCTGCTCGGCTGTGCTGCCACCATCCTCTTCTTCAACCTCTTTCTGGAGCGTGTCATCACCGTCATCGCCTTGGTCCTCAAGTCCTGTCACGAGCGGCGCCGCAACAAGGCTGTGCTGCCACAAAATGGACGTCAAGTCTCTGAGGGGAACAGGGCAGGTGGAGCTGGGGGAGTAAAAGGGGAGGATCTCGCTGGCTGGAAGCCCTCAGTCTACTGCGTCATGCTCATTCTGGGAGCGGCGGCCGTCTTGGTGTCCTGCTGCGCCTCGCTGATGTACTCAGCAGCTGAGGGCTGGGGCTACCTGGACTCACTCTATTTCTGCTTTGTGGCCTTCAGCACCATTGGGTTTGGAGATATGGTGAGCAGCCAGCGAGTCGTCTACGAGGGCCACGCCACGGCCGCGTACCGGCTGGGCAACTTCTTCTTCATCCTCACCGGCGTCTGCTGCATCTACTCCCTCTTTAACGTCATCTCCATCGTCATCAAGCAGGTCCTCAACTGGCTGCTGAGGAGGCTGGAGGCCCCCTGTCGCTGCTGCTTCCCCAGGAGGGGTCACCACCCGCACCGGCACCCACGACGAAACGTGGTCGCTCCGGGCCACCTCCGCGCCCGCAGAGACCCCTCCATCGAGACGGACGCCATCAACGAGAGCGAGACCGACACCGGGCGCAGGATGTCCGGGGAGATGATCTCCATGAGGGACTTCTTGGCAGCCAACAAGGTGAGAGCTTCAGATCGTGTCTGACAGCGTGTGTGACATGCCACCTGTGTAACGTCATCACGCGTGTTATTAAACACATTATATGCAGCTATTTCAGACAGTAATAAGATTTACTCACATGAGCAGCAGAAGGAACATTCAGTCAATTATCCAGTTTCCCTGTCGTCGTGCTTACTGCAGTCATTAACTCCTTCTTCACCCCGCTCTCAGTCCTCACCATCATTTTAAATCTCTGCAGCACCATTGTCCATGAAGATATTCTTAATCCATAAAACCATATGTGACACACACAATCACCACATGTGGATTATTATTAAAACTCATATTCTAATATTTAATGTCAAACATTACAGAAGAGTAATTAATGATCAATGATAGTTTAACAAAGGTTTAATAAACGGATTCATATTTCGATACGAGCCTCCTGTCTACACAGGCAGACGTTTATTTTTTGCTGCTGTTTCCTAGGCTACACTCAGAATATGTGTCAAAATTTCTCTGAATACTAATGGCCCTACTCCGTCCCTATTGCCCATTCAACAGCTCTTGTAGCCACTATGAGATGTCAGCTGTCCATACATTTCCATATCTACAACCCTGCTGATCAGACAAGATGAATAAGCTGCGTGAAACATGCGACCTCACTGTAGCATTATTCTAACACGGATTAGAGACGGAAGATGATTAAGCATCTCATTAGTGCATCGTGCTAACTTAAGCTAATTCTACCAAACACAAAGGAAAGCGAAGAGTTATCTAAATATTTTAGGAGTCTGTGGTCTCCAGCGCCATTTTCTGCACTTTGCACTGAACTTAGATGACACCAACAGACTCAACACACTGATTCAGAAGGCCAGCTTGGTCCCGGGGGAGGAGCTGGACCTTCTCGATTCAGTAGCAGAGAGGAAGATGGTGTTAAAACTCCTCTCCATCACGGACAACATCTCCCAACCTCCACACTAAACGTATCCGAATTGATATACAGCTGGTACTATAAATCCAAAGTCCTGGAAAAATGATAACTTCGATCTGATGAAGACTTGAGATTAAATATCAGGCAGAGTTATTAAAATTCATCCTGAGCAGAACATAAAGGTCTGTAACAAATTGCATCAATATCTGTTAAGACAATCCACCTGACTGACTTCATCAAAGTCAGTAGACTCCTGTGTGGCTTTGCATATACCATGGGTCTATTACCAGTAGCAACTGGTTGAGCGTGTGTTAAAAGAAGCTAGTTTGGTGGAGCTCAGCTATGTGAACAAATATTATTTTCATTTTAAGTAGCTCAGAGGAAAAAAGGTTGAACCCCGGATCTACACTATATTTCATGGAGTCGTGCATTCAATGTGGCTAAAATCATACTTTCAAACCAACACTTGTTAAACTGCATTTCCCATCAGTTGTGTACATTTTATGCACATTGCATTATAGTGTAAAAACTGAAAGGGAAAGGTTTCTGTGTGAGGGAAAAAAAAAAAACTGCTTTCGGTCACACTTGTTCAGTTTTCATCACCTTTTGTTTTCTTACATCGACACACTAAAAGAGAGGACAAAAAATACCATCTGCTCGCTTTATATCACACCTGTGAGACCAGACGTACCTGCTGCCGACGCAGTGTAAGGCACATTACAGGTTACCACTTTCAAGCACAGGCAGCAGATATGCTCATTTAAGAAGTGTCGATTTCTTTCTCTCTTTCTTGTAGGTGAACTTGGCTATTATGCAGAAGCAGCTTTCGGAGATGGCCATCGGGCACCCGCGGCAGTCCAGCTCCAGTTCACGTCAGAACGGTTTCTCGGGAGGCGTGGGCGCCCTCGGCATCATGAATAACCGACTGGCAGAGACTAGCGTGGACAGATAGGGGGGAAACGCTGCGGATCCCTTTTAACGGACACAAAAGGCGCAATAGAAAAAGTATAAGTAGTGAGGACAAAGTAACACCGAGGACTGCCTTCCTGACCAAAAAAAAAAAGATCTGGTGTCCAAGAATAAAAGTTAAAACCCAGCAGCTACAGCGTAGAGTGAAACACCATATCAGCCCACTTTCCTGTCAAGAATATGGCTACATGAATGATAGTTTTGCTGGAGTCTCACATCTGGACAATCGGAGTGCTGGAATGCTTCCCCCCCCCCATGAGAAATCCAGTTTCCATGGTGATAAAAAAAAGCCTGCCGAGAGCCCTTGTATCTCAGCTTTACAAACCTGACTCACTACATGCTACTTCACACCTCACAGCAACTTCCACTCATCTGCAGTGTTTTGCAATACTCACGATGACTTGTCCCGAGCCCATACTCTATCTGTCGCTGTAATAAATATTCGTAAGAGTAAAAATTGCTTCGATAAAGTGGGTGTTTTCTTGGTTTTTGTGTCTTAACAATAATCAATACAAAAAGCTGGGTGTTCCGAAGGTGAAAAAAAGAGTCTGATTCCTGGATAACTGTATGTTTACCTTCAATGCAGAAGATTTACAATCAGCCCATTAACGGCTCAGACAAATGCTCCACAGCCATATTGCAAGTCAAGAGCCTCTGTCCTTGGCACTGCTATTATTCCTTATCACCACAAATAGAAGACAAACCCCCAACCCCATCAAAAGAACCTCATTACAACCCATACAGACCCGACGCCTGCATGTCAAGTCGGGGACTCTGCAGTGAAACCTGTTATGTGACGTTGCTGTTTACTTTGGGGTTTGCTGCGTATTAATCCAAGCACAAATGCTGATATGAGGACATTTAACGGTTGGTTGTTGTCCAGGCCTGCAGGCGGTTGGTATTGTCCTTATTGGATTCTGGCTCGGCAGTGTTAGGTTCATCTTTTTTCTTGTAGTCTACTCACAGCGAGAACAGTAAACAAAAATGACAGGAGGCAGTTAGATGAGATTGTTAATAACGTGTATGCAGTGTCCCAGATTTGAAACCTACAAGCAGTCGAGGCAAAATGACTTGTGGACACTATTTTATGCTTGGTATATATTCATTCTCTTTCTACATGCATCTGAGAGGACGCTGAAATTATGGGGTAAGGACCCTCCAGGCTCCACCTCTGATGTCACCAGCTGAGATTTTATGGATTGGACGGATTTGCGTCTGATTTCCAGAGAACAGGAGCAGAGAGGGAATCTTCTTTAGTGTTGCCTTGATAAAATAACAAGCTGCAAAGAAAAAATATGATGCCATATTTTTCTACAGGGTCATCAGGCTGCTTTCCGGTGGTTGACAGAGAACTTCTGTATCTGTGAGTCACCTGGATGTTGCCAAATCATTTTCAGCTCACAGCATAAACTGAGAAGGGGGAGGTGTGATCCAGATGGCGTGCAGCATTAATAAAACTCAATCAAAAGAACAAACTTTCATTTTAACTGGCAAGATTGAAAAGCTGTCCTCTGTTTACTTCATTTGAAATTGTGGTTTGAAAAATTAAAGGATGGTAAAACTGAATATTTGTTTTACGCTGGTTAAAGCCATTACACATTGGGAGCACTTTTTTTTTAGTCACATGCTATGAAAACTTTTTTAAAAGAGACATTAAATAACTCCAAAAAGTCACTAAATAACTACAAAGAGACACTAAATAACTACAGACACTAAATAACTACAAAATGTTATTAGATAACTACAAAGATTCACTAAATAACTGTAAAAAGTCACTAAATAACTACAAAGAATCACTAAATAACTACAGAGTCACTAAATAACTACAAAGAATCACTAAATAACTACAAAAGGACACTAAATAACTAGTCACTAAATAACTACAAAAAGTTATTAAATAACTACAGTTACTAAATAACTACAGAGACACTAAATAAATACAAAAAGTTATTAAATAACTACAGAATCACTAACTAACTCAAAAAAGTCACTAAATAACTACACAAAGTCACTAAATAACTACAAAGAATCACTAAATAACTACAGAGTCACTAAATAACTACAAAAAGTCACTAAATAACTACAAAAAGTTATTAAATAACTACAGAGACATTAAATAACTACAAAAAGACACTAAATAACTACAGTCACTAAATAACTACAAAAAGTTATTAAATAACTACAGTCACTAAATAACTACAAAGAATCACTAAATAAATACAGTCACTAAATAACTACAAAAATTCACTAAATAACTGTAAAAAGTTATTAAATAACTACAGAATCACTAAATAACTCCAAAAAGTCACTAAATAACTACAGAAAGTCACTAAATAACTACAAAAAATCACTAAATAACTACAAAGTCACTAAATAACTACAAAGAGTCACTAAATTACTACAAAAAGTCACTATATAACTACAAAAAGTCACTAAATAACTACAAAGTCACTAAATAACTACAAAGAATCACTAAATAACTACAAAGAGTCACTAAATTACTACAAAAAGTCACTAAATAACTACAAAAAGTCACTAAATAACTACAAAGAATCACTAAATAACTACAAAGTCACTAAATAACTACAAAGAGTCACTAAATTACTACAAAAAGTCACTAAATAACTACAAAAAGTCACTAAATAACTACAAAGAATCACTAAATAACTACAGAGACACTAAATAACTACAAAGAATCACTAAATAACTAGAGAGTCACTAAATAACTACAAAGAGTCACTAAATAACTACAGAAACACTAAATAACTACAAAAACGTATTAAATAACTACAGTCACTAAATAACTACAAAGTTTCAAAACTTTGACTGTCTGTCAAAGTGTTATGATGACTAAATACATCCCAACTCTGCTCACGGAGGAAGCTTGGAAAATATTTTTTCCATATGGGCCATTGCTGAAGTATAATTGCTTTTTGGTTGTTGTTTTTTGAAGTAAACGTATGTTAAGTCTCTATTTATTGACAAATGAAGAAACACAAAAGTGATTGAGCCTGTGATCCACCAATGACAGCCATTGCATTTTTCAGCATTTTGCTCTCAACAGGGACACAGCTACATTTTCAGTGGGTCAGTTAATTTACAGGAGAGAGGTAGAAATGAGCACAGATGTAAATAAAGGACTGAAATCATATAACAGAATGGACATTTTTTTTTTTAAATATCTCTGACAAACACTAAATCACACACACACAAAAAACCACACACCAGATAGAGAATCAGAGAATATGTCAGACAAGCTGTGCCAAGACGAATAATAATAGCTTTGAACAAATGTCTGTGTTCCTGTTTATTTGTTTGCTTCTGCGTGTGCACAAATACGTGTGTGTGTGTGTGTGTGTGTGTGTGTGTGTGTGTGTGTGTGCGTGCGTGCGTGTGTGTGTGTGTGTGTGTGTGTGACACCGACGTAGTCAAACAAAGACTCTTTGTTATATTTCGTGAGTCACGACAGCTCCCAGAGAGTTACTGACACCGCCGTCGTCTCCACAGCGTCGGAGCCCGTTTGAAACACACTCCGATGGAAGATGTCGTGGGATTTGAGAAGTATTGTTGTCACCGCACTGCTGCAGACGTGATGGCCGTAGTGTAACGCCATCATTCATGGTTCAGTGGGGATGAAATGAATAGGTGCGTATTTGATTATTATGGCCATTAAAGGTAGCTTTACAAAATTCGCTAATTTACCATCATTATTTAATTAGGATGGATACAATACATTGTCAGGGTTCACATAATTATTGATATATCATGTGCCTGAGTGTGACAGAGGAGGCTAAACAGCAGGCCAGCCAATTACATGGTTGTTTGTGAAAACCCAGGCTGTGAGATCCAGGCGGCACATGATGTTGTACTCAAACATATGCAGAGTGAAGACTGCAGTTGTTCAAAAGCAAAAAAAATATTTCTGCAGCTTCACTCCACTTGTCCAGTACCAAGGATAGTGTCCTTAAAGTCATCACAGTCGACCTAGGTGTATTAAGTTTGTGTCTTTCACGTAAGTGTTTTGTGTTAATCACACGTGTTATTTTATTATCTTCATGACATACAATAAACTCAATTTCTGTTTTCTTGAAAAAAACCAAGGACTCAGCTCACAGTTTGCTCAGTAACTTGCTCAAATGAAGGCTCACAGTATTACAAAAAATAACCCAAAATGTGAGATAAAGTGCAAGTTAATCATGAGGCATCAAGACGTGATGCATGTTGAAATGAGTTAATTAACAATTAAAAGTAAGCATTTTTTTTTTTTAAACTCTACAAAACCGGGCAATTCTATCTAGTTTAGGCGGTGCAGTCTGTTTTAATGTCATTAAATTATGCTTTAAAAAATGATTTGTTCTGTCTTGTCTCAGTCAGAGTGAGGAACGTCATCACTCCAGGACACAATCAGCAGACAACTAGATCGTCGTAAGAAGTGCAAAACAAGGTTCAAATGTTTAAAAAAAAGAAAACTATAACTTTAACTGGGCAGTATTGCCTCGACACTTGCGACCAGCGACAGGTGGCATATTTTCCTGGCTGTTTTTTTTTTTTTTGTCCTACAGGGTTGCCGTACCCTCTGACGTCACTTCAGAGCGACAAGCAACAATGGTAAGTGAGCAAGCAATTTTGTCTCCGGCTCGTATTTTTATTTTGCTAAAATCTATTATTCTTAATATTGCTTTACTCCTAGTGCTTGAAAGCGTGGCGTTCTGACTGCTTTGTAGTTTCAGATGGTTTTAGGTTTCATTTGTGAAGTTACCAAATAATTAAAGACCGTTTACCGACTATTAGCTGAGGCTAGCGGCATTAGCTTCTTTTTTTTTTTGTTCCCCCCCCAGTTGGCAGCAGCCGTCGTTTTCTTGTCAGTCACATCTTTTCCTTATTATTTTACTGTTAGTGCTGTTTTTCCGTGGATGACGGTGTCACTGTGAAAACCATTTCGTTTCCATTCATACGAGCCAAGTAGTAGAATTAAGCTAGCTGCGCTGCGACGAGCTGATCGCGGTAAACAGCTCAGCTGATGAGGTTCGTATGGAAATAGATCATCTCGTCTGTGAGAGTTGAAATGACGTTGATCTCCAAACGCACATGTCCGTGTGTTTGTAGGGTCAAAGCCAGAGCGGAGGCCACGGTCCCGGAGGAGGCAAGAAGGATGACAAGGTGGGAATGACGCAGCTTGTGTTTGCTAACCTGTGAGCATTTCATCTAACTCGGTCCTTTAATGCGGCTCAGTTTTAATACCCTCTGATGATGACTCCTTATTTGATCCAATGTGAGGTTAAATCAGGGCCGGGTGTGATGGACAAAGTCGCATAACACGATATCGTGTAGACAATATTACAAAGACGTTATATGTATGTCACTATTGGTGCTTTCACATGATATTTACTTCGAGGTTTTTTTTTTTTTTTTTTTTTTTTTTTTTATAAGTAGTCATCAGTAATATGGATATAATCAGTAAGCGTGTAAAAGTCAACAGTAGACAACAGTCTGGTAAGTTCAGATCACCTCACTGCGATGCATCGTTTAAAAACCAGAAAAAGACCTCGCATGAGATATTATATCTCCAACTTTAAGATGAAATCTAGTCTTGTATCACGATATGATCCAATCTCAATATATCGTGCTTCATGATAGAATATCGTTTGTGTAGTTGACGTTTGCCACCGTTGCTTGTTCTGACACTATTTGTGCTACGTGAAGGATAAGAAAAAGAAGTACGAGCCTCCGATTCCCACCAGAGTTGGCAAGAAAAAGAAGAAGACCAAGGGACCAGATGCTGCCAGCAAACTGCCTCTGGGTAAAGAAGTGACACAATAATACACCGCGGACAAATATTTACCCGTCTGGTTGCATGTAGTTGTTTGAATTTTTTGGCTCACATCTTTCATTTGATCTGTGTGTCACTGGATACAATTTGGGATCCTCTTAGGCAGTTATCCCTGAATTTCTATTAGCGAGACAGATTACTTTATTCAAATAAGAATAGAGTGTCCGAGAAAGTAGCATGACCTGAAAAGGCACGACGCTGACATTGTGTTTAATGTGAACGATGGTAAAGTGTTAGTGCGTGAATCAAATTGGTGTTGTCCTTTTTCTGTTTGTTTGTTTTTGTTGTTTACCTGCATGTGTGTGTCTTGCAGTCACACCCCACACTCAGTGCCGCCTGAAGCTGCTGAAGCAGGAGCGGATCAAAGACTACCTGCTGATGGAGGAGGAGTTCATCAGGAACCAGGAGCAGATGAAGCCCCTGGAAGAGAAACAGGAGGTTAGACTTTGTTCACTAAGATCCTCACATCCTTCTCTGCCACATGTTAAATGGGCTAAAAAAAAAAAAAAAAAAAAAAAAAAATGAAGGTACAAAAATTCTGTTCTTGTATTTTTTTTTTACAGGAGGAGAGGTCAAAGGTGGACGACCTGCGTGGGACCCCCATGTCAGTAGGCACTCTGGAGGAGATCATAGATGACAACCATGCCATCGTTTCCACCTCAGTGGGATCTGAGCATTACGTCAGCATCCTGTCCTTCGTGGATAAAGATCTGCTGGAGCCGGGCTGCTCCGTCCTGCTCAACCACAAGGTCAAATTTAGTCCTGTGTTCGGATTTTACTGAAAACAATAACGTGGAAATAATTAGTTCTGTGGCTTTGCAGTTGTGTTTCTCAACCAACTACATCACGGCTCAACTATTCATTTATCTAGGTTCCACATCATTTGATCCACACATCTTAATTGATGTAAAAATTCACACTAGTTGTCGTGTGTGTGTGTTTGTGTTTGTTTGTTTGTTGTAGGTTCATGCTGTGATTGGGGTGCTGATGGATGACACCGACCCCTTGGTGACAGTGATGAAGGTGGAAAAGGCCCCACAAGAAACATATGCTGATATTGGAGGACTGGACAATCAGATCCAAGAGATTAAGGTAAAGTATACAGTGTGGTACAACAGAGCGCACGCTGACTCACAGCATGTATATTTTGATGTTTAACCAAATGAGCAAATCTCTGTTCAAAAACTGAGGTCGGTGATGTTGTTTATTTGTTCTGGTTCACCATCTTTTCCGAAACTCTAATTGTGTTGCCTCCTGTTGTTTCGAACAGGAGTCGGTGGAGCTGCCTCTCACACATCCAGAGTATTACGAGGAGATGGGAATTAAGCCCCCCAAAGGTGTCATCTTATACGGACCACCTGGCACAGGTAAGTTCATTACATCCAATATTTCAGTGTTTTTCGGACTCTTTACAGAACAAACAACACAAGAGAAAGTTTGAGAAAGCTTGAATCCAACCAACCTGCCTCAAACCACGCAGTAGGGTAATATGGCCGTATTGTAATGCTTTCACAACATTTGCCGAACATTGAACAAAAGTGATGCCACTGTTCATACTGCCGCTTTTAAGAATTTATCAAAAAACAATCATCTATTAATAGATATTTTATATCTCATACCTATTGTGAAACATTGATAAGTCTATGGTACAACTAATGTTGTATTAGAATTATTCCCATGTACATATTTTGTATATTGTATACATATTTTGCCTGTACCTTAAAGGGCTAATAATTTGCGATGTTTTTAATATTGTCATCAAAATCCCAGGAAAAGACTAAATAAATAATCCCTGTATCCTACTGGAACACATTGTCTGTGTATCCAAAACCTGATTTAGATTGTTTTCCGTGCAATATTTTCCATTGTTGCCCAAAATCGATGTCGATTGGCGTCACTGGATAAAATCTGGGCATCAGAAACGGCTCCACTCTGTGAGCGGCTCCGGTACGGCAGGGACAGAAAATACAGGTTTTATCCGTTTCCAGTTCAGACACATTGATAAGTCTTTTTTTTTCTGAATTAAATCCAGAGATAAAGGTGTAGTTGCCTCCAGTGTCATCGCTGCCAAATTCCACTCTGTCATTACAGACCTTTTTTTAAAGGGCACCACGACAGGGAAGGTGCGAGCCCGTCACCAACCTGCTGCAGCCTCTCGCTGCTTGCTGCACGTAAAAGTGCTCAGCAGTCAGAGTCATGACCGAAGAAGACACCTTAAGCATTTCTAAAAAGAGAAACTCGGCCTTATTCTGGTGCGGGTGGTTTGATCCAAATGGGATGAAGAGCTTGTCATCGTCGACATTTGAAAACACCCGCTTACAAATTCACACCTATAATCTGTTCTGAAGAAGATCTCGTGGACGACGACGAGTGAGGGAAGCGAACTGGGAAGCTGCAAATTTCAGTCGAACTTTTATGAAGAGCTCCGGGTCACGGCTTTAACAAACAGAATAGAACAGAAATACAATTTAGTTCCCTCTTGAAGGGAAACTTAAATTTGAGGTTCAATCTTTGTGGATGTCAGTGGTTTCATTTGTTTTTACTGTTTTTGAGAAGAATATGTAGAAAGATCATACGTCTGTTATGAGGATGTCATTATTAAGCGGATTGGTATTTGTGTTTGAATGTACTTGATGCAGGTTTGGTCACCTTCCTTAAATTAAGTCTGTACTTAATCCTTTCTTGCTTATTTATGTCTCCTACTTTTCTCACTTCTTCATTAATTTGAAGTACTCATTCTATTCGATTATTATTTTTAGAATATTCCTGGGAGAAGTGTTGCTTTGTGTCTGCAGAGGACACACTGCTTTGTTTTAAACCTTTACCACATTTTAGTTATTGTTAATTGGAAAAAAAATAAATAAATAAATACAAGAGTACCACTTAGTTTGTGATTTAAAAAAAAAAAAAAAGTGTGGTCCTTTGTATTGAGAGATAGCAGTTGAGTTTGTGTCAATTATTGTAAACAATTATTACTCCAACAGCTGTACATAAAACCAATGTGTAAAAATAGAAAGCACATCTGTTAGTGCCTTTCCACTGGGATACTATATATGCTGTTTGCTATATATAGAAATGTCCAGGTCCTTTTTTCTTCTCATTAATGTGAATGTCAGGAAGCCTCTCTGGAGGTGAACTATGCAGATATGAAGGCACAGAGCTGATGCGTGTGACTTTTAATCCAATATGAAGTTTAGCAGGGTGTCGTTTGGTTCCTAAAAACCTTGTCATCTCTCCACAAAACATTTCTAGCGATGGAAAATGAAAACTGTCTCCGTGATGTCACAGGAAATAATATTTTGTTCACCAGCTCTTTGCCCTTTTACTGAAAGGCCTCCAAATGGATGCAGGGTCATGGGTCACGGAGTAATTTAGTGGAAAAGCTCTTTCAGGTGTTGCAGTTCTGCTCCACCAAGAATTATTAAAAAATCAAATGGACATCAGACAGCAAGAATAAAAACCAGCGGTGTTCGGAGGGACCAACTTCACCCGGTCCTAAACTCTTTAAATTCTACTCTCATGCTAAAAAAAAATATCTGGAAATGCGGACACGTACTTACTGATCTCTCCCCTCTGTTACCAGGTAAGACGCTGCTCGCCAAGGCTGTAGCCAATCAGACGTCGGCCACCTTCCTGCGCGTGGTGGGCTCCGAGCTGATCCAGAAGTACCTGGGCGACGGGCCCAAGCTGGTGCGAGAGCTCTTCAGGGTGGCAGAGGAACACGCGCCCTCCATCGTCTTCATCGACGAGATCGACGCCATCGGCACCAAGAGGTACACGCGGGTCCACTTCAAACCGTTAAGACGCAGAGAAGGATCAGAGCGGCGGCGGCGGCGATGAGTCAGATGTTCAAGGTGTCGGATTAGGACGCGTGATAACCGGCTGTCTTCTTACAGTTTGATTCTTATTCAAGGCTCAACAGCACAGTCGTGACGCCGGTTGATTTACTGCTGCCGTCCTCTGACTGAAAGCCTGTTAAAGAGAGCAAGTTACTTAATCACTTTTCAGTATCCTCTTACACGTCTCACCCAGCTGTGTGCGTATTTGGGCAGCCGGCCGCGGGTCAGTGCTGGAGCTCCGGCTGCTTCTCCGGGAGCAGAAACGGCTCAGTGTCGGAGCTCTGCACAAAGTCACAAGTCTGATTTGTCTGTTTTTCTTTCCTTTCTGGAGCAAATTGTAAGAAGACAGTCGTGGTGTGTATTGGTCGTTCTCTGATTTTGAACGAGAGGAGCTGGTAGCTGGATATTGACTAACTTAAATAATGAATGCGCTCGTAGGAGTAAAAATAGACTTTTTAGCCCACACGGACAAGATGCAAGCGCCTCAGAAACAGCCAAGAGGTTATTCACGAGAATAAGACACGACTTCTGTTTTAAAGTCGCTACGTCGGTGGCCTGTCTGAGCTCGGGTCCTTTTAAAAGGACTCTTTCAGTTGTTCTGAAATGCCAGGCGAAAACCTTTGTTGTTTGTGCTCCGAGCTGGAACGATCTGCCCGCTGATCTGAGAACAGCTCGACGTGCTGCTTTCTTTTACTCATTTAGATTATTGTGTTCACGTTTTAAACTGTCTTAATCCCTGTTGTTTTGTCTTTAATACTAAGTTGTTTAATTCAAACTCTTTCATAAACAACTTTTGACTCCTCTTTAAAGTGCTTTGATTTGCTCTGATCTGTACAAACAGTGCTCTGCAGACGTTGTGGATTCCACATTTGTATTTCCTGTGCGTGCTGTGCAGGTACGACTCGAACTCCGGCGGTGAGAGGGAGATCCAGAGGACCATGCTGGAGCTGCTCAACCAGCTGGACGGCTTCGACTCGCGGGGAGACGTTAAAGTGATCATGGCCACCAACCGGATAGAGACGCTGGATCCAGCCCTCATCAGACCCGGTCAGTCAGAGTCACCCGGTCACAGAGCGCTAACCCTCGCTGGCATTCGGGAAATGGCTGTATTCTGCCGAGTCATGGCAGGAAGTGGACATTGAAATGTCTGATTTTTGTTCTGCTTTTGAGAGTGAATATTGATGTTCTTTATTATTTATTTTTTTTCTCCTAAAACATCGGTCCTCACTGAAGTATCTTCTAAACCTTAAAAAGACTATTTTACATTTCATCTGGATGAAAACCACATTATTAAAACATACTGCAATTCATTATTGCCTCAGCCAACAGATTCACTCCGTATGATCAACTGATCTTCAGTTTAAAACATTTACTGTAAAAGCTTGGGACAGTCCGGGGAAGACGAGCTTCCTTATTTGCTTTCCTAAATATTGAACTTTTGATTAATCAACCTAATATGATTAATGCTGGATTTGTTGGGGCGTTGCTGTTCATTGATTAGACGGGTTTTGAGTGAGACTAATTGGCTGCGGTCTGCTGAGGCTCCTCACAGCAGAGGTAAACAACCAGTGTGTGATGTCCTCCTCAGGGAGAATCGACCGTAAGATCGAATTTCCTCTGCCGGACGAGAAGACCAAGAGGAGGATCTTCCAGATCCACACCAGCCGCATGACAGTAGCAGACGATGTCACCCTTGATGAACTCATTCTGGCCAAAGATGACCTATCAGGAGCAGACATCAAGGTGAGAGCGGGACTCATTCTCATCTGCAGAAAAATGTTTTTTTTGTCGTCTGGAGCCAAATTCCAAAAAGTACGAGCAACTTTTAGGTCGGACACATCGTTCCCCCGGCAGAAAGGATCTGTACGATGCGATATTTTCCGGACCAAACAAGAGGTCTTTCTTCTTTTTTGTACTCCCACAGATGTAACAGTATGTGCTCGAGTACACTGACTCAACGTCAGAGTGAATTGAGCGTGACGTTGGGGTTGTCCAGCCTAACTGCGGGGTGGAGCCGTGTCCTGTTTTCCTCATTCGTTCTGGCCTGCTTCTGTGACTGCAGTGTTTATTGATTATGTGAGGTCCTGGCAGCGAGCCCGTTCCCTGTGGCTCAGCAGAATGGGAAAAACCGAGACCAAGCCGTTTGAAGGAAAACCAGCGGGGACTGATTTTCTAAATGATTTTCATGTCAACATTTAATGAACACCCAAGTCCTCCACTCAAAAAGCTCCGATCCAAAGTGTTCACTGCACATTTAGGTCACCGACTCGGCTCTGCTGCCCTCGTGTGGCAGGTGACAGGATTACACCTGGAGATTTCATGTTTCAGTTTAATATATTTAGTACAGCACAGCTTTGTCACATACTTTTGTAGAGTTCCTCTTAATCCTGCTAATAAGCGGTTTGAATTTTTTGCACAAGTTGCCAGTTCAGCCTGTTAAGCAGGGAAGCTGAACACAGAAGCTGAGCTACATGTCAACACAAAGCAGAGCATTGTTCCTGCAGCTCGTTGTTCCCACAGCCATCACAACCATTTCGCTGCATTTCCACAGAGAGCTCAGTGTCTTTGTCTCTCTCTCTCTCCCCCCTCTCCACCCCCCCCCCCCTTCTTCTACAAACACGTTTATTAAAGCTGAAATCAACTTTGACGCTTGTTCCTCCTCTGGTTTCGTCCTGCAGGCCATCTGCACGGAAGCAGGCCTCATGGCTTTGCGAGAGCGCCGCATGAAAGTCACCAACGAAGACTTCAAGAAGTCGAAGGAAAACGTCCTGTACAAGAAGCAGGAGGGCACACCGGAGGGGCTTTACCTCTAACCGTCTCCACCCGCCCCGTGAACGAGAGGAGGCAGCAGCGCACGCTCGTCTCCCTGCAGAGAGTTTTGATATATTTTGTGCATGTGATGTCTGGCTTATCCCACTCTCCTCTTACCGTTATGTGTTTAAACAATAAAATGACAAAAAAAAAAAAATATCCAATCATTAGTCACGGGTTTGATGTGTTTTTCAGCTCGCAGCACCTTCTTTCCTGTTAGATTCCCGCCTCCCGAGTTCTTCAGCGGGCTGCAACACTTTCAGATAATTAATCACATGAATTATTCAATCGGTTCCGTCTCCGTGTTGTTGCCCTCGGTGTCACAAACACGCCTATCAATATGCAAAGTCATGTTTTCTGCTTTACCGGTGTCTTCCTCACGCAGAGGACAGTTCACCTGCAGAGACACAGCGGAGGGCCCGCAGGACCCTCCCGTCCCGTCCCTACAGAGGAAACCTTCTCGGCTCATTACCGGGATATTGCATATGACTCCCACACACACGCATGACGACAACACACACGCACAGAATTAAATCTCGGGGGGGGCCCACAGAATGAGATAAACACCCTGACTAGTGTTTCACTCCGACGCTGCCTCCAGGAGCTGCATGACGTCACCACGCTTCACTTCAAGTGTTTAACGGGACAGTTTCTATCCAACAAGAGAGGAAGTCGGTGGATTTCGGTGCATGTTTGGGTTTGTGCGCATCGCGTATTTACAGCGAGGACACGAGCGCAGCCCTTTGATTTTTGTTGTTGTTATTGTTGTTGTTGTTCAAATCAGCCTTTAAGTGAAATAATTCCAGCTAAGCCGCCCTCGCTGCAGTCTGACACGCGCAGAGCGGCGCAGTTGATTTAATTCCTCTTGATGTGGAGCCATGTGGAACTCGGTGCTCAGCAGAAAGTGGCCCCCATGCAGCAAGCAGCAAACCACTCTACAGGGCCATCTCTGGGCTCGAGTGCGTACGGAGGAGCTGCTGCTGCTGCTGCTGCAGCCCCCTCCTCGGAAACACTCTCGCCTTATTAAATCAGTCACGCATTTCAACTGCAGCTCATACATCGCAGCGCATTCAGCAGATGGAAGAAAGAACGAAAAGAAGAAGAAGAAGAAGAAGAAGAAGAAGAAGAAGAAAAAAAAGCCCATTTAAATCAAGCGTGGCGTGTTGGGCCAGAGAGGCTGGAGGAGGGGGGGGGGTTACGACAAGAGGGGTGTGCGTTGTAATGAGGCATTTGCCCTGTCAGCTCAAGGCAAACTCCACGGCTGTGATGTAAAACCGCCCCCGTGAGCGCGCAGATACTGATGGGGGGTGATGCGGCAGGGCTGGCCATGGTGTCGGCGTTCTCTCAAATGTCACATCCACTATATTTTTCATTTAGGATGTGTACAGACTGCTGGATTTAATACTACTGCCTTTAAAAGCTAATTTAAAAAAAAAAAAAAAAAAAACAATTAAAAAAAAAACTTGTTTTTCCAAGGTTATAGATTCCTGAAGAGACAGCAAATCTACAAAGATAAACTTAGCATCTGTTTCTATTTCTAGTGTTGGACTATGCCAGCGATCAATTATTCATAAAGCAATAAGTTCAAAGTCCTGCCTGCGTTACTAATCCGTATCAGACGCCCCCTCTTCAAAGGACGGCCAGAGGTTTAAGGTGAGGAAAGCGTGACCAGGCTCTTGCGGTGTGCAGCAGTGCTCATCCTGTCACCTCTGTGTTGCCGTGAAGAATTAAAGAGAGCCGTGTTTGTGTGCGTAAAGCAGCAAAGAGACGCAAGAAGAACTTCTATCTGCTTATGTAACAGCTGTTTCTCCTGTTAAACAGGGCAAAAACACGGAACAAATTCAGCAAGAGCTTCCCTGATTAGTTCCAGAAGATCAACAAAAGAAACGGCTCAACTTGGTTTAGGAGTCACTGGACCTGATGAGAAAAAAAAAACTGCAAACGGCCTGGCTGAAAGGCAGAGACTTTCTATGTTGTGCTAAAATGTCTCTTCCCCCCCCCCCCCCCCCCCCCCCCCAAAAAAAAAAAAAATAAGAGACTGAAGATTTTTTTTTTTAACTGACAAGTTTAGCTTTTTCCTGAAACGTTTTTGTGGATCCACATTAGTTGTTAGCTCTGTCCTGTTAGTCAGACTATATGTGTGCCTAAATACATACACATTCGCATAAAAGTGAAGTACGGCCTTTAATCTCGCTGATTCAATAGAAACGTCTTCTGCTGCTTTATAACTGATTATATTACGTTCAGCGGCCTCCTCGTGCCGAACAGTTCTCTTCATAAGCTTTGGTTTGGGGCCTTGGGACACTTCTTTATTATCACATTGCTCACTTTTTAGTGTTAATAAAACGGATGTAAAACACTTTGCGAGGATTTTAAAGGTCTTCCGTCTTTTGAATCAAATTAGACACAAAGCTGCGAGCGCTGAAACATTCACTCTGCAGTCGATGTCGCATTTCATTGTGATGAAGACTCGGTGTGCCTCTTCGGAGGACGCGCTCTCTCACAGGATGTTCACCGGGTGTGTAAAGTGTGTGGCAGCTCTCCGCTTTGTCCGCTGGGGGGCGCTTTTGTCAGGCACACACACACACGGTGAAAACAGGCAGAAGGACTCGGTAGCGTGTGTGTGTGTGTGTGTGAGAGGACTTTACTGTGACAACACTTGCGATTCAGCGAGCTTCGCCAAATTCTGCTCGGTCATTCAACCTGCCCGAGTTCTTGTGTTTTACGCGGGAGGCTTTCACTTTGAGGAAACCGCACAAGGAGCTCGTTTTGAGGTGAAACCCAACGCACTCCCGTCGTGTCCCGCACCGAACCCCGGCAGCCACCGTCCCTGCGCTGCTTTCTCTTCATTTCACGCAGGCCTTACCAGCATTTGTGGTAGCCAATAGTAAATGTGCGCACTTCCCATATCGAGCCTATCAAACATTTTGCCCCGCGCCAATGAAAACCTGTCGCATTTCCCAATCCGTCCCGACCAAAACCAATAATTATTAAAAAAAATAAATAAATCATAAAACAACCGCACAAACTAAACGAGTGGCGGAAACGCGGTGCGTTGCTTTTTCTTTTTTTTTTTTTTTTTTTAAAGTTTCGTGTATTTAGATTTATTATGCTCCCATCAAGTGCCACTGCCTGGTGCAATGCAGGTCCCGTGTAGCCAATCGATGCGGCCGACACATAGAGTATAATATTGCAGGTCTGTATCGGCCAATCAGAAGCGCCATCACACACACGGCCCAGCAAATTCCCCAGCGTCAACTAGGCTTCCTACACTACAGATATCCTTCCGCGGCTGCGAACTAGTCCTCTCTGAAAGGAGACCGTGCCTCTCCTAGGATTGATGGATAGATGGTAGCGTCATCATTTTCAATAGTGTGATTTTTTTTTTTTTTTTTTTTTTTTTAATTTACGCAGAGCTCATTATTAGATACATTTATATACATTCAGGAAAGCTTTAAGGTTTCACAAGTATCTGCTCCAATTTAAAGGTATAGCCTGTATTTTTTTTTTCAAGTCTGAGTTTGATTACGGAGTTCAAATTTAGTACACAATAAAATTACAAATATATTGATAAATAGGTCTTAATTGGATTCATCTGGGAGTAGTTGACGGTTGACTAAAATTAAATGTAAATTTTCTTTTGTCATTTTAGGTATGGTTGTTAAGATTTCGTGATTGACAGGCTGTAGTAAATTTCACAGAAAAGACCAGTTTTTACAGTCTTTCTAGATAAATATAATTTACTAACATGCATACAAACACTTTAGTGCAAACTGTCCATCTAAATATGGGCTTATCTTGTTCTTGATGATGACAAGGATGACTGCCTCAGTTCGGGCTTCGTTCTAGCCTAAACAAAGGTCTTTATATAAATCAAAACTAAGTCAAACTTAAATTTAATCTGCTTCATCTAACTTGGCCGAAAGGCTCCCAACGAGCCGACCAATCAAAGTACATAAAACACAGTTTTTTGAGACTTATGGCAGGTTGCAACACATGGGGCACATAAAACAGAAAAGCTATGAAAAGGAGTCTGAAATATGGCCTCCAGGAGCATAAACATCCATATGCAAATAATGGTGAGTGGTAGTAAACTGAGCAGGAAAAACAAATGTGTTTTTTTTTTATCTGTCCACTGATTGGTGATTTGGTAAGGCCACTCTAAAAACACCTTAAAAACCTAGAATCAGCTCCGATTAAACTGAGTATCTAGCACATCTCCAGTGATAAAGTTGAACACGGGTGCTCTCCATGCAACGCAGCCGTTACAGCCCCGGTGATTGACTGCTTGGAGGCCTCTGCTGCTGCTGCAAACAGCCCCTGAATTGAAATAAGGAAGTGAGTGATCAGTGCTCGTGTGGCGGAGGGATACACAGGCAATCCCCGTTCTGGCCACGGCCGATATACACACTCCTAAACCCGCCAGTGGAACTCCATCTAAGGAACGACCACACTCCTAGTCTGCCTCCACAGACCAACAAGCACACAACCCATCCGACATGGTACGTATGGCCATTCATTCTGTGTAGAAGGGGAAATACAGTTTAATTTGGTGGGAAGCCTGAGTGTTACAAGTGCTGTAGTTTTATGGGTTGTTTTTTTTTTTTTTGTGGTTTTGTTTGTATTTTGTGTTTGCTGCTCACTCATTGATTGGGAGCTGCGCGTAGGGGAGACGGAAAACGCCCGCAAAGCGCATTTCCTCTGCTCGTAGCTGTCGTTGCATGGGAGAACATGAAGCCGTGTTCCTGGACTGTCTTTGTTCGACTTTTGCGGCTTTATGCCTGAAATCATGAACCCCCTCGTTCAAAAAAAAACTGGGACCCTATATGCCTCCTAACTGCGCAATTCACAGAGCATGATTGGCGATCGGACTATATCGGGTCGAGTGAGTGGCTGGTTCGCGGCTGTTTATGTGCAGCTCGAATTAATTCTTGGACTAGATTTAGTGGTATCGGAATAACTGACAAGCTATTCTGGGTTATTACAGCAGAATTGCGCAGCCAGGGTGCATTTTACAATCCGCCCGAGGAGCGCAGGCGTGTTGGGGAGGTTGGGGAGTATAAAATCATGGCAGAGCCTGACGATATTAGTCCTAACAGGGGAGAGAAACAATGTTCTGGGATACATGTTTTATGTTGTATTTTCTCTCCTCACACACACACACACACACACGGTGAATCTTCTTCATGAGGAAACCGAGCTGCCTGCGTTTGGGCTTGTTTTTTTTTCTAGGTTGCACCATCTCGCTGCTCGAGCCGAGCCGTGCCGTGACGGGGACTGACGGTTATTGTATCTCGTCAGGGTTCCGCATCGGAAACGGACCATATTGTGTAATTGCAAGGTTGTAGCTCCATTGTGACCGTGTGTGTGTGCGTGTGCGTGTGTCCGTGTGTGTGTGTAATGGCTACAAGTACACGCAGTTCCGCCTTTTCCTGCAGCCTCGGAGTTTTTTTTTTGTGTTATTTTTCTTTTTATCGGTGGGACTGCCTTATCTCTTTTGTGTTATGTCGGCTGATTTGGTTGCCTCTGTGCAAATTTTCGATGATATGCAAATGCAGCAACCCTGTGTGAGCTGTCCAAGAAGCTCTTTGTGGCATTGCTCACCACGGATCAACAGCTGTTGGCTTCACAAACCCAGTAATGACAGCAGATATGAGAGGACTGTGGTGCAGCTCTTAACAATCTAGGTGTGGGGGGGGGTTCAATAGGCCTTAATGACTTTCACAATATATTCATATGCTCATTACTTCAGTTTACTACTAACCAATTTCACCAGATGTTGTAGCCACACACACACACACACACACACACACACACACACATCTGCAACCAGCTAACGACGCACAGCCTCCCCAGCAGAGCGACGTCACTGAAGGAGAAGTTACCAAGCGGAGCTGACCTGCATGTGGAGAAGAGGCCCTTCGGCTAACCCATTGATTATCAAACTTGATAGATCATTAATGGCCCAAGGGAGTCAAGAAGCTGTAGACTGCCCCCCTCCTCCTCCCTCCACCCAACACACACCCGTCCACCCCGCCGCCCTCCCCTCCGCTGCGATCAAATATCCCATATATGGTATCGAGCTGCGATGCAGTTTCACGTTGCAACGCGGCGCAGTAATTGGAGTGTAAAGTGGAATTGTTGTGGAGTCGGCCGTGTCTCTCTGAAAAGTTGGAGTCCCTTGTCCGCATCAGTGCGCCCACTGAGGTGGAAACAGGCTCCCCCGTTGAGGTGGAAGTATTGAATAAGTACTGGGACCATGCTAAGGCCCTATCCTGTTCCTGCTACGCTCTTGTTTGCTGATGCATGTTTAGCAACTTGAAGGACATCTGATCCGCTGCAGTGAATAATTTATATGCTTGGCGGCAACACCTCGCCGTGTCCCAGTGTGCAGGAGCTTATGATAGAGCCCCGCTGGTGGTGCAGAGGAGTACCCAGCCACCCACCGACCACAGCCATATGGTGGACCGGCCTCGTCGCAGGGCGTTGGAGAACCTGGCGCTGTTTACAACCCCCCCCCCCCCCCCCCCCCTCCTCCTCCTCCTGCAGACACAACTCAGCGCCGA
Source organism: Embiotoca jacksoni (assembly GCF_022577435.1). Lineage (NCBI taxonomy): Eukaryota > Metazoa > Chordata > Actinopteri > Embiotocidae > Embiotoca > Embiotoca jacksoni. The sequence goes on from NW_027185374.1 coordinate 9,504,776, forward strand.
GGCCTCACTGCCTTTTGTCCAGCCTCAAAGAGAGGAGGCGTTCAGCGCTCTGTGGAGCCTGACAGAAAGGGAGTGTGTGTGTGTGTGTGTGTGTGTGTGTGTGTGTGTGTGTGTGTGTGTGTGTGTGTCACATTGACTCTTTGTGTTTGTGCTCATGTTAGGGTGTGTGTGTGTGTGTGTGTGTGTGTGTGTCAGTCACACCCATCTGTCAGAGTGACAGCTGGCTCTGCAGCATTTTACTTATAGACTGATGCTACTTCAGGGATTGTTTGGGCGGACAGCGACACAAAAAGCACATTAAACATTGATAAAGGGTTGTGAAAGAAGAACATAGATGCTGGCGTCCTCTTCCACCATTTTGCACCCCCCGCCCCCCCCCTCTTAATTAAGCCTGGTGTGAACAGGGAAGGATGCAGTGTGTGTTTGCACAAGGGTGATACAGCATCAAGTGAGAGCGAAAGATAGTCCTCACTGGCACAGCGAACTACCTCCCACAGTCCTGTTTGGAGTGCATTGCTGGGGCCGGCTGCCCTGGCAACAGTGGGAGTGGTTGACCCACTCATGCCAGTGAACCACTGCCAGCAGAGCACCCCCTCTATCCCCAAACACACACACACACACACACACACACACACACACACACACACACACACACACACACACACTCTTTATTTTCCCTACAAGCTGTTATTAAGACTGGAATGCTGGCATCAAACAAGCCTGCAGAAGACACCATGGTGAATCACAGGGAGTTTCCTCTGAACTGTGTCACATACAGAGAGAGAAAAAGAGACACGCAGAGGGGAAAGGTGTGGAAGAGGTGGAGTCGGTGTTGGCCGAGGGACAAGTTTTCAGGGAAAGAAGAAAGGAAGAGATGGGCCAGTAGGGTGGGCCTGGTGGTGCTGCAGCACCAGAAGGCCTCCACAGCTTGGGCCTAAGCCAGGGGAGGATCCATAGCACTGAGTCACCAAACCCCACACCCAGTCCACTTAGAGAGACAGCGGGGGACAGAAAGAGGCAGCAAATATGCAGCAGGAGTGAACCAGCGTGACAAGGAGGGTGACTAAGGGAAGAGACGAGGGGAGACTCGTCAGCAGAGAAAAGAGGGAGAAATTAACACGGAGGGGGGCGGGAGGGCGGGGGTGGAGACAGCAGCAGAAAACACAGGGATGAAACGGAGGATATTGGTCGTAGTGCTGAGTGACATGTCGGCAATCGGCAGGGCTGTTTTGTTTCTTGACATTTCCCATCCTCACAGATGGAAAATGGACACAGGAAAGCGGGTGCATCGAGGGAGAAGAAAGGCGAGCGCTGTCGTGCACAGAGCACGTTATTGAATCAGGTCAGCTAATCGTATGAGCGCCGCCGAGGTTCTCCACGAGCCCCTCGCTGACCGCACCGATCCGTCCCGCGGCCGCCGCTCCAGCCGCGGGAAGCCTTTTTGCTTGCGAGACGTTAAAAGTCAGCTCGCGGCGGGTCACGCGGAGATCGGCTATCTCGTCTTAACGAATCTCGTCATTATGGAACAAATTCAATTTACCGGCTTGATTTCTAAAATAAAACAGCCTCACCTCAAGGTGGACTTAACGAGGCTCAGGTCGCCGCGGCCACAGGGTTCGGGGATGAGTGCTCGGCTGAGATTTCTTGTACAAACACGTAAACACACTGATGGGCTGCAGGAATTTGCTTCGAGGCAACTGGCTACTCTGACTAATTCACAGGAAACACGGGGATGGAAAGTATTGGTGTTGAGGAAGAATGCTATTAAGAAACTGTCTGTGTGTGTGTGTGTGTGTGTGTGTGTGTGTGTGTGTGCGTGCGTGCGTGCGTGCACACGCACATCTGTGACTGCTCATGTTTATCTGTGTGTGTTCCTTCTCTGTTGCCAAGTACAATGATGTCAGAGGGGTCTGTTAGCAATAATAAATAAAACAAATAATCATCTTTTATAAGGCAGGGATGGGAGTGTGCGTACCTGTGGGAGTTATTTGCGCCAGTAGCTCTGCATTCACACTTCGCTGCCGGAGGTGTTTACGGGCCTCTTGACAAACAAGCTCGATCCGTCCGTGTAAAAAAGACCTGGCAGCGGACGCTCGCTCCAAAGCCATTTAAAGCATGCGTGAGTCACTATCGAGCCATTAGAGAGCCCGAGCTGGTGCAGGGAACAGGCCGGGGAGGGGAACCGAACCGTGCCAACCCAGCGCGTAGATTTTTCTTTTCCCTTTTGGTAGGACCGTGGAAACGCCCCCATGCTGAGATGTCTTGAAACAACCTGGGCTGGAGGCTGCACTTTATCCATTTTATTACCCTCTCTTGTTGCCCGGCATCTCCTCTGAGGTGTGCAAGACTTTTACCCGTCAGTTCAGCCGAGCTTTCTACGCGTTAGCTGCCTAGCAGCCTATATCAATCCACCTCGATGAGCCTCTGATATCATCTTGACGACAGATTTTCAGCATCGTTTCCAATTTTTTTGGGGTAATCGGAGTGGGATTGGAGACAAGATGGAGCCCTAGTGGTGTTACACTGTTAAATGGAGCAGATCCATTGAGGAAGGTGAATTTCTACTTGGAGAAAAAATGACATTTAGATAAGGAATTTGAAAAGTATTGTAATGGGCAGCTCCAAGAGGCCCGGCACTCAGGCCACGAGACTCCTGAACACTGTGGCCACTGTTGAGCTGTCCGGTGGTTGTTGGGCGAGGATGATGAGGAATGTAATGGGAAAACAGTTTGGGATTTTGTTGAGTAACTTGTTTGTTTCTAACCGTCTCCCTCCTCCTTTTTTTTTTCCGACCACAGGCTGACCAACTAACAGAAGAGCAGATTGCAGGTGAGAACAACTTCCCCTCACAACCTCTTTAACTAGTTTTATTCAATAAAGTTGGGGCAGCATGGTAAAGTTTATGTCTCTCATTAGCTGATCTGGCTGCTGACACGTCATTTATAGAGAGCATGCAGTTAAACAGAACATTGAGGGATACGGCACCCGCCCTTCCCCCGGCAGATCATTAGCTTTTTCGAAAACGAACAGCGCAGAAGGGGGAAGAAGTGTTCGCAGCGAGCGTGAGTCTGGGCTGAAATCCATGAAGCCACAGTGAATAGACAGTTTTGCAGCCGAGCATTCGAGTAGTTTCAATCACAGAGGCACCTTCATATTCCTATTAAATAAATGAATGATGGGGACTTTGTACTGGAGCTGGAAGCTGCACAGTTTCTTATCAGTCAAAACCCCCTCAGCGGCTAATTAGCTTGTGCTAAGGCCCCGAGGCTAATGCACTCCATTTCCTGTGTTCATTGGTCTTCACGGCCTGCAGTTAAGAAGCCGGTTAGTACAAAACAGAAAACCGATGCCCACATCGGCTTTTTTTCAACGTGCAATCTTCAAGGCCAGATTCCTGTGTGGAATCAGAGCTCAGCACATCTACAACTTTACTTGTGTTCGCGCTCATGAGGGCCAATTTACAGACAAGCCCAAAGTTTGGTCGACACAGCTCTCGTAGTCACATCGCTAACAAGAATCGATCGACCCTCTGGACCAGACTGCAGCGCCCTAACACGACCCGTTTCTGTGACTGCCCCCTCCCTCCCTCCCCGCAGAGTTCAAGGAGGCTTTCTCCTTATTCGACAAGGATGGCGACGGCACCATCACCACCAAAGAGCTGGGAACCGTCATGAGGTCGCTGGGCCAGAACCCCACAGAGGCCGAGCTGCAGGACATGATCAACGAGGTGGATGCTGACGGTCAGTATACTCACGCTAGAGCTACCAATGACATTAAAGTGGCTCAGTACAACTGAGATTTGTCTTTGGCGAACAAGATTTCTTCTAAAGAGGTCGTGTCAGGGGCCAAATAAGGAAGTAGAAGTAGTTAACCTTTTGTAATCAGTCTAAAAAGCTCCAACAGGTAATACACAGTCCTGACAAGACAATTCACTCGTAATTTCTGCTAAATCCCAAACAAAAAACTGGACTAAACTGCCGTGGGCTACCAAGAAATGTCTTGCGCTACATGAGCAGAAGGGATTTAGATCTATTTTCTGGATCACTTTGTGTTCAAGCTCCCAAAATATGTCACTGCACGGACACTGGGCGTCCACGACTGGCAAATCATTCAATTTACTAAAATTTGACAAAGTCTGTCGGACGCGAGGAGGGTTTTTAATATTTAGGTTAATATGATCCTTTCCTGTAACGCCCCCGTGTTTTAATCAACAAAATGACCAGCGACTGATGCTCCTAACTGAACAGTCAAAAAACTCATAATTGTCACAGACTTTCCTTTTTAAACTCCACCAGCCACGAGGTGGGACAAAATGCCGGAAGCTTATTCTATTAAGTCGCTGTGGGGGGGGGATGTAATTATAATTTCTAGTTAACATTTGGTTGCATGACTTCAATGATAAAACCTCGTGTTACAAATGGTTGAGGGATTAGATGGAGCATCCATTACCCCATCTCCAAACACATCAGTGGTGTTGTTGCTCACCTCCCTCCCTTTTCTGCCAACTGTCAACCAACTGTCCAGGCCAACTGTCCGGCCAGCTTTATTTTCAGATGACATATCCCTCTGTGTCAGCAGTTTAGTCACTGTGTGTTCAGCTCCATCATAGTCGACAGCGTTCAGGGATTTGGATGTGCGTGAGGCGGTTTCAGTGTCGGGGAGTCGAGCCGGCTGCGCGTCGGAAGCTGTCAGCGTTACGCCGCCGAGCGACCGTCCCCTCTTTTAGTCACCTCCTCCTGCACTTCTGCTCGCCGAGTCTCTATCCTGCAGCGGCAGTGTCTCCCACGGGCACCGGGAGTGAAAGAGAGCGGTGCAGACAGAGTGAGGAGGTGGAGAGGAATCCGAGAAGTTGGCTTGCAGCTCAGCGGCTCGCTGTCCTTGGGCAGCAGAGGATGTTAGCTGTCGGTGAGGGCCTTTACCCCGGTGCTGTTCTGTCAGCTTATAGGATTTCGTAAATGGGACCACATTGATCGGGAGAAATCAATTGCACCGCAGCTCGGCTGCCCCTTTATTGAAACGTCCTCCCACCATCCTCAGTGCCCCCCCCCCCCCCCCCCCCCCCCCCGTTACACCCAAGAGCGAGCGCGCGCACACACACACACACACACAAACACTAACATCCCCTTGTTCTGCCGCTGCCTCCCTTGGCTGATGCAATCTAGGTCAGACAGCAATGAAGCTAGTAATGGAAAATAAAAGTGGTTACATAAGGCCTCTCTGCGCTTTGCACATCCAGTACCCACATCAGCAGCCATGGGATGTCAGCCGGCCCATTGAAAATCAGCTTTATTTACCAAACAAGGAGGACGTGGCAAAGAATTACAATGAATGGAGGAGAGGACGGACGGTTTTTTTTTTTATCTCGATGGGGAGCCGTTCAAAGAAACTCTACTGTTTGACTGTGAAGTCGAGCCGCAGATAATGAACAGCGTGGATTACAGTGTCAGAAGGAACATCTGCTCTTTATTTCACACAGCACACAGATCAGGATGAAAGCCGACCACACCTGGATTCCTCCCTCTGGTCTGACGAATATCAAAGAAGTTCACCACGTGTAACGTGCTGAACCGGATGACAATCGCTCGTCATCATTACACAACCGTGCCCGTCTTTCTGCACTCAGAGATGGTAGTTGGCTTCATGATGCAGGGGAAAAATAAAACAACCACAATGACCACACATGCAAGTGCGCCGAGATGCCTCAGCCTTCTATAGCTTGCGTCAGTGCCTCTTATGTGTAATCGCACCATCTCCCACTCGGTTCACTCCTTGTATTCTCTCCTCTTCACATCTCCCTCATCTCCATCTCCCTCTCTGCCGCCCACTCACTCCCTCCCTTTCTCTCTCTCTTTTATTTTTTGTATCCCTCCCACCCTTTTCTCTTTCTCTTCCCATCTGCCTTCCTCCCTATCTTCATCCCTCCTTTGCCTCCATCCCTCCTCTTCCTCGTCCTCCGCCGCTGCAGCTGGCCTGAGGTGCAGCTGAGCTCGAGGGCTACCTCTCCTCTCCTCTCATCGTCGCTGTCGTCCCCCGCCTTCAGATTGTGTTTTTTCCAGTTGTGGTTCCGCCATTTTTTTCCGAGACGTGAAGCCCTCCCCCCCTTCCTCCCCCTTTCCCCCTCTCCCCCCAGTGGCAGCATGTGTTCCCTCGGTGCTGCTGGCTGTCTCTGTGTGTTAGATAACAGGTCCTTAGATTGTTACCCCGGGCCATGAGATCACCATCTGCCCCATCACATTACTGCATCCCTTTTTTGTTACACACACACACACACACACATACATCCCTGCTCTTGTTCGCTCTTTATCTCCCTCTCGGAGGCGTGCTCTGTCATTGGTTAATCTGCCTACAATCCCCCCGCCCATCCGTCCCACCCCGGGGCTAATCCTCATGGTTACTTCGCCCTCGGTGTCCCTGACCTTCACTTCAATCCCCACGCAAATGTCTGTGTATTTTGTTTTAGTGTGTGTATCAGTTGTCAGTGAAAACAACACGTCCAGATGTTCTTCCAAGCTCTCCACAACTACTAAAAATGGACACGCTCGCCCATTAGACGCCTCCCACCTCTCCTCCCCACCCCTCCCCCCCCCCCCTCCTGCGCCGAGCTCCTCGTAGATCCCTCCCACTGTCAAGAGGGTCTGATCCCCTGGTAATCCCGTCTTGACAACCGCTACATGGATATTGATCCTACTGCACACATAACGTGCTGCACCAACACAGCAGCACCCGAAACACCACCACCGCCACATCGATTCTTCTGCTTGAAGTGCAAACACGGCGTCAGATATTAGACAGGAAGTTTAGTGTTTAGGATGAATGACAGTGGATAAGAAAGGATGGAGTAGTGGGAGTCCAACCCACCCCCACCCCCACCTCCTTGTAACTCTCCTCTGATTCCTCCCGGCTGCTTGAAGGCCACGCTGTACAGTATACTAAATGTCTACATTATGGATGAGTGGCCATGGGTTCCCCCCCTGCAATCCTGCTGTGTTGCATATACCATGCACAACATTTTCCCAGGGCTTCCCTGAGGAAGAACGAGGAATGCACGCACGCACGCACACACACACACACACACACACACACACACACACACACACACAGTCCCTCCTCTTCTCAGCCTGCAGTAGCTGTGTTTATGAGTCGAGGGCCGCTCCGTCTCAAGTTCTGGTGTCGGGAGAAGTTACGAGAATACGAACGCTGTTGTCTCACACACGGTGAAAAAAAAACAACAATATTTTCAGTCGGTTGCTTTTCATCAGCTAAATACTGGCTCCTATTATCTCGACTCATCACAGGTTGCTTTTTAAATAATTGCAACTTTTGCTGATTAAATGGGCCTCATTAATCGCCCGTTCCAGGTAACGGAACCATCGACTTCCCGGAGTTCCTGACCATGATGGCCAGAAAAATGAAGGACACAGACAGCGAGGAGGAGATCCGCGAGGCTTTCAGGGTATTCGACAAGGTAAATAAGGTTTTAAGAGCATCACTTTAGAGGACAGTGTCCACGCTTGGCAAGCGAAAGTTTTATATTGTGTGGAGCAAAAAGACGAGTCATCTGAGGATCTTTTTAAAAAAAGCCTGATGAGTCACAGGTGATAACTCCAGTGTAAGTCAGGCTGGGTTAACCGGATGGAAAGTTAAAAAAAAAAAAAAAAGTCATCAACCTCCTGCTTGCTTTCTGTTTCTAACCTTTAACCCCGATGCTGCCTGTCTCCAGGACGGGAACGGCTACATCAGCGCCGCGGAGCTGCGCCACGTCATGACGAACCTGGGCGAGAAGCTAACGGACGAGGAGGTGGACGAGATGATCAGAGAAGCAGACATCGACGGAGACGGACAGGTCAACTACGAAGGTAAGAAAAAACAAACACGGCGGTCGAAAAAAGGAAGGAAAAAAAAAAAAGCACAGGCTCCAATGTCACGGTGCACAAATAGCTTTTGAGTTTCTAGGCCACGGCGTGAGCTTTTATTAAACCGGGAGGACCAGAGCGCTTCATTTTCCAAGCTGTGTATTTCTCTGAGGGCGACTGCGAGACAAGCTAGCCACACATGATATTAGTTATTAGAGGGGGCTATAGATGGAGTGCTGCTGAAACCGAGATAAAATCCATCCTTCTGAATTATCATCAGTGTGCCTCCCCCCCCCCCCTTGCTGTCGCTCCCTCGGCACATTACCCGAGAGACTGCGCTCATTTCCTAGAAGGCTGTTGATATATTATGAACAGTCAATAAGTCTTGGGCTAAAAAGTGCCCTCCTTCTGCTCTCTCATTGTCCCAAAGACAATATGTAGTCCGCGGACAGCGGCGGCCTCCTCTTCTGTATTTATTTGTTGGTTCGTGCGTTCCTGTTTTATCGCCATCACATTACTGTAAGCACCACGCAGGAGCTTTTTAATCAAACGGCTTTAATGAGATGAACATGGAAGCCGTTTTGGAAAGGGGACACTAATTAGGATGTGTGTTGTGAACCCGCTCAACTTGATTAAAAAATTAATAAAGCATTTAACAATTTAGCAGGTGACTGCTCTTACTGGCAACAGGCTGAGCCAAAGCCTTAATGCTCTTGTCCTCATTGTCTTTTGTCTCTCTCTCTCTCTCTCTCTCTCTCTCTCTCTCTCTGCAGAGTTTGTACAGATGATGACTGCAAAGTGAAGCTTGCCCGCCCCATCCTGTCCCCTCTTAGAAGAAAAAAAAAAGGAAAAAAAAAAAATCAAAATGTTTTACTTACCTCTTGGAAAAAAAAAAAATGTTCATTTATTCATACTGTTTCTGTATAGAAAATAATTGAATGTTGAAATAAAATATCCTTCTGTCCACACAGGAAAAATATAAAAATATACAAAAAATATCTGCATGAAAATGATGGTTAGTGATCCTGTCCCCTCCCCCCGGAGATCAGTTTAGCATCAGTACTTAACAAGTAAAAATAATAACAACAAACCCTGTAACTACTACCGTCAGACTAAAGCGAAAGCATTTGGCGAACTCCTTCCAGTTCCATTTGCTCGTGGTAAATGTCTGGGCTGGCCATCTCTTCTTTCTCTCTGTTTTCTGTTCTTCATGCATGCAGCTTGAGACCGGAGCACTAACCCGCCCCCTCCATCCCCTCCTCCGGGCTACCAGAGCGTGCTGATTCCACTATAAGATGTCCTCTTGTTGGTTTGGTACAGTTTTTTTGTATTTGGAGAGGAACCCTGTACTGTTAAGATGAGAGAATATACCAGGTTCTAACTCTTAAAAGCGTTAAAGTGGAATGGGACTTAATCGTATGCTAGATAAAAAGAGAAAAAAAAAAACAATGTACAAAAAATACATTTTCAAATGTTTGGCATGTTCTTTTGTTTTATGTTATTTGGACGGCCATCTTAGTAGTTGTGCGTCCTGCCCTTTTTTAAAGGAGGGGGGACTTAAAGAGTCTTACGGTGAGCTTTCTATTTTTTTTTTTTTTTTGATTTTTTTTTTTCCGCTGAGATGGAGTGTCTGTCCTCTTTTCTTGCAAGAGAGAATCACTGGCCTTCACTTTTCGTTTTCTTCTTCTGTTTCTCGACTCAGACAAGAGCATAGTGAGGGGTGTACTGTGTTCGCAGCGCACGCTGTCAGGAGTGTCAGCGCACCAGTCTTCGCAACTGTTTGTCTTGAGTTCAGTTTACATTCATTCCAAGTTGTACATGCTAGTCTTTATTTTTTTTCAAATAAAAGACCATGAACTTTATCATGTCTTATGTCATTTCTCTTATGCTCGATTGTGAAAATGATCTATAAAGGTTTGTGGAGAGGCCGAGCTGCTCACAGGGAAGGGAGAGGCAGCGCTCAGCCGTGGATATACATACACATCTATGACACCTCTCTTTTCTCTGAAGACCTGGCCGGTTGCTAGGCAACAGGAGCATGCTGTAAATGGGATGTTGTTTTTTTGTTTAAAAAGGCAAGTGGGAGTTTCAATAAACCCTCCTGCTTCTGCCTATGACTCCGTGTTGGCTTGTCCTAGTAAGGCAAACCAGGCCACAACACCACTGCCTGTGTGCACTTTTTACACAACACACACACACACACACACACTGAGCAGAGGGAGCAGAGTGTCCTCTGCCATGCCTCCAGCATAACGCTACCTGAATGTCTAAAAAGTCGAGGAAGAGCTCCATTGTTCGACTATATTTGGACTGTAATTTGAGCATGTTTGGAAAGGAGCAAAGAAGAGACAGCTTGCCACCCACCAACATGTACACCAGGCAAGCTCAGTCATGAAGCCAGCATTTACCTAAAGCATATATTTAGTCATACACCCCCCTTTTTTTTTTTTTTTTTTTTTAATCACAGACTGGGCAGGACTCTGCTTCCAAAGGAAAAAAAATAGCACATTCTCAGCATTCCTCAAACACCCATTATCTGAGTAGATCTGCTCTAAATTAGGTGCTATTTAGCTGCTGTGGATGGAGCCGTACCCACATTAATCAGATAAACAGTTTGAGAGAAGGAAAAGGTGGCTAACGAGCTCCAGGAAGAGAAACCCTGCCCAAGTACTGCCAGGAACTGGGAATTATGTCCATAATGTCGTAATTACAGTCACGGTCTTTTATTTTGATGGAAACAAGGCAAAACGAATGCACTCAGCTTTCCTTCCCTCGCCCCTCCCTGCAGCACCACACCAGCCAATAACAGCTGCCGTGAAGTTGATTGACAGCTGGGACTGGCGCTTTGCTCCTTGAGGCTGCTTCAGGAAGTCAGGTGCTCAGTCATTAACATTTAAGTTTAAAGGAGAACAGCAGAGGTCCTTAAAGAGCCCAGACTGTTCAATGTTCAATACGTAAACGAATAAATCCTATGAAAAGCGTGAGATAGTAAAATGTGAAATATACAAACACTATTAAAACCTAAATCATTATTATGAAATGTTATTAGTTTAATTTTCATGAAATTATTGACTAATATTATAGACTTAAATAATTATTTCATTTTAAACTAGTCTTTAGTGAAAAGTCTACTGTTTTTATTTCATGATAGTATATACATAAAATGAAAGTAATTGGAAATCGAATAGCAAGCTAAAACATTTCAATAACCATTTTAATCTAAAAAAAAAACCGAGTTATTTCACAATTTATTGGTTTATTTACATTCTTGTATCTATTAACAACATTTTCATATTGTTATTTTCTTTTGTTTCACTCTGGATAAGGAGTTGTATATTTAAGTTGTGCTGAAATCAATTTAATTTAGGTTTTGCAGCGATCAGTCAAACAGCAGTGTGTGTTAATTCAAAGATGCCTGCAGATACCAGATATTTGTCATACTCACACAAAACACATACACACTCTGACAGACGTACAGAATACAGGTACCGATCACGTCTTACCAACACAAGCCCCTACAGAGCTGGTGGGCCACCACCCACAGGACCGATCCACTGAGATACCACCAGTTCAACCAGTGAGGAAAAACTAAACACCCTCTGTCGACCAATCACGGGACAGAGTGGGTGTGGCTTCAGTGCTGAAGTTGCGGGTTCCCTTGAAAAGGCCTCCCCTCCTCTCGGGGGGGAGGAGGAAGGGACACCTGAGCACCCTGGGGGTTAAATTAAGAACATCAATATTTCACGTGTAAATGAAGCAGCACACTGCGGAGGCAGTAATGCGAGAAGGATTGACCAGGCAGACATATCACGTAGCCGAGCCCCTGGAAAGAACAGGCACACTTATGAGACAGGCCCGTGGACACACAGCAGGCATGTATGTGTGTGTGTGTGTGTGTGTGTGTGTGTCTGTTGTGTGACAAGGGGTGTATCCTGTGTACATGTGTGTGTGTGTGTGTGTGTCTGGTGTGTGCGGGGGGCAGACGGGGCATGTGTGTGGTGACATGGAGCCCTGTTTGTTGGTGTTGCATCCAGCTGTATTAGCAAGTTAAGGAAGTGGATGAGGTGAGCCTGAGCTCAGCACAAGTCAATATGGGAAAGCTTCTGGCACTTTCTACCCCACACACACACACACACACACACACACACACACACACACACACACACACACACACACACACTGTAGCAGAAGTCCATTAGCAGCAGCTTAATGTGTTTTGGATGTTGTTATATTGAGCTAAACAAGCATATTTTTCTTTCTGCTGGCTGAAAAGGTGGAAACATTTTAAAAGAATGGGTCCAATTCTCTGTAGAGTTTAAGCTGCAGCGCACCAAGTACTGTAATAAAGAAAGGCAGAGACGACCTCTGTAATGGCTCTGCGCTCATGCTGTGCGTGTACACACACACACACACACACACACACACACACACACACTTGAACACTGTAATCTACCTGAAAATGTCTCTTTATTTCATGTACGAGACTCACCTGCGGCAACACGAGAACTTTCCCCGACGACATTACTGTATTTCATCTTCTCCCCTTTTAAATCCGTCCTTCCTCCGTCTTTATTTCCCTGTATTATTCATGCCAAAAAAGCAGTGACACCTACAGTAATTAGCTTCTATGGATTTAGTCCTAATGTTTTTGCAGCCTCACTGCTTATTATGGGCCTTGGAGGGCCGTTTTCACCATGTTGCACTAATGACGACTATAGAGGTGCCGGAGCAAAGCACCGCAGGGGGATTTTGGCTGTTCTTTGCTCCTCGTACTCTGCAATGCAGTGTCTCCCCCCCCTCCCACTCCAACACCAATACCACTACCAGCTCCAACATCCCAGCACACCCAGCTAAGCTACCCCTCTAAATCAGTCCCGGTGCCTTTTCAATTACCGGGAGCAGCGTGGGTCTCTCCCTAACTCTTCCTCTCAACCTCTAATAGCTCCATCTCTCGCTTTTTTAATTTTTTTATATCCTCCTCACTCTGTCATCCCTCCCCGTCTTTGATTTCTCAGTCTGTCTCTCCCTCTCTTGTCCTCTCCCTCCCCCCCTCATTCACCTTGCTCTCTGCCTGCTTCATTTGTCTTACAGTGCATTTTTATTTTTATGGACTCCAATCCCTCTTCTAGATTTTTGGTTTCTTCCTTCCAGCCACCTTTATGGTGCGTCAGTGTCTCCATTACTGCCTTTGGGCTTTTCCTCATTGGTGCCAGGCCTCCCTCTATTTACCCAGAAGAATAGGCTCATCCATCTTTGATTGTTGTAAAATATTACGGCGGTGTCACGGCAACCAAGCCTCCCCGAGCCTCATGCAATATTCAGAGGCGATGATATAAGATTCCCGCTAATGAAAAAAACAGCAGGCAATACAAACAGCCCTTTAATAATGGGCTGACAGAACAGGCCATCTGTACCTGTTGAGCTCAGGAGAGCAGTTGGCTGGTTGTGACTGAGAGACCCTGTACATCAGCACCCATTGACCTGCTTGTTCTATCAGGCCCACTTACACCATGAGCTCAAAACGCCACCATTATCAGCATCGTATGGACAATGTGCAGCATGAAGGTCCGGAGCCTGTCATGCAAACACCCCCCATTAAATCTATATATAGCAGAGACAGGGATGAGAGACACCTGTCAAAGTGATGGGGAGACTGTCAGTTCCCCCCCCCCCCCCGACCCCAAACACACACACCTCGTTCCCCCATCCCAAATGCAAATGCTGAATCCAAAGACACGAAGAAGAAGAGATGCAGAAGGAGGAAGGGGAGGACAAATGAGACGGAGGGATGGAAGGAGGAGGCGGGGGTTGTCAGGGAGAAAGCGCTGAGCTGGGATACTCCTGCAAGGGATTTCCTCCTTCTGATGTAAACCCCTCTCCATCTATTTTTTTTTTTTTTTTTTTTACCGCAACATAATCATTCCTGGGCTCATTGCAAATTCCCTGCCAATACCAGAGCCCTGCTCACACCGCTACCTCCACAGACCTACTGAGCCCCGTCCTGCTCCATACACAGCACCCTGCCAGGCCCCTGCAGATTGGCACCGGCCTGGACACTGGAGACAGGGATGGAGGGAGGGGGGATAAAAAAAAAAAAAAAAGGGGCCCAGAAGAGAAGAAGAAGAGGAGGGGAGTAGGTGGGGGGGTTAAAAGGGGGCCAAGTCTTGCAGAGGCAATGCAGAGGCAATACGATGCAAATGCAACATAATGCAGTGGTGCCGGAAGGGGGCGGGGAGGGGGGCATCGCAGTGGAGACGAGGCAAGGACGTCCAAGAGGAGGCTGTTACCCAGAAGCCCCGTGGGCACGAAGAGGGATGCTCGTAATGCACCCTTGACCTTGATGGACGTCTACTATGAATTACATATTAGTGCGCAATGGAAATGTGCAACAGTAGCCGCGAATGAAAGTGAGAGCGGCCAGAGCTCGTCGCCCGTCAGCCCCAGACGACAGATTAGTTTGACAATCCAACTTCCACCCCTCATCCCTCCCCGAAGCACCCACATGAACATTCATCAACGGGTGCACGCACACACACACACACACACACACACACACACACACACACACACACACACACACGCCCGACTGCTCAATTATTCATCACTAATATACGCACCGTCTGAACAAAACACAAAACGTCTCAAATGTAAGTTGATAATAAGGAAGTGATTACTGCAGCCCAGCCGGAGTTTAGGTAATGCAGACGTGGCAAACTACGCACACGCAGAACAAAGTAACACAATTTTCACAAGTAATCTTGTTTCCAGTCTTGTTAGGCTAAGTACAGTCGGAGAGCCACGGTGCCATTCCCTCTTCACCCGGGTGGACGTTCCCTTAACTTTTAACATCCCCCCTTTTCTCTGATTTAATAATTCAATAAAGCTAAACTTAAAATGGTCTGCGCTCTCTCAGTGCTGCCAGGAACAATTCAATTAGCCGTGCGGCGTGTTGTGACAGCCGGCTTTATGCTGAGATCCCTTATTTGTTTGTCCTGTTTGTGTAACCCCCTTTAGCCACAACCACCTCTCTGTCTGTCTCCGCCCGGCTCTTTCTGTCAGTTCTTTCTGCACTGACGATGCATTCGGGTGCCAAGAAAGCCGAGGCAACCAGCCGACTCAGACTTTTTCTGTCCTGCTGTGACGAGCTGCGGGCCACATTTTGTGCTGTGGGGGTAGGAAAAGGAAAAAAAAAAAAAAAAACCTGCTGTCAAGGGGTTGGCTGGAAGAGACAGCGGGGAGAAATGTGATGGGAATGGAGAGGCTGTGCATTTGTATAATATTGTATGTGAAAGGTGCTGACAGGCGACAGTGGGGAAGGGCAGGGCATTCGTTCCCAGGATGGGTCGCCTGGCCAACCGTCAGCGAAGGCTAATCCAGAGCTCTGCTGATTGACAGAGAGTCAACTGTCAGCAAGAGAAAAAGCGCTTTGTTCTCCACAGCACGTACACACACACACACACACACACACACACACACACACACACACACACACACACACACACACACACACACACAATAGCCTTTCTCCTCAATTGAATTGCCTTGCATGAATACATGTTCACCTCAGGCCTGGAGCAAGAATGGGAGGCGACTATTTGCAGGTGAGCATACGGCCAAGACTTTAAATGACCATATTTTAGACTCAAGTCTAAATCCAAAGATTAAGTCCTAAAAAACTAGTAGTAGAGATTGTATATTCCACCGTTTATGGAGCCAAACACAGCTTAAAAGGCTTCAAGACAATCGTGTATTGCGGTATTGCATTCGGATTTTACACCTTTATGAATGTAACAGAACAACTCTACAGTAAACACGACCTCCGTGGGGCTTTTTCACGTTTCGTTCTTGTTTCTCTAAAGCCACACTAGCAGCTCTGAGAAGCTGTATTTAGGCACAGCAGTGCTTTGACGTTGAAGCTAATGTCGTCTTACACACATGCTGTTCAGAAACCAATGTTTACTATGTCTGACACCTTAGCTTAGCATGTAGCTGCACTGGCGCTCTAAAGAAAGGTGTTTGTAGTATTCCCTCTCATGTATGTAAGTGTTTGTGGACAAAACACATTTTCACTCGAATGTATTAAGTTGAATCAACACATTTTTACAACTGTGTAAAAACGGTGTAAAAAAACTGTACATTTGTCAAATCGCAGGATTTCTTACACGGCTGTTGTAGTTCATATTGTTTACAGATGTATCTAAAAAGAAAATAGCGATAGTGATAGCTCAATGTAGTTGAGCTATGAAATATGAAAAAAGATTTACAGAGAAAGAAAATGTTTAAGAGTGGAAGGCAAATTTCATTAATCTTAACAGCATCAACCAACGGTGGCGCCACCCATTGGTGTGTGAACTGCTGTTCTATTTGATTGGGAACCCGAGGACACTATGCACATATACCAGAAACCTGACTGCACCACAGGCCTGTCAATCAATCAGACACGCGAACCAAAAACCTTTTTGAGGCCTAACATCTAATTAATAACGGGATTATTTTCAGATGGATCACCAGAAAACTAATAAAAAAGAGTGACTTTAGCAAATCACACCATAATGACTTGTGGAAAACAATTTATGAGAGTCTATAGAGCTGGAGCATTTTTGGAGCCAACCCCTAGTGGCTCCCAGTAGTATTGCAGTTTAAGGCCTCACTTTTCAGAATCAGAAGCTACGTCCACTTTTCTATACATATGATCTAAACATAGTCTGGCTCCGCCCACTTATTGCTCACAGCTTCAATCTCCACTGTGATAATGGCCCGGAAACCCTTTCAGCTCATTGTTTTGGTATCAGAGGCCACAACTTTTTCAGTAACTGATATCATAGTATCAGCCTCATTTCGTGCTGCCCAGCGACAGCTATTTTGTTTGAAAAAGCTCACAATCTGTCCAACACCAAATAACAGCCTGAAAAAACGAAAGAGTTGCTGGTGAACGAGCACGGACACACGATTTGAAATTAAAGCGAATGTTGCTCCATGTCTGTTAAATGTTTATCTTGTTAACCACACAAAAATGATTAATATGTAAATGTTGTGTTTAGAATGTGATTCCGTTTCCTTCTTTTTTGTGTCAAGGTGCCCAAAGAACATTAATGCTGCGTTAAATACATAAAAACAGATTGAAGCTGGTACTTAAATGTTTTTTTTGTTTTTTATCTGATTCTGCTCTTATACAATCAAATAACTTATAATTGTGAGTACGAACGCGATAAAATGTTGCTGCATGCAGCAAAAAGCAATCTAGATGTGTAGAAAATACTCAAATCTTTGTCTGCTTTCTCAAAATCAACCGTGAGTTTCTTGAGAAAATACCATCTGATTCCAGCATGTGGGCTTTGTTTGCAATAAGAAGCCGTTATTTGCTTTAAATAGCTCAGGACTGTATTAAGGCCTTCTGCATATATGAAAGTGAGAGTGTGTCTGTGCGTGCAACAACAGAGACAAGGCTGGAAAGCAGCAGTGTCCTCTCCGCCGCGTCCGCCCACACAGAGGCCTAGTCACCAGGTGGGCGGCTGGCAGTCCGCTCTCATTGGCCAGCTGAGGCCGCTTGTCCACTGGAAACTGCGCGAGCGCGTTTTTTTTCCAGCCAAAAGAAGACGATTTCCATCTCCTCATCTCCCCACACAAACAGACCCCTGCCGCAATGATGAGCAGGGGCTGATTCAGAATGGAGAATTACCTCGATATAAATAGTTCTGCCATCATCATTCTTCTTTGATGAGCCTTCGCCGAGGATTTAAAGCGATGGTTGAGAATTTTGAGAAAAGTATGTGAGTCATCGAGAGCTTGGGAGGCCTGTCAGACCTTGGCTCTTTCTTACATCGTTCAAGGAACATGATGCCGTTAATGCAAATGGTGTCAGTGTTGTTAAAAACCATCACACAAGGCACTATTAAAACACCTGCAGAAGTGTTTCACATCATATTAAACATGCGTCTTTGGTTGGACCAAAAGTTATTAAATCAGACTTTGTACCATCCTGAACACTCATTTAAAAACTTAATAAGCCTCAGTGAAGAACTGAAAATAACAGACGCCTTCTTATCAATACACTTATATAACCACTCTTTATCTACACAGCTCTATATTGTAAATTTTGGACTTTGTCCTCCAATTCAAAAGAGTTTTATGTTGGTACTTGCTGTTTTCATTGTTTTATGATAACAC
Organism: Embiotoca jacksoni; assembly: GCF_022577435.1. Lineage (NCBI taxonomy): Eukaryota > Metazoa > Chordata > Actinopteri > Embiotocidae > Embiotoca > Embiotoca jacksoni. The sequence goes on from NW_027185374.1 coordinate 9,522,796, forward strand.
ACCTTCCTGAAAAAGTGAAATGCCCATTTATGTTTTCTTATTTTTTGTCAAATGCATTATGTTTCGCAGCTTGAGCAGGCTACTGTGGCAGGTCTACGGACAAAACACTTCAATCTGTGTGCCACCGTTGGTAAGCGAGGCTCCACTTGTTGATACGCAAGAGCTCGCTGAGAGGCCTAATAATTGCACTCCAACCGGCTCAAGTCCAAAAATTGCCATTTCATGTAATTACAGACAACTGCTACATGACATTAGTGGTGTAAAATTTGTTTGTTAATCATTCACATATTTTAGAAACAGAATCTGGCTGTGATTACAAGGTCGGGTGACGGATGTCGCATCCATGAAAAAAATGGTAGCCTGACGCAGTCCGATTTTTACTCTTCAGTCGCGGATTTTCACAAGCAAATTGAGGGGACTTTTGAAATGGCAACAAAGCCCAAAAACACAGTCTATGGACCCAACACTGAACCCGTCAGGTCAAACAAACGTTTTGATGCTAAAGAGGAAATGGAGTCTGGAGTGGAAGTGGACATTTGGTTTGGTACATAATCTAAGAAGTTTGTGAACCCCTCATCTGGACTGAAGGAAACCAAGCGGTGTCCATCAGAGCTCTGATGGGGACCAATTCAAGTCTTCCAATCGATCAGGTTCTTTATATTTTTATATTCATTACTGAGTACTACACTTGATATTTTGTCATTCCCAGTTAAAGATGAAAAAAAATTTAAAAAAAATTAAATCTGTTGACAATTGAAATGCAAAAGGTGATTTAAAAAAATGTAGCAATCTCTTTTAGGTCAGTTTTGCATCCTAGATAATGCAACATGGTTCAACAGCCTTCATTACAACCTCAGTGATGTACAGTTGAATGTTTTGTGCTGAGCAGCCTCAGTCACTTCTCCATCCCTTTCCTCTCTCTCTCTCTCTCTCTCTCTCTCTCTCTCTCTCTCTCTCTCTCTCTCTCTCTCTCCATTTCTCTCTAATTACTGCCTGGCAAACTAATGAGGAGGATTTCTTTTGTTAAATACAAACAGCAGCCTGGCCCTTAATTAGCAACCTCTCTGTCTTGTTTTTTTGAAAACACTGGCAGAGCGTATAGTAGAGCGTCTAATAAAGGCCCGGTCCGACCTGACAATGAGACAAATAAAGTGCGTGACACCCAACATCAAAATGGTGGGGGAAACCATGAAATGTGTCTGGGCGGGCATGCATAATTGGAGATACATAGTTCGAGGTCATCAAATGAGCTCATTACATCAACATGTCATCAAAGGATAATTTAATTGTTCTGATACTATTGAGGGCTTATTTTTTGCAGTTTCTGTTCATTGTGATAGTAATTGTTGTAATCAGGGAGCACAGCGACAGCACAACAGCAAAGTCCAGCAGGGCCAGAAATTAGCAGCCATATGAGCAAAACCACTATTTGAAGGTAAAATATTTGAAACCAAAATTGTGCATTAAGTCGGGAGGTCAATGAAAAAACTATGATGGATGCTTCAAGCAAACAGTTGTGGAGGTAATTTTCCTGTTTCCCTTTGTTTTCTGGTGTTTTGTTTAAAGAGGGATTAACAGATTTTTTTTGGTCACGTTTTTGTAAATTCTAGTCATGTTCCTGAAAGATGATCAACTGCTAAAGTTGATATTGACAACATTTCAGAGAACTGTCACCTTTTTTGAACAGAAAACACAGTTGTCCAATGTTCGCTTCTTCTGACTTTGTTTTGGTCTCTACAAACCCCTGAAATATGTTCATATGTTAACCTACAGTCGCCAGTTGATAACTTCGTCTAATGTTTGGTGTTTCGATGAGAACAGTCTGATCTGTCTGCAGCGTTGTGAGATAACGTGATGCCAGAAACTGAACCAAAACAGTTCAGTTTTGGGCCATAAAACCAAAACAACTGAGCTGAAAGAGGCTACAACGCTTTGTAGAACTCGGGGGAACCTGCTGGGCGGAACCATTTGTGGGTTCATCACGAAATATTCTGACATTTCTATATTGTCCTTTGATCCATTGTCAGTATAAAACATTGATTACTGCAGCTTTAAAGCCTGACTGCTCTGAATTTATTGCCCCATCGGACTTCTGTTCAGCCAACTCATCACACTGGTAGATCTGTGCAGATAACATAGACAGTTGCAATTACTAATTTGAATGCTACAAAATGAGACTAAAATGAGCACAGTTAAGAATATAATAATTAGTAGCAAATACCGCATCATTTCCGAGTCTCGTTGAGGATAGGAAATAAACATATTGCTATTTTCTTGACCAAAGACAACTACACTATTCTTTGATATTTCTTCACACATACTTGAGACTGAACATAAACACTAAATATCTATCGAACTAGCATCACATCAACTTTTCCCCATAGATTAGTTGTGCTTTTAGCTTGTAAGATGCAGGCAGGAGGTGGAGGCTTGATACCTCATCTCCAACCCCAGTTACCACTACACAGAATCTGGATGCAAAATATTGCTCATAGCCTCAATCACCATTGGGATTATTGTCTGGGCCACTCTGAAGGGAGGACCAATCAGTGACTGGGGGGCTGGCTAAGTGTGATAAAGTTAAAGTAAAGTGTTTGTTTCTAAATGTAGTCCCAACAGTGGCAGCTGTGGTAGCATTTGGGCGCACAGCATATGTCTTTTGGTTGTCAATGGCAATTGTTTGAAGGCTGTTCCAAAGGAAGAAGTCCAATAAACTGCACTGGAAACAATCTCCATTGGATTGTAGCCAAATGTATATTACAGTGAATATTTGGGTCTGGACTAGCAAATGGCAACCAGCATAAAATGACAATGCTCACTTCCCCAACGTAGAACTGTTTAGTCTGCCGATGACACACACACACACACACACACACACACACACACACACACACACACACACACACACACACACACACACACACACACACACACACAAACATACCACCACACACACACACACACACAACAGTCTATACAAAAGCATCAAAGCATTATTCAAGTGTTCATGGCAAATTGGAGAAAAGAAGCTACCGTATTTCTAGTCAAGACCCCAATCTAAGCATACAAAGGTCTGGCCCAGTGAAGCCAGTGCAGTGATAATGGAGGGTCAGATGCTAAGCACAGCCTACAGGACTAAAAATTGATTTTTTTTTTTTTTTTTATCCTACATTCTTCAAGAGTTTTGAAGCACAGCCTGCCTACACCAGGGCAGGCGAGAGGGGGTGCACTCCATCCACGGTTACCAAGTAGACCATTGGGGGAGGGGGGAACTGAACATGAAAACCCGAGATGAAGGTAGTGGCCTGCTGAAACTCGCCACCCGCCGGCGGAGGTGTCTTCAGTTTCCACCGCAGCACCTTGTCTTCAACAAGAGCCAATCACAGCAGCTCGCCGTCAATGACAGACGACCAAGGATCAGTCGGTCAGCTGAGGGCAGCGGGTGGCAGCCCACTGATGTCACTAAAGCAATATGAAAGGACCACTAATGAGACATTGGATCCTAAATGATAACAGAGTGTTTATGAGAGGTCACCTGAGATGGCTGATGAATAATAGAGAGCCTGTAGCGCGGGAGCAGCCGCAGGCCAACATTTACGTGACTCATGCTTGGCCTCCGGAGAGGGGCAACAAGTGAGAAGGGCAAACAAAGGCCAGCCGGCCACGGGCCCGGGAAAGCAAGGCACCGAGCAGCCCCAGGGCCACTGACAGAACAGTTATAATGAGACCCAACAGTATAGTTACGGCAAACCCCAGTAAATGATGGCAGTGAAACTGGACATCGAAGACTTTGACTACTGATCAAAACACGTTCAGAGCAGGTGAGTATTCCAAAAATTGTTGTTGCAGAAAGCCTGGTTACTTTTGTTGCTTTTGTAATTATTAAATTTTAGAATATCTTATTTGATTCTTGTAAGGCTGCTTGTGTTTCGATGATATCTTTTGGGAGTGTTTTACAGCAGATATGTCAAGAACAGAGCAAGAGAAAGGTGCAACTGCATGGTTGGATGGCAGATATACATTTAAAATTTGAGCTTCAGATATTTAATGAAGAAAACAATAATTACGGCGATTTATATATTTGCTATCATGTTGGTATGAATACTAAAACTCCGGTATTACACTGATAAAGCAGGCAAAACATTATTCACTCCTTTTCCTTCTGTTTTAGAGCTGAAGCAAACAGTTCATAATTAATTTTTCAAAATTAATTTGCAAAAATATTGATCATGGATTTTTCATTTTATTACTTATCATCTAATGCTTGTCGTCAGCTTTGTACACTTCTACACTGTAACTATTTCTTGCAGTTACAGAGTGTTGGTGTCGGCTCGAGCTTTAGGAAATCCTAAGAACCATTTTAAACAGGACTCCCACACATTTTCACCAATAAATTTTCAAAACTTTTCCATAATATTTGACTCAGTTTCCTACGAACATTTTTATTTGGGTTTAAAATAGGAAGAACCTGCAAGGAACTTTCCCAAAACATACTGTTAAATGCAAACCAAACCTTTTTCTAATTTCACAACTTTTCCAGGTATTTTATGAAAGTGGGAGCCCTGTTTAAATAGTTTTTTCTGATACTTTAGAGACCAAAGTGTTTAATTAACGTAATTGTCAGATTATTTAATAATTAAAATTTCCCTTTTAATGATATAATTCTATTGCATTGAATTGTATTGTATATCTTCTATACTCATTTACAAAAAATGTAACACATTTAAAAGGTTGAAAAAATACCAACCATTTGGTGAATGAATCAGTTCATTTTCTGCCAATAATTTAAGAATGTCTTCTCTGCATTATACAAACATTTTCACACTCACATTCTCACTTATCACAAATACTAATTTAAATTCAGCTGCTCTTCTGTATAATGTAGAAGGAAACCAGACACCCTGAGGAAGATGTAGAAAACATGCAAACTCAATGCACACAAGCTCCCTGCAGGAGAGTCCCTGTCAGGTGACCTTGTTGAACCCGGGACACACCTGTAACATGTTTTGGATGAGTGCTGATAGCAGGTGTTCATTTGGTTGTCTAAGCCTGGCTGTAATTTTAAAACCTGACCCAATTGAAACATTTACCAGGGAAGGTAATAACCCCACAAAATAAATCAGACTCCCAACCACTTTGGAAGTCCTCCCTCATATTATTATCATGCCATAATAAGGCACAGTTACATCAGAGTGTGTACAGTTATAATCGACCGAGAAGCAGAGAAAATGTGTTGCTATTAAAAGCCTATTGGAATGAGTTGGACTTGAAAATGATTGGATGATGGTGAATTTTCCATTAGAGCATCCTCGCTCTTTTATCTGCATCTCCCTGCTCATGTAGTCTCTCTCTCTCTCTCTCTTTCCCTCACTCTCTAACCCATTAAAGGATGCATCCATTTCACAATAAAAGCCCCCTTTTTTTTTTCTCCAGCCTTCCCCCAGCCCCGCTGCATTAGTTCACTGACAGATAAAGGGAATACAGCGTTTCCCCATAAAGAAAACCTATTTCCTAAGCCTATTCATTTCCGCTTTAAACATGTACTGTATGTAGATGGATGGAGGGGTCAGGTAGGAGGAGCTTTTGCTCCGAGGGCCCCTCTGTCTTTATGTATGTTCCAGTGCGCAGTCTGCGGGGCTTAACACACACCCCTGGGCATCACTGAGGCTCAAAGAAGCCAGCGCATAAAGACAGCGCGAGCCTGCTCCTCTGCTCGCCCTCCTTCCGACGGTTACATAAGAGTGGAAGATGCAGGCATGCTGGCGCTGTTGCAGCCAGAGGTGAAAGTAGGACCAGTTAAGCCAAAGGGTTTGATAGGTGTGTGAGTGTGTGAACGTTACAGAGGACCATGTGAAGAGGGAAAAAAAAAAAACAACGGCTAGAAGCGGTGGGCCGGGCGGAGGCAAACGGAGTCACTGCTGGGAAGGAAATTCTCTTTACTTATTCATAAATAGAGGCCTGCAGGGCTGGTTTCCAACACATTCACTGAGCGTGTGTGTGTGTGTGTGTGTGTGTGTGTGTGCTGTTTTAAATGTAAAGCAGAGCTAATTACACCTACATCAGAAATGAATCAGGCAAAAGGTGAAATACACATAATTAGTGTCTGATTTTAAAGAGGCGGAAACAGGAGTACAAACATGTCTTGATTGACAGGAACTCCCTCAGACACCATTACCGTTACCCACCCCTCCCCCCTCCCCCCAACACACACACACACACACACACACACACACACACACACACACACACTCCTCCCTCTGAAGCTTCCCTGGAACAACACAAGGCTTTTACCAAAGACAAGAATACCTCATGAATATTCATGTCGCCAACGCTGCTGGAGACGCAACAGAATTCGCTGAGATCAGCGCCGAGAAATCCCCATTGTGTGAAAACACACAAGTACACTCGTGCTGTACAGTATGTATGCACGGTGGGGCCCTCTCGCTCTCGCTCTCCCTCTCCGTTAGTCTGTCTTTCTCCAACATCCCGCCCACCCACGCACGTCCAAATGTTGAACATGCACGCGCAAACTCAAATCCACCTACACGCTTTCAAGTTGACATGGTCTGGCTGCTTCGGAGCTCCACAACTTCACTTTCCCTCCAACGGGACCTTCGTTCAACAGCTACAACCGCTTGGATGTCATCATGAAGCATCCGGCCAGCATCGCACTCGGCGGACATTCAAATGTGAACGTGGCTTCGGATTATATTTGAAGCCGAGTCTGAACACCTGCTTCTCTTTCACATTCTCCGCCGCACAAAAGCTAGAATTGTATTTGAGAATCGCAGCGGAGCTTCACACCGTGTTCTCTCGTGTGTTCATGAGTCAGTGCGTCTCATCATGTCCTCGGACGGCTCCACCACCACGTGTTCAGTTCATCGGCACCTGCCTTTCAACTCCCTCGGTCGAGAGTTGCTACAGTAGCTTCGACACCACAGCGGCCGGCTCTTGATCGTAAACGGAGATGACAGCGAATCTGATGTCAGCTTTGTAGAGTTGTGACAAGGCCAAGCCTATGGGCCCAGACATTGACAAGCAACCTCGTATTAGTGTGTTCTCCGTGATCCCCTGGCAACGTTGCTCAGCTCACAGCTGTGCATTTGATGTGGCGTTATGAGGGGAAAAAAAAAAAAAAAAACACGAGTGACACAGGCACAAGTAGAAGTGGGTTTTGGAAATCAATTTCCTTTGTACTGAAAATATTTCTGATGACACGGCTCTGAACTTAGGTTCATATTAACAGGATATGATAGTAAATTAAAGTGTCCCTACTGACACAGTTTGATGTGAAATTGATGCTGTTATAACACTTATTTTACTAGGTCTAGCTCAGGGAAATCCTTTGGACTGTATTCATTTTCAGCACTGTCAGCTTATATTACTGTATTTAGTGGAAACTATCAGTTGATTAATCTCTCTTTGGGACAGGAAATTATTTGTTTGGACAGTTGGACGGTTAGTTGGAAAAAAAACAAGCAATTTAATGACCTCTACTTGGGCTTCAGGAAATTGCTGTGGGCATTATTCACTATTTTAAGACAAAAAAAATGTCTGCTTTTAATGGAGAAAATAATTATCAGACTTTATCTTACGGATGGTAAAAGTAGATAATAAAATCAGGAACATATCAAATAACTGGTGACGGGAGGAAGGGCAATTAAGGCCACAGTCAGTGAAAAACAGGCAAAGATGGTGGATTGTAACGTGGGCGGTGTGATTCCGAGCCATTGCACTGCTTCCCTTTGGCTGCTCTGCATATCTGCAGACAACTAATGAAATGTATTTAACTGAGGTCCAATGGGCCACGCGCTTTGGCCAGAGCTATTTGAATAATTTCCCGTAGGGAAGAAATGCACGGTAATGAGCTCTCTGGCACTAACCTCTGTTAATGCATGTGTGGTAAGCCTTAAATGTTTTCCTGGGCTTTCAGTGTGGAGGGAAAACATTGTGATGACAATGCACATGCATCCAAACCCATATTTAATGTTATTGGCTTGATATCATCTACTTTAGATTGTAGTAATATGGGAAGATGGAGGTTGCTACACAGTCCTGCAAAAAAAAATAAAAAAAATAAAAACAATTACACAAATTACCCCAAAAAAAAGAATATAGAAAAAGAAAAAAAGAAAGGGATCACACACGTCATATGCTACTTGTTAATTTGGTATTAACAGTTCTGGCAGCAGAGCTTTATTAAAATTGGAGGAACCCCTGAATATTTCAGAATGCGAAACATATCTGTAGCAACAAGAGGTGACATCGCAGCACTTTAAGCACGGCGAACTTGGGTGATCCTGTGTCCTCACCATTTACTGTATATATAAGTGGATGTAGCTTCCGGGTCTGAAAAATAAGGCCGATGTGGAAGTGCCTTAAGTTGCAATACCAACGGATGCCACTAGAGGTCGGCTCCAAAAAGCATCCGGCTCCACAGGCTCCCATTCAACTGGTCTCTTAAAATTCTAAGTCAACCCTGGTTATTAGTTTTCTGGTGGTCCATCTTATAAATAATTCTGTCATTAGTTATTTAAATAAGCTTCAAAAGGCCGTGTTTTTGGGAGCGACTCTGCTTGATTGTCAGGTCTGTGGTGCAGTCAGGTTGCGGTCATCGGTACGAGCAAGACGGCGCCGGACAAATTCCTAACCGGAGGCTTCATGTACGGCCGTTCACAAAACAGCGGGTGACATCACTGCTGGTTGCCGCTAGGTCCTCAGTCTCTCAAGTCATTACCTCTCTAAGTTATCCTTTCAGTCGGTGAATTATCTGATGAGGAAGTAAAATGAAAGAAACGCCAACGATAGCCTTCTATCCGCGAGCAACTGATGTTGTCACTTCGGTTTGTCAAGTCATTAGTAGGTAGAAGACCAAGACGTCATCTGCAAAATAAAATCTACAGAAATACGAGGAGTTAAGAAAGAAAGAGAGCGTAAGAGGAAGAACACGTACAGCAGGAGGAAGGTGATGTAACATTAATGAGTCAGTTTGAGAGGAGGGAGCAACACCGAGCAAGAGACTGCATCTCAAAATGTGGGTTCATCCCCTGATGGGGCAACAAATCGTCTGCTTCCCTCACTGCACTCAGCCAAGCAGCGGTTTCACCTTTTAAACTCTCCTTCCAGTTTAAGGGAATTAAGAACGCTTCAGCTCCTCTCAAAGCGGAGCCTCCCACGGGCCACCGACATCCGTCTGCGGCCTTTTCTACACCAATCCTTGAAAGACCTTCACAACTGACGGTAATTCTGAGGCCACAACAAATACTGTACATAGTCACCCTGATAAAACTTTATTTATGGGGTTTAAAAGTAATCTTTTCCATGATATTGTTTTGTTTTTTAGTTTTTTTTTGTCATCTACTAATCATGTAATAAATAAATCATCAGCAAGACTGAGAGTCTGCAGCCATGTCAGCAGCTTTGTGAGGCCGTACTTAGGCATACCATGTTTACAATGACAGTCCAAACATGCTAATGTTTCCCCCGATGCTGCACTTTTTATCACTCTATACTTTGACCTCAGTCACATAAGCTCCGTCTTCAACCTTGGTTATGCACGCGTGCACTTTTCACACCTCGGTGAGGCAAAATGTGACACTGATGGACTTTGGTTGATCCACGTCTGCCATAAAATGAACCGTAAAAATGGCATCTGTTTTTTTTTCATGAAAATGAATGCGAGGACGGAATTAGTAACCAGTCGACACTCTTGCAAAACAAACAGGATATAAGAAGCTAATTTGTGGGCCTGAGAGGTGCTGGCAGAGGGACAGAGTCAAGCTAGAGGTTTCCTCCAGTCTTTGTGTTGAGCTAAGCTAACTAGCCTGACACAGTGGACAACAAAACAGAGAATAGATCAAATCTCTAAAATGGTAAATGATTTCAAAACTGTGTTAAAACAAACTAGTTCGCTCCAAAGTACAACCTCGGTGCAAACAAAGCCTTGGTGAGACTCCGTTCTTTTATTTTTGTAAAATTTTGTAAATCTGCCTTTATTTTGGATGGATTATACCAGTCTTGAAGAAATCTTTGGAGATATGTTCTGCCATTCTTTACACCTTCTTTTCAGATGCTATTTGCTGGAGGTTTTCACTTTTTTTCACCTTTGTAAGTCCCTTTAAGCTTGTAGTAAAATGCCTCTCCTGCCAAGCTTCTTGAGAGTGCATGGATTGATATCTATAAATGGCATCTGCCCTTTTTGCTCTCATACAGCCCCATATTGGCACACTCCCACCTATGTTTCATGTTCGGCACTATGCAATCTTTGTGGCAGTCCTGGCAAAGTCTGTCAAACCTGATGGTCAAAAACAATTTATTTTTGGTTTCTTACCAAAGAATATGCTGCCAGCATCCACTTCTCTTCAAGTTCTTTGGCAAAGTTGCATTTTACAGTTTTGTGCCATTTTGTGAGCAACCGTCTTCTTGCAAAATGTCCAGAGAGGTTGACTTCATACAATTAACCCAGTCTGATCAGCACTGGAACAGGAGTTTCCACATATGATCTGTGTCCAAAGTCAGAGACACAGCGCATTGTGATTGTTTTCATTGTTAGAAGATGGCCATGGCACCTTCGGTTTTGGGTAGTATGACTCCACCTACTTCTCCTAACCGCAGCTGCAACAAAGTCTCGACCAACAGTGTCGTCATCTCTGCGTTTTTCCTATTACAGGAAATGTGCACTCACTTCTGTTCAGATCTTCCGTTGTAGCCTGTCTCAGTGGTTCACAACCGGGTTTCCAGAAAATGTTGAGGAATCCAATGCTTCTCCATACAGGTTCATGAAATAGTATTTTTAAATATACCAATGACAGTGCTTATCAATAAAAAAAAATAAATAATAAAAAAAAAATAGTAGGTAGTCTTTACGATTATTATCTAAATGGCCTTAAGTCCCAGTCTCAGTTTGTTTAAAAAAAAAAAAAAAGGTCCAGGGAGGATTATTATTGCAGCAACCAGAGAAGCCAGTCACTCTAATTGTTGTCAGTTCCCTGTTTTGAGCGCAAAGACTCACGGGACTGTTGATGTTTGCGAGGATATGTTGCATATCACAGTCGCCTACTTTCACTTTTTGAGTTGACAGAATGAAGAGATTTCTTTCACAGCCGTCCTCAACCCACAAAAGAAGAAGGAATTTTGAATAGAAACTATCTGTTTGATAATAATCATTTGAGGGTCCGCTCTAGTTCAATATAGGTCCAATCTCACTAATGATATTACAGCCATCATAATGTGTGTGACATTTTTCATAACTAATGACTAAATTTGTGTCTTTATGGTCTGGTTTTGACCTTTGACCATTTTTTTTATTCTACGTAGGATCAAATACTCTACACTTTAACATGGAAATAATACCATTTTGAATCCTTAAACATTTTACAGATATTGCACAACCCAGGAGCCCTGATGAAAAAAGCACAGTATCTCTTTTTTGCTTATTGTCTGTTGTCTCCATTCAGTTCCTTCGCTCGCGTAGTTTCTCTTCTTTCTTTTGCAGATGTCCCGTCATGGAGCTGCATGTCTCTACTCTGCGCTGGTCGTCTCCACCAACAGTTCTTGTCTTGTATCTCTATGCTGTCCGTTTCTCTCTCTGCTCTCCTCTCACCCCAACCGGTCGAGGCAGATGGCCGCCCACCCCTGAGCCTGGTTCTGTCGGAGGTTTCTTCCTGTTAAAAGGGAGTTTTTCCTTCCCTCTGTTGGAGGTTTTTCTCCCTTAAAGAGGAGTTTTTTCCCTCCTAGCTTATGTGGGAATTGTTGAATTGTTGGGTTTCTCTGTATAATATTGTAAAGTCTCGCTGTAAGGACTTTAATGTGTGAAGTGCCATGAAATAACCTGTGTTGTGATTTGGCGCTATATAAATACAATTGAATTGAATTGAATTGAATCTCCTTTTCCCCTCGAGTTTAGACTGACGGACACAATGCCGCTGTGTTTTTCTTTCACAACATGGCTGACTGAGTACAGTACAGCTCCACCTCTTAAAGGCATACGGTGCATGACATAACTTCACCTAAAGTGCAACCGATGTGAAAAGACACCTGAAGGGATCTCAGATTCGGTGAAAGTGTTTGTGAATGAGAGGCGGAGGGAGAAAGGAGTGCATTAAGTGATATCATTGTGAACCATCAAAGTAAAGTGTTGGGTAAAAGCACCCCGAGGCGGCCGGCTTTCTCATCTTTACACATGGTTCATTTCATGTTGCAATTTCACGTTGCTTCCTTTTTCACTTGCGTCCCAGTGATCTTTGCTGTCCATCAAAAAAAGCCCTGTGTGAACATGTGTATTCCTCGCGGTGTACACACGCCATTATAATGAGAGGTACTTTTATTATCTGAAACCAGGACATTTGTTTTTCTTGCATTTTAAGTGCGAAGCCAATTAGCAGCGGCATCTACACTCTATGGTTACACATCGCTTTACATTCTTCTTGTGAAGGCTCATTTACATCTGTTAAACTGCGTGAGTGCATGTGTGTTCATGTGTTCGTCCACATATACACAAACACTCAAAGGCCAAGCAGGTCAGCAAACAGTAAACCACCCAGGCCCGATAAGCAGCCGAGAACAGTCTCATTAAGGCTGGATCACCTCCAGCATCCACGTTCCCTTTTTTCTGGATCCAAACACCGGAAAAACAACAAGCTTTGTAACTTGTCAAAGGGCGCCACTTAAGTTTTTTTTTTATACCTGAAAATGAGTAGAGCAGGGAATTCCTCTGAGGAAATATTTTTTCACAAACCCAGAAGATGAAACAGAGAGAAACAGAGTACCTGTCTGTGCGATGTGCTCTGTCAGCATCCTGTCAACAGCGCGCAGCCAATTAGGACTGCAGCCAAATGGCTGGGTGAGCTTTCAGTTTCTCACTCCACTGATTCTGCGTCCAGCACAAACACACAGACACACATGCATTAAATACGGCACAACACACGTAAATCTTAAAGTGAAACATGCATACATGCGTTTTCACACACATTTGTGCGCACGTGTGCTTTTAGAGTAAAGACACGACCTCCCAAAAAGAAAGGACGGCTGTGTCGAAATCCTGCAGGAGGGTTCTCCCAAGTCTTTGTAGTCTGCTGTCACTGATGCCAGTTGCCCATTTGACTATATTTTCATAGTGAGCCTGCACTAAGCCTGTGAGGCCAAGCCTACGAGAGGCGGACAAGATGAGTGTGTTTGTCTGTTCAGGGGGTGCTGATCTCGACACCCCCCCCCCCCCCCCCCCGCCCCGCCCCGCCATGTAAAATCATAGCTACAGTCCTGCTGCCACCGGCTGGGGAGCCCATTCAGAAACAAAAACACAAACAGAGAAGGACACAGACACACATCCTCTCTTCTGTACACACACACACACACACACACACACAAACATTGCCCCTGTTTGACACCGCCATGCCACAGTGGTTCCCGGGGCTATTTTGTATATCAGACGTGACATAATGAGGAGATACTGTATGGTGTCTGGGTACAATGGCTGTGGAGTTGGAAGGTGATACTGCCACCTCGTCTGGTCAGCTAAATAACCCCGACACATAGAGGCCCCGCCAGCTTGTCGGAGCTCCTCGGTTTCAAGCTATCAAGTCAGAAAGAGTTAGGACTCCAGAAAGCAATGATCACAGCACAATTACAGGACAAGAGCCGAGTCTCAAAGGAGGATGCAATCGTAATTTTCTAGGCGGGAAAAGGTCAAAGTCAAATGTCATCAATATTTGCACAAAGGTTGTGGGCACTAAAACTCTTTGCACAATGCAGATTTATTGGGGCCATAAATGTGCCAGTGTTGGGTAATTTTCCAACAAGGCTCCAACAGCTTTGCCACTTGTTATCATGGATCTGTACATTTAAAATCAGCACGTTTAGTCCCACACTTAAAATCCTAGCAACGGCTAGCTTGACCGGGTTTTAACACGACACAAAATCTTAAAAATACATGTGTCCATCGTTATCTTCTTTCAGCAGATATCTTAGTTACAACAAGACTGAGCGAGCTAAGCGGGTTTGCTTCTCTACGTGTGGTATTTATTCAGTTTGAGGAATTCCACCATCTCCAGAAAGCATGAAAACGGACTAGAAATCGTTGCTAGGGTCGTTACTAAGGGTCGGCCTACTTGCTTGAGTAGTAAACATTGCATATGTTACATAAGTGACTGATTGTTTTCCAGTTCTTAGTCATACCCCATGTGACAGCAGCGTACATGTTAATCACTATGCATTTAAACCAGTACCAATCCTGTGAAAATACAGGGCCTTAACCACAAACCTAACATACAGATGTGCTCAACACATGTTCTACTGAGCAAGGCAGTTGCGCTCCTTGTGGGTCCTGAGGTACCCTTGTACAGCCAATAGTACGGCATCAGGGGGTCCAAAAACAACTCCGTCCACAGAGTAGAAAAAGTGCCAAAACTGATGCAGAGATGATGCAATTTTTCATTTCTCGATCCCCTATTGAGGTGGAAAAAGCCCTGAAACTGAGCAGCCGTGTACGTAAACAACGTTCAACTATTCCTTTGGCTTAAGGGGAACATTCTGTCTCTGAAGTGGCCTCGCCAAGCAGTTTGGTGGTACAAAAGGGCACACCGCTTATTCACCCGATTGGCTCTTGTCACAGTTTGAAGGATGCCAGCTTTCGAGGTACCTGCCCAACGGCTATAAACTGGCAACTTCTACTGAGGGCCTCAGTAGTGAACCGTAGGATGTAGCTCCCCCTGTCAAATTCAGAGGGTGCTTCCAAATAAACCCCACATGACAAGAAGAGGTCAGGGAGGCATACACCTTAATAGGAGAATGGGAGAACAGACCAGGTGGGGTCTAGTCCCTCTCCTCACACTGCTTCTGAAAGACCCGCCGTTTTGCTTTGTAGACAGAAATGCTGGATGGGACTCTGGACCCCCCCCCCCCCCCCCCCCCCACTGCTTGGGTGTCAGTGCATCCTGTTCATCGCAGGATTGGAGCCTCGAGAGGCTACCTGAAGTTAAGCTCCCTGGCAGTCGTGCCGTTCTGTTAACACTCAACCCCGGGGGAACGGTGGATAAGCAGCGTTTTTGGCCATGGCCTAGCGAACATATCTATTCCTCGGGTTGGTCGATCCTGACGTGGCAGGGAAGTTGTGTTCTGATACCTAGACTAGGCACCAAGGAAAACATTGTTATCTCACTGCTTTTGTGAATCATGTCCAGTCAGACCTGAGATCAGCAACAGTAGTTTGGGAAATAGCGGCAGCTACAACTTTCATCAATTCCACAATCTGTGACCTCGTTGATTGTGATGGATAACTTATTCACAAGGAAGATATGGTTAGTTCCTTCTTCTTTTCCTGGGTTTAAGTTGACTAATGCCTCACTTCCAAAAACATTATAAAAGCTGTCCTTCATTATGTACTGTTAAGTTTTAGTCAGCATGAATTTGACATTTTTCTCTAACAGACATTTATCACCTTGTGGAAGAAAATTTTCTCTATCTGTGCTTTAGTTTCTCAAAAGTGGTCTTATTATTATTATTTTCACTTGACAAACAGAACAGCGTGGAAAATAGACCAATTTCTAGTAAAGGGCGATATGCATATGAAAGAAAGGTTGAATTAAAATTCAAATGTTAAAGATGTTTTGCTTGTTGTGGTTGTTTTCCCACTGCTTTGTCCGACTGCAGCAATAACAACTCTGAAGGCATTTAAGGAGGTAACCATCGAACATTTCCAGAGATTTATCTTTTGAAAGCAGTTTTGAGATCTTAAAAAGGTCTATTAAGTTGTACACATACGACCTTACAGACGCTGTGATAAAAATGAGTCCATACGTAAATGAAGCTTCTTTCAAGAAGCAGCATCTCTGTGAGAAGAGTCTAGACCAGGGGTGTCAAACTCATTTTAGATAAGGGGCCACATACTGCCCACTTTGATCTCAAGTGGGGCCAGACCAGTAAAATCATAGCATAATAACGCATACATAACGACAATATTTCTCTATGTTTAAATCATTGGTGAAGGTTTTTGGATGATAAACCCTATTTTAAGGTCTTTTTACAATAAACTAGAAACATAAAGAGCAAAAACTCAGACATCACCCCACTGTTTATCTGCCCCGGCTCTCCTCTGTAGATTCCCTTGACGTCAAAGGCGTCACAAAGCGAGCAGCGAGCGCTGCTGCCTCCGGAGCAGACGTCGCATCTACGCTGTTTTTGAAGCAATTACTGGATCGATTAAAAAAAAAAAAAGACAAAACATTTGCACTCATAAACCTCCATATTCTCATAGAAATGCAATTCATGTCTTTCTGTAATTTTCACACTTGGCAAAGTCATCCGGCGGGGCCGAGCTGGACCCCCTGGCGGGCCGGATCTATCGTATGTTTGACACCCCCGGTCTAGACAGCAGAAGATAAAGAAACGGCTTCCCGGCAGGTGCCAACGGTGACTTCTCGGGCACTGCCACCCTTAAGAGAGGTGATACCAGGCTCGTGTAGAGCGCAGGTTGCACGCTGCAGCCCTGTCCATCTCAATCCACCTCTCTCGTCTCTCCATCCTGATGATGAGCAGCTCACCTCATCCCTTTGATGGTAGCGTACGGATGTATGCATTTGGCATTCTCCTACACAATCAGCATCAAAGGTACCCGCCCACGCACAGGCCCGGCACGCAAGCACAGAGATCCAACATCCGCGGCCTTGCTCTTCAAGCCAACGCACAACGGTGCACAACGGTGCGTACATCGCACAAAGGGGGCAGAGATGCAAGTAATTTAGCACAGTGTGACACTTTCACGGTCTAATTAGCCCCAGTGTCGCAGTAAACACGTCCCAATGACCCTCCAGTTCTGGTTACTCATTAAGTATAGATGGAGCTGAAGATGGCCGGCCTCTCTCATCCGTCAGGACCCGAACTCGTCACCGTAGCGTCTCCCCAGAACCACCCAGAACCTCAGGACGAGCACCACATGCACAAACACACCAGAATCCCCTGTGTTGCTTTGATGTTGTGTGTGGGGAGCCGATGGCGTGACCCTGTTCTTACATGATTTCACTGTCAGGAATGTGCGACGCAGATTCAAGGAAAGCTCTGGAGAGATGCTGTACGGGCTTGAGGAGAGACAGACAGCTCTGAAGCTCGCTTGCTGCTGTTTGTGCCTTTGATGCGGTGATGGGGATTTTCCTCTTTCTCGCGCTCCCTCTGTTGCGGTAGCAGACGTGGCCAGCGAGCTGTGATCAAACTGTGCCTTCATCCCTCCTCTCTCTCTCTCTCTCTCTCATCAGCTGGAAGGCTTCAGCAGCAGGGTGCCCCAGATTAACAGACCACCTCCCTCCTCCCATCTAGCGCAGAGGCCGCTTCTTCTCCACGGTGGAGCACTACTGACACCCTTTGGCCAGGGAGGGTATTGCAACGTAGAGGCGCAGGGTAGCTGTATTTACCAGTTTGATATGCGGGGATTTTGAAATACATTTTCCTTGTGTACATTTCATGATGTTAACCTAAAGCGACTGTGTGGTAGTCCAAAATAAAAAAAACTCATAGCAAAGTAAACACATTTTTAAAGAATTGGGTTTGTTTATACGGCTCCATCTGAAGGAGAATTCCAGCTGATTACCTTTTTAATCGATTAATTTGAATTCCACGCTACGCTGCCGCATCCGATCAGTATTCCCAATAATTCGATCAAAGGTTGCAAGTGGTTCCGTATGACGTGATGGACAGAGTGTGTGTGTGTGTGTGGCGCGCGCGTGCGGGGGGGGGCAAGCAGTGGTACATCAGTGTAGATCCCAAATCGATACTGGTATGTTATGTGGTGTTAATCTAGAGAGTGGCCCTCTGGCAGGAATAAGTGACTGAACAGCACAGCGTACCAAAGAGCCATTATCAAAACGGACCAGCTCAGCATTTTTCTTCCAAATAAGCCACTCTTTTTTTTGGAGCCAGGGTTCAGCGCACCTCGGAGGTGACTTTGGGTTGAGCACTGTCAGGGACTTTCTCTCTTTGTAGTCGCGTATTATATAAGATTGTATCTGAGCTTTTTGGTGCAAGCGAGGCCAAATCCAATAGGATATTCAAAGTTCTATGCTGATATATTATTTTTATTTGACCCAAAAGCTCAAGAAAAGGAAGTTAGCTCGACCGAAGCCGAGCGGCACGTGACGACGCTGCAATCATTGAAATGCACAGACACTTCCTTCTCTGGCTGGAAACGCAGACAGAAAGGCTTTTAAAGTACAGTAGAAGCGCTCGAGTTAAGACTCTCGTGCATATGAAGGTCAGATTATGATGATGAGGATTACTTATGTGCAGATTAGACTCTCTTCAAATGATACAAACAAAATCTTTAATCAGTTGTACATGCATTGGCACAATGTCACGGGTTTATTTTGACCTATAATGTGGAAAAGAGACTAGGATGCATCAAAAAGGTCAAGAAGGAAAACTGTCAAACTCAGTGGATGCCACATATGTTGTCAGAGACATATGTTGCAAGAACCTCTCTTGACAATACTGTTAGCAGGTAACACTTTAAAATATGCTAAAAAAAAACGCCCAAAAAAACATATAGCGCCGTAAATACAGCGCAAAGCAGGATCTCCTTCTCCTCCTCAAACATAATTGACACAGAGAGTCTGATTGGACGGATCGTACACACACAAAAATAATTGATTCTTTCTTTGCATTAAAACATTAATGTTGAGGGAGTTTTTTGTTTTTTTTACTGACAGCAAAGAAGAAGACAAAGTGGAATAGGGAAAGAGAAGTGAGAGAAAAGAAACAAGAACAGGAGGACAGTAAACAGGATATATATATATAAAAAAAAAAAAAGTGGCACTATGTTTACAGATTTGAGGGTTTGTGAGCCCCTCCACCACAGAAAACATGTGGAGTAGAGCTTTTAGTCCACCCATCTCCCGAGTCCAAACTTCAGCCTGAATCCCAATGTTGAGTGCAGGATCAGACGAATGGCAACAATGACAGAAGACAGAGAGAAGAATCACAAAACACACAGATGTCTCCATGTACAGGGCAGCTCCCACTGCTGTACGCTGAAAACACAGATTGACACGTGTATGTTTTGCTTAGTGCAGCCTTGGTTTCGATTTTAAAAAAAAATGTAGTGTGGGAACAATTACACTAAAACATCAAGACGTAAAGAGATCAGTAAATACAACGTTTCCCCGAGTGGGTTTCAACGAACCCCCGGGGTGTTCTCGAAGAATAGTTTTATCTCATTATCTTCACAATAAAAACCATTTACTCAATATTGATTAATCGTTTTCCGGCTCCATACTGACACTTTTTTTTGTCTTTTTTTTTTTACTAAACTAAAGTTGTTCTGGGGTCCCTGGGGATCCTAATAGCGATGTATTAGGGCGAGGATGCAATTCAAGTCTAACTGGTGCGTCCGGGGTGGCGAATCAAACGTACCCGCTGACGACATCCTCACCTGGTTTCTCATGCACACGTTCGTCGACCCGCTTTCAGTCCTCCTGGTGCTAACCCAGCACAGAGTAAGGCCTCACTGCATCGATAACGGTAGTTCAGGGATTTATTTATTGTTATTATTATTATTTGCCCCGCCAGCCGAGGCATCCTCTTGTCTCAAAAAAAAAAAGGCACGCGACTGAGCTCTGCGGTTCAGTTTGCTAACCGCTGTTTTTTTCCTCCCCTCGTTTCTTTTGTAGCAGCACTTTGCATTGATCTCCGTTCCAGAGAAAATGACACTTTGTGACCTTGTCAAAAATATCAACATACATATACATATTTACAGAGAAGATCATCTCTTTATATTGGAAGGGTCAGTTGATATCTGTCTATTTTTAGACAGGTTTTGTTTTTAGAGAATGAAAGTATGTGACGTAAAATGTAGGAAAATACCACACGTAAAAGGAGACAATAAGAAACACAGAGATGATGGTCTTTGTCCGTACGTGTGTGTGTGTGTGTGTGTGTGTGTGTGTGTGTGTGTGTGTGTGTGTGTGTGTGTGTGTGTGTGTGTGTGTGTGTGTGTGTGTGTTAAGAGGTTGTTTTTTTTTACGAGTGTTTGATTGTGTATTTGCCTTTCTGCAGCTGGGAGATGTACAGCTTTGACTTGGTACCGTCCAGCCGTTTGAACCACACCTCGTCGTTGTTGACGGTCGTGATGATGGCGCTACAAGACACAAACACACAGGAAATCACGTTAGAGCCAAATCTAACCCCAGGCATCATTAACGAAGGAGGAGATGACATGTGAAGTCACCACAGGTAAAAAATAAATAAATAAAATAATAATAATAATTTAAAGAGAAAACTGTCAAAATTTCTACTTTCTAAAAAGTTGTGGAGATAAAAATGAATGGATGAATGTATAAATTTGATTAAATCTATGTCTTCAACATGTTAAGATAGAGAAGGGAAATCATTAGAAATGCTTTGAGTGCGATCAGGTTGTCAAATGTGAGCAGGGACCAAAGGTCTGTACTACCAAGCTGATTTACTTCTTACATCGCCATGGTAACTTATGCTGCAGACACATATGTAATTATATTCCAATCATCCTGTTCACATTATGGTAAAGTGATATTAAGCCTTTCAACTTTGGCTATGCATTCATACAGTCTGCGATTTTGTTTTTGGCATCAGCACATCCTGCCGTCATTCAGCAGCTGCAGCTGTGCTGCTTTCAGTCTGGATTATGTGTTTAACTTCCTCATATTTTTCTAAAATTATAGTTTGCTCCTCGTTTACGAAATATGCCACTCTGCTGCCGGTACACTTGTTCATGTTTGTGATTGGTCAGAAGCTGCCAACCCCTCCTCTTTTATGTGAAACGCTCAAAGCTAGACTGGAAAGCGCTGAGTTGACATGACGAGTTGTGAACCAGCTTAGCGTGATCGTTAAACACGACCTCGTTTGCTGGGACAGATAACGGAAAGATACCCAGGGTATGTTGAACCTGCTTTGTCGTACAGGCCGCTGGAGATAAGATAGATAAACAGACAAGGAAAAACACAGGTTTCACATTATTTGCTTACCTACCTAGACCATGCATACCTGTGCTTTTTTTTTTTTTTTGAAAAGGAATCGAATATCAAAACCTCCCTTCAGGCAGTTTATTCCAACAGCCAGTGACTGTGTACAACTATTAAAGAAGAATGAATTACTCCATCAGCAGCAACTGTTTCTCTCCATTTCATTCTGTCTAATATAGTGAAGCACTTAAAGCACTTAAATCAATGAAATGGACGCCGCAAATAGCAACAGCCAAAAGGTTTGCACACGACGACAGCTGCTCTGGCGTTGTCGGAGAACCCTGCTGATGCAATACGACGTGTGAAACTGCACGACCTCTTTACTGCCTGCTCTCTGTGCAGGAAAAGATTCAGACTGTCTTTATCCATTCGTGGCTGACTGAAGCAGTGGCCCATGCATGTTCGCAGAGTTTTAAAAATGAGTGAAATATGTAAAACAGAATGATGCACACACGCACGCACACGCACACACACACACACACACACACACACACACACACACACAGGACTTTATTAATCCGACAACGACACAACATATACAGACTTTGATGAGTATTCACAAGGCTTAGTTTGAAAGTAGTTTCCCGGATGTCTACATATCCTGAGGCTGTTTGTCTACTATGACTTCTCCGGTGTTTAGTTGTATATAAACTACAGGATCTTTTGGCAGGAATTCCTCAAGTTTACAAGAGAGATAAAGACAGAAACCTGTTCCTGTTTGGTGTATTTGAGGATGTTGATAGTTTGGTGTCTATATATTTGCACAAGTCTCTTTGGCACTTCAGCCGTCTTTTGTCTCGCTGCATTCAGTTTCAGCTGAAACACAATGAGTCTCCTCCCCGTGGCAAGAAGCCTCATACCAAGAGTCAACAATAGCACTCCCTCAATTTGCTCCATTGTTCTGTGTGTTTTCTTTGTTGGGGTCGTTCTGTTGTTTGTTTACTTCGTGTTGCGTGTTGGCTTACAGCTACGAGGAGGCACGATAAACAAGTTTTACTTTTACTTGCTTGTACGTTCAAGGAACACATTTGGTCATGGTAAGGAATCATGTCTGCTTTTGTACCAAACTCAGCGTCACAGCTCCTCCTCTTCTCATCAGACACCTGCTGCATTTGTTCTGCCTTTCAATAGTGTGTGTGGGGGTGTGTCTGTGGGCCCCTGAAAGGGAGAGGGGAGAGGGTGTGTGTGTGTGTGTGTGTGTGTGATGTGTTGTGACATCAATGCATACCCCTTCTATTGACTGTGCATCCTGTCCTGACAGCACACGGAGCACCATGTGGCCCCACACACAATCATTCAGCCCAATACTCACATTGTGTCTCTTTGTTTAAGTCCATTCATGAACATTTACATTACAGAAGAGACACCACAGCCTCTCAGTAAGGCACAAACAGGCACAAACACTGATTTGCAGATGAGCAATAACAATCATCCATGAACCCTCCTCCTACGCTCACCTCGTCGGGTACTCGTCCTTCCTGTTGATGCAGATGGCCTGTCCTCTGCAGTACCACTGGTTGTCATAGAAGAGCCGGCCGTCCTCGGAGCGGGCCACGTGGTGATGTCTGTCGGGCTTTACTGCCGGGACTTGATGGAGACAAAGAGGAGGACAAAAGACGTCAGGAAGAGAATGGAAGACGTGAGAAAGAAAGTGAAAGGTTACAAGGAATAATATTAAAAAGTGGAGGTCAGGCCGTCTCTTTTCCAACTGTGATCTTCAGTACTTCTAGCAGAAAGTATTGAATCAAACCCCTCCTGCGTGAGTGTGAGTCGATCGCTGCACTCAGCCAGATATTGAATGTAACCGAGGAAGAGGAGAAACTCTTACCGTCCACCTTCACCCTGTGTGGCCCCAGCGATGCCATCGCCTGTGAAGGAGGGGAAACAGACACAGCCTGAAAGGTCAAACTCAGATCCATTCACCAGGTGATCATTCTGTGGGCTTTTTTGTAGAAAAATACCTTTCTGATTGCTGTCCAGTCTTCAAGGATGTCCAGGTCTTGCAGCATGTAAACGATATAAGGCCGTGATAGAGGTTTAGGAAAAATAAAACGACAGGAAACGCGCGTGGTTAACAGCTTGTCACTGACAGAGTGGTGGAGATGAACGATGGGAGGAACGAGACACGGGGCAGGACAACAGGAAAAGGATATCAGAAACAACAACAGGCTTCTTCTTCTTGACAGGGCAGAACGGGTCTTTTTTCTTGTTTTTCCGTGAGTGCAATCCATCATTCCACAACTCTGGAAAACAAAGAGGAGAGATTAGAGAGAGAGAGAGAGAGAGAGAGAGAGAGGAAACACTGAGCTGCTGCAGCACCGCCTCAGACATTCAGTGTCACGGTATAGACAATGTAGCGCTGTCAGTTCATATGCTCCTGATCAAATCTGCAGTGTTTATTCATTCAAACTAATTGCACACTATTGTGTAGTTGTGTGTCAGTAATAGTTCAATTACAAGTTTGACAGTTCACAGATTCCAGTTGTGATAAATAAACGTTTCACTTATTGTTCAAATAAATGACCAAATATTTATCAATCACTGTCAATCAAAATGCTTTTTCTATTTCATATGAACATAAACTGAATATTGTGAGGTTTTGGGATGGTGATTTTTCCCTACAGGCCCAAATTCAGGTTGATTTTGGACATTTTATTGACTAAATGAAACATATTTGTATTGTGATAGCTTGCCTGTTTTCTGATCTAGTCTACTCTAGTTCTGTGTTCTCGGAGGCTGGAGCCGGCAGTCAGACTGATAGGAGACACCTGGGCTTAAAGTACCTTTGGATTAACTTTGTTTGAGTTTAAATATACTGGTAGTTGTTTTTCCTTCCACCTGCGTGTCCTCAGTTTTTGTCATGGCTGTCGAGTCGTGACAGGATGAAAAGAGAAAAAGTTGAGACAATTGTTTGTTGAAAAGCTGGTAGGTACCTGACGTGATGTCAATGCTGTGTCTGTCCTCCTCCAGTCTTCTTATCTTCTCCTCCAATTCACTCTGCACAGTGTCAAACAGCAGCAACTTCTCACTCTACAACACAGAAAGACACACGGGTCAACACACTGGACCGAACCATCAGAAACCATCTGCAGAAGTCCAACTGGAGATGACTGAAAAAACAAAATAAAAACAAACATCAACAAATTAGAATGGATTTCCTTCATTTATTATTAGATTATTAGATGTATTTGTATCCAGGATGTACAAAATACATTCATCTTAAAAGGAGGAAAGATGCTTTGTTCCAGATTTAGCGACTAATTTATTTCCATCTGCAGTCCCTGAATGGGCGAGAGGAAACAATGAAACACAACAAAACTTAATATCTCTGTTACAAATGAAACAAAAGACTAATGACACACACACACACACACACACACACACACACTCCTTAGGAATAAACACAAAACAGAATAAAGGTATCAATATATTACATACGATATATCCAAAGTTATTAAAAAGAAAAGTTGTCATGTAAAATGAATTCTGACAAGTCTGGTTATTTGAAATCCCTTTTTTAAAATGTCACTGGAGAAGATTTGGAAACGTGTGCAGGTTTTTAGATCGACAGGGAGTTTATCCCATCCTTTAAAAAACAAAAGCAGAGCCTCGTTTAGTGAAGCTACAATCTCCTTTCGAAGCAGAGTGTGAAGCATTATTAATGATCTGATCCACTAAATGGACATCTGAATACAAAATGAAGTTGTCAAAGCTTAACATTTTACATTTCACAAGTACATCACAACGATGAGTCAGCTGTGATTTCCTGTGCAGGACTTTCAGTGCTTCTTTGTGAAGTGAGCTACAAGGTTTTGAGACAAGTTTGACTGAGACCGACATGATGTGCAATAATAAAGGTAAGAAAAAAAAAAAAAAATCAATGCACTCAAATATGTTTTAGACTCTTTAGCTGTTAACGAATTCCTAATATGTCTAAATTTAGCCGTTATATTTCAACACATGGTACTTATTATTATTTTTTTTTATATGCCCTTTTTTTTTCACCTAACTGTCTGAAAAATATGTATTTTAACTTAGACAACACAAACTTAAACCTTGAATACGTCCTAAAGCACTCGTTGGCTTCTCACCTCCCAGTGTTGGCAAGCAGCTTGGATCTCACACTCGTATTTGTTCTTCACGGACTCCAAACAAAGCTCCCTGTAGATCCCTTCAAAACAAAACAAAAACAAAACAAACAGCAGTGTTAAATCAGTCTGAGGCCGCCTGCAGGAAACATGACAATTTGTTTTAATCACGCATGCAGAGATCGACATGATCCCCCCCCCCCCTCCAAGATAGAGAAGACTCTGTTATTCGACTAACCGGCGACTTTGGTCCTGATCTGCATGTTCTCCTGCAGGTTGGCTAAAGGCTCCAGGTATTCCTGTGCACAGCCGGCCATCACCTCCTGCAGCTTGATGTCCACCTGGCTCAGACGCTCCTTATACAACCTGAACGGCAAGAAACAAGGAGGCAAGGCAAATCAAACTCGTACGTTCTTGTACCATTGTTGTCGTGTCTGGCTATTTGAAACGGTAACTAAAGGGGTTAGAAACTCAACATGAAATGGCAAAGTGTTTCAAATACAGGAGCCAAAGCTTCTTCTTCTTTTTACAAGATTAAAAGCCTATATTAAAAAGACTTTTGGTGACTTTCACTCTGCAAAGTCGTAGTGAGGTTGAAGCGACACGGTGGAGAACTTACTGCTCCTTGAGGTCCGTGAACTGCTTCTCCAGTGTGGTCATCTCGTCCAGGCACTCCATCCTCCTCCTCTCGCAGTCCTCATCATCCATCTCTGTTCACAGGAAGACATGACAGCTCTCACATCACCTCCACATCAAACGCTTTTTTCCCCTTTAGCCTCACCATAAGCGCCTCCACTCCGCACTGTATTTTTTTTTTATTTTTTATTTTTTGGTCATAACGTCAGCTGGTTTTCGACAGAAAACACCTTTCTTGCTAAATATTTAATCTGAAAGACAACCATGTTTCATGAATTTGACCGTCAGTTGATGTTTAAGGCCTGTTTTTTTTTTTTTTTTTTCCTACCCGAGCTGTCTCCATCTTCGGACACCGACGAGCTAACGGTGTCCTCCTCGTCTGTGCTGCTGCCGTCTTGGTCGGGAAAATCCACCTCCATTTCTTCGTGGATGCTTTCTTTCTTCTCCCTCGAGTGGACCGGCATCGCGACCTTCAGATAAGCCGGTGCGAACGGGGTGGCACGGCTGTACCACAATTTTTTTTTACGCGAAGGAAGAAGGCAAATGCAGCTCCGACAGCTAACCGGTTAGCTAGCCCGTGTCCACCAGCTGGAAATGCAAACATGGCCACCGTCGACCAATCAGAAGACGCCTTACTCAGTTTGTCCGATCACGTGTCGGCGCGAGGAAAGAATTACGACTGAAGCTTGAAGGGATTTGTAGTTTAAAAAAAAAAAAAATCTTCTACGAGCCTGATATTGTGTATATAAAAATAACAAACCTTTTTAACCACTGCTCACCCCCCCCCCCCCACCATTAGTAAATAAATAATATTTTTGACGACCATAATACGTAGAAAAAATGTACCAATTGAACCAATTTCTTTTTAGGCCCTTGATGTTTATAGGGCAGCCTTTCTTTGTGTGTTTTATTACTTGCCTTAATTGTGTCAGTTCCTTTTTTTTTTTCTATTATTGTTGATTTGATTTTAATTTTACCCGCACAATCCTTATTTTAACTCACGAATGATTTAAAAAGTTGTATGTGTTATCTATTATGAGTTGCTCACTTTCTAAGTATATATATTAACAAGTATAAACAAATAAAAACAATACAACCTAAAAACAAACAAATATCAAACAAAAGCTCAACAAATTACAGTTGCAGCTCTCCTGCCAAGACCAGCTCCGGGGAGGATCAATCGTCACTCCTTCTTGTTGTGAGGGAGTACCGCTAACCACCGCGCACACTCACTGGACACCTGACACGATCAGAATGATGTGATGTTTTTCACACAAGTAATAATCTTCTCTCTAGTTACTAGTCATTTGTGCAAAATGCATCCCCCGGTGGCGCAGTCAGTAAGTCACCTTCTCTGTGCACCTGAACATCCATCGTTCCGATCCACTAGTGGACAAGTACAACTGGTCAACACTGTTGCGTGCATGTGCTTTTTACTTTCTTGTCTTCCACTGCTTGCAATTTGACCCCGATCATTACCACTTGCAGCTCTATTTTTATTCGATTTCTGACTATTTTGTTTGGTTCCAATAACATGTAATTAATGAAGAGGCTCTGGAAAATTGTGTTGTTTTCTTCCTCATGCGGTATATTTCTGTCGCTGCAGGGTAGAAGGCTGCCCGGGTTACTGCAGAAGATGTGTAGGTGTGATGAACATGTAGACAGGTTGCTCACCACAGAGAGGGTATCATATGAGCTGGCTGCTGAGTGACAGTGTGTGTGTTCGTCCTGCAGGTTTGGACCTGGAAGCAGACGGGTGGGGGTGGGGGGGGGGGGGGGGGGGGGGGTGAGCAGCGGAGGCTCCCTGTGCAGCTGCAGGAGTGTCAGAGAGCCTCTGCTGGCTGACTGGCAGATGATTCAGGCACCCCGGGGTTACAGCTGTCACGGCTCGCTGCTTGACTCACCCGGGTGGCAGCGGGTGATGGACGGACTGAGAAGTGAGCGGAGGCTGGAGTCGTGGCGTGTTGTCTTGCCGTTGTGTGATGGACAGCTGGAAGTATGAAATGAAATGATGTTCTTTTACTTGAGAAATACTGTAGAACTTCAGTGATATAAAATCAGAAAATGTCCAATCATGTTGAAATCCTTTATGGGCCCATTTGTACTCCATGACTGGTCGTTCGCAGATCACAAAATCAGTGTAACGGTTGACTGTATGCATATTAGGGCTTAACAGATAAACACTGCAAGAGCTTTCACATGTCAACAGTCATTTATATACTGTATATCAATAGAACTATAATAACTATGTTAGTTCATATAGTTATCATTTGGATAATACTCCACGAGCTGCCTCAGTTTGAACTTCCAACCTTCGGGAGATGGAAAACAGTCTAGTGAGTAGGATTAACCTTCCCTGTCAGGTTTACTAAATCCAAATTAAACATCATGATTAATGAAGAGGAAGGAAAAACTTTTTAAAACTATAAAATATATATGTATAAGCACCATAGTGATACTGTTATGTTGTTGAAATGAAAACATCAGGGTCCTTCGGCCGTGCAATCATCAACCAATGCTGTCCTGGAAAACCATACTCAGCTTTGAGTCTACCATCTGTGTGTAGAAGGTTATTCTGGGGAAAAGATGTTTCTCCATCATAGGGATTTGAAATTAACCTTTTTAAATAAAAAAAATAAAATATTTTCAATTACGTCACGTTTTTAATGACCTGATTTATAATTTCCATAAAGACATGTTCATTTTTAAGTGTGTTTTGTTTTTTGTTTTTTCCTGACATCCATTGCTAGCTTATAACTTAAGATAACTTCAAGTTTAAGAAGTAAAATGTTCTTTTTGTCAAAAGAAATTTGTGTATTTTCTATTTGTATCTATGGAGAATGGAATGTATCTATGGTGAATATAACAATATACTGTATGCAGTGAGACGAAGTTTACCTTTTCTTGACTGTCGGATATTTTGCCATACCATGTAATATGTCTGTATTTATACATTGTGGTTGATGTAAATTAAAATATTACTATGTGGTAATATGGAATTTTGCATTAATGTGATGAAGTCGCGTGATTTTTCTCTTCATTTATCAGCAGCCTCAAATCAAGATGGACATTTCCAGTCTGGTTATAAAAGTTTTTCTTTGTTTTGACAAAATGTACTATATTGCAATAAAAACTGACATACATATTCTGTTTATTCATATCCTGAGTATTCATATCCTGTTCTTCACATTTTAACCACTTGGGGGCGATCAAGACCTTTCTTGTA
This sequence comes from Embiotoca jacksoni, assembly GCF_022577435.1. NCBI lineage: Eukaryota > Metazoa > Chordata > Actinopteri > Embiotocidae > Embiotoca > Embiotoca jacksoni. The sequence goes on from NW_027185374.1 coordinate 9,551,724, forward strand.
ACATAAGCTCGTTCTTCAAATCATGCCAGAAGTGTGATTTATCCTTATTTAAAAAAAAAAATAAAATTGAAAATTCATAATAATGTAAAAAAAACCACAATAAAAAGGAATATGATTTAAGAATGGATGAAAGAATAAAGTATTTATAAAGGGAGGAATAAAAGGACCATCATAGTGCAATGATTGTTGGAGTATAAATAAATGTAAAAATATGGAACACAGCTCAGGGGAGGGGTTGTAACTTTAAAAAGCTTTAGCAGACCATTAAATATAAAAAGGTTTTCAACCATACTTTAGCAATAATATAATAAAAAGCACAGCTCACATGATCTTAACACCGTTGTATTAACTAATCTAAAAGCATTCAATGTACAATTTAGCCCTTCCATTATATCCGAGGACCGGTCTGTCCTTCAATCCTCCTCCAAGGTTACACTCTGCAATATACACACAAAAACATTAGACTTTGTTTGCTTTGTGATCCAGACTGAAGTTCTTTTTGTGTTTTATTGCTCATTAAGGGCTACATTTTTTATTATAGGAAACTTGAGCTGTGCAGACCAAGCGTTGTGTGCAATGTAATGTAAGACGTTCTGTTCTTCCTTTATTCCTTGTTCCTGTATTTTTGTGTCTCTCTAAATCCATGTGATCTGCTGCAGTCGCATGTGAATATCACAATTCATAAATAATATAACAAAATGAACACAATTTTGAAATCTCGTTTGCCTTAACATAACTCTCTCTATAATTCCTTCTCAGGAACTTCTCAGCCCATAATCCTGAGCCTCATCCACAGCATCATCTACTGGCAGCGCTGCAGCTCTGGTCTTCGGCCGAGATCAGACTACACGATATATTTGTCTTTCACGATAGTAACTATGTCAGATTAGGTGATCAAAGTGCCTGGCGACACAAGTATGGCATGAGCTCCTTTCGTCGGGGAGGACCGTCAACTAGTTGCCAACTGTGGCTACAGAGGCACAATGTGTGAAGCACGCTTTCATCCTATTGGTGGATTCAAGAAACACGTCGTAAGAAATGTCAAACTAAGCAGGTAAAACCACAAAAATTATGACATGCTAGACTCTTGGTCAGGGTGTCATGAGGCGTCCTAGACGTTACCTCACTGTTCTTCAATTATGTCTCACAAAAAGACCTGTTTGTTATTCCCAACGTTCATATTCAGACTCGACACTGACAATTTGTTGGTGATGACTAAATCGTGTCAAAACAGATCTGTATTCTTATAGTCTGAGCCTGACATTAAGTGACTGCATGCATACGACTGTGACTGTGACTGTGTTACTCTGTTCCCCACTAACTTGGGTACTGACAATGCATTCAGGCTCTGTTTTATAAAGGGAAGTAAAACATTAAAAGACCTGAACATCGACAGGAGTTTTTCTTCCTTCTCCCAGTTTTCTCTAAAGTTTAACCTCTATAAAACTTATCTTTTTAAACATCTTCTAAGTGAAACTTGACTCTCTCTCCTCTCCCTGCTGATGGAAAGGATGGGGAGGTTGACTTAGACCATGGGTTTAAAGATCCATCCTTCTGGTTCAAGTTAGACTAAGTCAGATATGTACCCCACAAATTGTAGGTGTATTTTGTCTCTCTGGACAGTCTGGTGTTAAATTTGTCGCGCTCTTCAGCCTTTCTCCAAAAGAATTCACAACTCTCGGTCTTCTTACGAACGTGCCCGGTTTCTCTCCTCTACTCTGCATGGCTGATGTTGGCCATCGAACCATTTACTGGTGTGTGATTCAATGCATGAGCTTCCCTTTTCATCATTAATATTTCTCAGTGCCACAATTAAAATGTTGCTCAGTTCTAGTTTTGTGGAAATGAACATTGATCATCAACCGCAATCAAAACAATCAACAGCTAAAACACAAGGCTGGAGTTTTATTTTTTACACTATAATCCAGCAGAACAGACAGAGAGACTGAAACCTCATGAATCCAAAACTGCACGTGAGAATATAAAAGAGCGAAGGATTTTGCGGTTTGTCTTTTAGCCGCACTATTTCCGTGGTGTGTAAGCGCACTGACGCTCGCATCCATTTTCAAACTGCTGCAAATGTGTCAGGAAACTCTGCTGGTCTAATTTGTATTTAGGGCAGCGCAGTGTGCTCGCAGAACATCTGAGCTGTCTTTGTGGTTTATCTCATAACACTCATTACCTGTTTTTTCAGTCCCCTCCTGTGCAGCGTTCACTCAATGGACGATCAATGAAGTCAAAGGAGATGAGGAAGAAACTGAAGAACGAGAAGGAAACCAAACAGAGAGTCACAGTTTACGGTCAGCTGCAGGTTTCACGATTCACTACTTGTATTAAAGCCGTAAAGCTGTCTGTCTGTTCACTGGAGGAATTTCTTAGTGCCATGTTACTCGCCTCATTTGAACTACTTTGTATGTGCACTCACTTCAATGTAATCAATGTAAATCTACCAGAACATACTTGCATAAATTATGTTAAATTATATATTCTTCAAATTTGGAACAAAGGTTCACACTGATGAACTGATTAGAATTTGGTGGTCAAAGGTCAAAGGTCACTGTGACGTCACAAAACATGCCTCGAGCCATAAATCAAGAATTCAGTTTAGTTTTACAATACACAAAGTGAAAAAGTCATGCAGAAAAATACCGCAAGAGTCAGCAGACTCAATATCTGCCAAACAGCTCCCTAACAAACACGATGCATGCTGTGCTCACACGGCAAAGTAGAAATCACCTGTAAACAAAGCCATAGCAACACGGTGAGTGTGCAGTATCTCACTGGGGTTATCAAGTGGGCACCTCCCTTCACCGGTGTTTCGTCAAGGCAGGCCCGCGACACCTCGGGGAGGATCAACAGCAGTCCTGGCGTCCCAGAACTACTCCCCTTCAATACTCATACACACCAACCCGCTCTACTTGTTTAACATGTAAACTAGTACATGCATACTTTGGCAGAGGTGTCTTTGCTCAAAGCCACAAGATCTTACATGCCATACACGACCACCAAATCCAAAGACTGCCCTGTTCAGCTGCTTCTGCCACCTCCCTCCCTGCAGGCTGCAGGCGCCGTCCTCAGATTCAAAGCTCCCGCGATAGTGCTGTTGTTGACCACACAATGAACCTTGGACAACCTTCCACTACTGAAGCCTACATCCAAAAGCTCAAAAATCATATTCACTGTGGTATCAAAATGTCTATTATTCAATGACCATAACTCAGAGACAGAAAGGGGAGACTGTGACCGTAGTTCATATTTGGTCAGAGTCTGAATTAATGACCCTAATCTTGCGTGTCCACTTTAAATCTGTACTGAATGTTGTACTTCTGTGCTGTTAGGTTAAAGAAGTGTGTGAAGCATCTGTTGTTGTTTTTTAATTTGTAGCTTCTTTGCAGCAACACCCATATTTGAAGCATGATCTTGGCTTGGCTTGAACTTTGTGTTGGATCAGAATCAATATGAATATGGACAGACATTGATGTAAATTGCAACTTCACTGGCTAGTTTCTAATTTCTTCTGATTCGATTTGAATTTGTTGTGTATGAATGTGACTTCATGTATAATAATCCATGTTCTCCTTCATTTGAGACACAAGCAGAGCTTTCTCCTGCAACTGAAAAATGACAATCAAAAAGAAAACAAAACAAGAAATTGGTCTCTGATGCTTTTATCTGATCGCCTTTGAACTACGGCAGCTTCCACTATTCTTGTCTCATTCCGACGACACTATTGCATCTCCAGCTTGTTTAATATGCAGCAGCTGGTATTTGAATTGAGGCCAAGCAAAATGCTTGTAAATCCCATCTGCTGTAAGATTTTATTGAAATTCAAATTTTTACAGAGCTCTTGGTCCTACATCTTTACAGCCGGAGTTCCTGCAGCCCATCCGGCTCACTGTTTCATTTTTATGTGTAAAGCTATGCCTATAATTACATTTAGGTGCTTAAAAGTTAGAAAATTGCACATCTGTATGCTTGATATAAAGATAAAGCCAGTAGTTCTACTAATTGATGTTAGCATTGCATAAAGACTGGAAATAGTGATCATCGATCATCTGCCCAAATATTGGGGCCAGTAAGGCCATACTAACCCTACCAGTAGGTTCAAGAGTAAGTTACTAGAGACATTTGACCTGGGTCATCACTGTACAGTGCATCCGGAAAGTATTCACAGCGCTTCACTTTTTCCACATTTTGTTATGTTACAGCCTTATTCCAAAATGGATTAAATTCATTTTTTCCCCTCAAAATTCTACACACAATACCCCATAATGACAACGTGAAATACATTTTTTTAAATTTTTTGCAAATCTATTAAAAATCAAAAACGAAAAAAAAAAAAAAAAAAAATCACATGTACATAAGTATTCATAGCCTTTGCCATTACACTCAAAATTGAGCTCAGGTGCATCCTGTTTCCACTGATCATCCTTGAGATGTTTCTACAACTTAATTGGAGTCCACCTGGTAAATTCAGTTGGTTGGACATGATTTGGAAAGACACACACCGTCTATATAAGGTCCCACAGTTGACAGTGCATGTCAGAGCACAAACCAAGCCATGAAGTCCAAAGAATTGTCTGTAGACCTCCGAGACAGGATTGTATCGAGGCACAGATCTGGGGAAGGGTACAGAAAAATTTCTACAGCATTGAAGGTCCCAATGAGCACAGTGGCCTCCATCATCCGTAAATGGAAGAAGTTTGGAACCACCAGGACTCTTCCTAGAGTCGGCCGCCCGGCCAAACTGAGCGATCGGGGGAGAAGGGCCTTAGTCAGGGAGGTGACCAAGAACCCGATGGTCACTCTGACAGAGCTCCAACATTGCTCTGTGAAGAGGGGAGAACCTTCCAGAAGGACAACCATCTCTGCAGCACTCCACCAAGCAGGCCTGTATGGTAGAGTGGCCAGACGGAAGCCACTCCTCAGTAAAAGGCACATGACAGCCCACCTGGAGTTTACCAAAAGGCACCTGAAGGACTGTCAGACCATGAGAAACTAAATTCTCTGGTCTGATGAAACAAAGATTGAACTCTTTGGCCTGAATGCCAAGCGTCATGCTTGGAGGAAACCAGGCACCGCTCATCACTTGACCAATACCATCTCTACGGTGAAGCATGGTGGTGGCAGCATCATGCTGTGGGGATGTTTTTCAGCGGCAGGAACTGGGAGACTAGTCAGGATGGAGGGAAAGATGAATGCAGCAATGTACAGAGACATCCTTGATGAAAACCTGCTCCAGAGCGCTCTGGACCTCAGACTGGGGCGAAGGTTCATCTTCCAACAGGACAACGACCCGAAGCACACAGCCAAGACAACAAAGGAATGGCTTCGGGACAACTCTGTGAATGTCTTTGAGAGGCCCAGGCAGAGCCCAGACTTGAACCCGATTGAACATCTCTGGAGAGATCTGAAAATGGCTGTGCACCGACGCTCCCCATCCAACCTGATGGAGCTTGAGAGGTCCTGCAAAGAAGAATGGGAGAAACTGCCCAAGAATAGGTGTGCCAAGCTTATAGCATCATACTCAAAAAGACTTGAGGGTGTAATTTCTGCCAAAGGTGCTTCAACAAAGTATTGAGCAAAGGCTGTGAATACTTATGTATGTGTTATATTTTCATTTTTGATTTTTAATAGATTTGCAAAAATTTCAAAAAAATGTATTTCACGTTGTCATTATGGGGTATTGTGTGTAGAATTTTTGAGGGAAAAAATGAATTTCATCCATTTTGGAATAAGGCTGTAATATAACAAAATGTGGAAAAAGTGAAGTGCTGTGAATACTTTCCGGATGCACTGTATGTTAATCACGTCGTTAACATTGTGAGGCGGTCACAATTTGGATTCATTTTTGCATTAAAAGTATTTGGTTAGGCTTAAAAAAAAACATAATGTCATTCAAAAAAAGTTACGATGTAAACTTGTACATAACTTTTAAAAAGTAAACAGTGACTTTTTTTTCACATCAACAGAGGTCTTCTGGCTGAAAGTCCTGTTTAATCATTTAACCACCCCAAGCTCACCTACATATGTGGGCTTTGTCGCTCTTTACTACGGCCTCTAAAGGGTCGCACCAGTAGGTTCATTCGGCCCCTACTAGTCCATGTACAACATTTTGCATACATGTGATGATAAACTCCCACTCAATAGTGTCATAACAGTTAAATCAGGAAGTTTTACACCGAGTCACATGCAGGAACTTTTCCTTAGCTGGGTGCAATGACCTCCTGGATATTCCGCTGGCTGGAAACCTCGTGACAATGACAATAAACCCCAACTTGTTTGTGCAATTTTTGTGTAATGTGGCTAGGCTTGCTGTTTCCCCCTGCTTCCCATTCTTTATGTGAAGCTAAGCTAACAAGCTGCTGGCTGTAGCTTCATACTTATGGTACAAACATGACAGTCGGCTAAAATGAAAACTATTCATTTAAAGAAACAGAAATCTCAGAAACAGATACCTCAGGGATTAAAAGCAAAAATGAGAGTGAGGTTATATATATTTTTAGTAATTTGGTTGACCTGATCTTTAATGTGTTCCCATGCAGCTTTAAAACTTCAGCCACAATAGTGACAGTGTGACCATGGGAGATGCCTGGTGGCAGTAAGGCAGTGGGACAAGTGATATAACATTAATCCCTTTGTCTGTTTCTATCTCTCTGTGTGTGAATGTGTACATTTATGCACGGCACCGTGGGGAAGCCTGGGAAGGGAAACAAAATGATTACCCCTTCTCCGAAAACCACCCACTGTTCCCCGAAAAAATATGCAGTTGCACATTCAGCACGAAACCAAGGCAATAAAGGGGAGGACCTCAGAGTTTGTCAGCTCACTTTGAAAGTTTCAATCAACGCACCAAGTCTGACGTGTCTTTTGTCACTTTTTCACAAACACAAGAAAGAGGAGGAAACACAAAATCTCATGACCATCACATGCAAAAGGAAGCAGGTATGGAAACCTGTTTCATTCTGAATAAGATCATTGAAAAAGGTCACAAGGACAAAGGTCACACACACCATTAATTCATAAACTCCTCAGGCCTCCATCAAAAACACATCAGGTGTAATATAATATGTACAGAACATGGAATAATAAAGTTTCATGGAGAAAGGTTGAGGTGAAATCCCTCTGACAGAGAAACAGCCTGACTCATATCACTAAACTATTTCAAAATAAGCCATGGAAAACAGCCGTGTGTAAACCTGTCATGGTTAAATATCGCTCTTTACATTCACACATGCACACTGTGAAAACAGATAGTGGGAGTACATTGTGTAAACTCTGAGTATACTGCTGTGTCACTGCACCCACACATGAAATGCACTGGTTTAGGTCGACTTTTAGTGTCCATGGAGAGATTACTGTAATAACGGAGTGATGGCTTCCTTCTGAAACAGGAGGGAAGTTGTCATGAATGACATGCACACATCTGGGAAGCTGAGGCTGTTTTTAGACTGCTGGGCCAGATGATAAAAGCAACTACTGACAGATAACCAATGATAAACTACATTGCCGCTTATTTCATAGTCAATTTATATCCACCTTCCACTTTGGAAACTTTGAAACGTTTAAAGATATAAACTGGCTTTGATATTAAAAGTGAGATGAGAGGTTTAATACCAATCTCATGTCTGTATACTAAATATGGAGCTAGAACTGGGAGGAGAACTGGAAATAGCTTGATCCCAGGCTGCTATTATTTCATAACTAATGCTGTTATCTCAAGATCACAAGTTTATTATTGTTTACCTCCAGAAAACTACCTTTGCTCTCTTGCAACAATAAAATAATTAACCCATTATCACAGAAGAACAAAAGGTAGTTTCCTCTTATTACTCATAAACGTTTATAGAGATTAGGAGTGCTACCACAGCGTGTATGGATGGTGTTCTGACAGCTGTAGAGACTGATTTAACCTGAAAATGTCAGATCATACCCAATAATGATCAATGCATCAGACTGTACATCAATCAAGGTCAAACGCAGACATTGCAATTTGTCTTACTGTCAGAGAAAACACTCATCAGTCCTCATCATTTACAGCAGCTCTGTTTGGGATTTAGTGGCATCTAGTGGTGAGGTTGCAGATGACACCTGACCCGCCCCCCCCCCCCTCACCTCACCTTCCTCTTCCAAGCCTGTAAGAGAATCTAAATTAGCCATGAAATTAGCACAAAAAAAACTTGAAAGGTCCTCTCTAAAGCCGTTGTTTGTTTTGTCCCTTCTGAGCTCCTGTAGAAACATGGCGGTACAACATGGCGGGCTCCGTGGAGGAGGACCAGCTCACTGTGTAAACATGCAAGGCTCATTGTGAGGTAAAAAAAAAACCCACGATGATTTCAGGTGATTATACACGAATAAAAACATGATTAACTTTCAGCTGCTGGTATGTTGTAAATAAATCTTTCCTCTTGTCAGGGATTGTTCCATTTTCATTTTACAACATACAGTAGCTGCATTTCAAATGGCATACTATTTCTTTTTACTTTTAGTATGTACTGCAGCTACAAAGTACATACTGTTGAATGGAGTGTGTGTACAATTGGGACATGCTACTTCATAAAAATGCGCCTTGAACTTTGACCCTCTTGGTCCTATCCGTCATGATTGTAGCGCGATATGTGAAGTAAAAAGACAAAAGAATGCGATTTGGAAGAAGTATGCTTTTATTTAATGCCTCTTCATCTTCATCTTCTCCTTCTCCTTCTTCCTTTTGAGTTGCAACCAGGTTGAACATTACGAGTACCCTTCCTTTTAAGGCCTGTTCTTCTTCTTCTTCTCCTCCTCCTTGTTTTTGTTCTTCTTCTTCTTGTTCTTCTTGTTCTTGTTCTTGTTCTTCTTGTTCTTGTTCTTGTTCTTCTTCTTCTTCTTCTTCTTCTTCTTCTTCTTCTTCTTCTTCTTCTTCTTCTTCTTCTTCTTCTTCTTCTCCTCCTCCTTGTTCTTCTTCTTCTTCTTCTTCTCCTTCTATTTCCATTTGTAGGCGGAGCGTCATCGCCAACTCTCTCGGTGGCTCAGTCGATGTGATGTATCTTCCGCCACGCAAAGGATTGTGGGTCAGCACAGCTCGAGTAGCATGCTGGCCTCCATACTGCAAAATACGGCCGGATGTGGCAGGACATCTTGGTACTTTTGGCATACTACGTTTAACATACGATACTAAATATTTTTCTGGCATACTAAATAGTATGGCAGTATGGATATTGGAACGTACATGATAACACTTTTAATAAAAGTTAAAGGTGTCTGTCGAGATGCCGTGGGTGTCCCTATGTTCAGTGGGACCGGCTGGCAAGTCTCAAACCAAACAAAAACATCTGCCGTTTGTCTTCTCGCGATAAGAGGATAGTGAATGAACTCGTTATCATGAGAGAACAGGCTTTGTTTTCTCAAGATAACAAAGTAATCAGCTCGTGATCTCCAGCTAAACAACATTAAAGAAATAGCTGCTTCCGTAGCTCATATCAGTGAGAGCAGGAACCTCTTTTAACAAAAACTAAACGTTAGAACCATTAAATTGACATAACTGCTCAGCTGTTTCTCAAAGTGCAAGGTGAAATTGGCCATTCACGAAAACGGGAATGTTTGATGAGTTTATATCAGCTGACCGTGTTGGTTTCAGGCCAGCAGGGTGTGAAGCCTCCTGGGACACTTATTTGACTCGGATAGCTGTGGTACTTTATCAGTATGCAGACAGAGGGCAATGTACAGCACTTGACACTGAAGTGGCGTCAGTGCTTTCTCAGTGGTTAGTCTCCATAGCAACCTGCAGTAAATATAAGGCAAGTGGAGACAGGAGTACTTGCATAGCTTTCCAAAAAGAAAAGAAAAGTGGAAGTCCCAGTATTTCCCATGTGGGGTAAATATCCGACCAAATATAAACACAAGCACGCAATCTTGGCAACAGGAGAAAAACAAAACAGAGCTGCGAGAACAGTTTGTCCCAAGATCCCTCCTTAAGATACTCGGCCGACATGAAAGAATGTTTGGAATTGAAAGGAAATGCAGAGATGGTGCATGCTTGTCCGACTGACGTTTGTCTGATATGACGCATGTTCACACACTTCTTGTGACATCACAGCCCTGCAGGGTGTGTAGATGTGTGTGTGTGTGTTTGGTTTAGTGTAATCCAGTATTGCCCCACACAGAGGTGCGAATGCTTGGAGACCGTTGCTATGTTTTCACCCAGCCTACCTTTCACAGTGTAAACAGGTGATCCTGGGATTTTTTTATGTGAAATGTCAGGGGAGCAGACACAGGTCACTCTGTCACGTACTGTGCACGCAAGTTATTCAACAGAGGAATTTCCTCTTTGAGACTTGCCTGGGACAGTTTGAACAGTGACAATTTCAGCCCCCCCCCAAAAAAAAGATCCTAAAGAAATCACAACAGACGAGGAACATATTAGAAATTCCTCCCAAAAGTCTTAATAAAGTTCTTCATCCTCCGTGTGACTCCATGCAGTGTTTTCCAGGATCGAAGCGAGTCATGCAGGATTTCACCTCCTGAAGTGTGTTAAGCCTGTGCAATGTTAGATGGGTAAGTCCAGAACATCCTACGTGGAACATGCAAGTGTTGCTGTCATGAGGGAGTCTCCATGAGGAAACTTTAGAATCTTCTCCCCGCTCCTGTTCCTCCTCCTCTGCTCATCGTGTTCACTTTAAAACATGCTCTGAAAAACGTATGGAAATCCTGTCGTCTTCCTCTGTCTGACCTATGAGGAGATTTTTGACATTTTTACACCATATGCACTATTTTCTCACATTGATGTAAAGTAGGGACTGACTGATGCAGTATTTTTGGGGCCATTGTCGATATTACGGAATAAAAAAAATATTCCAATATCAATATATCTGATATTCTTTCTATATATAGATGTATAGTAAATACAGTATATGAACACTTTACTGGTTATGATCCACTTTTGACCATCGTGACAAAGATATGTAATAAAGGCAAGATATTACTGACATCAGAGCATTGAAACAATAGATTTCACTGGGAGTAATTAGAAATATATATATATTTTTTAAAGCCACGAATGCAGCAATTAATTATAAATAACAATTTAAAAAAAAAAATAGAACAATTTCTATTTTACCCCTAAGCATGTTTTTCTGCATTAAGATAACATATCGGCACATATGGGCCAATATTTATGCCAATACAGACATAAGTTTGTGACAATTAATATTACCAGCCCAGACATCAGTTAGGCTCTATTGTAAAGATGTAATTTTTTTTTAAATGTTTACACTGCAGGGTTAAATGGACATCACCTTTTAGCAGGTCTGATTATAGCCATCATGTTCTGATGCTTATCAACTATTATGATACTATTAAAGTCTTTGACAACAACAATGAATCTGTATGTAGAATGAATAAAGTTGATCAAAAATACATAGTTGCAGGATGAATGTGCAGGTTTAAAAATATCTTTTAACTGTGGATTATTCTTTTCTCAACTGAATGCAAATTCTTCATAGTAACAGCACACAACCAACACATGAAATATATTCCATTTGAATGTGATGGAGATATAGATATAGATATAGATATGAAGTAAAAAAAAAAAGGATAAACTTGAGAAATTGGGACATCTATTGCGTGATAATGACAACCACAGAATTTAGGACAGACATACTGCATTTTAACACAACGTGGTTAGTGTAAGTGCAGACTGTGGTTCATTTTCAGGGTAAATTGTGAAATATAGGAAACTCGTCTCTTTTTACATTTGAATTTGTAAAAGAAAAAAAATTGAAGAAGCAATAGAAAGGAAAATATGCAGTGCTACTTTGGTTAGCCACTTACAACAGATAATTTCCCCAGAGCACAAGGGAATTATTGAAGAGCCAGTCAGAGGCTGTCTCCCTCATTCATGCTCATCACGTCTCATTCACTGAGATCAATAATGACATGTCCCCTAACCTACATCACAGGTGAAAATAGGTGTCTAATAGGAAACTACAAGTTTTCATTCTGAGTGGCTTTGGGGGGGGATTTTTCTCACAAAAGCACAGGCCGGTGTGATTTCCCTTTGCTTTTTCTAAGATAAGTCAATTGGAATTCCCCGCCGAGGCTCCGCCCAGCCGAGCGCACAAAACCCAGCGCGCCTCCCTCAGCTGCACGACTCTGCCCTGACCTTCGGAAGCAGACGGAGCTGTGTCTTATGACCGTTTGCGAAGTCAACATGGACGTGCACAGAGTATCTAACCACAATCAAATGGATTACAACTTGGACAACGTGGAGCCCAAACACGGGAAAATGGTGCCTTGCCACGAGGACCGTTTTGACAGCGGCCTGGATTCCTTAAAGGAGGACGAGCTGGTGAACGAGTTTGTGGAGCTGATCGTGGACAGGGGCCAGGATCACACGCAGGAATACGAGCCGTGGAGAACTGCAGTGACGGACGACGGTGACACGTAAGTGGAGTTTGTGTGCACTTTTATCCCTGCGATGGCGCATTTGGAACATTTCACTTTTCTGCGTAAATTTAAAAGGAGTTTTGCACCAGAGTGCAGCATCTGAATTTTAAATGCATTGCAATGATAAGATAATAAATACATAAATTTAAAAAAAAAGCTGCAAAAGTCCGCATGGAAATGTCGAAAGTTGCACAAAAATAAGTCGTGTACGTATGCGCATATAAAGTGTGTGTGTGTGTGTGTGTGTGTTGTGCGCGTGCGCGTGCTTTGGCTCAGAGTGCAGCCTGGGCGGTGCTAAAATCCGCTCTGCGCGTTCAGGAAAGTCCCTGGCTCACTGCCAGTAACTGATAAAGCATCAGATGTGTCAAGCCACAACTGGTGGAAATAACCCGACAAAACTCCATTCTTGCGAAACGCTCCACTGCGAAGGCTTTGTTCTCTCTTATTTGGCTGGAACCACTTCCTCCGTGCGTAATTTTTTTTAACAACACTATTTTGACTAACTCTCTTCTTTTTCTCTCCCCCCTCCCCACAGGCTGATCCATTTGGCCATCATTCATGAAGCCACTGAGCATGCTCAACAGATGATCAAGCTGTCCCACAATCACCCGTTCCTCAATGTACAGAACCACCAGAGACAGGTAATAACCAGGATCATTGATTATCAGATCAATACAATCCAATAACCTCCTTATTATACACACTAAATGTCCTTAAAGTGAAGATAACCCATGTTTATGAATGTGTCCTTCACAGACTGCCCTCCACCTAGCAGTGATCACAGAGCAGCCCCAGCTGGTGGATAGACTCCTGAACGCCGGTGCTGACCCGCTGCTGGCCGACGACAGCGGGAACACAGCTCTCCACATCGCCTGTAAAAAGGGCTCCCTCGCCTGCTTCGGCGTCATCACACAGAACTGCCAGCGCCACCTCACCTCCATCATCTCCTTCCCCAACTACAGTGGTAGGTACTGAGTTAGAGTAGCACCTGTAAAGACAGACACAGACTCTCATGTTTCACTTAAGCAGTTCTCGAACTGGGTTGTTTACCGAGTATTCCCTGGTTTTCCCCTCTTAGGACATAACTGTCTCCACTTGGCGTCCATCAACGGCTTTATTTCTCTGGTGGAAAACCTCGTTCAGCTCGGTGCAGACATCAACGCACAGGTAGGTGTCATTAACTCAGAAGTGTGTTTAGTTTTTTTGCAAAAAGAAGATCTAAAAATCAAAAGCCGAGTCACATGCAGGAAATTAATGTTACTTTCATGTTGTTTCTTGTAGGAACAATGCAGCGGTCGGACGGCGCTCCACCTGGCCGTGGATCTCCAGAACCCCACGCTGGTGTGCCGCCTCCTCGACCTCGGTGCCGACGTGAACTGCTTGAACTACGGCGGCTTCACGGCGTACCACCTCACCTACGGGCGGCAGAACGATGTGATCCGCTGCCGGCTGTACGAGAGGACGGCCCTGGAGCTGAGGGAGCTGCCCGACAGCGAATCAGACGAGAGCGATATGGAGGATCTGGACATGTCGGAAGATGAGGTCAGTATCTGGTCCAGAACAGTAACATTTCATATAATCGTATATGATCTTGAAAGTATGAGTCCCTAATATATATATATTTTTTTTCTGTCCTCCAGCTTTACGACGACATAAAGTTCGGAAAGTAAAAAAGAACCACCCTTCTAACGGTGGTGTGAACGTCAAGCTGCTACTGGGTGCGCCAGGCCGCGGCCCCTCCAACAGGGGACAAAACCAGTCCACGTCCCTCCGTCCAAGGTCCAAGTCCACAGGTGCTGGCCCTGGGGTCGCATACAAGAATGAAGATGGAGTCCAGTCTGGTCGAGTTCGGTCAAGATCACTGAAAGATCTGCACCAAGAAAACCAACAAATATCAAAGACCTCCGTTTGGTCTTTCTGTGCCTGTATAAATATATATGAATATGTATATACCAGCTATGTGTAAGATATTGTAAATATAGAGATATTATTTTTGTACTTGTACATGTGTGTGAATTCAAACACTATTAAGACAAATGTTCAAAATAAAAAAGAAGTTTATGAATATAAGGAGCTGTGACTGCTGTGTTTCCTGTACCCAGTTGAATTTCGGGATGATTGTTTCGTGTTCTTTACACACCGTAAAACAAGCATCATTTCACTCTTACTCAGCGTGATGAGGCACATTTGTCCACCCCAGACTTGTGAAAGATACACAGACATAAAAAAAAAAAAAGGATCACACTTAGGCGCTTGGAACCGAATGGGATTTCCTTTGTTGGGCGAGGTCACCGGGTCTCTGAGTCACGGCGCTGAAAACTCCCCGGGCGGCACAAGAAGAACATAATGTGCTTTAAATATTCCGCCCTGTCCTGGAACTACTGCCGAGTAGCAGCTCTGTGCTGGAACTGCTGGGTAAGAAAGGAAAGAAGTTTTTTTTTTTTTTTACAAATATGGAAAATGTGCCAAGAGTTGGATTACCCTTAGTGCTGTGTCATCGTCACCAGGAAACTCTGCGGCAGTCTGGCAAATACAAGATTTCCTTGTCAACTGATGGACACACACTTAAATGGGGAATTTTTTACAGGAAGGAATCGCCTGAAGTAACTGGCATTATTTACGATGTTTCCTCCGTATGAAGTAAACCTGGAGGAAACACTTGACACAGAAAATCACAGGAAGAGTTCCCATTGACAGAATAGAGACGTAAGCAACAAAAACAAAAAGCCCCAAAGATTCTTACTGTATTCCAGGATGTGGAAAAACATCATTTGTAACTGTATTTCCATGTCTGATTTAGCAATCGCTGGAAAAAGAGAGAAGTGCAGGAGACAAAACAGTGATGTCATGAGACCGAGGATGACGAGTTGATGACACATTCGCATCATTTCTGATCATGCCGATGACAGCTAAGCATTCAAGTCAAAGACCCCGTCAGCATCAACGAGGAATCTAAGTTTCCCGTCCGACACACCCTTATCTCACAAAACCGTTCTAAATTATAAAGGCCAACACATTTTCCCCTTTGCAGAGAGAAACTATTTATGTTGCATGACATTTCCGCCGAGTTGATATTTCTGACAAAGAAAAGCCAAAAAGGTAGCAAGAATGAGGTCAAATCAGGTCTACACTACTCTGTAGTGGAGTAAAATAACCTTCGTGCAGCATCTAGTCAGTCATGTGACTTTAGTGCACTTCGGCGCCACAAACAGGAAGCTCAGAGGTCGAGTTCGTTTTCCCAGAAACATTTCCTCCCCGCTGATAAACTGAGCTGATAAAACAGAACCCAGGAGATATAAAGCTTTGTGTTACAGTAGATTGTTTTGTAAAAAATAAATAGGAAAAAATTAATAGCACCAATGTCCGTTTTACTCCAAAAACTTGTTTTATTGTTGAATGAAACAGTGGGGTAAATGTACAGCAAACAAAGATAACACCAGCCTCCATCTGGGACCTGCATATCCCATCATGCTCTAACTCAGTCTAACAGGGGAGACGTCTCTGCTCGCTCAGTCCCGTTCTGCCAGGGCCATCAGGTGGGTGTCCACTTCAGTCTCTGTCAGAATCCTGCACAAAGTAAACATGGACGGACTCTTGATGAACAAAATCTATTTGAACTAGAACCAGACTGAAATATTAGCCGGATGATTTTATCCTCACATATCTTGGCTTGATATGAAAGCCTTTTTTTTTTTTTTTTTTTTTACAGAACACAATGCTGCAAAAGATGCTAATGATGAATGAGCTATTAATAGTTCATAAATTCCCAGTGAAGTTTCAGTGTGCACTGATGACCGTGTGGACATTAAATTGGAAAATATCCTGCAGCCGTTACTGATCTTTGTCACAAGGGTCAAAAGTGTTTGATAACCACATTTGAGGGATCATTGCAAAAGAAATGTGTGTTCATATATATTGTATTTAAGTAATATTTATAAGCTGAGATATTAATATAGTTATTTGTTTTACTCCCCAGTATTATTAGTGGCGCCAAAAATCCAGAATCAGACAGGCTGGAATTTTAAGGCTAAATTAAGCTTTAAGGGTTCGTAAATAAACTGATAACTTTACTGACTGAAGTTGAATTACATCAAAGATGCCTGAAAGAACTTCTGCTTCCATCTGCTGTCATTTGAGTATTCAATGCTTTTTCTTGCCATTGGTGATTTTCACTGAATATCTTTTGAGTTGTGGACTGTTCAAAACCGGACGGGCGTTTCCAAGGTTATATTTGTAACATTTTGTTTGATTTACTTCATTAATCAAGACAATAATCAGCAGATTATTCAAGATTCAAAATGATGGTTATTAGCAGCCCGAACCCAAACATGTTACAGTAGGAATGAGCATCACCGTCATCAGGTCACTTCACCAACATGTTTGCTGAAATTGTACCTCAAAGAATTTTGGACAAACATGACTCTAAATATGAGCAGCAATGTCTACAACTGCAGCAAGTGTTCAGCTCATCGTAAAAGGGCAACAACTAAAAAAACAAACAAACAAACAAACAAACAAAAAAACAACAACTCTTTGCCGAATCATCATATGCTGTCGATTTTTTTTACCTGAACTTGGCGTCCTGTGTCGTGACGACGCCCACCTCGAGCTCAGAGGGCTTGAAGTCGATGGAGAGTACGGTTGTCAGACAAGAGATCGCCGTCTAAAGGTGAGAAAGAGCGGAAGAAAAACAATCACTTAATAATCAACATCTATTGCAGTTTACCTGCTTATTACGTCGCATAAAAGGAACATAATTATAGGTGTTCAATGTCGCTTAATCACTTTTTTTTTTCTCCGAGTGAAGAAATAAAATGTTCACCGCTCTCTTGATACGGTTAAAATTCATTTACATTTTTGTGCTTGAAAGCGCTTGAAGATCCAATAATCTCTGAAGCACGTCGAGCAACAGAGCCAACAAAAATAAATGGAAAGGTCAAAGTTGTCATCTTCACATTGAGGGTGTATTAATTGTTTCATAACGTCAACTTGGAGCCTTGTTTTGCGTCACATGTTAATACAAACTCAACACTTCTTGTATCCGTTTCAAAATAAAAGCTCGCTCGCTTTTCAGGAGACAGAAGCCATTGATTTCTTAACAAGGCTTTTAATGTGAAATCAGACACATTTTAGATGAGTAATCCAGAACAACCTATAGAAATAGCAGCGTTATATTGTAGACTATTAATTTAAAGAGATGAAAACTATTGCCCATCATGAGTAAACTTGCATGGTGGTTACATAATTTTAGAAAGAGCAACTTAACCCTGCACGCGCCTGTGTGTACATTCATGCATCACGGGACAACAAGTGGCACCACACCCCTGAGCACAGTATAAATACCTGGAAACCACCGTGAGTCCTGCAGAGCACTTTCACATGTGTGTTCCTTCTTTATCAACCTGTGCAACATCAGCAAATCAAGGTTGTTCTCTTTTTTTATACCTCAATAGTTTGTTCAAAGGTCCAGTCCAGTTTCTTTTTCACTTTCTTCTCCAGGAAGCTGGTGGCTTCTGTCTGCTTCACTCCGGCGGCGGTGGCCTTGAAGCCGCAGTAGTAGCCGGCCGGGTCGCATTTGTACACCTGGGGGCCGCTCTCGTCGTCGATGCCGATCACGATCATACCTGCAGGTTCACGGGCGGCACAGAGGACAATGAGAGGGACGCTCCGCTGCGCCGGGAGATGTGCCGTCACGAGAAATGAATGAATGCACTCACAGCAGCCGAGTGGTCGCATCTCAGCGTTCTGCGTGTAGACTTGCGAGATGTCAGCGATTCTCTTACACAGCATGTCCACTGGAATCTCATAACCGTACTTGTACTGCCAGTTGGCCGCCTCGTAGCGAGCTCGCTGGACTTGAGACCTGCTGTCAGCTGTTAGAGGGACAAAGCAAAAAGAAAAAAAAAGAAAAAAAGTTTTGATTTGTTTCAAAGCGGTTGCTGATACTTTCACTAGTACTTCAACTCTCTAGTGCACTGTTTTAAATGACGTATGCAGAAAATAAAATTACAATTGTCTGGAAAGAGGAACCTTCAGCCACAGTAAATGCTGGGAATGAGAAGAACACAGATGTCAAATGACCTGAAAAGCTCACCAATTTTACCTAAAAAAAAAATCCCCCTAAATTTAGCGTTCACGTGCACCACAATGGTGACGACCAGATCACAGTTGTGCACAATAACTCAAACAGAATCTAACGGAATCCTTTAGAAAATGTTCCAGTAATAGAAAGTGAAGGGAGTTGCTCACTAGACAAATAAATAAAGCAATAAACTAAAGGGACTTTTATGGTTTTAATTTGTATTGTAATTTCACTATTCAAATATAGGATTACAAAAATAGATAGAAAAACTGGCGCCTTTTTAACCCTAAAAACAATCGAGATAATTGTATGTCATTTTCTTACCCGTCATCCCAGACATTACACATCCAATATTATCTGTTATTCTGAAAAGGTGCGTCACTGTGGCGGCATCCAGGAGCTTGTCCTGGTTCGAGGCAGAAACAAACAAAGAATGAATGTGCAATAGCGGTTTCATCATTTGATTACAAAACTGTATCCAAAACATTTACTTGACATTTCTGATTATTCAGTGCCTAAAATATTCAACCAATCACAATCAACTAAAATGCAAGAAAATACAATGAAATGTCTACTCGTCTCACTGGCAGCATTCAAAGACACAACTGCAGTATATTGCGATACTGCAAGCAAGGTGACATATTGACATTTTTTAAATGTCATTTTAGGAATAGTATCACAAAACCATATGCACAAAATTGGAATAAAAGGTTTTTAAAAGCAAGCAGGTCAGAGGGATCTGCATTTTCAACATCACAGCACTACTTATTCAATCTGAGCAAAGGAATTTCATGTATACTATTTTATTTTTGAATTAAATTTTTTTTATTATTAAGTGCCTCATTGAGAATCTAAACAGTACCACAAAACATGATATTGCAATACTCAAGTGAAACAAGATTTGTTTTAATACCCCTACCAGCTAGGACAAAAGTATGAAAATATGAACTGATTCAATACATTATCTATTTTATCAAATGGTATAAAATGAAAACAAGTCTTTTAACTGCTGGTTATAACAAGTAAAGAATGTAAGATTGTACTTTTAAAACTTAATAAAAGATCCTTAAATCTATCATGTGAATTCTTTACCCAGATTAGATGATAACTTTGTGACAGAGAAACATGAGGTTCACTGAAGTAAAATGTTTAAAAGATTTCAATCTGATTACGAATACAGGATAAAAATAAAAACCCACAATTATTCACTAATGAATGAATCATATCGAACTGCACTGACATAACACTTATTAAACAATTCAATATGTACAGAGCATAATGGGGAAAAAAAAAAAAAAAAAACATTTCACGTCTCCATCACATACGGTGTGCAGCGGAGGGGAGCCGGTGTTTTCAGTGCAGGTGGATGCATCTTGTGAGTCTCCATGACGACCTGCCGCCACTATTACAGCAACCTGACATCAAACTCACCGGTACTTTTTTCTGTGTTACAACAACTGCACAGTCCTTCCCCCGGACCGCTACTGATGTGAGTCCACCTTGGTTTATGGCCTTGAAAGCATATTCTACAAAAGAAGACAACAACAACAAAAAATAATCAGGGGAGAGGTCTTTAAAAATGTTCACGTGACAACAACAATGAATGTTTGGAAATGAACACAACGGACAAAGGCAGCGTTCATTCACTCATTCGTCTCAGCGGGAAATCTGGAGCAAAGAGCTGTTGTCAGGTGTCGTCTGATCGGTCTGATGATCCTGAATTAAATCAGAATCTGACGTTTGTCAGAAACATTGCATCCAAAGTAGGAAATGCTAAATGAATAGTTTATAAAAGCTGTGCATCTGGGAATACTCTCTGAATTGCAGTCAATCTGCAAACATGTATTGTTTACTGTTGGAGGAGGAACGAGAGGATGTCTCTCTTGACTGTTATTGACCAGAAGACATTGTCGTCCAGTCCAGTTCAGTTCAGGAACAAACTCACAAACTGAACTGCTCATTTAAAATATTAAAGGATGGATTTTCCCCTTTAAGTTCAATCATTACTCGCAATTGCCGGTGAAGAAAGTACACAGAAGTTCTGCCACTGAGACCAAATGCTAATATCTATTATAATAAATATATAATTTAAAAAAAAAATGACACTAACTTTGAAAATAAACGACTCGGTAGCAAACAGACAGTGAATCAGCTTGTCTGCAATGCTAACCATGCTAAGTAGCCTAATAGCCACCTAGCTATTTTGATTCACTCCGTTTTGTTTGATGGAGCTATCAGGAAAAGTAGACCCAAAAAAAAAATTAAAAAAAAAGGACACCTGGCACACCGCCTGCGGTGGGAATATACGAGACTGCTTTCGTTTTGGCGGGGTGTCATTTTCCCGCAAGAAGCCAAGCGACGCGAACCATGACAGAGCATTTAGCCAGCTAGCAAACACGCGAGCCGGCTTTTGCGTTGAACTTCCGCTCAATACTGACCGACTTGGTAGAGTCTGCCTTCGGGGGAGAAGATGGTAATGTGTCGGTCGAACCCTGCACTCGAGCCTCGAGACATTTTAACAACGTAAAATTGGCCGAGAAGTTCGTCCAAATGAATATCCGAGCAAGATTTTACTTCATGCACAATATATCGACTCCGGAAGTTGAACTGACGGGGACGCGAACTACATCCGGTGCGAAGGGGTGACACGTGACCGCGTGACGCGGTGTTGTGTGTTTCTAGTTTCTGGCAAAGAAACTATTTACTACAAGTATTATAATTGAGTACAATCATGCTTCTACTTACGTTATGTTTTTATCACTTCTATAATACTGGATGTGCACAAGTTTTAACTTGTAAACAAAGTAGTTAGAATTCGCGACACCTTGACAAGCTTCAGCATTAAAATACACTTTACACATGATTGGTAAGAGCAGTTCTGTAGTACAATATTGAATAATAATCACCAAAGGGAACGTCGAAGTCCCCATAGTTAGGACTAAAATTGAAGTATTTCTAACAATTTTTAATGCAGAACATTTCTCAGTAAAGAACATTAATGAGCTGAGTTACGAAAAGCCGACTTCCTCCATCATGCTTCTGATAGAGGTAAATTGTAAGATGGTGCTTTTGTGGCAATGTATATGAAATCAAATGGAACAGTAAAAAGAAAGCACAAATAGGCACAGGTGCAGTAAATGATACTGATTATCCAGTTCTCTGACCCTGGTATTGTGCACATTGACCAATGACACTTGGATTATCCTAAACCATTTTTAACACGGAGGCTTTGGTTGGTTAAAAAAATGATGGTATTTCTTAATTTTAATTAGAATTGCTAACAAATATACTTTAATGTTTCAGTAGTTTGCTGGACAGGAGCTGTAAAACATGGTGAAATCCAATTGACTGTGATTGGCCTCAACAATACTTGTTCAGATCCACCTCTAACTAATCCAAAAATAATCTATAAGGATTCAAGTTAATAGAGCTTCTTTTTAAAAGGTTAAAAATGGAGTTTTACCAATCTATGTCACCCTCATCAAATATGTAAGTCAAGTTTATGGCCTGTTCTACTCTGGGAAATCCAACGATTCAGTTCTCCTTTAATTGTGATAATTCTGCACCGGATCATTGGACAATGTCTTGTTGCTATATATTGTATTGTGTAACAATTCCGCTTCCTTTCACCTGCTCTGGACACCAACATCATTTCTGCTCGACCTGCGTTTAAAATCTGAAACCGTAACATTGTATTGCTGCAACAAACTGAAAATAGATTAACATTATGACACCACAGATTTACTTTTCTCGATCACATTACAAGCCAAGTTGAAAATGATGCCATGATGTACTATTAAAGGAACATGCTGAAGCACATTTTTTTCATTTCACGTGTTAGACCTCTGGTAAATACCCACATCCCATTTCCTTGTTCCTGATGAAAACAGCAAACATACATGTGTCATTTGGGATTTTCCCTCCGTTCCCCAGGTAATTCATACAGCTGAACAGAGGATGTTTGCTTCCGCTTTATAAGTTACTAACGCATCCAGATAATGACTCATAAGGCTACTAGATGTGGTGAGCAGAAGTTTAATCTACGACGGCACGAAGTGTTCTCTTATAAAATTGTATGATTATAGTATGATATCGAAAAGTCCCTATCTTGGGTTGCAATGCAATTTTCCTCTTATAAAAACGGTTTTAACATGTGAATCACATTTCTGAATTGTGACTCAATCACACTCCATTTATGGAGTAATTGTATTGGAGTAGATGTATTGGAGTATCTGTAATTAAACGACAAACAGTTAATCATCTTATTTCATGCAAAATCCAGTATTGCAAAAAGGCAGTCTGATCCTGCACAACCACACATGTTTTTTTCTCCCCAGACAATACTGCAGAAAGATAAAGATTGATTTTGCAACACCAAAATGTACATTTCTGAGAAAGGTGAAAACATCCTACAGTCATTGTTGCAGTGATAGTTTTACATGAAGACATACAGGTTCTAAAAATATTAATCTACCAAATAATAATAATAATAATAATAATAATAATAATGGTGCTTGCTTTAGTTTCAATATTTCTGCATAAATATGACATCATCAGATTTGCACCCAAGTCCTAAAAATAGATAAAGAGAAGCCAATTAAACAAATTGACTAAAAGTATTTTGTGTGGTCATTTATTTATTGACTAAAATGGTCTGTCAGTGGCAAACGTATGTGAACCTCCAGCAGGTAATTTAAGGTAAAATTAAAAAATAGGGATATCTTTTCTGTCAACGGTTTGATAATTAGGTTTGAGTGGGAGACCTGTTTTATTGAAAGAACACATGCTTCACAACAGACGTTGTGGTGGTGTTCACGGACAGAGGTGCTTTCGGAGGACCTCAGAAAAATAGTTGTTGATGCTCATCAGTCTGGAGAAGATGAGAGAACCATCTTTAAAGAGTTTGGACGCCCCCAATCCAGACAATAAGACAGATTGTGTATAATTGGAGGAAATTAAAGGCCACTGTTATCCTCCCCCGGAGTGGTTGAGCAACAAAGATCATTACAAGAAGACGGTGTGGAATATGAGTTCACAAAAGGGGACTTCTGAGGAACTAATGACCTCCCTTACATCAACAAAAGGGCATGTTCAGGAGTCCATCATTAAGAGAACGCTGAACAACAATGGTGTGAATGGCAGGGTGGAAAGGAGAAAGCCACTGCTCTCCAAAAAGAGCATTGCTTCCTGTCTAAAGTTCAAAAAAGATTGCGTGGAAAAATTCGGAAGGTTTAACAAAAATATTTTGTGGACGGATGTAACCAAAATAGAACATTTTGGTTGAAATGAGGAGTGTTATGTTTGGAAAAAAGAAAACACTGCGTTGAAGCAGAAGAACCTTAATTGATCTGTGAAACACACTGAAGTATCACGGTTTTAGGTTTGAATTCTGAATTATACCATTGAAATTTGATGGAAGTGTTTAGACATGTGTCACTGACCTGAATCTCAAGAAAGTCTGTCATCCAAAAAGAACAACAGCCCAAAGCACTCAAGCCGTTCTATTAGTCACAAAAGAGTGAAATTAATGTTTTGGAATTTCTGAGTCTAATCCAATAGAAATGTTGTGGAAAGCCCTTAAGCGATCAGTTAATGTGAGGAACCCGCAACCTTTTTCTTTACAGAGGAATGAGCTAAAATTCTTCAAGCTGATGTGCCGGACTGATCAACTGTTACCAGAAATTATTCAGTTGCAGTTATTTCTGCATAATTCAGTCACACCTGATACTGAAAGGAAAGGTTCACATACTTTTTCCACTGACATATGTAATATCAGATCATTTTCCTCAATACATAAATGACCAAGTATAACTTTTGTATCTCATTTGTTTAATTAGCTTCTATCTTTAAGGACTTGTGTGGAAATCTGGTGATGTTATAGTTTATATTAATGCAGAAATATAGAAACTTCTAAGGCCTAATTGCCATATTTAATAAAGAAGTGTAATAGCATGACTCCAGGTGATGATGTGAGAGTGTCTTCACCTCGACAGCACCCCCCGCCCACCGACACACATACATAGATGCCCCTCAGTCCTGAAACCTCTCACTTTCCTCCATGTTTCCTGTCCTCTTCCCCACCTCTGTTCTCTATCTTCTTGCTTCTGTTCTCACTCTATGAAAGCACGGCTCATTCGTTGCATCTGCAATACTGTTTTAGAAACCAGAAAGACCCCCCCACCCCAGCTCCCACCAGAAGAGGCGGGGGCTGGGGGGATCTCCACCATCTATGAATATTTTCACATCACAAAGCCACAGTCTCCCTCATGTTTTCCGAGCACAGAAATTCAGATGTGAGGCAAGGAGGGAAATGTTGAGGCCTTTTGTAGAAAATGCTGACAATCTACGATGAATTAAACATGAAAAGTTTTGACTCATTTTGTATAAAATTCCAGATACATTTCTCTGAAACTATCGATTGCTTGTGAGTTTGTTTTCTGAGCAGATTCTATAAAGTGTTTACTCTGAAAAAGCATGAAAAGAAAAAGCAGGCAATAATTTGCCTCCAAAAACCCAAGATATTTATCATATTTCATTGCATGCGATAGGCACTCAATTTCTGAAAATGCAGCTTATCGAAAGAACAGTGAACCACTGAGTGAGGCAAGGATGATATACGTCTTTTGAGTGTGCGTGTGATGATACTTCCTTTCAGCACCAAACATCTTCTGTAGAATTTGTTTGTCGTTCTTCGTAAGTTATCTGATGGTTGGTCGTGTTGCGAAACTGCTCGGGTGGCTGCAGAGTAGCCTCAAGGTGTGCTGCAATTAGTTGTGTTATGCAAGTTTGGAAATGCTTAAGGTATTAGACTGAGATGTAATTAATAGATTTTTGTGTGTTTGCAGTTAGATGGCAGAGTGTGTGCATCTCTTGGGTGTAATGACACTGGCGCTTAAAACTAAACCACGTAGATTAACATGTACAGTATGCAGAAGGTGTGGTTTTTGGGAGAGATTATAAACTCTGCAGCACTGAACAGATGTCAGGCTAAAATAAAAAAAAATATTATTTCATGAATAAAACCAACACTGATCCCCTGATCTCATGTAAGAAATTATTGTATTGCTGCTATAACTTTACTGAATTAAAAAATACTACTGACACACAAAGCACAAATAAAAATGTTTTATATTTTTCTTCTGAATGTGTGTTCACTCCAGTATCAATGAGTTGTTCAGCTGACAACTATGCTAATTCACTTTTGTTGACAGAATCACTTGCCAAAGCTGCTGGTGTTTATTTTTTGGCATGTCTTCCACTCATGCACTCGTAAGTTTAATAATCCTATCTTCACATTCCCCGCCTTGCTGATCTGATGATGTTCCACATTAAAAACTGGATGTATCAACACCCACTGAGACTGGAAAGCAGCGGACGCAAAACCTACTTACTTTAAATGGAAAGCAAAACACAGCTCAGTTCACACAGAGCACAGCAGTTAGTACAAGGCTTGTTTTGCAGTTGCCTTATTAATGAAAATCAAATGCGTAGAAATGTAGTGCACAAATGTTATTGACCTCTGGAGCTCTAATTGGTCCCTGTGTTGGTTTATATGGATGATGACAAGGTTGTTTGTCACGTTTCTGTATTCAGACAGCAGAAACAGCAGATTTCCTGAAAGTGTTGCCTGTGAAAGCTCTTAGCTGGGAAGTGGAACGTCCACCGACATGTTTATTGAGAATCCACCAAGCCCGCCTCAGTAATCTGCATAGTAAGATCTGATCTGGAGGCAGATTCTGAAACACTTTTTAATATCAGGTGTAAATGCAAAGGCCTGTAGATTTGGTGTCACTATTCATGTAATGTGTTCATATAGGAAGTGTGGAATCGCTATAAAATACAGATGTAATGTTTCAAAGATTACATTTGTGTGAAGTTGAGGGACTTTGGAGAGACAGATACGAACGGTCAGCATTGATGCAGCAGATGTACTTGTAGTCCTTAGTAGGAGTCTAGTTCCAAAAACCCTGACTCTCCCTGCATTTCCCACAATGCAACACAGTAGCACGTGTAGATATCCCTGACTCACCCCTTTCAAGCCCCTAGTTTGTCTTACAGACTTTGTAATGAAGAGTTTTTTCCATTTTAAACTCAATTCTCCAGGAATGAAATTATGCTGTGAAGCTGTTTTGACGTGGTGAAAAAATTCCAGGTTTATCACTTGTTCTTCCCCACAAACAATTACTGGAAAATGAGTAGCTGTAAAACAGTGAGTACTTTTTCCTACCACCCCAAAATCAAACGACTCTTCTTAGTATTAGAATCTAATTAAATTGGTCCAAGAATATTTGGAAAGTCTAGGAGAGCCATTCATTTATTGGATTCTATCTGTTACATGTGTGCGGAGAGCCAACGGGAAGTCAGCCGGCTTAGCCAGCATAAATCTCAACTCGAGGACTCCAGTGAGCGGCTGTGTGAAGAAAGAAACAGTTAAGCCCACTGAACGTGGTGGGAAAAATATCATAATAACTTTAGAAAGCACCCTCCAGAGCCACACATTACTTTATACAATTGTGTCACTGAGTAATTTGTGCTCCTTTGGATGAATAAATTGCACCCTCTGTGTAACTTCTGTGGATTGTCCCTTTAGTGTTATACATATTGTATAGAACATGCTGTAAAGTTGAAATACTGGAGCCATTTTTGCTGCTCTGTCATCTAAACTGGTATTTAAGACTTTCCTGCTGCCAGAAAGCACTAACTTAAAGTACATAATGACATTGGTGTTACGGGGCCACGTTGCGCAGCATGAAGCGGCTTTTTATGTGATATGGTTGATGCATTAGAAACACTTATGCAGTGGACTCAAATACCTACAGCACAAAATTTGATTTTGAAGGGTTTAAGAAGGAAAACCTTGTACTTAAAAGTACTTAACTTTGATAATGTTGTGGCGTATTAGCTGTGCAGTTTGCTTAAACCAAAGATGAAGGCAAGAGCTGAACGCAAGCAGAATGCTGACAGTGTTTTCTGCTTTTAGGAAGAGACAGATGGGAAATTGTGCAATAAGTTGAAGAATTTATCACATTGGTTGAAAATGAAGTGAGCAAAGCATGTTATTTTAAAGCTGTGACCCACCGAAGGTTTCTTTTGTATAGTCTTTGGATAAAGGTAATTACGGTAAAGCTCTCAGTGTTTCAGTCTTTACTTTTTCCTCTAAAAAAAACTGTAAAGAAAACATTAAGAAGAGCTGAGGATTTTCTCATTTTCTGCTCTTTCTGAGTGAATCAAAAACAGGTGTCTGCGGTAACAATAGAGCCAGCATGGAAAGGTTTGAGGTACTGGGGTTGGGGGCGGGGGGATATCCGTGGTTTTAACCCACATATCCTACTATAAATGTCCCGTGAAAAAAAAAAACTTAAATAAACGGCACATGAAATCCCCGAGATAGACTCAACACACGTGACATTCACAGACTCTGAGGACATTTATTTCAAACTAAAAATACAATTATGCAAAGAAGCATGGTTGAATGTGAATGGGTGAGATCAGCAGACACACCTCTTCTTTGTCTTGAATACAACACAAAGATGTCCTGTAGGATGGATAGTTTGTATTAGACCATATTACTGGGCTTGTTATTTGCATGTTGCTACATCAGAGCTGAATGAATAGAATTAAAATGAAGGCCACAGAATAAACTGGACCTGAAGAAAAACCCAAACGAAAAAGAGTAACCTTAGCTTCACATTTTTCTAAGTCAGCCGCTCGAGGAAGTAAACATGTCTCACTCTGTGCCACAGGGCAGCAGGAAACCCAAAACCTCTTCTTCTTTTTCGAAGTTTCTCTGTCTTTTGAGCCCGAGACCCTTGCAGAGCGTCTCTGAGTACACACCGGCAGGCGTATCCAGACAGGCCTGAGCTATCAGGTTTTTCTGGTCGTCTTTGTCAGCCGTGCCTCACACCCGGCTCACCGTGACATCCTCTGCCGTCGACAACACCTCATGCACAGCCATCTCATTATTTGTACCTTTAACGTCCATCATTTGATAGCAGTATACAAACCAGACATGCGAGGATACAGTCTCAGGGTTTTCCTAACACGCTGGCTTGAGACCAACTGCCCTCCTCGCCCTCAGGCTTTGAAGCTGTTGAGCTTGATTCAGAAAACAAAAAGTGTAATGGGTCAAAATGTTGGCGCCAACTCCTATTTTCTTCACAATTAATTTAGTAATGGTAGAATGTTTTTTTATTTTATTTACAGAGGCAGATGATTTGAAGCAGTGTCAATTGATTTTTTTTTTGGGCAACTTTTAGACAGAAGACACTGTGAACATGATGTCTGAAGTTTGGTAGGTAACGTATCAGCAGACACAGCTCTGATGAGCTAGTCACTAACACTGCAGCGGATATGTTACTTGACCTGACTACATGTTACTATCAATCTGAGAATGATTAGCCTCAGGGGACAACATCCAGTTTTCACAGAAGGTAAAGTTTGGCTTTTACTTACATTGCAATGACGGATTGTCTCTAATTGGTCCGACCAGTGACGTGTCGCGGCCAAGCAGGCGCTCAAGTTTAGTTTCGGGGGTATCGCCTGATAGTGTTTTCCTCGATCCTTTAGGGTTCGTTTTCTCAGGAGTTGTGTTATGTTGTAAAATGTGTGTGTTGTGTAGTCTGCAAGACCACATTTAGAGAGTTTACACTCAGTTAACAAGCTAAATTGTCACGAGATGATAGATGCGGATCCTGAGGTCAACATGTCTTTAGTTCTGCACGTAGACCATTTACCTGCATCCACCCGACACTCAACTCGGACAACAGAAAGATATTATTAAAATATTATACTGTTCCTAATTGCTCTTACAAAAAACTGAAATCATCGGTGATTGTTTTAACAATTACAAAGCTAAGTAATTATTCTTTCAATTAAATATCCAGTTACTAGCATTATTACAACTCCTGGACGAGCTGCACCATCCTCCTCTAGTACTGTTCATAGTGTGACGTTAGCCTGTTCCTGTGAACAATCACAAGCGACTCCTTTCACCTTGTACGTTAATTCAGCTTTAAAGGCAAATTTTTAAAACTAACCAACAGCATTATGAAAGAAAATTTTGACATCAATGTGGCACTTGGTAAAACAAAGTTATTCTTAAAATGTAAAACTATAGAGATTTTCAGGCTGCGGCTGACACAAAGCGAGAACGATGATTTACGGAGTAATTCTGGAAGACAGCAGTTCCTGGTGGCTTCAGTAATAACAGAGAGAAGTCAGTAATCTCCTGATGGCTTAAGAAGAGAGGAAACACCCTGCTGCACTGCAGCAATGCCAACTGTACCATATGCAGCAGCGGCCAAACCAACTGTGCTTTTGGACCATTACATACATGATGATGAAAGAGAAAACATCCAACCACTATGTCAAAAACAAACAAGAACAATGGTTCTGTTGTGTTATCAAATATTGGGCAATCGTGCAAGCAGGACCACGGCTAGATGGACATGCTCGTGGCGGCGATGGAAGGGACACTGTGAAAGATCCAAGTCACCCAAAAGCATGACTCATTTTCAGCACACTACTTACTGTACGCCTGTAAAAATCCCCTCTCTCGCACGCTTATGCATTCATTAATTGAGTGTCCACACTGTCCGCAAATGGAAAACACGCTCTCATCGATCTTATTTGGTTATATTATGATAGTCAAACAGGATTAGGAATAAATAGCCACATTCAGCTGTAAATCACGCAGGGAATGGTGGGGGAATTTTGAACGAGAAAACTGTTCCCAAAAATGATACAGCCGATGTGACTACTTATCGAAAGCTTAGTCATGATGCTATTTTGTGTTGTGGCAAAACATGGAAATGTAAACAAATGATTTCAGGGATGAACCTTGACATTTTTCAAAATATTTTGAACACCTCAAGAAAACCCTTTGGTCTACTCCTCCGCCTCCCGTCTTTACTGCCTGTTCTTTCATGCTCCCCCACATTCCCGAAGTGAATTGCATCCAGGAAATCTAGCAGGGATATAAGCTTACATGCAATATCCTCAGTCGAGGAAGATTTATTGCTCGCTTGAGGGTAACGCTGGATCTTCAAAACTGTCCCACAACTGTAAATTTGACTTTCATTTCAGCTGTGAGATGTTATGAAGCACGCAGGAATGTGCTCACAGAGGACTGCTAGAGTGGAATTTTTGCTGGGAATTTCCCACCAGTGTGTGTGTTTGCACGAGTGCAGTGTGTGTCCAGCCTCATGTGAAGCGCCTGCTATTGCTGAGGGAGCATAAACAAGTCAAACTGACTCAGGTGCACGTCTACTTTTAAGAAGATAAACAAGTGTGTGGCAAGTAAGAGGTGCCAAAATGCCTCTTGATTGTATGTCAATGCTATTTCAGGGTCAATTATGCTCTATTGTTAGAAGCTAGTTCCCTGTTCAAGAGGACACGCTGTACTCTAAAAGTAACAACAAGCTACCCAGACATGCACAATTACTCATTTATACCCACAGACTTTATATAAAAGTGGACGTTGCTTCTGGGTCTGAAAAATGAGGCTGATGCAGAAATGCCTTAAGCACTAGAGGTCGTCTCCAAATAGCCTCTGGCGCCATAGACTCCCATTCAACTTCTCTCATACAAGTCGCAGTCAATACAATTTCTCCACGAGTTATCTCGGTGTTGTTAGCTAAAGTTACTCATTCGTTTTCTGTTGGTCCATCTGAAAATAATCCCATTAATTAATTACAAAAATAAGCTTCAAAAAGACATGTTTTTGGGGGCGTGTCTGTTTGATTGACAGGCCTGTGGTGCAGTCAGCTTACAGCTATCGCTGGGTGTAACGTAGTATCGTCGGGTTTCTGATCAGATCGAGTCAGATCCAACGATCGCTCTCCCCCAGCCCGTCCAAATGTGGTCCCTACCGGCATCAAACCGCTCGTGACAAGCAAGATGGTGCCGGCCAAAAGACGAACTCGATGCTTCATAACAGCAGTTAAGAAACCAATGGGTGACGTCACCGTTGGTTGCCGCTTATTTATATCTCTCTTCTAAGCTTCTTTTAGACTTAATGACACATCGGGACTTTTGTGCATTCCAAAATGAAAGCACACATATATGGTGAAAAGCTGCTTTATTTAGCAAAGTCATTTCAACAGATTAAAAAGCTTGCTTGCCTGCAGAACTGCATGTTAAAAGAGTAGTTTTGCAGACGACTGCTGACCTCCAGTAGCATGGTTTCATGGAGGCTGCGTCTCTCCCTTCTGAAATCCCCAAAACTTTCCCCCTCGCCAAACCTCTCCTCCCAGCCACCAGGATAATGGTCTTTTCAGGCCTCCAATGATACACGCGCTCTGCTGCTGGATCCACCGCAGCCGGTGCGCTGGCTGCCTGGCGAGGTAGTAGCAGCGTACTGCGGCCATGTGTTCCACCTAATTGCTTTTCCAGGGTAGAGCACAGGGCAGCGCTATAGAGACGAGACACGGAGGGCTCAGAGGATGGAAGAGGAGGTGTAGGAGGTGGTGGTGGAGGGGGGGGGGGGGGCTTTCTGGCCCAGATGTGTGCAGTAGCAGTCAGCCAGGCGCACATCTGCAATCATTTGAACTGACTGGGGGAATTCCTCTCACTGCACGTCTCCATATATGTTGTCCCGTTGAATCCTCGTCTCCGGACAATGAGCTGCCCGACGGCTTCCCTTCTGTTCTTCCTCTCATATTTCCCTCCTGTGTGTCATGAACTGCGTCCCCAGAGACACACAAACAGGCCCATCTGGTAGCGACTCCAGAAGGCGTGGGATCCTTTGTATTGAGGACATTTAAAGGGAAGATAAAAGAGCCAAACCTTTCCGTAAATATACAGTAGAGTGCCGCGTACGAGGCGCAGACATAACAAGCACTTATAGCTATGAGACTGTGTTTTGGTATCGTGGGCTTTCAACGCACCTCACTGCACATGTTCTTACGGTGACAAAGGAAAAACGATCTCAGCCACAAGTGCTTCATCAAAGCGGTGAGGAAGAGACAGGCCTCCGCTTGCCTCAAAAGCCTCCGAAGAATGAAAATAGTAATTTAATTTTAACAGCGCTGGTAAGTGAGTTAAATTTAACAAAAGGGGCTATAAATATCTATTGTTTTTGCTGCTGCGTGGGTCGGCCGCAGCACAACAAAGGCAGGGAGTTTCCTCTTCTCCAGGATGTCGGTAGATTTCATCGTACCAGCACTTCAAGATTCAGGACGAGATGTACGCTGAGATACACTTCAGTGCTCGACCTCCACAGTGACGCCGACTTCTTCACATTGTGATATTTCTTATGGAATCAGTTCAGGAACATGAAGCATCGAAAGCATTCAGTAAAACATGCCAGCTGGTCTTGTATTATCTTTTCTATAAAATCATGCTCCGTTGTGTTTCGTGTGTTCATGTTGGTGGTGTCTTCCTGTTGTCCCTTTGATGTGGGCAGTAATAGGACATTGCCACTTCCTGAAGACTCACATAGGCTCCATTTACTTAAACCTCACCTCTGTTATTCCAGTGACCGGGCACACCCAGAAATATACACACAGTTTGGGCTATCTTTTTAAGATTCATTTTTGGGGGATTTTATTAGTGACAGTGGAGATTGAACGGGAACGCTGCTCAGGACGTATGTGCCCTTTATGTGCCCCTCATACATATTTTGGTCTTTTTGTGGAAGGACATGAGTCAGTGTCTCTGCCCATGCTTTCGTTTGGCATGTAGATGTCTCACGGACAGAAAGCTACGCTATAAATACGGGGCTTTATGTTCTCCTTTCAGGATTAGTCTGTCTAACTATAGAAATGAAAAGCCTCTGAGTTTCAGGTGGTTTTTTTTTCTGTGCCTTCTGCATTAGTCAAAGCTCATATCCAGTGTATATACGTCAGTGCAGACTGTGAGGGATCCATCTGGCTTATTGGCCCATCGGAGGGATGAGTTATATTGAAAGCAGCACTATGTTTATGTTAGAAATGACTCAAATGTCTATTTGTACAGTGAAAGGTGTCACTCAGAGACAAATCCAGAGAAAAATCACACGATTACACTTCCTGTTAACCTGACACAACCATTTTAGCATCTTTTGGCTAATTCTTTTGGCTTTAAACTTCACCGTTGTGCTTCACTCTTCAACACCAGTTTTCAGCGAGAACTAAGAAGCACAACCGCAAATGAATTATGATTTCTGCTTGATGTTGCAACTGTTTGCTAACACGTTAGATAACTCCAAATTTGGAGGCCTGACTAGTTTGATTGACATGCTTTGGGCTATAGGTTGGCGAGTGTGATATCCTCGGGTTCATAGTAGAGATCGAGTCAGATCCACTGCCTGCTTCTCCTTAGCTTTTTAAAAATATGTTCACTTTTGGCTCCAAAAAAAACCAAGATGGCCACGGACAACATACTGAGCTTGCAGTTTTGAAATTGCAGTTCACAAAAGATGGGTGACGTTTGTTGTGCTGCAACCAAGTGAAAACCAAAAGTAAAGAACCAGTTTGAATGTTGCTTTAAATGATCAACTTTTCTATTGTCTCCAGCAGAACTGACAATTTTGTTGTAAAAAGAAAATAATAATTAAATAAAATTGTTGCATATAATGAAATGTTCTTTATATGTTTTCACTTTTGGATCAGTTTGTTCTCTTGTTTGAGTGAAGTAAAGTTTAAAATATGGCTTGAAAACATAACATAAATATAGTTCAACATACAGTATCTCTTCATAAACTGCTTAATGCATTCCTGCATATTGCATACTATTTATGGATTTATTATAGATTTATTCTCAATACTAATCTACTCAATTACAACGAAACACATCGCTACACGATACAAAACTATCTAATCTGCATCTCATGGATTTACCTGTGCTACTTGTTTAAATCTGGGTTTGGTGTTTTTTTTTTTTAACTATTATTATTACTATATATCTCAAAACACAGGACGTCATAATAGCCACATAAGAGCAGGCAGTGTGCTCCAAAAATAAGAAACTAACTGGCTAAGGACAATTGAGTTTAACATAGTTTGTGCCATTATTTTTCATCCATGTCAAAGTATAGTTGCCACCCACAGTGCAGCTTTATACAACAGTGAAAAATGCAAAGTAGATGATTACTGACTTCCCTTCATTCTCTCTGTGATACCATCTTTTATCAGTACTGCTCGTGGATTTTTGTTGTTGTTGAATGAATGTATAAATAGTGATGTTTCAAAGAGTCCCTATTCTGATTCTCTTGTCACCAAAACCGACAACCATAAGCTGAGCTATTTGCCTCAGCTGGTATATTGCAATGCTTTCTGTTTCACACTGTTCGCTGTGTATCTCACATCAGAGAACAGCGCCAGACAGCGGGGTCGGGGCGGTGGGGAGTTGCTCTTTACTGAGGAAAGTACCTAAAGTATACATTTGGAGCCTCAATGTCCGCTGCAGCACCAAACTCCGCCCATGCAGGCACATTATTCTGCAGAGGATGTTTCACTGCCGTTTTGCCCTGACCAGCAGTTACATAAGTCAGGCCCTCCACCCTGCAAAACAAAACACCCACTGACCAGTCAGTCAAAGGGCCGAAACCGTACGACTCGCTGCTGCGTCTTCCAAGTGAGAAAGACAGTTGAGTTGTCGTACGGAAAGAAAAGGTGCACAGCTTGAGTGTAATAATTATTTATAAAAACACACTTTATACTTTGCCACCGCGTTAAGATTTTTTTATAGCTTTTGAATGCATTTTAAGGCCCTGGTCCATAACATAGATCTCTGGACATGTAAAAGCTCCAACACCCCTCAGACACAGACTAAAGAAATGTTTTGTGTCTCTTTTTAGTCATTTTGTCTCTTTATAGTTGTTTTATGTCTCTTTTTAGTCTTTTTCTCTTTCTTTTTAGTTGTTTAGCATCTCCATGCGCAGTCACTTTGCATCTTTTTTTTGTAGTTGCTTTATGTTTGCAGTTGTTTTAGTTCTCTTTTCTGGTAGTTTTGCGGTCGATATGCGTCTCTTTGTGGTGATTCTTTTGTGCAATCCATCCATGATGGTAACAAGTCAATTACCAACCAGCCTGTGACTCAGGGAGAGGGCGGTCAGGCAGATTTATGATTATGATGACAGTATAAAAACAAAACTTTATGTGCAGTAAACATCAATGTGCTGCTATTTACTATATAGTTCATGTCACTGAGTGGGAGTCAGTTAGGAGGGAAACTTTGATATACCTGCTGCTCGAGCCAGACGTTACTGTTAAACTAACATTGCTCCTAAATTGAAGCGATGTCTGCACTTAGAAGTTTAATGAGAACGCAGCTCAGCTATAGTGATTGTTTCTGCATGGTATTAAACCTGCTGTATTTAAGCAAACGAAACAGCACTAGAGCTTCAAAATATACCCACAGGAAAGCTGCATCGGCCACAACAGGCAGATATACTGAGTTAGACGAGAGAGGAGGAGAGTGACTAGAAAATGGCAGATTAATCAAGTTTAATCAAGTTTTATGTATGTCAGTTTTATCTTATATAAACCTCATACAGACATCAGACTCCCACTCGACACTCTGATCTTTTTGTTAATGTAGCGTGTGTCTTTTGTTGTTTTTGGGAAACATCTCTTCAGCATAAAATACACTTTTAATCATCGTGGCCATCCGATTCTTTTAGAAACGAGGCACCAGTCAGACTGGAACTTTTCCCAAACTGCTAACATACTTCAGTGGTGACCTGCGTCCAGATAATGACACAGTTAGAGATTGGGATCAAGGACACGCTGGCTGATTGATGACGGGAGCCTGAGTCATGATGTGTTTGACAGTCACAGAAAAGGATAAGAATCTGTCAGTAAATTTTATTGATGGAATGAACTGACTCATAAATACTATTTACTTTTGACATGGTTTTTTTTGCCCCAAAGTCAGCTGGAATAGACTTCAGCCACCTCATGACCCAGTTAAGGATAAAGCAGGTATAGATAATGGATAAAAGGACATTTTCATTATTTTAGCTGAATTTTTTTGCAGAATTCAATTAAGTTCATATGCAAAGTCAAGAGAGCATTTATCTAATATCTTTATCTTTAAGCAGTAAAAACATCCCCAACGGTTGGTCAGTTAGAAACGTTTATAAACTGAGTCAGACCTACAGTTGGGGGGATGCTTTTACTGAAATTTTAAGATAGAAGAAATGTATTAATTTATAGCAAGACCAAAAATGTACAGAAACAGGCTGCACAGAATTACAGTCTTTGATGTGTTCAAGTTTTAAATCAAAAGAATGTCTAATGCATATTTAAATCAGGAGTATTTCACTAAGATATAAGATATCTGAAAATCTTAACGACAGTGTGGCTACAAATATGGCGTGAGACACAAACTTCTGTGCATTCAAAATGATCTTTTATCCAAAATATGTTTTTGCAGTTATAGAGATAAATGATTAAGTACAAAATGGAAAAACCCATGCACATACAAACTGATGTTTGTTAGCCACATTTAGCTGGTGGCTGGTGGTGCTAATTTCAAACCCTGGAAGCCTTTTCTTTTTAATCTGCATTTAATTCAACTTGTTTGCATTTTTGTAGATAAGCAGCAGGTCAATAAAAGTGTGAGCACCGTCCCAGGTCATGTTGTCGTTGCATTGTTGTCACTGTAGCAGCCACCTGTACGAGCAGAGTGCAGCTGAGATAGGAGGCAGGGCCAGGGACTTTCCACAGCGCAGCGTGTGTGTGTGTGTGTGTGTGTGTGTGTGTGTGTGTGTGTGTGTGTGTGTGTGTGTGTGTGTGTGTGTGTGTGTGTGTGCGTGCGCGCGTGTGTGTGTGTGTGTGTGTGTGTGTGTACAGTATTTGACAGTCAAGTGCATGTTTCTGCATCTGGGTGTGTGCCTGTGTGTTTGGGTGTATGAAGGGCACTGTGCACAGACAGTGAGTGAGTGAAGTGTGAACTGCAACAACTGTGAGAAGAACAGCATTTGTGTTATTTTAGCAGAGCTCCTAATCATGCATGTAGAGTGTTTTCTATGCATGTAAAAATAAATGTGTGTGTGTGTGTGTTTGGGGCAAAATGAAAACAGTAAACTGACGTAGGATATTCATGCAACAAACGATGCAAATGTTTCACTGAGGAGATGTAAAACCATAGTGAAAGGACTTTGATGCCCCACAGCCAGGCAGCCCACCATCCAACTCCACGAAGCGATGTGGTCCTACGCCCGTGTGACAATGCCTGTCATTCCAGAGTGAAGGCCCCGGCTGCAGGAGGCTTCGTCTTTGTGTTTTTAAGCTGCAGCCCACGGAGGAAGCTAAAAGCTGAAGAGGGTGAGACAGGAGCTCGAGCAGCGCTGGAAATCCCCTTCCCTCAGCAGGCCTGCCTGTCTTAGACACACAAGGCCCTGCTGAGGCCCACATCAAAGGGGCTGCTGCTGTTCTCATCATCCTCCCTCCTCCTGTCTTTCTGTATGTCTCACTGTCTCTCTGTGTGTCTTTACTTCCTCACTTCTGTTTCCATTCATGTACATGTCTGTTTCCCCACGCGGCATCTCGAGGAAACTGCAGTCGAGCAGGTAGCAGATTGTTCTACAGAAGAAACCATTATGAAAGATTATGTAAGAATAAAAGTGACTAAACTGCATGTTTCAGCACATAATGGCAGTCAGGTGTGGTGTGATGTATCTTTAGGACATGTGGTTAGACCTGTGCAACATTTCTGAGTAAATCAGAAGTGAAAATGCTTGCTAAACTGGTCCCCCTACATCACCACACTCCTCCTGTACCAGCCGGTCCCCCCCGTCCCCACCTCCCACACCCCTCAAAGCCCACAAAAATGTCAGGTATGTTTGAACCTCTCAAGTCCGACGCGTGGACACACAGACGGAGGGGGGAGTTTGGTACACGAAGCGTTTCAGCAGAGCTCGGGACTGACCCTCTCGCGAATACATGCAGAAACGCCCGCCTGTGCGCTTCTTTGTGCCCTTCTTTGAGCACATGCTCCCACACTCAGTCACATGGAGTGGCGTTGTGGATTCTCAACTCTGGAGTTTCCCTCTTAATCACTGATTGCCCGATGACTGCTGTGTGTCTCACATCTCCCAGATGGAAGCTGGTCGGATGGAGAGTCGATTTCCTTTCTGCTGCAACACCTCACAGTTATATAAAACCACTGATGGACACTGATTGTCAAACTTTCTTCTCATAATTAGATTTAACTGTTGAAAAAAATGACACAATTTGGATTTCTAGTTTTATGTGGATTATGTCTTTTGCCTCATCTTCACACTGACAATTACTTTGTCTTCACAATAAAAAAAATAAAAATAAAAAAAAAATCCTAAAGTTATTGACAAACTTCAGTCAGTTTATTTACATTCATTGTTTGAACTTGAACGTGTTGATGGATATGTGGTAACCCCAGTTGGCCTCTCCTGTTAATGACAGCACTGCCCTCTAGTGGATTGACAAGAAACTGCTAAATTCTGACTTTTCAAGCTTTTCCCCACCAGCCATTAATAAACCGACACTGGAGAGAAACTTATAAAAAAAAAAAAAAAGAAGGGAGACGGGTGGGGGATGGGGGGTATATATAACGTACCAGACAGTCTAATAAAAATAACCCATAATACCTGCCTACACTGTCAAAACGGGAAATATAAGCAGTAAATGGGAGCATCCAAGGTACAATTGATACATTGGCTGTGCTTCCACTTTCATATACTGACTAATTAAAAATTCAATAATGCTTCCAGCCCTGTTTTTTCTTTGTAAATCTTTAATCCTCATCATTTTACAGTCTGTTGAGCGAGTTTGCAGCCAATTATTTTTGGGCCGACTCAGCTGAAAATCAACATAAAACAGCTCACATTTAGATTTGTTTTTCCAGTAGTGTGTTGGCTGCTGGCAGCCAGTAAAAAAAAAACAAGTCCTTTGGGTGTCAGTCTACTTCCAGGGATGGAAAAGTTTCAGAGGAAAAACACAATGTGGTCAGAGTATATTGTAACAGTGAAAGTGCCCTCCTTGTTTTTCATGGGTTTTGCATCTACCAGGTGAGAGATAGATGCAAAACCCATGAAAAACAAGGAGGGCATATTGTGTATTTTAACTTGTGGCAAACCTTTTTCACTGTATGTGAGTGAATACATTATTTACATGTATTTGTGTTAGCAAACTCACTTACCTCAAATTGCCCCTTCAGGAACAAAGAATCAAATATTTAGCCCAGCCAATTCCCATTTGTGTTAACTGATACCTTTAATATAATATCAGACTGTGTGAACAAACAACTTGTGAAGAATCTGTTCAATCAGAAACAAAAGCCCCGGGCTGAACTGAGACTTTAAGTATGCACATAATTCACTCAAGAGCACATAAATAAATCATGTAAAAACAGGATCTGTTTTTGTAGCATCCAACCAGAATTATTCAATTAGAGCAGGTTTGGACTGATTTGGCTGAACCTCGGGGCTCACATCTTCATCGATGGTCCTGACAAAAATGTTCTTCTGCTCAGATTGGAAACATCATTTAAAAATCTGCCCGGTCTCTCTGTGTTGTCGCTGAGTTATGAGAAGCAGCATGACGAATGAGTTTCACGAGTCTTGGACTGACACAGTGTCAGCGGGTGTTACTGTGTGTCGTGTGGCTGCTGTGCGAGGCTGCCTTGTGTGGCTGTCCGGCTGCGGCGTGGATCCACTTCACTATCTGACTGTTAGAGATGAGCTGCCTTATCGTGGCACCGCTGCAACGACGTGGTGCGACGTGTAAGCCGCCACCAAATGGAGCGACGTCCACCAACAGGATTTCATATCTTGTTTGTGAGTTTGAAAAGTTCAAAACACATAAAGTGTTCAAATATGTCATTTTACAGTCTGTCTAAATGAGCAGGACAACGTTTTTGCAGTTTTGTTTTCTTTCGTTCACGAAGGAAACAGTGATTCTAAAACGGTGATTATACTGAAGTCAAATTTAGTTTTCCTGTTATGTTCGCCACCAAACATCTCCAAGTCACTTAGTCTCTCATTAAGCCCTAAAATACTAACATCCTGCTCGAGCCTTGTTGACCACTTTTTTTTGTTGAAAACCATTGAAACCAAATTAAGATTCCTGAAAGAACAAGACTAAAGATTTTTACACTTCAAACATCTCCACTTTATCACATCATGTTCTTTCTTGACCTCAGAAACTTTTGACAAAATAATCTTTACATAACGTACCTACTAGTTTTTCTCCAAACTCCAAAAAAACCAAGTCGGTGGAACCTAATATTATTTTAATAAACAGGTTTGTCTTATTACTCGACTGAAAAGTTCAACATTTTGACAAATAAATCTTATTAGCATTTTTTGCCAAGACTTCCACACTAAATACAGAATATAGAGCCAGTAGCTGCGGAGCTTAAGTTATCTTATGTTAGCATGAAGACTGGAAACATACAACAGTGGGAACAGAGGAGTAATCTGCCTAATTCTGTCTTTATTTATTTAAAAAAAGTTGCCGAACAGTGGTTTGGTTTGGTATTGAAACAGGCCTTGGCCTTGGCAACTACTACTGAAATAATCTTACAAAGCTTGTATACTTTTCATTCCTTAAGAAAGGACAAATGGGCCCGGGAAATGATTTAATAAGATACAGATTTTTCATGATTTACAAACCATTTGCGTCACCGCAGTTGTAACTGACGTCACACATTAAAATGCTTTTCCTTGTAGGGAGACACATACCAAGATAATAGATGATGACCCTGCCGACCTCTCGGGGATTCTCACATGCATTATTCTGCCATCAGACGTACCAGCCGGTCACGCTGCATGTTGTCCATTTGTGAGTGGAGTCAGGCATGGAGGCATGTGTCACTGTTGTTTACGCGGGCAGCAGTGAGGGCGTGACTGAAGCGGTCTTTCTGGACTGCAGAAACCCACTCCGGCCTGAGAATGGACGCGTTGTGCAGCGAGTGGACGAGGGGCTCTGACCTCAGAGCTGTCTGCACACACAGTGACACAGGCGCTCTTTGTTCCCACTGACAAAGGCGATCGCTCACATCACTCATACTGTAGCAGCACCGTGAGCCTCTGAACAGGCAGACAAGCTAGCACAGCTGCCAACGTTGACTTCGGAAAATTGAACCAATGTTTCCACTTGGACCCGTTTAACTTCATAATTGCTATTCTGACATGAACGACACGCACAGAGACGAGTTTAAAAGTCAGACAATAACTTTATTAAGAGTTTATTACAGTGTTAAATCAATAGAAAAATGCTTAAATTAAGTGCTCAGTCGGTTCAGTAAAATACATAAATATAAAAAACTGTACTAAAAAAAGGTTAAAAATGTAAGTTTGCATGTCTTTATACAGACTTAGTGTCACAATGCTCCCTGCCATTATCGAAGGCCTCCGCACCACGTCTACTATGTCCATGTCCACAGTAAGTAAGGCAGATAACAAGAGCAACACACAACACCTAAACCCGTTTTTTTTTTTTTTTTTTTTTTTTAAACTAAATGTCGGTCGGTCTCGTGCTCCACAGATGATTTGATAACCACATCTAAATCTGCTCAGTGCTTCCACAGACAGTTGAGTGCAAAGCAAGCCTACGATGCATTAATACAGAAATACAGATGATGACGAATCAACATGTGATGGGGAGTGTTAACACGGCCAGCTCTTTGGTGCAGCCAGGTGTACCAGGAACGCATCAGTTCGACCCCATCTGGACTAAATAGCCGTAGATATTTAAAACGTGCGGAGTGTCGTCGCTGAATTAAAGGCTGTTTTGTGTCTTCAAAGACTTCAAATCATGTTCAAATAGCTGCTTGGTCCAGATCTGGCACTGACTTGGCTGTATTGGGGATTTAGGCACAGTATCCGGCTCATCAGAGGCACAGGGGAGCACCATTTAACCCTCACTCAAACTGGGAGGCTGCCATAGCAACGGGTAAGGCAGAAGATGCTGGACAGTCTAATAAGCTATCATTAGCAGGTCAAGTGACCCATATTGTGTGTTTTTCTTTACACATATCTTATTAATATTAATGTCTTCAAATATCTGAATATGTCACCACACTATCCAGCAGCTTCCGTATCGGTTGCTCTGCCGTTGCCCCTCCCGTACTCGCCGCTCAACCACAATACAGCAGCGCCGCCCGTCTAAAGCCGCGTCATACACAAACCAAACAGCCCGGTGAAACAAGACAGTGTTCCTTCTTTAACAAACAAACAGACACCAAAGCGCAAAAACTGCCCTTTTGTTTTCTTTTGAGGGACGGTTAGGTTGCCGTGACGATAGCGGGGACTCTGATGGTGCTCGACGTTGCCTGATTTTCGTTCTCCACCTGATAGGCCACGTCCGGAGGAGCGGCGGCCGCCACCTCCGGCGGCTGGTCCGTCAGGGCGATCGGCTCGTCCCCCTCGCCTTCCTGAGATTGTTGCTGCTCAAAAGATTGTTCTGCTTCTTCTGACAGCCGGTTTTCCTCCTTCTCCTCCTCCCGCTGAGCGAGAGGCACAAGGGAGAATGACATCAGCCTGGTTAATGCTCACAGAAATGACAGGGACATCCGAACTGCAGAGCTTCCTACCTCTTTCTTCATCCTGTAGTATTCGTCAATGGCGTACTGATATTTGGCCGATGTTATCCCGAAGAGGGAGGCCATCCTCTCCCCGAGGTAGTCACACGCTGGCAAGAAGAAGACACGCGACGATAAAATACAAGTTTACATTGATTATTTTTTATTCTTCTCCATCTCTAACGTGACAGTAGAAGAGGGCTGTTTTTTTTTTTAGGTTTCAGTGAGATAGAAGTTTCTCCTTCAACTAGAACAGCATTAGAAGGGAGGAGGGGAATTTTAAGGTGCTTTCACATGTACCACGTTTAGTCAACAGCTTCAGACTTTTCACTTTGGTTTGAAGTAAAATGTCGGCTGTGAAAGGCGCCTCAGACGACGGTTCGGACCGAACGACTAAAATTCAGTCTGACCAAAAGAGGTGTTCTCAGTCCGGATCAAACTGAACCCCAGTTTGGTTCGTTTACAGTGTGAAACACTTTCAAGACGGTTTGGACTTTTGGACCAATTACAGGAAGTTGAGGCAGGCTATCAACATTCATTAAATAATAGAAGAAGAAAAAAAAGACGGAAAAAGAAGTAAAGCTGAGTTGCACACAGTGAGAGGAGGAAACAAAGGTGTTTAGGTTGGTCAAGAAATCAAAAGTCGACGTTAAAAAATACCAAAACTCGTAACTAGTAGTGATGCCATATAAATAATAGTATAGTGAAAAAGTTTCAATGATCTTCATCCATTCAAACAATAAAGGGTAAGAGCTGAAGTGACGACACGCTGATGTCAGACTACAAACCGATCGGTGGCAGGAAGACGCAGGAGTCTGACAACTGACCTTTATAAGTGTGATCAAGTAAAACTGCTGTTCCACAAACATCAGTGTTAAAGCAGTTTTAATTAAAGATGTGCGATCTGGGTTTGAAACGCTGCCAGTTTGTCTCTTCTTAAGCATCGTGCAGGTGAAACGCACCGGTGAAGACCTGCTGTTGGTCAAAACTGAGCACGTCGTTGACAAGATGTCACACAAAACGCGACAAGA
Source organism: Embiotoca jacksoni (assembly GCF_022577435.1). Lineage (NCBI taxonomy): Eukaryota > Metazoa > Chordata > Actinopteri > Embiotocidae > Embiotoca > Embiotoca jacksoni. The sequence continues at coordinate 9,595,746 of NW_027185374.1, forward strand.
CAAGACAGAAAACCCATGAAGGAATCCAACAAAGGAAAGCTGTGAGACCAGTTCATTTTTGATCTTGACTGCTTCACTAACGCCGGCCGTAAATTGTGTCCGAATTTTTTTTTAATATTAAACCTGAGCTAAATAAATATTTCATACGTGCTGGTGAGTGTAACCACAATCCCACACAGATTGAAAATATGTCCGTGAATAAGACAACGACTAAAGTTTACCGGCATCGCAGCGTTTCCAAAACACAGGCCCATGTACAGCCTCACACATGTGGTACTTTTGTAAACATGTCTGTGGCGTGGCGTCGTGCTCATCATCACGTGTGAACTAAAGAGGTTTCATGGAGTAAACGTGTTTTTGACACACACACACACCTGAGATGGTGGATGTGGCTGCTCTCCACATGTGGAACCAGAAATAAGGCCCCCAGGTCATCTTCGTCTACAACAATAATAATAATAATAAGAAGAAGAAGAATCAGAGAAACTGAAATCCTAATCACACACACACACACACACACACACACACACACACACACACACACACACACACACACACACACACACAAAAACACAAAAACACAAACACTAATGAGCTGCTCACCCTCACCGCATCGACCGGGGATGACAGCAGGTCCTTCCTCTCGGGCTCCTTGTCCTCTGCCTCCTCTTCGTCGGTGCTGTACTCCTCCATGGTCTCCCCGCTGGAGAAGTGGATGATGCGGCGGGGCGCCTTCTCCCTCTGCTGCTCCTCTCTGCTGTCCAGCTCCCCCAGCTCCCCCAGCTCCACGCTCTCAAAGTCCCTCCCGGGGTTGGGACTCTGGCTCTGGGGAGAGACACATCACAAGGCAACACTTCACAGGGCAGCCACAGAAACACTCGGCTTCAGGGGAGGAAAGACACATGTGAGGTGTGGGTTGCCTTCAGGAAAACTATTAAAAAAAAAAAAAATCGGTGCATTTACAGGGTGACATCTTCAGCAAGAAGCCCGAGATGACGCAGCTGACAGGTGACAACAAGCTGCAGGCACCGACGCACAGCAGTATTAATGCAAATAAACGAGAGAGCTGTTTACCGACCGGGCCCACGTCCATGTTCCGTCCTATGGACACGTTCACGTTGGTGAGATACAGAGATATATCGGCCATTGTCGCCGTCTTCTTTGTATCTCTGGATGCTGCGCCCACAACAACGACTCTCCTCTGCACGGCCAGACCCGGAAGTGGCGTGACGTCACGGCCATCACGTTATACTGTAACACTGTAATGATTATAACAAATTATATTACAGTTATTATGATCATTTTATTTTAAATGTTGTTTGATTTGTATTTATTAAAAAAAAAAAAAACTTGACCTATAATTTTTTTTTTAAATCACTACCTAAGTCTGCTTTACTATATTGGATATTATGACCAATGCTGTTTATTTTAATGGAAAAAAAAAAAGAAAATACAGAAATTAAGATAAATAAAAGTAGCACATACAAATCAAATGTAAATGTTACAAATATAATTTCATAAAAAGTCAGTACTACAGGACAACGACATGAATACAAAAAAAAATAGAATGAAAAAAAAAATTGAGACAAACTGAGTCATTCTATTTATTAAACGGCAAAAAAGCCTATTAATAAACTGACAGCTCTGACTGAATATGTTTATATTTGTGAATATATACGAGGGTGGATCAATAAGTTTCAAGAGTGCTCCTATTGCGCACAAACGCTGGACAGCACTGTGACATACTCTGCAGGAGGAATGTACAACACTAATGAGTTACACATGATCCATCCTAATATATATACCCTTGTTTTTTCTTTTTTTTTGTTATTTATGTTTTTGGTCATTGCCCTGTGGTCCTGTCTTTTTATGATATCACATTTGTATTTGTATCTTTCACATTTGATATGTATCTGCTACAACTGTTTAACTCTTTTAAGTATTATTCTGTATTAGGAAGAACTGTTCAGTCTTAAAATATATTCCTTTTTTTAAAATATTGATAACTTACTTCAGTGTCATGACTTGGGGATACTTGGGCTTCCTTCCGAATCGCATAGTTTTTCTTTTTACTTTTAGTGAGTACTGCAGCGACCCGTATAATGTCTGTACTGTTGCATGTAGTATTCATGCAAAAAGGTACAGGACAGCATTTTTCCTGCTCTCTCCGATTTAACAGACTTCACTGGTAACAATGGAAAAACCTGAGGGGAAAGGTGATGGACAGGGGCTCAACGAGGGAGGGGAGGAGGTCGCTGTTCATTGTAGCCGGACTGGACGGGCTGGGAGGCAGACTGGAGCTGGACAGTACGGATCTGTTGCTGAAGACACCGCTGAATGAAGATTGGTGCACACACCAAACGGGTCACGAAGGAAAAAGGTTGAGCGCTCGACCAGAAGTATAGATATACTGCTGTGTTGATGAGTGGAATGAGGATCAGCTGTGCCAATCACAGGAGAAGCAGCTGCAGATGGAGCCTTCACATACACACCTGATAACCTGCAGGCACACACGCAAACAAACATACTAAATTTACATACTTCTTTCTTCATCCTTTTGTGAATTGCAACCGGGCAGAGCATTACAGCCACCAACTCTCTCGGCGACTCAGTTGATGTGATGCATCTTCCGCTGCACAGAAGATTGTGGGTCAGAACAACCAGAGAAGCCTGCCGGCCTGCAGACGGCAAAAAAACTGATATAGTTGGACATCCTGATATTATTTTAACTCTGAACAGTGGTCTTCCTGAGTTCATACTATATTGTTTTTCTTGATCATAGTTAATATGACGTATGATTGCGTGCATAATACAGCCTGACAGTGTGCACATAAACCAGTTTCTAATGTGAAAACAATAAGTACAGTGAAATTACACATTTAAGTGTTCCTTACTTAATCTGCAAAATAGTTCAATTCATCAAAAATGATCAGTTTACTTAAGAAAGGAGAACATGTCAGAGGATCTCAAAATATTTAAGTTGGTAAAATGTATTTTAATTAAAGTTTTCACTACTTAATCTGTTTAATTAGTTTTAACATTTGAGTTTACAGTGTGGGAGAGGAAAGATTTAAACAAAGTTCTATTCACAGATCTGTTTTCAGTTTTTGGACTTTTTCCTCTAATCTTTGTTTTTTGCTGAAATGTTGGATGATTTGGAAATGTATTAAAATGAAACCATATGAGAACTTTCCACCACTTTATTTCAGAGGAGTCTGAAGAGAGGACAGCATTATGTCTGCGTTTTCAGCTTTCACATTTTCCCCAACCCAAATTTACTTTTTCAAACCACTAGATGTCAGTAGACCTTCATCTAACACTTGAACCTGACTGAGGCAGCTGTGCCTCTGAGTGGGAAGTGAATTATTTGGGTCTGGATTTATGCAAATCACCAGCAGGCACCTGAATATCTGCACATCGAATAATCACTCATTCTGTTGAGTTACCTGCTCGCGCCCTGGAGGGCTGCAAAGCGACTTCAGCGGGAAGGATTTACTGGAGGCCACAAACCGCAGGACTAACTCACAGACCGATGATGTCATGAGATGTAAAAGCTGGAGTCGCCCCATAAAAACTGCATGTCCGCCTCATTTTGTGGCCTCACATAAATGTTTGCTGGAGGTGCATAAGGAAATAAGTTCCATTTTTAAACACTTTTATTAGTTCTGAGCCAAAATAGACTTCCTCATATCCAGGAAATCCCTGGATCTTTTCGTTCTATGGCTTCTCTTTGCATCAGTCTATTATTCTGTGGATATTAAACTTGCGTTCTCTCAGGATTTACAGTCTTACCTCTGCTCACACCTAGTTTGCCCGTTTGCAGAAATTGTGCTGTTGCTTTTTCATTGGCTCGGCCTTGTTTGCCATTAACCACTGACACTGGCATTTAAGCAGGCTGTTTGTAATCAGTCACATGACTGCTCAGGTCAGCTGTTCATTGGGCGAAACATTATTAATCTCAGCCTGTCAAATATTATGGATTTCTTGATAAGGTAAAATGACAACCCCTGGGATGCATCTATTGTGTCATATAGGAAAAGGTTACTGCGATCGTAGGATGTTGTTGAACTCTGAGAGGCAGCAGGTCTGTTATTAGATGGATTTTTGTATCATAACCTTTCAGACGCAACTATAAACAGCATTTCTCCACAAAGTACTATAAATAAAAGAAAGGACAGACAAATATCTGGAAGTTATTTTTAATTTCACTGTGACTTTAAAGCAACTTTAAAGGGGCAGAAATTACAGCAGTCAAACGGAATGATTAAATCAGCTTTATTGTGGGTTTTGTAGGCGACTGAACATGTTCCTGATTGGATTCTCACCTTAAATTGCCACCTCTGGGATTCACTCGGAAGTGGCGTGAAATCACCTGTGTGTGTCGGGCAGGCTGGGGAGCTGCTGTCTCATGCAGATTTGATTTGATTGGCGCTTTCTCCACTCCTGACGGGAGCCGAAAAAAACAAGAGGTCAAACAGTCCAGGATCTGATTCAGCTGCACCAAATATGGTGTTAAAAAAACAGAAGAAGAAAAAAGTAGCGGGCGAAGTAGTTCCAGGTTTGTGGATGTGTTCACCTTTTCTGGCCAAGTAAAGACCTCCTGATTTAACTTCCTGGACTGGATAAAAGCACATTTCTGAAATCAGTTCCAATATAATGGCTTTCAAATGATGGAGGTGGGAGCAGATATTAGGGCTATTACTCCTAAACCTTGAGGAAAGTTTATTCAGGTGTCCTGTGCGAGCTCTGCACATCGTGGAAATTATGTGTGTGTGTGTGTGTGTGTGTGTGTGTGTGTGTGTGTGCAGGAGAGTTGCGTGCACTGTGCATATTTCGTGTGTAGTTTTGTACTGAAAGTGTGTGTGTTGTGCGCTTTGTGTGCCTCGTGCTAAGCAGGGCGCCTTCGCTGTTTTTAATGGTGGCATCCATATTACGGCAAGTTCCCTCTCAGTGATGTCCCGTGTTTTTTCTTCACACCCGCAGTGATTTGAGCGCTGCTGTCGACGTGAATCATCCCCTCTCACTGGCCCATTGCTTCTAGATAGTTATAGGTCTGCACGGCCTCGCGCGCGCTCTTCACTGAGGCTGGAGGAGTGTTGTTAACAGCTCTGCAGAACATGGGAACAGACATGGGAGGGCCTTGAGAGGCGGTGGAACAACAAAAACAGCTGAAATAAAATGTTGCTGCTTGTAGTCTCACCGTACAACCAACAACTCGCTCGCATGCAGGGCTGGAATGTAACCAAGTACTTTTACTGGAGTACTATACTGAAGTACAGCTTTAATGTACTTTACTCAAATATTTTACTTTGTACTCTACTACATCTACCCTAAAGCTTTGTTTGTTTTACACATCCAGGTTATGAATATATGAAATATATATTAACTTATAAATTATGCTGTTTTATTATTATCAAGCGACCCAGCAGTATGTAAAGTAATTAAAATTAGCTCCTGCAGCAACATTTAGGTGAAAAATAAATCAATAATTATTCTCCAATGCTATAATATATGTGATTTTGCAGAATGAGCACTGTTACTTGAGGTATTTAAGTACATTTTGATGCTGCTACTTTTCTTTCAGTAGGATTATGAATGGAGGACTTTTACTTGTATCAGGGTATTTGTACACTGCAGTATTGATACTTAATGATCTAAATACTTCTTCCACCACTGCTCACAGGATCTCTGAGGTATATTAGGTTAGGTTAGGTTAGGTAGTTACTTTATTAATCCCCGAGGGGAAATTTTTTCACTACAGCAGCATACAGAAGCAATAAGATAATAATAGAACAATAGAAAAGCAATAAAATAGCAGTAAAATAGCAGTAAAAATATAAAATATAAAATGCACAGTATATACAGTATATGCAGTACAATATGTATCTATATATATTATATACAATATAATATATTGTTATATATATATAGATAATTTATATATTGTTAAATATATTTATATATTTAAAATTCATTAAACGGATAGTTTTACAAACCCCCGCAAAGACGTGGACAGAAAGCGATGAAAGCAATGAGCAATGAAAATGAAATTTTGGTATTTGTAATGTTTGAATGTAATAGCTGTAATATATTTGTTTTGTTTTCTGTGTTAAATGTTATGTGTTTGCTAGTTATGTGTAACAGTCTACGAATCAGGATGCAGGACACATTTGTAGAAAGATATTCTGATAATAAACAGAAATCAAATCAAAACTGAAACACAAATGATGCGACTAAATCACAGTCGTGACGTCGCCTTGACAACCTACCACACTTGACTGCAATCTGTGACCTTTTCAGCTCTACTCATACACAATTAAAATCATCTGCATATAACAAAAAAACAACAAAAATGTGAATAAAAATCAATTCAAGAACAGCAGGTAAAACTGTCTGTTTCTTTTTTTTGTAACACATGGTATTCATCCTTATTTATTAATCACATTTCAAATGATCATTTCAGCAATTGGAAATCACATCCATCACACTCAGAATGTAGTTAAGCTGGTTTCAGTCTTTGTGAAGGTGCTGAATCACTGATAAATGATCAGCCACATAAGGACGTTCAGAAAAGATCCAGAAGGTCCGGTCATGAAGATCGTAGTGTCTCATAAACCGCTCTCACTGGAATTTATAATAAAGAGAGAAAACAACTCCGACCTCGTCCTCATTTTTGTTTAGTATGAAAGGCCGACTCTGAGCTGATTCTATGTTGCCTGTTTTCCTGGGATCAGACTAAATGTTTTTATTTAAGACAACAGGAAGTGTCTTGGGAGTGTTTCTTTATTCATCAGTCAAGGTGATGTGCTTTGGATAAAAGCGTCAGCTAAATGAAATGTAATGTGATGCGATGTGGCCAGAAAGATGCCACAGCAGACACACAGTCAAAAAAGGGAGAAAATGAACCTTTTTTTTTTTTATACTTTCTTTCTGTGCGCTCTGACCCTCCATTCCATTCACTAATGAAAGTCTAGTCAGATGCACAATGAATCACTGACTTTCCTTCTACTTGCCTTAACTCCTCACATACTTTAACAAATGTCTCAGCACTTGTCCAGGATTTACTGAGCTCTGTCTTCACTGACACTAGCTCATGGTTAGTCAGACTGAACGACGCCGTGTTGAACTCCTCCTCCTCACTGGATGCTGTACCAATCAAACACACGAGTTCTGTCCGAGAAATATTTCTGCTTATGTGTGAAAGGAAAAGAAAAGACTCCAAACTTTAGAACTGGAAACAACCACACAGTCTAAGTCCTGCATGCGAGAAGCTTAATCCTGCAGGACCGCAATGCAGAGCCCATTTCGAGATTTAAGATTATTGTTGCTGCGCCTGTCAAGCCTCCCATTCGTACACGACACAAAATGCAGTTCACAATGTTAACCGTGACAGGTTTAACACTGTGCACTTCCTGAAATGATGATTTTAGATGGAGGTACACAAAAGCAGGCCTCTCATTTCTAGCTGCTGTTTTATTGGCTGAGATACCTTTCGATGAGCTTTGTGAGTTGAAAGCTGACTTTTTAATGTTTCCAGCTGACTCGTTTTAAAACCAAGAATCTTGTAAAAGGAGTTTAATGTGCGCTTGGTGGCTATAAATATGATAGTGTGCGAAAAGACTGAGACTGAAGCTACATGTCCCAGGAAAAAAGTCTGCAAGTTGATGATTTTTGTACAACACATGGAGATAAACTAGTCTGAACTAATTAGTTATTGTATGGTAATTATAATACATTCATGCTAACCAGTAGTGGCGGATGCTAAACTATTTTTAAGTACCTGTCCACTTACAAGAAACACTATGATGGTGTTGATGAGAGACAGCGTTCCGAAAACCAACAGAAAAATTAGTAGGGAGTGTTCACTCTGCTCAAAATCAGATGTAACCAATCAGAGAGCAGCCGTAGGTCACCTGTTTGCCAAATGCTGAAGGACCTGCACACTCATTTGTCAAGCACCTGTTACAGGAAGTTCATATGTTCTGTTCCAAATGGTGTACTCGTGTACTCTCACTATTTTGGGTACATAAGTGCGTTCACACTGTCAAGTACACAAACATGCAGTGAACTAAAAGGATGATGCACTAAAAACAGACAAAAAAAGAAGCGTAAAAAGCTGGACACCTTCCACCCTAAACAGTCAGCATCTTGGCTACATAGAGGAAGGGGCGGGGCTTCTGATGTAAAGACTTTTCAAATTAAGAAGTCTGAAGAAGCTGCAGCTGTTGCTGAACACCAAACAATGTGTTTGTTTTTCACTGCTGATGCTGGACAGACGAATCAGTGTGTTTATTGAGTGTGTTAAAAAGGTTGGAAACAAAAACACATTGCTTTCTAGGTAAAGTAATTAAAGCTGCAGATATGTATTTTATTTCTGGACAGTGCAGAACGACAGTGTGCAATTTGAAACAACACTACGCTGTCAAAATTCCTGCACTACTGAGTAAGAGTCCTAACATGGAAGAGCACCATTTGTTAGTAAGGGAAGTATTTCTGTTGGAACACAGCAAAGGAAATAAAAGACAAACATTCTTAATTGTATTCAAATCTATTTCTAATAAATGCTGACAGATGCGCAGTATGACTAAACAATTTTCACTTCGTATTATTTTCTCAAAACAAAAGGACTATTCAAGGACAATTGAAAGGTGGCAGCGCTGCAGCTCCACACACTGTTTGACTGCTCAGTTTATACACAAGTGTGTTTTCAAACTGTATTTTTCTGCTTTTGATGTTAACAAAGGAAAAGGCTCTAAGAATAAAGGACCACCGATATGTAACTCTCACGTGCTGCCTGCGTAATGAGGTGTAGCTGTGAATGTTTTCAGACAGTTAACAGTTTGTGCTGCGGCTGCCACCTGGCAACTTCCAGGCGCTGGATACTGAACGGCTCCCGGCTACTCCCGACTCTACCGCAGCTATCCACGTCAGCTCATTAAACAGCCCAACAGACTGAGTGGTTGTGAGGTGCAGAGGGAGAGCATTTTGCATGACATTAATATGATCATGAACTCAGAAGACCAAATACGTCCTTGAAGCTGCTTTGAAATCAGAGAGAAATAAATGCACTAGTTTTAGTCCAGAACTGGCCAGAGAATCATCATGTTTTCTATCTCCACCATATTTCAAGCACCTCGTGGTACCATATCATCCTAATAGAGGCTTCGTTGTGGTTCCTGTAGTTTCAAAAGTAGAACAGGATGATATTCTAATGTGGTTGTTTATCATTTTGTTTGCTGGTATTATTTATTCTTTGTAATTGCAAAGTGTTTCAGGACCATGTTGCATGTTGATTTTACACTTGAAGACAGATCAAATTGAATTGAAATTCCATATGAGCATCATTTACAGATAGTTGACAGTAAATCCAATGGTATATATTGTGCATGGGCTAATTTGTGGCACTTAATTTGAAACATGAACATATCTTGCCAAAAATTAGGCTAAAATTGTAGCCCACAGCTAACACAGTTCATGATTCTTCCTGTTTGTTGTAAACATCTATTCCTTGAAAAAAAACAAAAAAAACTGTTATGATCTTAATAACATAATTATAAAAGTGAAGCTCGACAGGTCTGCAGTGCCCACAGTAGTAGTTACGGTTGTAACATCACTGTTTATGGAAGGGTTTTATTCAATAAGAGCATTTGAACATGGTTGTTACTAAACTGAGGAATAATTTACAAACTGACAACAGCTTACATCAGAGTCGGATGTGACGAGCAGCCTTCAACATAAACACAGGCAGCTCTGTATTCCAGCAACACAAAGGAAATGAGGGGGCATCTCTTCAGCGAGAGAGACGGAGGGAATATTAAATAGTATTTCACAGGATATTTGCGCGCCAGCTGTGCTGATAAAAGGCTTTCACTGCTTACTCTGCTTTTGGGTGGATTCTGCGAGGGAATGTAACCGAAGCAGAAAGGAAAGCCAGGAAGAGTATCAGCTGCCTTTTTTACAGTTTGGTAGCATGTGTGTGTGTGTGTGTGTGTGTGCGTGTTTGCGTGTGCGTGTGTGTGTCTGTGTGCGTGTGTGTGTGTGTGTGCTGCAGCAGACGCATTTGGATTGTTAACAGAGCATAAAGCATGAAAAACAAACAACCTTGGATGCACATACCTGTGTGTGTGTGTGTGTGTGTGTGTGTGTGTGTGTGTGTGTGTGTGTGTGTGTGTGTGTGTGTGTGTGTGTGTGTGTGTGGGTGGGTGGGTGGTGGGTCACAGGTTGTTTACTGCACTAGCACGAAGAACCCTCTCCATGTGTGTGTGTATGGACAAGTATGCATTCATCAACACCTAGTTTGAAGGAGAGAAAAAACACTCAGAATCTCATCCTCTGTGTCTCCTAATCAGCGCCTGTGACTCTCCAAGGTGTTCATCAGCTCTTATCAATCTCTCTGCCATTGGAACTGTCTGTCAAAGAAATTCATTTTCCCCTGTTTGCATTCTGAGTCCAGGCATCAAAACATCCAGTTAACTCAGGGCCTCGGTGTTTGTGTGGGCATATTAATGCAGCTCATTACAACTGAATCAACAGAGCAAAAGGGCCAGGATATAATAGTCCTCACAACAAGCAAAGAAAGCCACACACCTGCAAGTGAAAGAAACTTGTCTGCGACTACGGGCACTCGACACCGCGCTTCTCGAATCCGAATCATCTTAATGCACTTGAAAAATTTCCACATTCCAAAAACCTTGACTCAAATACTTTTCCTCTGTGCCCCCGGCGCTGAATGAGCTATTAAGATATTCAGCATGTTCCAGACAGACGTTTATTGATAACTGAAAGGTGTAATACTTTAAAGAGACATCAAACGTTGTCTGGAATCATTTGCAGGTTTAATAAAGATGCAGACGGCATAAATATATATAAAAAAAAAATTAAAAAAAGGATGAGAATAAATGTGTTCGCATTGCTTACAGTTTCATTGTGGAAGCAAGCGCTCCTGTGCACTCAGCCGCCCTCATTACTAGTAGTAAAACAAAGAAATTAGTCTCCACAATCAATTTCATTGATTTGGATATACTCAATCAGTAGGCAAGAGTGTCTCTGATTATATAGATGCAGTGTACACAACGTAAGGAAGGCACATTGCTTCAAAATTTGAAATCATTTTAATCAATATGCCAAAAATTAATGAACAGATCATTTTGTAGTATTTTGGGCAGCTGGGTTGTTTGTGTCCAGATGTCCTCTCGAATCAGTTCACCTGGTCCACCCTCTGATTTCTTTGTCTAGTCGGTCGGGAGCAGTATTGAGCTCGTCATGTTGGACTTTATTAAATTAAGAGGATGAAGCTGTCACGGTGCAGCAGCTGAAAGTGACGGTGACGTCCAGCGTGAAGTGAATTACTTCAGCCTCGTAAACATCTCTTGGCAGTTGACTTCTGAAGGTAAATCACTGTTTTCATTACCATATTTTGGTGAAGCTGTTTTCTTCCACACACGTTTCAGGTTTTGTACAGTTTGTGTTAAAGTCCTGATGATCCAGAGCCATTAGGATGAAGATGATAGTCAGCAATGCCTGATTAAACAGTATGAAGAGGGCTCAGGTCATTTCTCTCAGGAAGGAGGAGTCTTTAGTTCAATCATAGACATCACTCAGACACATGGTTGTTTATGATGTGGCTGTTTTTGCTGTATGTTAAATAAAAAATTAAAATTTGGATTATTTCAGATATTTATTTTTGTGCCAGGTCTATTCACGGCAGGCAAAGCTGGAGCCGCCACTGAGACCTGAGCTGGGCCATGCCATGAATTATGTGAAATGTGGCTTAGTGGCCACGAAGTGTAACTGCAACTTCTGGCACTCGGTAAAATAGTATTTTTCTCATTGGTGTAACTGAGTCCTATATGCTATGTTCCAAACAGCATACTGAGGTAGTAACACTCAGTACCAGTAGCCGGATGGTGCACTCAAAACAGTCCAAAAACCTAGTGTGAAACGCTGGACACTTTCCACACTCAACAGGCGCCATCTTGGCTACATAGCGGAAAAGAGAGGGACCAACAACCTAATTGCGGCGTCTGAGGAAGCAGCAGCTGCAGAACACTGCACAGAAGTGTTTATTTTTTACTAAGCACCAACATACTGCTGTTGGACAGAAGCCATCAGTGTGTTTATTGTGTGCGTTAAAGAGAGGGCACGAAAACACATTGATTTCTGGGTAAAATAATTGAACCCAGCAGACCTTTTGGCAGGTGATGCACTCAAATTATTTCTGGTAAATGCATAACAGCAGTGTGCAATTTGAGACAACAATGTTGAAATTCAAGAACTGCATAAGTAAGAGTACTAACATGTAGGAGTACTATATGTGAGTGTATTAAGGGGGGTAAGTCATTTGTAACACATTTGGATTACTGAACCTGTGGACCAATGAAACATGTGAAATGTGGTATAGTGGCCATGTGGGGTAACTGCAACGTCTGACACTGCCATTTTTCTCATTGGTGCAAGGAGTACAAGGCAGACTGAACCTAAAAGCACAAACCAAGACTCAGAAAAATGAAAGTCAAAAACATTTAACTCAGGGCTTCAGGTACAAAACACAGGCAAAACAGAGGCACAAGAGAGATGAGAAAACTGCACAGAAACACGAGGAGATCCAAAGGTAAGGAGCACGCAGACTTTATATACAGTATATATGAGGGCAGGCAGACAACAGACACAGGTGCACACAATCAGGGCAAGGCCGACACGAAAGCAGGAGGTGAAGACGTCTGAAAGGGACAGCAGAGAGTAAAAAAATTAAGCACGAAGGGAGAAACAGAAATGGGCAAAAAAAACAAAATGACCTGTGTATTAGAGCCGGTTGTTACAATTGGAAAAGGAGGTGTAAAAATTCGACTTAATTTTGAAAACTTTTGTGTCCGACTTTGATTCATTTCACTGGAATTTGGAAATTCTTTGAGTGCTTTATCAATTTTGCCATTCTCAGATGTGGGGAGCCAACAGGAAGTCAACTTGTTCGGTGAGCAGAGGCCTCAGCCCCTCCTGCTCTAAACCGGTCCATCTGAAGAAGGGCTTCACTGAGCGCGCTCTGTGGGCCCAAACAGGCCACAACTTCAGGCTAGGTCAGGACCAGTGTTGGGGGTGGAGCCACTGTGACACACCAAATCAGACATGTGGAAAAGCTAACCAGGCCGGACCTGACCTAAGGATAATGAACTCCATCCAAAATGCAATCGACCCAAACAGACAGAAAAGAACAAACAAAGATTCTTTAGATAAATTTAAAACAGCCACATTATAAGGTCACCTGTGTTTTGTCAGTTAAACAGGAGCCGTCACACAGTGTATGCAGACATGAATATACATTAGATGTATATCTGTTCTGTCAGACATGCGGACAAACCATTAGGACGGTGTGACAGCAGTGTGTGTGCGGCTGCATTAACAGGATAACGTGCAAATCCTTGCACAAACGTGCAAATCCTTGCACAAACCTTTGCTTACGTGTTGGCAACTTAAAATGGGATTTAAACCACAGACACAGTTGCCAAGCAGAAGCCCTATTTGACACACTTCTCATTATTAATGTTTGTTTGTTTAAGTGGCAGAATATGACACATTGTCAACTAAAGTCAGCACAGGTACCTTTTCAGAAAGTTTTTTCATTCAACGTTCTTGCGGTTGCAAATCTGTTTTCCACTCTATCAATATTTACATTTTGCATTAGTGCTGCAGCTGCACGCTCATGTATGAAACAGAGAGGAGGGGGAAAAAAAGAAGAGCAGACAGACAGGAAGAGATTCACAAACCGCTCGCTGCTCCCTCTTACTGACATCTGCAGCGTCGGAGCTCCGCACAAATCAGAACAGGCTGCTTCTTCTCCCTCAGATAGGTTTTAAGACAACTGAGCTGTCAGAGCATCTATCAATAAAACACATGACACGCTCGTACACATGCACATGCACACAAACGCAGACAGACACATGCACATCTCTGACATGAAGATGAATGGCACAGATCAATGTTTCCATCTTCCGTTCGGTGCGGGAGCCCTACTGAGGGGCCTCTGCTGCCGAGAGGAGCCAAGTTCGCCTCCCGCTGCTCGGTCACGACCATAAAAATTACTCCCAAATAAGTTATATGACGTGACTGCGCTTAAAGGAGGAGCACTGCAACGTGCTGCAGATTTTGGTGCAGAGGAAACTCGTGGAAAAAGCAAAAAGGAAACTCGAAGCAGGTGAAAGCAGCTTTACTGTAGCAGTTTTATGGCTCGCTGCCTGAAATTCGGCATCCAAGGCTGGAGCGTCGTCTGTTGACATCCTTGAGAAACTGTGTCTGAGTCCAAAGCAGGACACCGCACACACAAATAAAAATAAAAGCACACCCAAAATCTGAGGATTATTTTCACTTCAACTCTGCATAGACCTTATTACTCGTGTCCCTCTGCTATGAGGCCGGCGAATAAAAGAGGAACCTGAAAAGACGGATGGGATCATGAGTTTGAAGGCCGATGCACTCTTCGCATCAGATGAAATGATGCTCAGCACCGGAGCTGATAATTCAGCTGCCAAATTTCTGTAGCTGTGCCAAGGATTTGTTTGTTGGAGGACAGCCGCACTTTCAGTGGCAAGAAACTGAAAAATGTTTCTTGTAGCTGTGCTGATTTGTTATTTCCTCACATTAATTCGAATTTCCTCTAAAAAAAATTATGTAATTTTAGATAAAGTGAGTATAAATGAGCAAATAATTAGGCTGTTGTGAATTATTGATGATGGGAAATGTATGATTTTTTTCATTTGTCTCCAGCAAAAGTTTTCTAATTTATATGAGCCACTTTTATGTCTTGATAATAAATAGTACAAAGCACTTATTACCATTTCTGTGATTGTCATAGCTAAAGGCAAAACATTTTTTGGACAGGTTTTATTTCTGCGAGGAAAAAAAATCAACTACACAAACAAGTGAAGTCGGCCCCAGGTTGACCTCTAGTAACCTCCACATGCTAGAGCAACTTCCACTGAAGCCCAGCAAGATGTTTACCTCCACAAAACTGGACTCCACCTCAACAAATCTTCTTACAATAGAGAAAACCCGGAGTCATGGGAGAATACAAACACAGACCGCAGAGTTCAAGGGCCTCAAATTGGGGCCAGAGAAATTTTTCTGTCACTGACCAACCACAGCGGCGCAGTTAGCCGTGTCATTTTGCTGTCCTGTCCCCTTGATAGATGGATAGTGGTGAAACCTCAGAGGAAGCACGCACACACACACACACACACACACACACACACACACACACACACACACACACACACACACACACACACACACACACACACTCTGCAATCACAAACAACGCCTGCGTCAGCCCCTGGATGCCACTGCATATGTGTGTGTATGTGTGTGTGTGTGTGTGTGTGTGTGTGTGTGTGTGTGTGTGTGCGCGTGCGCGCGCGTGTGTGTAAATGAATGTGTGGGCACGCCACCTTCCTCTGGAGGCAGGATACCGTTTCCACATCCTTCTCTGCCTATAATTAGCTGTCCTGATAAAACACTGGTTTGCTGGCGCTTGCAGGATCAAACAGTGATGAGCAGGCAGCTCTCTTCACAGCACACTGCAGACGCCAGGTGGCTGTCCTTGAGTTGAGTGCTGGGCTATATGCAGTGTACGCATCTGGAGGGCAATTAATCAGAAAAGGCAATTGTGATATTATACGATGCCACTCCTGCAATCACAATTATTGGGGCGCGAGAGAGAGTGAGAGAGGGGCCTGGTGATTTGAAGTAAGCTTTAATTTATGATATTAAGAAGATTTGTAATTGTTCTGGAGGTTCGGTTCGTGATTCCAGTTTTTTTCATACTCAGTGTCTCGACTCATTAAAGTGCCCTCAACAGACTGACAGGAATAGAGTCGCACGGCATCTGTCAGCATGTTTCATTTTCCTGCATCTCACTTCACACAAATACAGTCACACATGCCTGCACACGCAAACACAAAACTCTATCTAGCAGGTTAGGTTCTGCAGAAAAATGATTTGTGTCTCTATTTGCGATAAAGACATTCATCAATGTTTGGTCAGAACTTTAAACCTTTTCTTACCCACACAGCAGTATCACGTGTGTCGGTTGGTTCACTTCTTAAATCCAGACTGAAAGATCTCAACAACTATTCGCTAGGTTGTGTACCGACATGCATGGTCCTCGGATGATGAATGCCACTAAGCTTGGTGGTCCCCCGACTTTTTTTTGTGTTGTGCCACCAGCTGAAAATTTGGTACAGTCACTAATATTCTCAGCTCAACATTAAAACGGGTCTTTTGTTCAGGTTATGACTAATTAAACTAAAGTAATCAGCAGTAAGGCGAATAAATACCACAAAAAAATACTCGTCTGTGAATATTTTGCATCCAAACTATTCAATGCAAACTTAAGACAGTTGTTCAAAAAAAAAAAAAAGGTTTAAATAGATTTGCTTCAGCTCATTCTTCAGAAAAATTATGGATTCAGGAGTCATCCAGTGATGAAGATCTTGTCCTGCTCCTCCTCATTCGACAAAAGAAGATTTTGTTCCAAAGCCAAACCTGCTGTGAAACTGTTGCCCGCTTACTACCAACTATACTACATCCAAAAGTAAACTAAGTAAACTACTCACTCTCTTGATAGTCGTTCAGCAATGCTGCTCCATATGTTGTCCTGGAGATTGTTGTCTGTCATATGTATATCATTGGTTATATCACTCAAACGATCAGCATTGTCATTAGGAGTTGTGACGTGACGTCTGTTCATCCTTCACGCAATGTTATTATCCGGCAATGAAAAAAAAGTTGCTTTTATTTTGCGTAATGTTCACGTTCGGCGTGGAAATACTCATGACAAAAACAGAAGCTGGAAAAATATATATTGACGTGCGCATAAAGAATGCTAGCATGCTACAATGCTAAAAACTATACGATTAAAAACGATTATACTTGCTAAATATTAACGCATCGGCATTGTGATTGTGTGATAACGTAGAGACATTTAGCTTTGAGTGTTGCCGTGTTAGACACAGTCTCACAGAGCTGCCAGCATAGCTGCTATGTTTTCCATTATTGTGGAGCCTAATTGTGAGATACTGAGCAAAGGAACTGCAGTTTGTGTTCAAAGGGGAGAATCCAACAAAGCCATGATTACCACTGCAGCTTTTCTTCCTGATTTCTGAAAATTGAAGTTTGAGGTTCAGCCCCGGTAACCATGCTGATCATTTTCATACAGTCCCTCAGTGGCAGGTTGTGAATCAGCCATGTCTGTGTCTGACTGTCAGCCTGAAGCTCTCTTTGACTCCAAGCTCAGACGAGAGAAGCACATTTCATGCCCCAAAAAAAAAAGGGTATAAAAGTGGGTTACCGGTAGGAGGTTGCATGGATTTTGTGCCATGATTACATTTTTGTATTTAAATGTCAAGATAGCCCTGTGGAAAAATCCTCAGGGTCACCATATTCCAGGATATTTTAACCTGAAATACAACAAGTTCAGAAAGAAGGAGCAGGGCCTTTGACAGTAAATCACTCTGAATTTACTGTTTAATTTTAATAAAATTTAAATATTGTTGTTGATCAGACTGTTTTTCTGTATAACCTCTAAACCATACAGTCAAATGACTTTACTTCAATTTCGCTTCCTTTTTTAAGCAACTTTTCCTTTAAACTGTCATCGCGGCAGCTCTGCAATGATAATGAAACTCATTTATAGCGTTTGGCGGCCAACTGCCTCAGGCTGAAAGCTGGTGTGCAAAATTGACGCACTGGGCTTCATGTGGCGGAAGCTTTTGTGATGAAGAGAAACTCTCACTGTAAATTGTCATTAAAGAGGCAGCACTTTGCTTACACTTTGAAATCCTGTCAACGGCACCAACACAAATAGTGAAAAGGAGGTTCTAATTGGCCATCACGTGACGATAATGGGCGTCATGTCAAGCCCCTTCACAATGGGCTTCTTCTCCTCCTGCCTTATTCTCCGAAATGTATCTCTCTCATGCAGTCTTACAATCTTTTAACTAAGCAAATAGACAGAAAAAAGACAGAGTGAGACACAGAGATACTGACAGATGGAGAGAGACACAGTCAAATGAGAAGGAGTCGCTAATCTGACATCATCGGACTGGCAGTGCGTGCATGGACTTCAGGGTCAAGGAAAAGACTCATGTCTCGTGAGCATGCAGATTGGGGGGTGTGTGTGTGTTGGGGGGGGGGGGGGGGGGGGGGGCTTCGTTGGAGGATGTGAGAGGGCAGGAGAGGTGAGGAGTTGGATGAGGACCGGGGGCAGCAAAGGGTAGAGGCGGCGGGGGTACAGAGGCGGAAAGCTACTATATTGATAATGAGTCCCTGCTCGTTGCCTTTTCCACCACACAGCCAAGAAATAGCAGGATTACCCTGATTTTCTGATTTTACAGCCCAAATCTACAATTGTTGACTTGACTCATCACTTAATTTATTCAGCTGAATACATTTTGCATCTATTGTCACAGGATTCAGCAGCAAATATGTGACAGAGAAATAGGAAATACTGAAGGCAGTTAAATATTTATTTGTTTATTTATAAGGCTGTGTTTCAAAAACTACATGGTACCTCTTCTCTCTGGTTATATTCAAATACAGTAATGTCAATTCAGAAGACATTTTAACATGGCTGTACTCAGTTGTAATTCTGACTGAGCACACCGGAACTAGTCATTATTTTCTACAAGTGAAGAGACACAGTTCTCTTGATCGAGTTGAAATTCATTTATATTTTTTAAGTACCTGAAGATCCAATCATCTCTAAAATATAAGTAAGAGGGCCAATAAAAAGAAATGGAAAGTTAATTTGGATCCGCTAACGTTTGTCCTGTTAAAGACTTCACTTCATCCATTTCAAATTAAAAACCCTTTCAGAAACCTTTAATTTCTTAACACACTTTTATTTGAAAAACATTTTGCAGGAATCAGACTTTAAAATAAAAATAACAGGATTGTTTTCTTGAATTTATAAAATTAAAGTGATTTAAATATCAAGGCTACATTATTGACGACTGTATGTAAAATTGCCCCCAAAGAAATGAGCAACAACTTAAGATCCCGTCACAAGATTTCCATGACATGAAGTGCAAATGAGTGACAGAAAACCAATCACACAAATGTCCCCATTCTGAATCTACATCCTTCCTAAATGCACCATCAGCTTGAGATACCAGTAGGTCCGGGTAACTGACTGAACTGTGGCCGTTTGTATATAACATGAAACCTGACAAGATATTCCAGTGTGATCTAATTGATCCAGCTGCCTCGCAAGGTAACCTGAACACTTGATTTCAAATTTGGAGCATTTCTGTATAACTGTCAATAGTCCTGAATAATGAACAACGTTAAAGTCAAAGTCACGGCGACAGCCTCACAGCTGACCTTGTCTTTTCTCTGTGATATTGCTAAACTACCACTACCACTGAGACAAAAACAGCATGAATGAAAGCCTCTCGTGCACATAGGATTATACCAACTATAAGAATATAGGTTAGAGCTCAGTTGTACTTTATTTGTGCACATTAAAAAAGAAAAATACTATTAAATTAATACAATTACCGCAAACCTGTATCAGGGGCCTTCAGGGCCTCTGGGCAGCTGCCTACTAGTCCAATGAACTTATACAACATTGAACAGAGCTTTAGTATGAGACCAGCAGCCCCAACATTTTATATTTGGTAGTTTTTCTTCTCCTTGTATCATTTCTCAACTTCCTACTGTGTTCACTTGTGTCTATGCTCGGCCAAATGCATGCAGCAATTCTGGTTAAAGGAAATACAATATCCCTATATTGCTGGAGTCCCCACACGCTTCCAGTAATCAGAAAAATATTTGTAGGTCCAGAGCGAGCAGAAACAAAGGATCGAGTTTTCCCATTTGCTCTCAGTAGGAAATCTGTAATGCGAGGGCAAAGGGCTCCGTGGGCTCTTGTCTGATAAGTCAGGGCATTCTGTGTTCGTTGCACTGATGAAAGAAAATCCTTTAAAGGGTTTAAGTTTTCACGCTGCTGAAGTCAATACAGCTTCTCTATTGGGAGCAGGGACAGTTTCAACTCCCTCCCTTTCTCTTCTTTTTTCTCTTTTTCTATTTCTTTGTTACTCTCCTGGTAATTCATCCTCCCAGTGAAAATTCTTTCTCTCCCTGCCTCTGTATTCTTCTTCTATTTCTCACTGTACCCTTTGGGTTCTTTCTTTTATTCTCCCTTATTTTCAGATATTGTACCTCTGCCAAGGGGCATCAATACGAGTCCAAAGTAGACAATTTATTACGACAGGAGGGGAATGAAAATACCAGCCTGACAATCAATTCCCCTCTACACTGTGTCCTGAATCAAAATGTAACTCCACTGATGCTTTCATCTGAAATTTTGCAAGTAAGTCTGCACTTGTCTCAATCATTGATCTGCAGTCCTTTCACCTCATCTTTTAGTTTGTGTCGTAACCAGTGGTGGAAAACATATTCAGGTCCTTTATGTAAAGGTACAAATAGTGAACATCTCCACCACACTTAAAATTCCTGCATTCAAAGCCTTATTTAAGTAAAAGTCTGTAAGCATTATCGACAATATTTACTTAAAGTATTAAAAGTGAAAGTACACATTATGCGGCCAACGCTTCCTGTCAGTATTTGACTATTATATATGAAGTTTTTGGGTTAATATTATTGCTGTATTAAGATACATTTTACTGCTGTAGTTTGTTAAAGTTGTGCAAATTTCACCTACTTTATGCTGTCGGTTTGTTCAATCTACAGCAATGCATCATATTCTGTAAGCGCATCACAAATTGGTCGTGTCTCATATGTGTAACGCTCACAAAAACAGTCTTGTTTTTAGCCTTTAGGTATTTTCCACCAAATCTGAGAGGGTTTTTACATTTTTTTATTGAGCTTATAACTAGGAGAATTTTCTCAATGCGTTAAAAGGAACATTCAATCCTTGTGTTTTTGAGCTACGTGTCACTAAAGCTGTCAGACAAATGTAGTGAAGAGTACAACATTTGTTTGAGATATAGTGGAACAGAAGTAACAACTATAATCATCACATGGAGCTCAGTTCACAGTAGATAAAAGGGACAGACAACAGTTAGAGGCTGAAATGATGTGATTTCTACATAATTTGTGAGCATATGTGAAATGAAGTGGGATGTACAGCATGTGTATTAAATTCATGACAAGTCTTCTTTACCTCTCTCGTGTTGTTTGTGTCTCGCAGTCAGTTCTAAGCAGAGCAATTTCCATTTCAAGGTTGCATCGTTTGTCATGGATGTATGGAACCGAAGCGCCCACTTTCTCTTCCTCCATCGGTGGCAGCTTTGAGTGAATTGCTTTTTACTCTAAAATATTTGTCGGCATTTCAAAAGATACGTGGGAAGGTAATTATCTATTATCACAACAGTATGAGAGGCATTAGCAGTTTGAACTACTTTTAACCTTTGAGACATTGAAGTGTTTTCAACTATTGTACTGTTTGACCAGCAGAAGAAAGTTGAGGTAATTAGCTAAAAAAAATAGGCAATAAGTTAGCTTTTATCAGCTATTCTTAAACATTTAGATTTTAACTGTTTGGACTTGTCATTAAACTAACAGTTATCATGCCAAAAATAAAACTATTACATTATTGTTTCAAGGTTACATATCTTTACATAACCTTGGTAGAATGTAGCCTACTTTGATAAACAAAAAAACCCACTAATGGATACATCATAAACTTTATTATCACAATGGCGGCCAAATTCCATACAATTTACTTTCAGGCAAGAAACCACGCAATAGTGCCTTACAAACAATTCCAATAATACATTAATTCAATTTAGTCAGTTTTAATTGTTAAATATTTTTTTTCAATTGCTCTTCTAAATGTTATATTTGTTGTTATATTTTCACTTGTTCATATTAAGTTTTAATTAAAAAAAAAAAAGTAAAAAAGAATTATCATTGTGTTCATTAATTATAATAATAATTACTGTGTCTTTAATGATTCTGAATAAAATGTTTTTGATGAAGCTCTAAAAATGTGAGATTATTGCACTTATTAATAAAAACGTTATCTCCCACGATCCTCTTGGTGAAGCCAAAATGGTTGGGTCAGGTGAGGGTGGAAGTGAAATTCAGCAGTTCAGCCGCTCATGAAAAACAACCACTGAACAGTAAGCGACAACAGTGTTATTAAACAACCAAACACAAAGGGGGCAGAGAAAAAGAGAGACAAGACAAAAAAAAAAAAAAAGGGTGAAAAATATGTAAAAAAAACAAACAACATATTTATTTCGGAAACAAACCGCAGCCAGTGTAGCTACTGGCAACGGTGCTGTTCAGCATGAGCAGAAGCCGACAAATCCGACCTGGACACTGGATTTATGTCCGAAACTGTTAATAAAGGACAACACGTTACGAACAGTCGATTATCTGGGTCGATGGAGAAGAAATTCATCTGGTGAGTAAAATATGTAAAACTGCTGAAGTTGTTCCAGCTTATCACACAACAGGAAATTAATAAAAATATTTATACATATATATATATTTTTTTTTTTAAATTTTTTTTTAATCGACGCCCCCTCCTGCACACAGGTGCCAAGTGAGAGAAGTTTCTTCACCCTGAAGTTTACTAAGCATGGCCTGAGGAGCGGGGCGTCACAGGACACTTTGGTGGCCTTTCGGCCGATAGTGAAGAAGACAGCATGAAGGTGGACTGAAGGTTGCAGAGAAAAGACAGCATGTTAACTACATAAAGGTAAGCCACATTTATTTATTATATACTGTGCTCGACTGTCGCTGTGCAGTGGTGTTACTGTAATATACACTCTGGCTAAAGAAATCACAGTATGAGGGTATCACTGTCTGATATTATTATTATTATTATTATTATTATTTTTTGTATTATTATCAGTCACATTGTATGACACTCTGTCAGAAGTTCTCTAAACGATTACGAAAGAAGTTGACAGTTTACTGGAGGTGCGCGTTCAGCTCAACCAGAGCTGTCTGTACATTAATCTCACACACACTGATGTCAGCACCCTGAGATGGAAAAGAAAGAGTCGGGCCGGGATTGCACATGTTTTTGATTCGGCATTAATATTATAAATGGAACACATAGTTTTGATCTTTGAGGGATTCTTGGAGGTGGTTGATGTTGTTTCCTCCCTTGGAGACACAACCTCATGTTAATTTTTAAGATGTCTAAAGTTATCCCACATTGGTTTTTTTGGGGGTGGAGATGTTGACATTAACGGTTTTGTTTTTCTCTGCGCCCATCACTGATGTTTAAGTGTTAATTCTTCTGATAAGTTTGGTTTAAAGTCATTATTTGATATTTTAAAAAGGGGACGTGATGTTGAAGATGCTTTGGATTCATAGTGGAAGCAACTGCAGACACATCGTCCATCTTTATAAACAATCTACGCGAGTTAGCCACACCTGAATAAAAGACATTATCTTAAAAAAATATATCACTGGATTAGTTATTAGGCTGTGTTTACTGTCTTTGCTATTTATTACAACAAAATGAAAGACAGCTGTCTTCAGCATAAAAGATCAGCTGTATTTGTTTTATTCAACCTATATCCTCATTTGGAGTTGGTTTTAGTTGGCTTTGTAGTGTGTGGAAGGTATCAGCAGAAATGACGCATAATGTGCACCGCGTGATTTCAATCCTTTTACCTTGTTGCCACAGAAACAACCTGTTCATGGAGCATTGTCCTGTGTGATGGACGTCATATGTGTACGCACATTTCTGTGGACTTTTGGACAAAATATTTAGACTTTGCGTTCCCCTTGGATACACATGTACAGATGTGCAGGGCTACAGTACATGCACAACCTTTATATTGTATGGAGTGCAAAGTGAACGTGTTGAGTGTGCTGGCAATGTTAAACAGCAACAGCTGGACAACATGAGACATAGTTTGGGATTTTGTTTCACACTTTCTGGAACAGATTCAGTGAACCGAGAAGTAAACACAATGACCCTACTTGTTAAGTCGCTATTTTCTTTTCCTGATATGTCCTCTGGACCATATGTTGTAGCGCGGTATCTTTAGCAGGTAGCATGTGAGTGTGTTGTGTGAAGCCCCCCAACCCCCCGAGGATTACAACAAACTAGCAGCCCTCTGACCTCCAGTTAGAATGAGGACTTTCCATCTTTGGACAACTCGCCCTTGAAACATCTCTGCTGTCACTTAAATGGCTAATGGCTCCCATTCCCCCGGTGCAAGAAAATTAAGGGGTCTAATAAGCAACAAAGTGGCCTGGCTTTTGGTGTTTTGGGGATAACAGATTGTTTCCAAAGTAGTGGAAGGAGGCCGGCTCATTGTGAGGATCCCTCATCAATCATCATTTAACGGCCTTTAAATGGGTGTGTGCCTCCCTAAGGGATTTTAGGAATTGAACTGCCAAAGATATAAAGGGCAAGCCTACTGTATGTTTTCCAGCCTAAGCAGTTTCTAAAGTCTGTGCTCAACTCATCCTCAGCGTTAAGATGTGGAGACTACTGACAGTGTGCAAACACATTTTAGGAAATCACCAGAAGCTTGCTAAATAGATCCAGTAAACGGGCCGTGGTGCTGTATAACTAACGGGGGTGGGTAAACAAATTAACACGGCATAATAACAGCTGGCTGTATCTTTTATTAAAAGATGAGAGTGGTATCGATTGTGTCAGCAAATAAGTGCTTCAAACAGTTCTTTTGAACAACATCAGTGTCTCAAAGCCTCACAAGATATTTGCTGCTTTTTATTATTTTGGCTCCAAAATGCAAAGGCTCTCATCTCCACTCAAGTCTGGATTGTTTTTGTACCTGAAACGGGCTCTTTGACCTCCCACTCATGATTCTTCAACCTTAAAAAGCTACTTGACTTATTGTGCTGTGTTTCCCTCTCACCTCCATTTTTCAAACTTTCATTCTATGTTTCTGTTGCTTTTAACATTCGTAAAAATGTTGAAGGAAAACCGGCCAGGCTTATGCACATTATCCATTAATCTTCATTTTTGACAGGATAAATACCAGATTTAGGAAGTTTGGGTCTATCCACCCTCTTCGAGGCAGAACAGCAGTGATTTACAACGAGAAGTCTTGTGAAGTGACAGCTTGACGTGCGCCTCTGAATACGCAAGTGACAAAAACGATTAAAAAAGCATCCAGCGCGTTTCACTCACACCATTGTCATTCATGTGCTGCATTTCATTGCTCTCCTTAAGACGCCTTCTCAAACTTGTTAACTGAAGTTACTTTTTTGAAAGAAAAAGAACCATTTCCTTCTTCAGTTTGTATTGCCACCGGTGATTTTGTAGTCGAATGAGGTCTTCTTCACAAACCTAAAAAGCAATCTTGATTTCATATTTATGAAACTCTTGGCAGCCTCTGCACCTTTCTCCTGTGGTTTTGAGTCATGGGACAGTGATCAGGCATTGTCTGGTACGTGTTGGCAGTTTGTACGGGGATTTTTTTTTATTTTTTATTCTCCCAACAGGATTCAAATGATCCATTATCAAGCATACACTGGGAGGATGAAATATCCAGTGTTTATTCACGGCACGAGATGATGAATGGCTGCTCTGATGGTCTCCGGTGTCAATCAGTCTGGTTGGCTCATTAGGTCAGCAGATTCGGAGCCACAGGGGGATAGTTATTCAAATCCCGAAAAATATGCAGAGACGGTGAAAACACCTTGGCCGTGAATAACAATAGCCTCATGCTGCAAGAGCTTCCTGTGTGGAATACAGCCACAGCCATACGCAGCGTATCAGTGACGCTGCTGAGCAGGCGGCTTTCAGTCTGCAGGAAATAAGAAGGCAGCATGCGTAATAAAATTAGGAGCAAGAGAACAATAGTGTGCCATGTGAGTCACGTGTAAATGCACACATTCATGTATATCCTCACAAAAAAGTAACAAAGCTCAAGTACACACCATTAAATATATTTCTGTAAAGCTCAAGTGCACTACATGATTAAATATTCTACTGGCAGTAAGTTTACTGAGACACTTACAAGTGCGGGTTAACACAGTGTGCATCTGAGTGTGCGTTAGACGTTACTTAGAACTTGCGTGTCACTTGAAATCGGATAATTATAATAGCACCATTCAGGTGCGCTGTTTCCTTGTTATTGTGAATATAAAACACGCTTTCGGGGAATTTGTAAGTACACTCATAGTTTATAATCACAGTGTTACTTTTGTACTGTCAGTGCTGACTTTTTTTTTTTTTTTTTGTCTCCCTCTTCTGAGGGTTATTACAGAAAGTGTCAACTGTGCTTACGTCATAGACTCTGTCATCGTCTACCGTGGCGCGACTGCTGCGACTACAAAATGGAGGATACATTGTTTGGAGCATCACACCCTCTGCTAAGTGACTCGTTTCACTACTGGAGATTTCCATCCGGTCCGTCTGGAAAGTCAAGAAGAGTCGCGTGATTTCATTATTTTATTCCTAATTCAAGCGTGGCCGGTATGCATTTTTACGGCAGTGCATGAATGTCTCACCAGACACCAGATTTAACAATACTGTGACATACATTATCATCACATAGCTTTATCTGGTGGTGAAGCCTTAGTCAGTGTTATGTGAATGTGTTTGGTAAAGGCTCGATATGTAATGGACCCTCATATGCGTTATCAAGTCCTGCACTCCCTCGGTAAAGTGTGTGTAATGCTATGAAGTACTCTTTCAATACGCATACACATGCAAACATAATTGTTGTCTCCAAGGGTACTTTCTCACATTACTCAAAGTAACTGAAGAGAAATTGAACTGCTAGTTTAGAATATAAAAGTACACAGCGAGTGTTCATATAGTGAAGTATAAGTAAATGTGAACTTAGAAGGGTGCTACTGGTTTCCTTCTACTGTGTCGTCTGAACTAACAGTATACTGAGAGAGAGTTAACAAGGACTCAGATTTGCCTCATGTGTTTTCAGTATTACTCTTTAGTTGAGGCGTGTAGTGAATTCAGGAGTACATTACAAGTTAAAGGGAACATACAAGAACACTTTCAGTTCACGTAAAGTATGTATAAAGTGAAATACAGTGAAACTGCTAGTTTGGTGTAATTACGGTTGTTAACCTGTAGTCTCAACTAAACTCTGCTAAAAGCAAGAGATTTGATTTCTGCTTGACAACACATTTTTTTTTTTTTTTTAAACTTTAGATTTACATAAATGCTAACACAATACAAAATAATGTTTGTGTCGAGTGCTGATGTGGTTTTACCGACATGATTTTCGCTCTGCAGAAGTTCTGCATCTTTCTGTTGTCCATCTTTCTCTCTTTTTTTTTTTAAACGAGCATGGATGTTGTTGTGTGCTTTGAGTTTGTGTTTGCACGGTAGCTCGAGAGGAAGCCGAGTGTCTCAAAGACATGTGAAGTGCGGGAGCTGGTTTTCCAGCTGCGTTCCTCAGTCTTCAGGCCTCGAGCTGCGCCTCTAGAAAGCTTGCGACCTCCACTGATCCCTCTGATCTCCTTTAGTCCTCCATTCATCTTGTTTACGTGTATTTACTCAATGTACTTCTAGTTTTCTGTTCGGCGTCGACAGATATCAGCAGATATCTGGGTTGCGTTCAGGAATCAGCCCGTCCCGACTACACCGGGAGGGGAGGGCGGGCTGAGACCGTGAAGTCTGACTACGTGCCAGCACTGTTATTTTCTTCATCACAGAACCCGCCTTGACACAAATAATGGAATGCACTGGCAGTCTTTCAGAAAGACAGCGAGGGGAAAGTGGGCCACTGCCAACCTAAGGCTATGCAAATCCATCCGCAGCCGTGTGAGTTTAGAAATCTAATGATCACACCGAACACAGGCGCTTTTCCACCTTCCCTTTTTTCCAATCCCTGACTCTTCTCTCATTTCCTCTCTCGATTTCTCATTCCTCCTCGCCATATTTTTTTTTTGCATTCAGCTCCGTTACTGGCTGTGCCATCTGGTGCCGGGGCCCAAGAGATGGACTCGGCGCTGGTTTGCAACCGGGGGGGGGGGGGGGGGGGGGGGGGAGTGGGAGGGAGGAGGTGGGGGGGGCTTAGAGTGGGAGCCTGCCGCCGCCGCTGCTGAGTCCAGAATAATCTATGCGGCGCTGTTGTGACTCATTTTGCTTGTGATGGGCACCGTGACCACTCGAGCATGTGCCTGCAATTAAGCGTTGTGTTAAATAAAAACTGCAATTTGCAAAGGCAAGCATGAAGGTGCACTTCAGAAGAACAAAGCAAATTGAAGGGATGGTGGAGGGAAGGGGGGGGGGCCGCGTGGAGAAACCAATCAATCAACTGGGGTTTTGATTCCCATTTTTGTTGTTGTTACTTTTGTGGGACAAATTGCAGCTGTTCTGAAATTGGAAACGCTGTTTCATCAATTTAACTATAGACCATAATCACCCCGAGAATTTCTGATGAGGAGCCATAAATAAACAGTTTATTTTTACATGGAAGAAAAGAAGAGTCGAAGAGGATTTGAATTTGATAGAGGCGGTAGTTTAATTTGCTGGTTCGCTAATGCATTCAAAAGAAAAGCACTAATGCGATTCTGTCTTTGCAGCCGAGGTGCGTCTCTCCGTTTATAGAGCAAAGAAAGCGATCGAACATCAACGCTTCCCCGTCTGATCTTCACGGGCGATGATTATCTCTGAGAGCTGCTGTCACACGCTGATGTGAACGGCACCGACAGGAACATATTAAGGCATCTGTTTTCTGTTTTCGGTTCAAGCCACAGGTCTGACCGCTATCATTTCAGCGGGAAGTGCCGCTATTTTTACCGGCGTTTATACAGCACACTTAGCGTCGAGTCCAGCTGGCTTTGGGAGAAACATTTTTTTTTTAAGACTGTTTATTCTTTTACACGAGCGGAAGGATTTTATAATTGCGTTTCTGTGCCTCGATCTTAGTTTGAAATGATGGGAAATGCACTTATTTGCTTTGTTCTGAGAGTTAGACGTGAAGGCTGATGTCTGTCCGTTTGAATAAGTAGCCGTCAGCTTAGCATAGCGCCGCTCAGAGAATGAACACTTGGAGAAATCAATATTTTAGCTTTGTCTGCTGGTATAAAAAAAAAAAAAAAAAAAAAAAAAAAAATCCCATCAACTTTTTACTGTCTTTTTCTTAGTTTCACTTTTTTGGGGGAAATATACTTCTTTGTTGTTCTCCATGGAGGCAAACGAGAAGATTCATACTATTTTTTTTAAGTCTGTCTTTTAAACAGCTGTTGGCAGACTGTTAGCTTAGCATTGTCTGCCGGTCAAAAACAAAACTTAATCAGCATCATAAAATCTCGTTAGTATAAATTTTTTAAAAAAGAAGAAGGAAAAGAAGCCTCGTGATTTATAAAGCTGTAACGTGCTGCAGCGTTTACACTCACAATGTTGAAATTGTTTTCATTTGCGTTCATGCGAATGTGTTGATGAACCTCAATTAAATTGGCGGGAGTGTTAATTAGCACGAGTCGGTAGCGGGACGAGGTGGCACAGTAAATGACAAGAAAATGAAAGTTAATATGAGCACGTACTGACGTCGTGCTCAAATTCTCTTTTACAGCAAGAGTAGCTTCATGTGTGAAGATGAGATCATGCAGCAGGTAAATAACAAGAAAAGGAACAAAAAAACCAAAACTGATTTGAAAACTGGCACAAAGTGCATTGTTCGCCACATAAAGTCAACTCGGGGTCACGGGAGGAGACGGCAGAACAAACGTCGGTTTCTAACTCATGATCACGCTCTGGTCGTAGTGGGAACGCGTCCGGCTCGGTTCCAGATGGGGTCAGCGACACTAAAGTGCTTGTGAAATTCACTTCTCCAAAGGCTCAAGGGAACGAATCAGACCAGCTGAACCTCCACAAACTTCTCATTTAGTACAGATTGTTTGAGACAGAATAATTTTAGATTCTCCAACAAATGGTCAGTTTCTTTAAAGTATTGCTCTTTGTACTTCGTAGGAGAATTTATAATGTTGTTTTAAGCATCACACCTTCATACGACGGTGCCAAGTGTGCGTTCAATAATATCGAAACGTGGCAAAATCCTCACGTCAAAGTGGCTTCGAAGGATTTCTGAATGAACAGATTTATGGGAACCGTTTATGTACATGAAGTGTGTGTTAACACAGGACAGCTGTAACGTGAATGCAGGATGAAAGAAGTCCTCAGTCCCCCCACAGATGTGTCCACTTCATTCACGCATTT
Organism: Embiotoca jacksoni; assembly: GCF_022577435.1. Classification (NCBI taxonomy): domain Eukaryota; kingdom Metazoa; phylum Chordata; class Actinopteri; family Embiotocidae; genus Embiotoca; species Embiotoca jacksoni. The sequence goes on from NW_027185374.1 coordinate 9,625,894, forward strand.
TCATCAAACCAAAAATAGCCGACGCTTGACACACACACACACACACACACACACACACACACACACACACACACACACACACACGCAGCAGCTCAGCAGCGGGTGCTACCATGACGACACACAAGAGGCGCAAACACTTTATTTATTTGAGTTATTCAAAAATAAAATATGACGTTTTCGGCTCTGAAGACAAATACAACGGCATTTTAAAACATTCGCGACAATCATTCATAAATTGCTGCCGAGTGAAGACGTTTTTAACGCACCTGAAGTAACTGTTGACGGGACGAGCTGCGCAAACTGAGCAGGAGGACGGACGCTGAACTCACAGATGTGTCCGTCTTCTTTTCCAGGTTTTCCCCACCAAAGCTGGGGAGGGTGCGCAGAGATCCATACGTGGACTGAAGCTCGGTCTGATCTCTGCTGAGAGTAAATGTTGCTTTCAAGTGCAATTTGGAGCAGATGGCTCAAAACCGCGAGACGCAATACGTGCAGGACTTTGCCAACAATTTCAAGACTGTCAGTTTGTTTAGGGGACTGCTTTTACCTGAGCTCGTTTTAACTGGACATTGCACAAGGTGCAGTACAATCGGCTGCGATGTTTACTGGCAGGGCTGTGTGGCTCGCAGACAGCGAGAATTACCTCCTGACATAAATCTCTGCCTTTTCCAATACACCTTCATATGTTCTGCCTGACTTGTGCATGTGATGCAGAGGCTCTGGCTTTGTTGGCATTTGCTTTCTCTCATTTTTCATGCGTTCTATAAATGCACATCATGTGTTATGTGAACTTTATGCAACAAATTCTTATTTATAAATGAGACTGTTTTAAAAGTTCACTGGAGGTTCGATTGATTTGAATCTAATGAAATAGTGCTTTCTGACAGATCCGCGGAAAGCTTCTTTATTATTTCTAATACTTCGGAAGTAACAGTCAGACATTTTACTATGACATCAGAGGTCACATGACACCCGCAGCTCCTCATGTCCACACATAAATCCACACCTAATTTTCAATAGACTATAGGGCTGCTTCAAAACACTTAACCAAGTTTTCATTAGTCGTTTAGATGCTGGAAGGGAAAAGAAAAACCTCCAGCTGAGTTTACCTCTTAAGGAAGTTGGCCAAGTGGGTAACCTTGGAGTGACATAGGCTTTTGTTGCGGGAAGTAATATTCACCTGTGAAGCGCATGCAGACAGCAGTGATAGAGTTTGAGTACTCAGCCATCAGGTGTGACAATAAGTCCAAGTTTCAGTATAACAACTTTCCAGATGTTTTGTGCCGTGTTCAAGGCCTCAGAAGAGGAAACAAAGACCCTGTTGCAGCGTTACGCTGGTTTCTTTATCACTGCAGAGTCGGAGATGGCAGTAAAGTTTCGGGTGTACTTGCGCTTCAGTCTTTTTGCTGGTTTTTGTGACACATTCAGAATCATTACTGCTTTTGTTGTTAGCATTGTCCTTAACAGGCAGCTCGCTGTGTGTGTGTGTGTGTGTGTGTGTGTGTGTGTGTGTGTGTGTGTGTGTGTGTGTGTGTGTGTGTGTGTGCGTGTGTGCGCGCTGCGAGCGAGCTCATTATTCCACTTGTGTATTTCTCTGTAATGCAGCGCAGTGTAAACAACGTTACTTCTTACATTGTTTGTCAGCCCTGGAACTTAAACCATTTTCTGTTGCCCAAAAACATGTATAAGCTTAAATAATTCAAATAATATTTTAAACGTGCAACGACTCATTGATTTGTGGCTTGAACAATGACCCTTCGGCTTTGTTCAGACTGCAGGCAAATCAGATTAGTTGTTCAAATCCGATTTTTAGGACAGACTGTTGGAACCGTTATGTGCAAGTGAGCAGATCGGATTTGGTTTGTCCAGACATCACCGACCCGTCTGCATGGGTTGCTGCAGCAGAGATATACTCGCAGCTGTGCTGATGATGCAGCTTTCCAGCAGAGAAGGACCGCGTACAATTTATTTCAGCTGCTGTCCGTGGACCGCTGTCTCCACTTTCTGCTCGCGTTCTGCTGGCGGTAGCATAAATCCTGCCACTCGGTCTCTCCGAAAATGACGTTGTCATGTGGTATCGCGTTGTGAGTGATGCAAGAAATTGGATCTAAGCCACCAGAGCATCCAGACTGAGAATCATCTGTAGAAAACTGATTGGAAGCAGATTTCAAACCACCTCAAAATGTAGATCCAGTTTTCAAAAATGGCATTTCATGTGTTTTTTTTTTTTTTGCTGTCCAGACTTTTAAAAATCAATCCGGACACAGTCTGGATATCACAGAAACCGGACTGGGTTAGCAGTTTGAACAAGGCTTCATTCCACAAAGAGTATTGAGTCTTGAGACATTTTAACTGTGTTTATTTGTTTGGGTTTTCATATGCATCAAACATTACATATGGGTTACTCATTATGTTAGAATGGCAGAAAGCGCCGAATAACAGTTTAATGTTAGTGTATTGTAGGAGGAATACTGATAAATGTAAAACAGGTTAAATGCAATTACATTTCTATTACTGTAAAGCTTATCTGGAGAACATCAGCGAAATGGGTCCCGGCGTTCACCGTCTGCTGAGGGAACAGTCAGATTGATGAAAATCAGAAGAGAAAAAAAAAGAAACAAATTCGTTTTTAATTGCCAATTCGATTTCCATGTTCACTCTCGCTGATATATTTACATTCAGCGTCTTTAGGCGAGTTGTGTTCAAAGGTTGAGTTTTTTCCTTCCTTGCCATCCAAAAGGAGATGACATTGTCCCTGAGTGTCGAGGCTTTGATGTAACTGAAATGGCACGGTGATAGCAGCCAAATAACAGTGAGCCTGAAAATCCAAAGCTTTTAGCTCCATTGATGGATGTATAATAACATATACGTCCTACAAACAGTGACCATATTTGCAAAAGATGAAATGAAGCCCTGTGATGACAGAAAGAAATGGGCTTGGAGTCTGCATTGGATTGCATGATTATAGAAAATATACAAAGCCAGAAATGTAAAATAGATATGGTTGGATGACGTGTTGATTAAATCTTTAAGCTGTAATTTCCCACTGTGGTAATTGGATGATATTCTGACCGTGTCTCAGCTGAGCGATCCGAAGCAATGCAGAGAGCAGCGTTTTATTAAGATGCCAATATCTGATCACACCCCACTTGCCAAATCCATATTGTTTGATATGTGACACGTAACCCCAATATGTGAGTAATTATCGTTTTATCTCTGGGTTGCCTCAGATGTGGAGGATGGCAGGGCAGGATGGTTCAGGAGCCTCGGGGGAGGGAGAATGAAGAGTCTGGGAACCAAGACAGCTTTTGTATGCTGGTTTTGATCAGCCCTCAGGCTAGACAGAGCCGGAGATGTGTGAGTGTGTGTGAGTGTGAGTGTGAGCGTGTGTGTGTGAGTGTGTGTGTGTGTGTGTGTGTGTGTGTGTGAGTGAGTGAGTGAGTGAGTGAGTGAGTGAGTGTGATTGTGAGTGAGTGGGTGAGTGTGTGCGTGTGTGTGTGTGTGTGTGTGTGTGTGTGTGTGTGTGTGTGTGTGTGTGTGTGAGTGAGTGAGTGTGTGATTGTGAGTGAGTGAGTGAGTGTGTGTGTGTGTGTGTGTGTGTGTGTGTGTGTGTGTGTGTGAGTGTGAGTGTGTGAGAGTGAGAGTGAGTGTGAGTGTGTGTGAGTGAGTGAGTGAGTGTGGGTGTGACTGTGTGTGAGGTAACGGGCAGGTGGTGGGCAGTTGTGTGTCCCCCCGTTTAAACTCCCATCTGGGTATGTTTAAGCCACGTGTGTGTAGATGTTTTGTTTGAGTAAGCAGGTTGCAGAAGGTGCCGTTTTCTTGTTGCGAGCGCTTCCTGAAAGCACACGTGTGTGTTGTGTGTTGTGTGTTGTGTGTTGTGTGTTGTGTGTTGTGTGTTGTGTGTGAGGTCTCCCTCGGAGGTGACGGTGTGTGAGAGAGGTAGTGGAACCGTGTTCCTGGTGTCTCGGACCAACCGGGTCAGGCTGCTGCTACCGACACGAGCGCATTACCGCTTCAGGTTCGAAGGTTCAGACCTGCCCACCGGTGCTCTCAGCCAAGAAGTCAGGAAGCAGACACGGAGAGTGACATTTTAAGTGGCAAAATGGAGTGTGATGCTTCCGTATCTTTTTTTGTTGTTGCTGCAGTGCCTTATGTGCACATTTATGTGCAAAATCCAATTCTACGTTATACCAGCAATTGGCAACTTGTGGCCGAAGGGGCCATGGCAGTTTTCAGCTCATCCACATCACACTTTTTTTCTCGTGTGAATTAGCTCTTAAACCACTTTAGGGATAATATATCGCTCAATGGCTGTCTACCTGTAGCTCACTGTGCCTTCCTCAAATGATTTTGAAATGCTCAACATATGTGGATTTGTTTCTTAAACATGTACTTTGTTGAAACAACAATAACTTAGAATACCCATAATTCATCCTAAATTTAGCCCTGGACACCTTCATTTAAAGATATTTCCACCAGGAAATCACAATCGCAAATATTAATCCAAATTTAAGCAATCTCCACATTTCTCTCACTAAAACCACACAGTAAGTAAAGATTATTTGTATAGCAGCTTTCACAGATGTATAATTGCAAAGTGCTTCACAATCATAATAATAATAATAATAATAAGCACCTGCTGGCTGATGGGACAAACTGGAACAACCGGAAAAAAAGGGACGTGAAGAGGTTTATGGAAAATGTAGTGTTATCGTGGGAATTAGGAATATGTAAAATTTATTTTATACATATTTACATTCTTTACTTTATCTTTGTGCATACAGTATGTGTAATTAATATTATTTAAAAAGTATTAAAACAGAATTTTTACAGAATATGTAACCTTTGTTCTCTACTACTGTAACAGACTGTTTTCTATATCACTTTAATGATTTTTGTTACTTTAAGCCACGTGGTTATCTAAGTTAAATTTTTTTTAAAAGATTAGAACAAAAATGCTTTTTTGATATGCTGTATGCTTATCATCATAAGAAGTGATTAAATGCGACTCATAGGAAGGAGTGAAACAAATTTTTCTTTTCCTCAACTTAAATCAGTGACATTTTTTTTACTAATTACTTTGCAGTTTTTAAGAAAAGCTGGCGCAAATCCAGTACGTTTGATCACAACGATCACAATCTAAAGTCCTGGAGGGACTGATGTTTGATATGGTGACTAAAGAGCCCTTCATTTATCCATTCATTGAAAAAGGTGACGATACAAATTCAAGATTCCTTAATTTCAAAAGCTCTCAATTTAAAAATACAGTAGATTCTATGCATAGACTTGTAATTTATTTGACAATTATGTTAATTATTTATTCATTAAATTAAGTTAGCAAACAGATCAGAGTGTTTTAATGGATTATGTGCACGGTTTGAAGGGTTTTAAAGATATACATTTTTTAAAATACCCAACTGCATTGAAACCCCTGAATTATCAATCTAACTGCAACAATTCAGTTGTAATTTTATGTGGTTAATTTTAAGAGAGCTTTAACACTAAAGTAATTTCCATAGGCAGATATTCCATGGAAGGTACCATAATATCTTCCAACCATTCCTTTATTCTTTAATCATGCCCTGAAAAATCCAATTTAAATGCCTTAATTGTATCATAATAGATAGATAAATTAATATAATTTAAACATGAAACATTCGGGTATATTGTGGTTATTGGACACAAAGCGCTTGCATTTTAGAAAATCTAAATTTCTCTCTCACACATCTTCCACATATAGCTGTATAATACTGTCTGATTTAAATATAAACCCACTGGCTTTTATTCAGGGCTCACATAAGCCTTTTATAAGCAGTCACTGCTTTTGTCATTGCAGACAGAAAGTCGTCGAGGTGCTCATCTTTTGTTTCAACCACACACAGGCACAGCGGTCAGTCACTTGTGAAGCTGCTGTAAAGGTGACAGGGTCAGAGTCTGTGTGAAAGCTAAAGTAACCAGCGTCATGCTGGGCTGGTCCTCCTCTGGATGTGGACCGGAGCCCATTAACACAGCAGGAGCCAAACACAGAGCCTTGACACCAGTTGATCATTTCCTGGCTGTTCTCTGCTTCATATGAGAACACTGTCTGGTTTATTGCTCATAATGCAGACTAATCCAAGGCTTTACCACCAAACCTTGAAGAACACAAAGATGTTACTGGCCTGACACTTAATTAGTTGGCGCAACTTTTCCTTAATTGAGCACTGCTTACCATTTTGAAGTCCTTAACTCAAACCTAAAGATAGTGGAGCTTTTCTAAGCAGGGCCTTGAGACTCAGGGAGTGTTTGACACTGGAAAACCTTTTAATCTTTTAAGACCTTTTTAAACCTTTTTGATTTTGCATCATTTTAAATGCTAAATTTAAGCAGGACTGTCATTTTATCGTTAAAGTTTCGATCCCGTTCTGATCTAGCACGTAGTTATTTTAAGCTGCTCTAAATGATGTCATTATGGTGATAATGGATTAAATGCATGGGTATAATGTTATTAAGTTAGCAGTTCTTTTTGCAGATGTTCTACCCTTCTCCATGCTGTTTCTGGTCTGTTACGGTCCAGTACCTTCCCTATGTGCCTGATACAGATACATATACTCTATGATGGAGTTAAAAAAAAAATTCTGATATCAATATATCAACTAAAACATAATCATATAACACCTGTGACAAACATATGTAATGGAGGCAGGATAATTTACAGTTTAATGATAAACTTAAATAGTATTTGGCATGTTACCATGATAAAACCAATGTCACAGTTTTGTCCTCACTAGTAAAGACACAAGTTTCCTACTGCTGTTTCTTATTTAACATGTTTTTCATATATAACAAGCATTTAACTCCAAACTACTGTTTTTTTTTATTTTATTTTTATATTTGTTGTATTGTGTTTTCAACCGTTTACATAATCTTTTATTGCATATTTCAATACATCTCGCTGACTACCACACTACAAGAGGTTGTGCTTAATTCAGCGGCGCTTCATTAGGCTTCATAATTTTGCGAAAGGCTTTAACGTCTGTAAGACCACATTTGGTTGCAGAGCAGCTTTACCAATATTGGCAGTTTTTCAACTGGAAATCTGTCAGATGCCATTTCAGCTGCAATCGCTTGAGTTTCTTTTTCAGAGACGTAGCACTTATCCAAAATGATGAATCAGTTTTATATTCTCACTGTCAAAGTGCTCTCTTCATGGGCTTGGACCTCACTAATGGCTGCTTGTGGCTTTATTTATTGTTGATGTTACTGGGCATCAGAAGCTTATGGGATCCATTTGCTCCACATGGCCTTTAAATCTAGTTCCCCATCTCCCTCTGTTCTCCGCTTGACGGGTTGGCATTTTAACTCTCACTGCTTTGAAGTACAAATATTTTCTTTGTGATTTGAGGAAGATTTTGCATCCAGATGATCAATCGATCATAGTTACACAGAGAGGGTTGTGCATATACGCATTTAGATTAAATGGAATTGCTGAAGGCTTCGATCATGCGTGGTCGATTGATTTGAAGGACACGAGCTCGGCTGCCTTTTTATCTGCCATTTTAAAAGTACTTTGAGTGCTCGAAAAATGTGTTTGGAAATTTAGCAAACAATTACAGAGGCTGCAACAAATTTCCTGACAATCAGCCTTCAAATTCTGGCAATTTGACACGTCTCGGCCGACACATAGCACTGATGAATGGAGGGGATCTCAGCGAACTGCACAGAGCAGGAAAGCTTCACTTACTGTTCTGATTATTAGAGCGCCGCTGATCAAATTTATGACTGTAATTTTGTCTGGATATGCCTGTGTTTGCCATTTACATATGGTTTATAGAGCTGTGATTTAATTTGCATAATAGGAGCTCAAAGTGATATGCTGATGAAAGCAGAAGGGAGGGCTCCCAGTAAACTTTTTATGGGTTGCTGTTAAAAGAAGACAAAGCAAATACCACACTGCAGCGTGTGTGTGTGTGTGTGTGTGTGTGTGTGTGTGTGTGTGTGTGTGTGTGTGTGTGTGCGCGCGCGCGCGCGTGCGCGCGTGCCTGTCTGTCTGCCTGCCTGTCTGTCTGCCTGCCTGTCTGTCTGTCTGTCTGTCTTCCTTTTTCTCACACAGCACACACATATACACGATGGCTAAAAAAGAAGGATCGGTAAGTTGCTTTCAGTCTCCATTAAAAAAAAACAAAAAAACAACCCAGCAAACATCAATAGCCTGCAAATAGCAAAGAAAACAACTAAGAGTCAATAGATTGTCCATGCAGACTAAAATACAAAACAAACAAAAACGACTGCTGCTCATGTCAGTCGGAAAACTGTAGGTTTCAGCTCAGACAATGTGTTTCTGTTCAATGCAACCCTTATTCATTTAGTTTATTTTTCTAAATCTATTGCATTTATCCAAACTTGAATGCATAAAAGTAGGTACTTATGACAGTTTCCTAACTTATCATTAAAACCTGCCTGTATGCACTGCTATAGTGGGGTTAGATGAGGCGGGTACTTCCACCGACAATTACGATAGCATCGTTTTCAACTCTCCAGTCGAGCCATTCTGATAGTGAGCTTTGTACTGGAACCACCTGGGCCAGCTCCCACTGCTCATGTCACACAGGATGTTTAAAATGTTCTATTGTTGGCTTTGTGCACCGGCAGCTTGACAGAAATGCACTGTTTCATCATCAAACCACTTGTCAATAAGACTGCCCTCCAGATGTCAGTCATTGAAATCGTCAGTCAAGAAACCCCAGTCAGATAACTTCTTCATCGCTGCTTCGTTGTCCATAAAGCATGATCACAGCAGGCTGTAGATTTGATCAAACTGCTTTGAATTAAAATCTTTTATTTTCATAACGTCAATGGTGAACACGTATACTAGCAGGTAAAACCTTCCTCCACGTTGGTTTCTTGGCTGTAGGAGTGTGGGAGCGACTGTGGAGTGAAGTAAGACGTTTCACGTTAACCGTAACGGCTTGAAAGGTTTATTGTCCTTATGACAAATACAATACCGGCTTGAACAAACATGTTTGAAACAACAACTTGATGCAAAGTATTTTTGAATCATTATCAGTGGTGTTTATATTCCACACTGGCCGCTACCAGCGGAGCTCAGACTGGCAGCAGTTGAGTTGCTCTGTGGGTAATTTAGGCGCTAAGTTTTGACAAGAGGAATCTGAATCTATTGCAGACCCTTTTGAGCTGTCCATTATGAGTCCCTACAGTGTTGTAATGCAAAGCTCGTGGAGCACTCTTGAAAGCCAAAGCTAACCGCAGCAGTAACCGTGTTTGTTATCGCTTCATGTAGCGTACACGGGGTACTGTATTTGATCTATGCCACTTCACGGCTAATTGTTGAAAGGTTGTGTAACTCCATCAGGTACCCTCCTCCTGCATGGATAATTAGCTGCTCAGCAACTTATTTAAAAGGCTATGGTGGAATGAAGCCATCCCATTTGCATCCTCTCTCTTTCACACAGAGCACGGAGAAGTGGCTTTTGAGGTGGCAGAATGAAAGAGAAGGAATTAGGAATGATACTCTGCTCCTGGCTGTGCATAATTAGGAGCTGCAGCAGCTGAAATAGTGTGTTCAATTGACAAAGGGAGACTTTCCAGATCAGCCAGGCCTTGTTTGATGCCACTGTCTGTGTTAGATGTTCTCTGAGGGGCAGAGCTGCACATCATCAGTGACCACCCCCCACTCTCCCCTCTCCCCCTACACTCTCTCGCTCTCTCTCCCCCAGTTTGTCGGTTGCCCATAACCATCCATCTGCACCAGTGATCACGTAGTCAAACTCCGGTGTGGACACGCAGGTGTGGCTCCTTTTGAAAGGGGCTTTTTGTCGTAACGTGGGAGAAATGGACGAGAGGCTGAGAGAAGAGCATCGAAATATGCATATATGGGAGTGAGTATGTGTGCATGCACCAGGGAATATTTTTGCCAAGTTTGTTCTTCCCCGGAGTGCTTCGGGTCCAGACTGTCTGTTTTCTCTCAAGCGTGCTCGCACTCTGCCAACTGCAGCTCGTGAGGTTACATGTTTTGACCTTCCTGCAAAGTGTGATAACAAGTGACAGGCTTCCAACTGCTGATCCTGTATGTTGCTCTTATAAAAAAGCAATTCTTTTATTAGTACATGGACCATGGATCAATGATAAAAATGCTCTTGTTTTATGTGACCAGCATTTAGATATTCAAGTCAGTCTTTTGTTTAGCACATTTATACACAACATAAGTAGACTGAAGTGCTGCACAATAAAGAACAGAATTAAAACAAATGGCATAGACTTGAAACAATTAAGCAATTAAAAACAAATTGAACAATAAAACAAAATTAAAAACAATATTAAACCAAAACAACACATGAGGATATACATGAGCAGTAATTATTACTGAAAATAGAAGGAAAATTAAGATTGGGCCTAATCTCGAAAGGCCAATGAGAATAAATTTGTCTTTAGTTAAGAACTTGGCAGCTGCCGCTGAGAAAACCTTTGGCAGGGCAGCTTATTCTGCATTTCACCAGTCGTTAGGAAAATTCTCTGACAGCTGCCTCGGGGTTCTTGTGCAGGTCTGTGTCCAGTATCATTCTCTCTGGCACCTAACAGCATAACATCAGCGGCTGTACGTCAATATCCTCTAATATCTCTGAGACTGTTGTATCATCCGCGACCAACTCACAAATTAGTATAAGTCGTCTTGTTTGGAAAGAAGTTTGTATGATTTAACTTCAGATCTGTCCATTGTACTCATTGGTAATTTTCTATGAGTAAAACTTGTCCACAAAAAGAACAGAATAGGTATCGTGATATCGCTGTTTTAGGACTATTGATTATGCTAACAATGATGCCACAAAGACACACCTGCTCAAGTGATTTACAACAAGTCCATCCATTTAACAGAGTTTGTTGTATCTGATTTGGAAAGGAAGAGCAGGAGAAAGGTTTACTATGAGAATACAAAAACATTCTTGCACTGGACACCGTGTCCTGCTTAGTTCTTTCTAAATTGTCTTATATTAACTTCGATCACTTGTAGGACAACACCTTCAGTAGAAATCGCTGGAATTTCTATGTAATTGTTATTTACACTGGGCCAGATAGGAGTTTGTGGTGATTTTAAAACTATAGTATGTGAAATAAAGTCGTGAGACAGACAAAATATCAGCAACACATTTTCATACACAATAATACAGCCCACAATAGCACTATCACAACATAGTATATTCTCAAAAAGGACCCCATAACTGAGCCACAACACTAAACAGTTTTAAACTGGACAACAGTCAGTGACTTACTCAGTTTACTTTGCTGCATCACGTGGTGTAACGCTGCATTGTTATTCTGAATGAAAGTGTGCACAATCGTTGTCTTTTAAATATTAGATTGCGTAGAGGCATGAGGTGACTGTGCAGTCCCAATGTCTACTGAAATAGTCGACCAGTGGGGGGGGGGGGGGGGGGGGGGGGGTTACACCAACGGTCTACATCTGGGGAGTCAGACTGCTACCAAAGAAACAGTCCCCATGAAAGTTGTTCAGAGCTTGTTCTGTAAAGAGATTTTCCTGTTGAATTTTAAAATGCACCGTACATGAACCGGGGATGCCAGTTTAAGAATGTCTCCATTGATGTCTTCACTTGTTACCTTTTCCATTTCTCTGTGCTGGAACGGTTTGTGTTTTATACAGGGGGGAAAGTGGGGGGAGTGGTTCAAAGCCCAAGTTTCTGACAGATGGTGCGGGCCAGTGCCAACGTAGGCCTGGGCGAGAGGCCGGGTACAAGGTGGGCCCGAGTGAGAGACAAACCACACACAGCTAATCTGGCACACCATCAAACCTCTTGGCAGCTCTCCGAGGGTAACAATTACCGAAGCAAGGTGCTGTAGAGCCACCGGTTTGAAAAGGAAATGAAATGAGTTTTTCCCTCCACAGTTACAATCAGTACAGAAATGCTGATTACCTTTCAAACGTGCACGTGGTTTCCTTTGTTCCTAATCCACAGGAGAACCTGAAAGCAGATTCAACAGAGACACACAGACAGAGGGCTGCTTTGTGTTGTGGCTCGGTATTGAACATCGACTCACTCCAAATCCCTCCCTCAAAGAGTCAACAGCATATTTGGTTCAAGATTTCTAGAAAAGATCCAAGTGTCCGGTGAAAAACTTGAGCTAAAAACGTCGGCTTGGGGACAGGCAGGGCTTACTGTAATGAGGCACTGAGGGGCCCGGGCAGACCCGAGACAAAAAACCTCCCTGGAGTCCTTCACACTGGCAGGGGGGAAGTGCCAATTCCTCTGTCCTCCCACATTGGGTGTGAGACTCAGAATGCCTCTGTTCTACTGTTAGCTACTGATCAATATGTCCCGCTCTCCTCTTTTCTGGTCAGCTTGTCACTGAGCCTGTGGGGAAATGTGAAGAAATGGCAGAGTTCCATAAAGCAGCTGCGGCCCCCCCCGTCAGCTGCCAGGAGCAGCTACCCAACGTCTGTTTTTGTGTGAGCTGATATTGTCCGCGAGGAGCAGAGCTGAGGATTTATAAGCCAACGAGCGATGTTGCAGGAAAACCAAGTGAGACACTAGCCTGTGCAGCCTGTGTGTCTTTATAAGCCTCAAACTCTGTTTAAATTTAGCACAAGAATCTGTCTCGACTCGTCTCATCAAAAACTGAAAGCTGCAAAAGTAGATCTGATTCTCCCCCAGATGTGCTGATGATCCATTTGGATCTGAGTTTTAAGTTGAATATATTTAATTTAAAACTAAGGAAATTCATCATTTTTTTCTGTGTATTAAAAACAGGTGAAAACTAGAATCAGTAATTCAATGTGTATGTTAAAATCTGAAAAAAAACCCAACACCATTCATTGATTTTTGGCCTTTCTGGTGTTGTCAATCAATGGCGGCCTCATGGGCCATCGCTTTGGTCCAGATTGAAACATTTCAACTATTGGACTGGACTGCCATCCAATTCCCAAGAGGAGGAACCCTCGTCACTTTGGAGTGATTTTTTTTTCTGTAGTGCAACTATGAGGTTTGTGTTTTAGTTTTTTGGTGAAATGGCTAAACAACTATTAGTTGCTTTTCTGTGACAATAAACATACGATACCTGAAGAAGGAATTGTAACAAAGATACCTGCAAAACTAATGACCATCCCGTCGTCCTCATCGGCAAAAGTTAGCACGTTAACGTGTGTCACTTATCGTAAAGTTGGCGGTTTAATACCTTCTTCCGCTTGCCCACATCCTGAAGTGTCCTTGGGCAAGACATTGAACCCCAAGTTGCTCCCGACGGCAGGCGAGCACCCTGCATTTAAATGTTTGTGTTCAGTGAAAGGCAACATTTAAAAAAAAAAATGCAGACGATTTACCATTTCATCATTATACCTTCTACATCAGAATGTTCCTTTGCTCAAAGCACCGCTGTGCCCATGTACAGCTTACCTGTGGATTCCACGGGGCAGACATCTATCACGTTTCATGTGCGACACTGTGTTTTTTCGTCCTCTGCACGGTTTCGTTCCCCACCGGGAGCACTTCAGAAGCACAGCATTTTGTCAGCCTGATTGTTCTGATTCCTTATTTGGTCTTTTTCCTTGAATGTTTTGCTCCTGGCAAGGATAAATGCACCTATATAATTTCCTTTTTTTGGGTCAGTTTTGTAATTTTTGTTTATTTCCTAATTTGTTGTGCTATAGCCTACAGCTGTTTTTAAAGAAAACCATATAAATGCTCCTAATTATTTTTTCAGATACAACTTGACGCAGCTTCGTCAAAAATAGATGACAAACATATATTTAATGAAGCGCAGAGACACTTCTGGGACATTTCTGAAACCTGGGATCCGCACACATTTTGTATCTGAAACGTTTTGACCTTTTGCAGAGGTGGAGCTTTGTGTCCAATCATGCTGCGTTGCCTCTTTTATTGACTTTGCATGCCCAAACTTTAATCTTGTGTTTAGGATTCCCGACCCAAATCACTTCTTAACCATAAATTACTAGCCATGACTTTAATGTTACTCCTCAGCATAACCACATTGTTACCATGTACAATAATGTCAGAACCATTGGCACTGGGCTTAAAAAAACAAACTCAAAATTTCCCATCATTGATGTCAATATTGTTCAGAGACCTCATTACCATAAACATACTGAAATGGTCTCAAATCAAGAAACACAAATGTTGGACCGAATCTAGATAAAAGTGTCCCAAACCACATTGAAGGACTGCCTAGTCATCTTTTTTCATTTTGCTCATATAGTCCCAGACACACTGGGATACAGTTCATTTGTCTATGCCAAACAACTGGGACAAGGTTGTGAAGTCTGTACCTGAGGCAAGGTACCAAACAGCCTCTGCCAGCTGTACAGCCCAGTGTGTGTTTCTTTCTTCTTTTCAGTTTCGCAGTGGTTGTATTTTCTCAGTGAGGGAAAGAAACTGTATCACAACACGTCACTCTAAAAACAGGTGTGAAGTGATCTCAATCAAATGTAGGCATCTGGATACAAAACATGTCTGAACAACAAATGCATTATCACATAACCATGAATGCAGAGAGGCCATTGTTGATCATCTTACCATGCACAACATCCATCATATTAATCCAGCTCATTTGTTGGATCTAATTAGTTCTCGGCAAGCGGGGGAAAAAAACGAAAATGTGCCAGAGGTATGACGTTTCATTTACTTCTGAACATCACACAGAACGACTACCATGACTATCAAAAAATGTCAGTATTATATGAACCTGATGACTGCATCATTTTCCTGAACCTGATTTGAGCCAGTTCATTATTATTTTCCTGCATGCTGCTGTTCCCTGATACACAGTTAATTCAGGGTAATAGTTGTACTGTCTTTTTATGCAGTCCTGTCTCCTGACTTTTAGACAGTATATTTGTTCCTAAAATGTGATGCAGAGTTTGAAATATTACTTGACTCTAATGGAGACTAATTTATGCTGATTATTGAAATTGCACTCGACCTCAACCCCTTGTGAAAGGGTCGTAATTAAAAAACGGTTGTCATTTAAAGAAAAATAAAGAGTCTTTTGTTGTTGCTGCCCACAGGAATTAATTTAGCCATTTCTTTTTATTAAGATATAATAATTCGTTTTTCATTTGTCTAGAGAAATTTAACATTTTTACAATTAAAGCCAAGGAGACTAGAAGTCTTTCTTTGTTATCCCGTGAACTCTTAAAGGGAGATGTCACCACTTTTTCTGTTGATGTCCGCTCGATGTTGATGGCAAATGTAGTGAATTAAAGCAATACGTTCGTCAGAGTGTGCTGTATTGAGTAGTGAAAGCTGTTCTTTTGAGTTTTCATGCAAGCGGAGCCGTGCCAGTAGTATTACATGTACCAGGGATGTATTGCGTTTGAGCTTCTGACGCCTGACCCGCCAATTGTTCAGTTTCCTTTGCAAATTTTCGACCATCGTTGCATTAACTAAGCAAAGCAAACAATAACAGCCAGACACTATTGTTTGCAGATAGCAATAGACGGGAAAGAAGGTGTTTTTTCATCAAGAAGCTACTAGCTCCCATCATATATTGAAGTTTTAGTAACCATTGCAAACACAAACATGACAATGTGTTGAGAACTCTGATTGTCCATTTTTCCCGTTGCTGGTTTTAGTTGTCTTTAGGTTCTTCTGGCCACCAACTACGTCACTGTACATATCAAATCAAGGAGCTGGTGCCAGAAGAACAACAGAGGTTGCAGCCGCGTCCCATAGACATAGAATTTATTGAGAAATCTATTAGTTAAATTGACTACATATATATGATAAACACTGATTTGAAACTCTCTTAAAAAGGCAAATTTCTCTTTTAACGTACCCTTAATGTATAAATTGTAATGTAAATACTGGGAAAGTGTCAAAACCCTCAGTCCCCGGGAAGTGAAAACAGCCAGTGTTCAGCAAATGTGCCGTTTAGACTTCTGTACGTTTGTGATGTCAAAAACACAAAATCACACAGAATATATCCTCTTATGTTGACTAAAAATAAAACACTAGAAACGTGTCAAATATGGTGTGTTTATGGTTTGATGCTTTCTCTTGAGGATTCTATATTGTCCTTATGGTCGGGGTCACACAGAAACTCGCAGCGAAAAGGTCAGCTGTTACAGTATGTGTTATTTTTGCTGCTGAATGCTACAGTCTAACGGGCCCGTTTGCCATCTCGCTTCACCACGGTAAACCGTGAACAGAGGTACATCTGGGGAAAAAAAAAAAAAAAGGAATGTTGTTGAGACACAGCATTAAAAATACTCCTTTGCCCTCCCTTGGCTGCAGTCAGATGGATATGTGGGAGAGAAAAGACACAGGAAGAAGACAGGAGACCTGAAATAGCCTCCTGAAATAGCCTGAAGCATCCAGGGAGAGAGACCTGCCTCCGCCTGCTGTTAATTCCCGGCTGTCCTTGAATGTGTGTGTGTGTGTGTGTGTGTGTGTGGTCATGTGAGATTGTATAGAAATAGATGTGTGTGTTTGTGTGTGTTTACTCTCTCCCACAATCTCTGTTTGCTTCCATTTCTTCCCCTTTGCTCGTCTCCCCCTCTGATTTGATTTAAATAAAAGCCACCCTGTTAAATTGAAGTGTCAGGGTAAAAATCCAAAATGTGTTTAAGTGAAACAGGATATTTTATGAGTAAACATTTTGTTGCTGCACACTTTCACTCATGTTTATTCATTTATGGCGCGGTTTCGTTTTGGTTGCTTGCACTATTCATTAGCTTGCGTATTGCCCGAGGTGTAACCACTTATAATGGTTGTGTGGCTGTTTTGGCAGCCACGTTATTGACGGAACCATATGGATTTCATTTCATATTCATCACACCAACCCAAGAGAAAAAAAGATCCACGAGAGCGTCTTTGTGTGGCGCTGGGACAAAGTCATGTTTCCGTGAGAGAGCGTAAGAAGGGAAAAACAATGAGGCTATGTGTGTGTGTGTGTGTGTGTGTGTTAGATCTCAATTCCATGCTATCTATTTTGAGGGGAATTGTTTTAGAGACAACACCATTTCTGGATGCCATCATCACTCACGCTGCCCAAGGTCTCAGACGTGAGATGTCGCCATGCATCAAGGTATTGTTGATCAATATTGATTGATTTGTGCAACTGCAGGGAATATCAGCGGCCGTCTCTGCCTCCTACACAATTTGGTTTATGTAATTAATATGGAAGACAAGTGGCAACTCGGCCATAACATTTTAACCTTGCAGAAAACCTCGATACATCACAAGCGGGGGTCATCAGATGAACGTGGGCTGGCAGGTCACTGCAGTCCCGCTCCGAGCTGTCGGGGAACAAGCTGACGTTTTCCCACATACCAAAGAAAGATCGCGTTTGGTTTTAAATGAAGTCCGGTTTCCCGTTTGGGTCACGTCAGTCTGTCCGCCAAGTATTTGAAAGAAGACGGGCGGGCTGTGTTTGTGCAGGGATCTGGCGTGTGAAGGAACGTGATCGAGGGTCTCTTTAGTTTGAGGTTTTGGCAAAGATCTTGTCTGTTTCTCCAGTTTGCCCAAAAGCCTGCTGGAGTTGCTGCTGAGGGATAATAACAGTTATTTTCTAATAAGCCATCATACCAATGAATTAATTGACCAATTTTGTCAGTTACACAACAACCAAGTCATGACCTTTTTCAACACAATAGCACCGATGCTGCTTCATCAGAACTACTTGTTGCGTGATCGTGGAAAAGTGAGCAGGGTTTTAATTCACACCGTTACTTTTGTGTACACACACTTTTTGAACCTACTTTTGGGTGTGGCCATTATAAGGGTCTGTTTCACAATTTAGCACATTTTTAAATACTACTTGCGTGCAGTTCACAAATCGTGCCAACAACAGCAGATACATTTCAAAGTTCTTATTATTCTTTCCTGAAAAATGATGTTTCTGTTGATCAGGTAAAGGGGCCAAAATAAACATGCGTGGTATTACCTAGGCTGGGCCCACCGGCTGCTCATCGCTTCAGTGTTCGCTGTGATTATAGTCTTGAAATACTGTTGGTATTAAGGTGTGCTCAGCCACTAGGACGGACGGACCAATCGGTGACCAGCGGGCGTGGCTCAGTGCGACAAAGTTGTGTTGAGCGTTTGTTTCTAAATGTTGTTCCAACAATGGCGGCGGTGGGAGAGTTTTGGGGAGCAACATACGTCAAACTGTGTTGTGGTGAATGCCAAGTGCTTAAAGGTTACTCCAACAGCTTCAAAACTAACCCGAGGTCTACACCCTGTAGGAAGCATTGACTGGACAAAAATCCCCAACGGAGCGTAGCTTGATGTGGAAATAGATCGGGCCGGGGGTTCAATAGCATTGGCCTTTTTTTTTTTTTTAAAAACAATCACTGCTTTGTAGGCGGGGTGAAGGAAGCGGATGTCACGTGACCAGCTCGTTACTTGGCTAAAGTGAGGGTCTCCTAGCTAACACTACTGTAGCTTCCATGTAGACTGAAATTTATGTAACAGATACGTAACTCATCACACAAACACAAACGCACAATGTCTGGATGAAAGAAATTAGGCTGATTCCAAGAATAAAGACCCCAATGACGTCATAGTGATGTAATCAGAGTTATCTAAGTTTAGGCTTGGAAACATTCACCTTTTAGCAGAAAGTTTGCATTACAAACTGGGATCATGAGATTTAAAAGATTCAGGCATATACTGGGAAGAGAAATTCGGACATGAGACATTTACAAGTTGCATTGTGGGAAATGTAAGATTTTCTAGCCGAGGAACTAAAAGCCTGAATATCTCAGCCTCTCTTGTGCTGATTTACACTTTTTTTTCCCTTTCCCTTTGTGAGTTTCACAGCTTTAAGGAAGAATGCAGCTAAATTGCCAGCTAGTCTACCACTTCAAACCACTTCTAGAATTCATCTGTTTGTGTCTCCTGGTAAAATGAAACTTATTTCACTTTACAGTCATTTTAAAGTCGCAAAATGTCTGTTCTAAAGCAATCAGCATGATGGAAACTGATGCTCAAATGTGTTGTCTTGAAAGAAATTAAATGTTTGAATCCGTCCCTCTGGTTTGTGACGCTAATCTTTTATCAGGGTCAAGTGATGAGAGTGTGGGTTTCATGTCATCACGCCGGGAGAGTAATTAGCTATAATTTCTTTGTAGATTGGTATGAAAAGCATGAATACAAGTGAATGTACTAAATATGAATGGATTCGGTCTGATTTAATTCCAACAACACCTGTTCAGCTGCTGAATCAGCCCACTTCCAGCAGTCATTACTTTTTCATGCTTTTCAAACTAATCTCATCACACGCACACACACACACACACACACACACACACACACACACACACACACACACACACACACACACCACGGAGAGTTGCGGCCCTTTCTGCCTGAATGGTGTACTAACTAGGGAAGAGCCAACGTTCAGTTTGCGTTTAATCATTTTCTCGACTGAATATGCTCTTTAAAACTCATTCTGGAAAATTTGAATTGCAGCAACAGTGTTCATGTGGTTATTCCTCCTCTTCGCACTTGATCAGGGGAAAATGGATGCATAACTTTTCATTTAGGCGGTTGAGACCACTGATAATCGCATCTGTTAGCAAATCTACTTTCACATGTCAAAGGTTGAAAGAAATAAACTTTTTTTTCTGGGTAAGTGAAACTTGCTTCTTGTTTCACTATTTTTAGGTGAGTAAATGTTCTGAGTTTTATGTATTTCAAATTCGGCACATTTTAGAGGACATCTGTTGGAGCAGCATCACACAAATGTTGTGGGCTGTCCAAAGCATCTCATCAGCCTGATCGTGTCTTCCATCCACGCCAGTCACGAGCAAGCATGGGGAGAAGATGTCAACTGTGGTAATACATAATCAATGATGTAGTGCTCTTCCTTGTTTAGTCCTTGAATGTGGACACGGTAGTGTTGTGTCAAACCTCAGTGTTGTCCAGCATTTGAATGGATCAAAATATTTCACACAGAAATGAACGTGTCTTCGTGGCCTCTGTTTAATACACAATAAAGACACTGATGGCTTTTGTCCAACAGCAGTTTGGTGGTGCCTAATAGAAAAACCCCTGTTGTGCAGTGTTCTGCAACAACTGCAGCTTCCTCAGGTGCCTTAATATGAAAATCTTTGTCGGTGGTCCCTTCTTTTCTGCTATGTAGCCAAGATGGTGACCATTCAGTGTCAAATTTTGGAACGCCTAAAGTGCATAATCCAGATACTTGTAGTGCACTGCATGGTTCTGTACTTGTCAGTGTGAACATACTTATGCACTCAAAATAGAGAGTGTATGTAAATACGCCATTTGGAGCACAGCAATGTTGATCAGTTCAAGGCTGCTCCAATAGTTTTAAAATCAACCCAGTAGGATTCAACATCTGGAAACAGTCCTGGGTGGAGCGGGGCGGTGCCAGACCTATATATTCACACAGGGGCCTTAGGTCTCATCGAGAGGAGATTGCTTTGCTCTCTAAAATCCAATTCAGACCCGTTGTGTAAATGTGAAACTCTGCGCCACTCCCCTGAGCTATTTAATCATGTATCCCCTACAATGTTGAGTTGGTGTAGTTGATGTAGACTGAGTCTCCCTAATGACTGTCACCATTATGTTAATTTCAATGTGTCAAGTTCAGGTCTGTTGATTTTGGAGATGCAAAAGTTTCTTGCTGCTAATAATTGGGTGACTTTCTAACAGAAATCCTAAAACATGAAACCATCTTTAAACCATCTGAAATCATTTAACGTTGCGTATTTTGCAAAGCCAGACATTTTCCAATGGCATCACCTGAGAGCCTGAGGTCCTCCTGGCTGTGTACCTCTGTGCTCATGTTGCTGTGATGTTCCTAACGATACAAACAAACTAAACTTAATACATCTATGTAAAATCTATTTACTGGTGTAGTTCCATCCAGGGTAGACACTATTTTGTATTGCCTTACTCTCAAAAAGAATACCAGCAACTTCCAATTGACTGTTGTTAATTTATACCTCACTGACGGTAGGGACATAAAACCACAATCTACGACGTACCTACATGAGCCTGTACTCGTAAAGAATATCTATGACTTTTAATTAGTGTGGTCATACATGCATGTGCGATGGTTGCTTTGAGGGACTGTCACGTGTAAAGTAATTGTGTTTATGTAATTGAATTTAAGAGCCATTTTTCTCTGTTCTCTCAAGGTGAACATCACTGTAGGTTTACAGCTGAAGGTTAACGATGTAGGTAGTAGTGTGTCAGCATGAATCTAATATTTTCACGGTCTTTCTTCATGCAGGTTGAACTGTGCAGCTTTCCATTTGAATTAGTATGCATTCATTTGCGCATACTGGCGGAGGAGATGCTGCCCTTTTGAGAAATAGCTCCCCCGCGGATCCATTTCCACTGTGGAGACGAGTCGTCCTCTTTTATTCTTCAGGTCACATTCTGACTCGCACTGAACATTTTCCTGTGACTGTACAGCCCCCATATTCCACAGGAGAGAAGAAAGGAGGTGATGGAAATGTTGATGAGCTCATTTGAGCTGCTTTCTGTTACAGTGCACTCAGAAAATAAGCTTTTCTGCCAGCGGTGTTACTGTACGGTCAGTTATTTACTGATGTTTTTGTTGCCCCACCTTATTGCTGGAGGTGTTTCTTTTGCAGACTGAGGGCAGGATTTGCAGACACTGAAGTAGAAATTATGGTGACATCTTGTAGTTTAGAGACGAGAATTGAAAACAGCAATGTTCTTGATGTGAAGGCTTTATGTATTTATTTAAATTGAGTTTGCCAAATGTCTTGTTGTTATATTTTTATATAATGTCACCAAAATGAAATGGTTTGAATCTCAGGATCTTTACGAATTGAAGAAGCCACTTCCATTATAGTGCAAGGAAACAGAGTTGCCATTAATGGGCAGATTTTGAAGAGACACACACAGGTATTAAAGATATTAATTTTGACTGGATCTGACATTTACTCTGGGGATAAACTTAAATTACTTTTTATGACTTGTGATCCAAGCAAAAGTTATTTTTAACCGGTTTTCAATACTTTTTGGAACAAAAAAGTGTCATGTTACTGCAGTTTTCACTGGAGTTTTGTTAAGAATACAAATAATTTTACTTCTTTTAACCACATGTGGATTTCTAAGATTCTTTGGCCAGCTGGGACTGATTTCCTATTTTCTCTGCTTGACAAATGCAGGTCCAGATGCAAATTATATTACATAACTTACCTCTTTTTCCATAGAAAACTTTGCATTGATAGTCTGAGTGTAATATTAATGTGACACCTGTCTGCCACTTTACCTTTTTATACTTTGATAAAAAGTCATTACTTTAATATTGCAAGTGTATTGCACTGTACTAAACAATTTAGACTGTACATGGTTTTTTGCCCACATTAACCTTTACAGTCACAATATAAAACCCTTTAGCCAGTGTCTTCAATCTAAATCACAAAGCATTTCTTTAATCTGCTTTTTATATGACGGCAATGCAGGCAGACTGCAAAGGTGGGAACTTCATTGCTGCTCTATGTGTATGACAATAAAGTCTTTAAAGTCTTGAATGAGGTGAGAAAAGAGATTACATCGAAGGAGGAATTTGGATGACAGAAGATAATCATACGAAAGGAGCCCATAAGCTCTCAGTGCGGGTTCGTATAATTATTATTATTATGGATGCAAAGGCGAGAATAAAAAAAGAAGAAGTGCATAATAGTATGATGAAGCATGATAATATAAAATGAAAGTATGATGTCACGGACTACTGTAATATTTCTAACAGCTGTTGTGCATGCATAATGAAAAAGAGAAGGATTCTGGCCAATGTCCTGGTTTAGCATGGATTTCATTTATTCATTTACCGCCGACTGGTGTTCTTTCGAGACTGCTTTCCAAAACCGTCAGTGTCAGACAGGTACACGCTGAGTCGAGTATTTTGAAGCTGGGTGTGGGCAGAGCAGTTTGATTAAGTTTGCTTCGAGTCAGGAAACAAACAACACCATGGAACAAGAACATCAACGTGTACAAGGATATTTTTCAGAAATCAATGTGAAACCCACCTGACTGTGACATCAACCGGTTAGCTTATTGCACTTTGATATGAAGATCGCCTTCCTCAGTAGCTACCACAATAGACACAGCAGTATTTGCATGTGTAAGTTTTCTCCCAGCCCTGTGTATCTGTGTTATGTTCTCGCTCGCGTTAAAAGAACGCTGTTCATAGTAGTCTCAGTGTATCTACTGCGTGTGCCACAGTGCAGAGAGCTGTGGAGGCCATTTGTAGCCATTTACGTCTTTGGGGCTGACAAAAGTCAAAATTAGAAGACCAGGTGTTTGATATAAATGACGAGGAATACTTCTTATTCCTCTCAGGTGGAGAATAATCGATAATCTAAAAACACTGTTTGTGATCAATTACTCTCCATCGCATCAGAGACAGTTGTGGGTGAGTCATCTAATTTTGAGTTGTAAAGTTTTATCATGGTTCTGATAGAAATCTGAAACGCCTATAAGTAGGCATGCTAATACTATGCTGTCAGCTGTGGAGTTTTTGGTTTGCAGTATGTGAGTCTCTGTGTACTTGTTGTGCAGAACAGACACGAGAACCAAGCAAATACATAAATAAAATAATGCCCAAGAAATAAGCACATCAACATCAAAGCATCCAGGAATCAATGCAGCACCCACTCGCCTCTTCATGAACCAATGAGCTCGTTGAGCTATAATATGAAGTACGTTGGGTCCTGCAGCCACCACAGTGCATCCAAAACACCATTTGCATTTATGGATTTTCCCAGAGCACCCTGTATCTGAGTGTCATGCTCTTGCTTGGGGGAAATGGGATCTCTATTCATAGTCTTTATCCATTTCATCTATACCACAGTCTTGACCGAGGGCCTTTGGAAACAGTCCCACTCACACAGAAACGCATAAGCAGGCAGGACTGTCAGATAGGAGTGTGACACATGGGCGCTTGTTGATGATTTTGTGGACACAATGAGTGCAATGGGCTGTAATGAAATTACAGATTTCCAAAAAAGTAGATTTGCATTAAATTGACATTGCCATCTTGTGTAATATTTGAATGTTCATTCATAAATATGATGATTAAAACGCTTTGGAGGAAATCTGCTCATTCACCTCAGCAGCTACTCGACAGCCGGCCGTATTTTACCAAAATAAAGACCAATGTTTTGTGCCATTTTGCAGTTGATTCAAAGGTAAGAAAGACTGATTAATTAAGAGCTCGGTGTGCAGACTCAGACATCTAGCAGTCTCTTCTCAAATGGATTTCAACTATCTACTCCATAGCCTGTCGGAATAATTCTCGAAATATGTCATTTATTGGCAAATGTGATTTGTCCTTAGTTTATGCAACACTGACGTGGCTGCTGAAAATCCTTTGTTTTTATTGGCTGGAAGTTCTGAAATGTATTTAGCAGGAGAGTATAACTTGACACGCATGGCGTATTTGTTCGCTTGGCTCATGCGCTCAGGACTGGAGTTATTTTTGTAACCACTGATAACACCCAGAAATAGATGATAACACAAATTCACTGCACTGGCAAAAATATAATACCACGGTAATTATTAAAAGACTCCCCACAAGTTTTTAGGGAAAATACTTCACCAATCTCGTGGGAAACATTTCCCTCCGGTACTTCAATCATGTCTTCATCCTTGAAGAGTCTTTTCTTGTAAAAGCTTTATATGAAAGAATGTCAATCTAACATTTGTGTAGTTTGCCTTGTCAGTCGCAGACCCAGAAACTTGCCTGTCAGGCTCTTACAAGTAATCTGCAGCAGTGATCATTCATCACGGTGTCAGGTCGGGTTCAAACTGCACAATATCGGCATGGAAATTTCCCAGCCAGAGAAGACGTGTGACATCGAGACAGTCCCTGGTCGTTGGGCACTGCAGTCAACAGCGGGTCGTTCGTGGATCAGTCACGCCATTGTTTGTTTGCATTCTTGTTAGCTGTTCCCTAGCACCGATGACATCACGCAGGTTGTGAAACATAACAAGTTGTGATTGTTTCGATGAAAGTGTGTAGTCGCTTTAGTGTGTCTCAGCCAAGTCACAGCACGGATTTATGCAAGATTTAAAGGAACTTGTTCGCTAAGTAACGCTGTAGGTGAAGTCTGTAAATTCCAAGTCTTGCAGTACTCTTGTTTAACCTTTAATTTCCGTCCATCATTAGCAGGCAGCAGCGTTTTCTTTTTAGCCGAAGTTAAGCATTACTTTGATCCGTTGAAATGATGCAATAATTCCGTCAAGAAATTGACTCAAATCAAATCAAATCAACAGCTACTGTGTCGTCCACATGCTCTTTACAGTGGTTCAAAGATGGAAACGTTGCTCTACAATCATGAGCAGACTGTGTTTTTGCCGTTGAGGGACATCTTTTACTTGGAATCTCACAGTTTTAACCTTTTAGGTTTAGTCTGTATCTTATTTTGAAGTTTTAGCTGTAGGTAGTGAAAATCAACCTGTCAATAGATAAAAAAAAAAACTGTCATCAGTCTGCCTTTTTAGCACAACAAATATTTAATTATTGAAAATAAATCTTTGCATTTGGGCCATTTCTGACTTCAGAAGTTGAAATCCAAAATATCTTTTGTTTTTTGTAGGGGTTCAAAAGAATTTAGTATTTCAGTATTAGTAGAAGGCTAATTCAGTATTCCTTTAATGTCATTTAATACATTTAATAGTCTTCAAGCCTTGCAGCTACTCATGGTTTTGCATGCCTTGTTTTAAAAACCCAGACAAAAAAAACATTTAAAGCACTAAATGTAACATCAGCAACATATTTCTACACACGTATGCCTGCTATTTTCAAACTAACACCCAGCCTGTGTCATATTTTGAGTGCTGAGCTACTGCTACTGTTCCAGTAGCTGTCAGAGTAAAGAACAAAAAATGCCTGATCGCTGAGTAAACAGCCAGCTAGTTTATTGAAACAGTTTTTAGGTCAGAAACACATTGTTTAGAGCAAACATGAAAGCAGCAAAATTCAGGAAAATACAGCGCAGATTCAGCATAAGTTTCTCGTTTGTAAAATTGTTTTTAAAACTGAAAAAAAAAATTGTTATGTCATGTTTCTCTCACTGCAGAGGTACAACTTTCAGGTAAAGAGGCGGACTTTTCAAGGTGTAGTGTCTGTCAATGTCTGATTGAAGCAACCTCCAGCTTCAAGTGTTTGATGGACCCAAACCACATGAACAGATGGGCTTTTTAACATGTAAAAATAAATATAATGTATTGCCTGATGTATCATCACGTGATGTTTGAACTTGCCAGATTTGGAAAGCGTAGAAGAAGCTGTAATTTCATGCAATTATTTGGCGTGTGTGAGTGTCTCTGGCAGTGTTAGGGGATGTGGCAGGAAGTGTCTCCAACCAAATTGGTGTCAGGTATTAATTCAACTCTGCGGCGCACTTTGACTCTGAAGTGCATTTGCGACCAATCGAAAAGTGCAGCATTTGGAATCCATCAATGATTTGCTACGATGGGTGCTTTTCTCTTTTGGGTTTAAAATCCCGCTCACTAAAGGAAACTTCACTGTCTATAAAGTGTGTGTGTGTGTGAGTGTTCGAGAGAGGGGACGGGGTGGATCTCGTCAATGCAAATCACTCCCTGCCAGCCGTCTGGCTCCAGCTGGCGTGATGCTCTGGCATATTGGCAACTGAGGCGGGCGGGTCGATAAGGATTTTAACCGCATCTTAAAATGGGTAATGGTGGCCTTTATGTGTGTCATTGTCACTTACCCAAAAGTCACGGCTCCTAAGCGCCACCATCCATCACCTGCCTGCCTGCCACATGCCTCTTTCTGCCTAACTGATTCACTTAAGCTCTGTTTGTTTGTTTGCTCTCAAAGTCACTTTCATTTATGATCGAGCTGGGCACGAGCTACGATTGCATGCAGTGCCATACGGCACACACAGACAGACAGACAGATAGACAGGGGTGGGTAGCTTGCTCTAAAATTGCTCACCAACTCTAAACCCGTCATATTGGATATCACACTTGTATGAAACTATTTTTGCTCCTTTTCTTCACAACAAAACGGAGCAAAACTGCTTTGTTTATTAAGACAACTGGCTTCGGTCTCAATCTCAAGCCTGCAGTGAATTTAAGTTTAAGACTAGGGCCTAAACCCAAATGCTGTTCAGCATGAACAACTTTTGTAACAGCCCAGGGAAATAAGGTAACATCTCACTCACTTTATTACGAAGAGTGTTTCATACCGCAGACATTTCAAATACATTTGAATGATCTGTGCTTTGCAAAAACATACAGGTATGTGTAAGGGAGCACTGTAGTGACTGAGCTTTGGAAATTAATTCACGCTGTTGGCCCTTGATTTAAAAAAAGACATTGCTGCTTGGGTAATTTGCCTTCTAGGTGAGACACAGCATGCATTGTCAATGCCAAGCGGCTGTCCTTGAAAGACTGCAAAATGAGTTTCACTTTTACGACAGCAATTTCAGTCACAAATGTCTTTATTTTCTCTGCATTATGAGCCTTTAGGATGGCAGCAGCGATGGCACTTTTATTGTGTGTTGCATTGTGTGTTTGTGTTTATAAAAAGAGTCAATAGTGTGTGTTCTGTGCTTGACAGTGCTGAAATATATGTACATACTG
Organism: Embiotoca jacksoni; assembly: GCF_022577435.1. Lineage (NCBI taxonomy): Eukaryota > Metazoa > Chordata > Actinopteri > Embiotocidae > Embiotoca > Embiotoca jacksoni. The sequence goes on from NW_027185374.1 coordinate 9,653,478, forward strand.
TTAGCATTAGTGATTCACGGACTATAAATCAGCGTCCCCACCCCACTGTTCACTCATTCTCTACTTCCTGTAGCTTCTTGACTTCAAATGGCTGCCTTGGTGTGTTTTTGCGCATTGCTTTGTCTTTTTTTTTTTTTTTTCACCACTACTGCTGCTTTCGATTTGATTTTTGATTTGATTTTATACACTTTATTAATCCCCGAGGGGAAATTTCTTCACTACAGCAGGGAGGGCTCTCGGGGGAGCTGCTGCAGCAGACTGCCACGTAACCTGACCTGAGGTGCATGTTTTTGGATGATGGGAGGAAGCCAGAGAACCCGGAGAGAACCCACGCAAGCACAGGGAGAACATGCAAACTCCGCACAGAAAGGCCCAGGACCGGATTTGAACCCAGAACCTTTTTTGCTGTGAGGTGACAGTGCTAACCACTGCACCACCTTGCCACCCAAACGGTATTGTGTTTAAATGGTCCACAAAAGGAGTCCATTTGAACACTCCACTCTCTATTCACAAACACAGACACTGGTACTTTCTGAAAGCTGAGTTAACAAGTTGACATTTTCAGAAATGGCGAAGGCTTTGGAAGATCATTTTTAATGCAATGGTAAGTTAATGTATTGTAATTTTGGAGTTTTTCTGAGTAATTTGATGTTACGAATGTTCCCAGCAGCCTCATCTTTTCCCTCCGTCATAAATAACATGACCCCCGGCAATTTGTTTGGTGTTATTTTCATTGCTTATTAATCTGAGACTATTTGTTTGGATTGTGCCTCAGTAAAATGCTAACAGAATGCTCTTCTTCCTTTATTACCCAGCAAGCAGAAATGAGCAGGTAGCCAGGTTGAGTAGACTAAAAGCCAGCAAATGCTTTTAAAGGTGTAATATGAGGCTGTCAACCTAATACATCATATCGTACTGTGATGACACGGAAAGGCATCCAACCGTACTGTATGAATGCTGCATGTTTGCTGTGATTGCAGCACCTTTGTACCACAGAGTGCTGTAACATTACACTGCATCATAATTGCAGAGTCCACACTATCAGCACTATCAATTGGCCTAAACTGTTTTAAAGACTGTAAGGCGTGGTCATATGCTTTTGCGTCACCACTATGAAAAATATACCGTGCTGCTTGCAATGTGAGGTGGAGGAGAGGGAGAGAAGAGGGAGCTTTTCCTTTCAGCAGTGGCTCTGAGGTTCGTGGTCGCAGTAAAACAATCACCGGTTTAACAGAAAATAAAAAGCACGAGCTGTTAAATTATCCAGGGGACATGGGAAAAGCCTGTCGCCGCCATTTAGCGTCACTGTATTTGACTTTGTTGTCTGTACTTAAATGTCCTAAATATAAAATATACATCATGTTTAATGTTTCTTTGACTTGTTTCACTGTTGCAATATGTTCTTATGGTTGGACATGTGACATATTATGGTTATTTATCCAGTGCAGCAGTAGGACAGTTGACAAGGCTCTTTTGAGACTCACCGTGAGGGTCCCACATCGTGACTCCTGGTGGCAGAAAGGAGAATGATGAGTTTGATTTCACGAGGCTGGAGCAGGGTTGGAGGATGCAGAGTGCTTACTGCGGCAACCCCACAGGGGAGCTGCAACCAAACCATGTTGGAAAAATTGGACACTTTTAAGTGCTACCACCGTAGAAAAAAAGAAAGGAAAAAGAAAATGTGGAGCTCAGACAGTTTAACTCAAACATGAGTGAAACTATATTTACTGTTGGATGTGTCATGTGATTTTTTTTTTCTCATAAATGTTGTTTGCCCAGGCTACCCCCTGTTATTACATGGGTTACACTAGTCTATTTCATTAGTCATCATCATTATTCATACTGGACATCATAATTTGTCTTAAAGTAAAGCCTTTTTCAGAGGTCAGTTTCTGCCTTAAGTCAGAAGCAGAAGGAACCACAACACATGTTGGGCAGCTGTGCATCATCATTCAGGATAACCAAGCCCTCTATTAAACGTAGTCGGCATGAAATATTCCTCATTAAAGCTTCTTTCCCAGAGTAGCAGGAGGATGTTGGCAGAGCTGTTTCATCTCCATGCATATTTACATAGCTTTGGCAAGCTTCCCACTCATTTTTGTGGCTAACTGGCAAAGATGTCGAGTTGCCCAGAGCAACTGAGACAAACTACAGAGAAAGGTTGGCAGACTTGAGTTGGGGAAGAAATGCTCATTAAGCCCAACTATGTTGTCATGGTTAATTAAATACCCACTCATTTTTGAAGTTTGTTTTTCCTCGCTGTTCCCTGTCTGACTCCTTCTGTCAAGAAGACGCCATGGGAACCAGCGGCGGACACGCAGGGTCCTTGCTGCCTTTCTCTTTGGTTTGACTAATGGATGTGATTAACTGGCATTACCTTCAGACTTTCTCAGGTCAGTCCTGATCCTCTGGGGGGGCAGAGTCGAACGCAAACTTCTGGCTTTTCATCTGTGGCCCAAAAATTGTGATTAAAAGGCCTGCTTTGAACAAGCACATGTTAACTGCAAAGCAAAGAAGGCCCCGGTTGCTCCGACCCAGCCAATGATTTTAGGGATATTAACAACGTGGCAAACACACTGTCTAATCCAATCTTTTCTGAGCGAGTGTAAAGTGGAGGAAAAAGAAAAGGAAAACAAAAGGAAAACTGAGGAATCGCACTTGAGCGGTGGAGGAGGACGCAGTCACCTCGCGTCTAACCTGCTGGAGGAAAAGACTTCATTGAGTATTTTGTTTTCATCTAAGGCCGAACACTGTCAGAATCACTCTGCCTGTGTGTGTGTGTGTGTGTGTGTGTGTGTGTGTGTGTGTGTGTGTGTGTGTGTGTGTGTACGTTAAAACAAGTGTGTGCCTGAGTCTGAAAGAGAGTATTTGTGTGTGTGTGTGTGTGTGTGTGTGTGTGTGTGTGTGTGTGTCTACGTGCTTGTTACAAGGCACTCTCATTTACATATAGAGCACTGGGCCCTCCGGAGGTAAGTGGACTTTAACTGTGAGATAGCTCTGCTATTTATTGCTTTTCATGCTGCAGTGAATACCTGAGAGCCGCAACTTCTCAAACGTGGCAGTGAAATCCATACACAAATGACCAACAGCCATCACTGTTCTCCAGTAAGAGCCTCTGCACTTTGAAAGAGAAAGCAAGGAGGCTGTAATACACACAATTCAACAATATCTACACTATGAAGCTGCTTCTCTGTTACTACACAGGTAACGCGATGCGCGGAGCAACACTACGTGGAGACATGACAAGCAGTAAAGTTTGTCCTCCAAACTTTCTCTCAAATTGAATGAGAACTTCTGAATCTGACAATCTATTTGATTTGATTTTTATTCCCACCAACTCTTGACAGAGCAGCCCACCCACACAATAAACTTGTCAGCCTGTCAACACAAAAAGTCAGTTTAAATTTTCAGAGAATGATGATACAATCCATCAATGTCAGGCTAATCTGAATTGGAAATTTTATTACAAACCCCAGAATAAATTTGTATTTTTGTCTTGTCCAGTCAGCATCATGGAAGATTTATAGCTATGTCATTATTCTAAACATAATCTTAGTTCTGCTGTGTGATTTAGCTGTGATTTATAGTCATTCCATTTACTTGTAAACCACAGCAAAGACTGGCAGAAAAGGACAGCCTAATATGCTAACAGCCGCCGTACTGCTGATATGAAAATACAGCCGGCCAAGGAAGCTTAGAGCTATGCAGCGATGTCATCTCACCCTGCAGCTGCAGCAGGCCGTCATCAGCCCCCAGCCTGGCAACGCTGATTACATGGAAACGTTTACATCATCGCACGGAAAACCTCGATGATGCAACTGCCCTAATCACCTCTCTCGTCATTATTATTCATATTATCATCATCATAATTAGTCGGCGCTTTCATCCATAACATTATCCTCATAGCCGTGACACATTTTCCATACACAGACATCAGGGACAGTCCGAACTTTGAACAGTTGCCATCTTGTTTGTTTGGAGCCAGAAGTGACCAAATCTGGAAAAACTGCAAGGAGGGAAGTTTGATCTGACTGAGAACCTGAGGACCAATACCTGACTGCACTCCAGACATCCCAATCAAATCATGCATGCTCCCAAACATACATGCCAGAGCATTGATCAGGAGTGAGTTCAGCTAATTACATCGAAATGAAATTAAAACAAATGTGTTCACTTTCTATTTCATTTGAGAATTTTACATTTTTTTTGACCTTTTTTGGAGCCAGCCACTAGTGGCCCTCAGTGGTGTTGCACTTTCTCATTGGTCGTGTCCATTTTTATATACAGTTAATTTAAAAAACTACCAATGCTAGTAATCTGTGAAGTTTGAGTATTTCGGGGTATTACGTTGGCATACAATTGAACATGACCAGCGCAGCCTCTGGAACTCTGATGATCATTTACATTACATAACATTTGTGTTTCTTCTACCCCTGCGTCAGGGCCAAAGTGTTTAATGCTGACGGATTTGCCTCTTGTCACTCTTTTCGTATTTCCACGCACATCTATGTCCACCTTTGACCTAAAATATTCTGTATTTTTTTTGCATCTCTGTAAATCAAAACCAGTCTAAAAGTCCTCCTTGTGCTCTGTAAATGTTCTACTATGCATTTCGCAACATTGTTGATGTTTTCCTTCCTTTTGAGTATTTCTAAAATTGCTTCTTTTTGGTCTTGCACTTCTTTCTGACAGACTTCTTTCATTTCGTTTTCTGAAGTTTCTTCTTTCACCTTGTATATCTGGAATTTGTGTTCGATTTTATGCATATAAAAAAAAACAAATGTCATGGTCAGAGTTACACTTTTAGGGCCTCCACATATTTCTCCTCCGCCATGTTTGGTCTTAGAGTCTGCATGACCCCGCCAGTAGTACAGTGCACCATGCAAAAGGTGGTAGATCATTACTTTCCTAATGGCAGCAGATGGATGGGAATGACCCTGGAGCCTTAAGCCCTGTTCTGAATAGCCTTGTTCTTATTGAGGCTGGGCTTTAGGGAACCATGGTGGCCATTGACCAACGTTGAGTCACTCAACCAGATTAGCCTTCCGCCTTGGAAGAATACCCCCCAGTACCTTTGACTAGTTATTGCTTCCTGCTGCACAGATCATACATCTATGCTATTGATTGGCCTTGCCTGCTCCACAGCTCTAATTGTGGTGCGGGCCTCGCATTTCACAGACAGTAATAGGTTACACAGAAGAATAAAGATGCAGTCGCTGGGTATTGATCACGAGGAATCCACACCTCCAGCAAAATTAATGAGACAATGCATATGGATCAATACTGCTTTCCCCCCCACTTGGCAAAAGACTCTCCCCCCCCCCCCCCCCCTCCTTCTTCCTCTGTGCCGCCTGTAATCCAAGCAAAAGTGCTGATTTGGGCTCATCTTCTCGAAAGCATCTCATTAAAGTTCATCATGGAGTATCAATTGTGGAACCGCCAGGAATCTCATTATGGATTAGAAGGGGGGAGGGTGAGGGTGGAGGGGGGGGGGGGGGACTCGCCTCAATTGTTTAAGTGTAACTGAGACGTGCGCCTGCATCGGGAGTGTGTTGTGCTGTAAAGGAGAAGGCTGCGATGGCGCTCCGTTCGCCTCAGCAAATCTGATCGGCCCATATGAGAGGACGGATGCAGATCACGTCCTCATTCACACGTGGAGTCAGAAATAGAGTGTGATTGTATACGGGGTCGTTCTTGGAGGATTGATTGTGGAAGATTAATGGACTAACGCCGCTGTGTATATTGTGACAATCACAGCCTTTAAACCCACAGAAACTCAACCCGTTTGTTAAAACATGAGAACAACCGACATGGATGTTACAGCAGACAAAAGTCGATTCTCGATTCCCGTAATTAGCACGTCTGAGAGAAACAATATACATGTGGTTTTGTATTCCGAGTGTGTGCGCGCAGCTCTGCATGTGGAGATAATTATGACGGGGATTCTTCGAAGCTACGGGGCTGCAAAGTATTCACACATGTAATTACTCTCGCTCGATGCAGTGCCCTCCCATGGTGAGACCCAACGCAGGGGTTTTGGGTGTCAAGCATCCTGCTGCCTGTTTTCTCTCTGCATGCTCACCAACAGAAAGGAATCGTTTCATCACTGTCTCCTTTAATCTCTCGCGCACACACGCCTGCACATACACGTGCAGAAGTTGACCGCGTTGCTCGTCAACCTTACCTTTTTCCAACCCTCGAGAGTGCAGCTTTCTCCTAATGGAAAGGTGAGAGACGGTGAACTTTCCACAGCAGCTAATTAAGGCAGAAAATAGCATTTTCTTTGACCTGCTTAGAGTTTGTGTCCACGAGGGGGAACAAGCTGAAAGGGAGATCATGATTTGGCTTCCAAAGTCTTAAAAATACAAATTTGCTAATTTTGTGATATTGTATTTAAGGTTGTAGTGATGTGCCAGGTAATGATGGCATTTCTCATATAGATGGAGATATCTTCATTCACACACACACACACACACACATACACACACACACACACACACACACACACACACACACACACACACACACACACACATACACACACACACACACACACACACACACACACACACACACAAAGAACTAGCATCATGATCAGTGTCTCATCTAGACTCTGCGTTATCCAACCATGTTGAAAGTGAGGCCTATGAAACTCGAGTGTCGTCCTAGATTCCCAGCTCGTCTTTCAGGTGACTCAAGTGCTTTTTGCAAATGTGACATTTAACCAAAATGAGGTCTTTTCCAGATCTAGACAGGGTCAAGAATGCTTTTTGATCCCCGAGACTTGGCTACTGTGATGCACTTGACTCTCAGCAGGACAAATGTACAAAGAGCTTATACAAATCAGTGCTTCCGCCGGGCTTTTAACTCAACACAGAAATCCCTGCTGCCCTTCACCTGTCGTCGGTGAGTTTTGGAATTGATTTGAAGGTTTTGCCGCTTTTTTTTTTTTTTAAAGCCTTGAATGGTCAGACTTGAGCCTTTGTGACCTACGAGCCTGATTGCTGCTTTACATTCTCGAGCAGAACCCTACTAATCATTCCAAAATCTCGTCGCAAAGTGTCAAAAGATGGTGGGTAGATGAAGTTATTCATATTATACAGCAGAATAAAATGTATTAACCCGTTCCACTGTGGAGCGGTAGTGGCACCAGGTAGTGTCTGTTATTGAAATGCAACCTGCTGCCAGTTTTACGAGGTTGCAGAGCACGGCACATTCACTGAAGAAGTTGCCTAGAACTACTGTGACCGAATCAATGCAGCATCCGTCTGTTGCATCAGATTTGGTAGTGTCAGTTGAAATTTTCAGAAGAGGTTAAAAAAAAAAAAAAAAAAAAGTCAGTGTTACTGACACCTTTTTTTAAGGCTGTTATTTCCATTATTGATTTCAAAAGTCTAATAAGAGTGCCTTACCTCATGGAGCCCAAGGTTGATCCCTCAGGTTTATGGTTGACTGGTCCTTCTAGACGGCTTTTTATTCCAGAAACGCCCTAGAAGTGTCTCTCCTGCGTCAAGCTGCATCAGCCGGGCAGGAAGTCAGACACAAGTTGGAGAAGAAATGTGCTCTCCTCCTGTTAACTAAAACTAAAACCCAGCCAAGTATTACCTTTTTCTGTAATCAACAGCACAACAATGTAGGAAATAACAATAAAAAAAAAAGGGACAACATAAAAAAAAAAGAAAGCTTACTTACCCAAGGAAGAAGTTATGTTAGTAGTTCATTAATCTATTCTGACTGATTGGAATTAGCGTGCCGGCAATCAGTAGTAGCTCTGTTGGATTGCTTCTTTTAGAGCTAAGTGAATTCGTCGATCTGTTTATTGTGTTTCAGGAAGTTTTATTTCTAATGCACTTGAGCACTGCTCGAGTATTTTTATTTCCTGTTGGTCATCTTTGTGCCCTACGAAGAAAAACTCAGTACGGCTGCCCATATTTTCATTAAATTCCGGGTTACAATCATTATAAAGTAATTCAGAAATGATTACATGGAGCTCGTTCCAAATACAAGCGTGCAGGAAGTACAAGTTTGAACATGAAAGAAAATTGTGCTTGGGTAGTTACAACTTTTCCTTTTCTGTGTTCCTCAGAATGAGAAGCTCAATGACTCTGGATATGTGGTATGTCTAACAGGACAATCTTTCAATAATAAAGATAAAAAGAATAAAACAGCCTGATTCACTGCTCTATAGCCACCTCCATTTTCTTTTTGCCTTCCCTAAAACCTGAAAACCAATCTGTTGCTTGTTGCAATACAAGTAAATTGGACCATTTTATATAAAAAAAAAGGTAAGATGTAAGATGTATCTCATAATTAATACAGGTGTTTGTTGTAACTACTCTGATATTTAAGCTAGTTTGTTGGCAATTATTTTGCCATAGTACTTGTTTTTTGAAAATTGCTGCCAATAATTGGTTGAACCTGCACTGATTATTGTGACTTTAAAACTGCAAGTGAGTGAAGGTACATAATATCATCATGTGAATGATGTCGACTGATTTAGTTTTTCCTTCTAAATTAGACTCACTTTCTGGTATTGCTGCCAAAACCGTTACACAGGATCTCTGAGGTACCTCAGTCAAGAGAGAAAAATAAAAATAGTGTCAATATCTGTGCGCCAGGCAACTTGAGGTAATTAATGAGGAGGTTTATTTTGACATAGTGGAGGATTATAGCAGGGACTGGAACTCAGAGCAGAAGTGCTAATGGGGAGGAAACAGCATCTCCTGCACTCGCCAACATTCATACGCGCATTTTGTCTTTGCCTCTTTGTTTATGCATTCGCTTCGTCGTGAAATATGTTACATAACAACATTTTTAAAGAATCTCACCTGCACAAAAGCAATTTGCATTTTTGTCGTGGTGTTTAGAATTTGTCTTAATCTCCTGGGTTTCATCATTATACAAATACACAGATTCAAACCAAGAAAAATGGCACAATAACAGTTGCAACGAACAGCAGAAAATAAGCATATTAAATGTTATTTTTATCACTGGATCCTTTTTTGTAGCTCATCTCCAGAGTCTAATAACCGACTTATGCTGTGACAGCAAATGGTTTAAGGTGGAGTTTTTTTTTTTTACTTACAAACCTGTGCACCCTTTTAATTCTTAAAAAAAATAATTCATAATCTGTGACAAGCAATCAGAGATGTTTCCAGCAGTTTGCATGGGGAGTAAAAATTGGCCTCGTGAAACATCTCTCCCCTCTTCAACTGTTTTTACTGCCCTCCTGGGCTCTCAATGTGAGGACGAGAAATGGTTACCAACCGGGTGGTGTTATAGATGTTGCTGACATTTGCGGTTACACCTTTCAAGTACCATGGGCTCCACTCCCTCTGTTGCTCTCTGCCCGCCTATCTTTATATCTCACATACAGTAGCAGCACACAGCCTCCTCTGTGATTCACTCCACCTCTCTAACAGAGAACAGGACTCCTAAACCATTATTTACCTCGCTCCCTACATGCATCTTGAGGTATAGCTGCGGCGAGAGAGGGCCAGCTCTATTAATTAGGAGCACGGCACCGTTAAAAAGGATCCACAGGGAAAGATGGTTATACTTGCTGCCCACCGTGTCCTCCCACAGTGCTGGTGATTAATGATGTCAGACATGTCAGGGGGACCCTTATCAGACATGGATGCTCCCACCAAACAAAGCTCAGGTTAGAAGCTCACTATTTAACTGATGAAGTGGGACTGATGGCGAGGGGAAGCAGAGAGCTGCCGTGAATGCTAATGACCTCTGGCAGCGACAGTTAGGTGAGCACCCAAGAACATTAACTGCTTCTCTCTCCAGCTTGAAGCGAGCTGTAACTGTGATATGTGTGATCATGTTGTTAAGCAAGCTCCAGGGTTTTTCCTGCAATACTCAGGCGTGGAACAAGCATTCACATCCTTTACATAAGCAATAGTAATGTAGCAATGAAAAAAAAAAAGCCCCATTGGAAGGTCTGACTGAAATCCTTTAGAGTCCTTAAAACCTCATTTTGCAGTACAGTGAAAACATGTCAACCATTTGTTTTCTTGCAAGTCATCTTTAGATTGTTCTAGAAGTACGCGCCTGCAGCTTTAAATAACAAATAATAAATCAGATTACCACAAAATTACGTTTTTTTTTTTTTTTTTTTACAAAATACTCGAAAGAAGTTGGTTCACAATGAAATAGTAGGAAAAAGTGGAAAAACCTTTCAATATACTGAAATATTTCAGTGTAAAGGAACTTTATTTGATGGATTTTATGATACAGAATGTTGCATTTTTGGATTATGAATATGAGTTTAGAGATTCACCAATATGCATCACCACCACTGGCCTCTAGATTCCAAGGCATCTTTTCCTTTTGCCAACCTTCGTTGTTATTGTCAAAGTTGATTTACCAAAACCTTTTAGCTTTATTACCCTGCTAAATATTGTAATACACTTTGAATTTATGTCTCCTTACTGTACTTGCCTTAAGTCTTCCAAAGTTGGGACCACTACGTCCAAGGCTCACTTCATTTTGATTACAATCTGGAAACTCTGGTAGCATTAAGGTTCAGTCAGCCACTCTGAAGGGCGGCCCCCTCATCGACCAGTGGGGGTGGCGAACTGTGAAGCCAAGTGTTTGTTTAAAAATTTATTTCCAACAATGGCGTTTGGAGCACAACACAAGTCGTGTGGTGGTGAGTGACGATGATTAGTGTCTGTATTACCGAAGGTCTACGCCCATTAGGTTGCAACAGCTGGAAACACTCCCCAATGCAGCGTGGCCAGATTTATATTTTCACACAGTGATTTTGGGTCTGGCAATACTAGATTAGCAAAAGATATTTTTGTTTTTGGGGGCATTTCTGATTCGGTATCAAAATACATTTTGTGGAAAATACTAATTTAGTTTACTGACTGTTTTATTATTTCAAAGTTGTTGTTTTTTTACAGTTGCAAAAATATTAATCACCTACAAGGACATGAACACTGTGCACAGGTACAATAATACAGTATATGCTTTTTGTTACATTTTACCACTGGTACTACCTCAGTTTAATGGACTGCACAAGTGAGGATTTTCACACTAAGCAACAAGGTTACATTGTTTAATGGGACACTTTGAATTAACAATCTTATCAGATCTGATGGAAGCACAGAGATCAATAAAACAATCTCTGTCTAATCTTTGTCAAAAGTTACGCGAGTTATCTCCTGGTTATGAGATATCTGCACTGATGTGCTCGCTTTCAACTTTATCATCTACGTGCATCGCATATTTTTGAAAGGAACTTGGTGAGACCTTGCATGTGCAATACATCAGGCCTATCTGTCCCCAGCTGAGAGAGAGAGAGAAAGATTCAATCTCGTCTTTCTGACGATCTGCCACTACAAAAGCGGTATCTCTCCTCCGTCCTCAGATTGCTATCTATAACGGAACAGAAATAGAATACTGTACAATATATAAAGCACTTGTGTTTTATCAAACTGTAGAGGACGTCTAATGAAGCGGCGTGCAGTAAAAATGATTCCAGCGGAAAACAAGCTCTTGAAACACATCACGTACATTTGCAATTAAAACAAGTATCTCTGAAACAAGTACTCCACAAGTGGAAGGCTACACTAGCAATTACTATCATCGTACTATTGTAGTTAGAATAGGAGTAATGTAATCAACGGTATATTATGTAGAAGTACAATAAAATCCACTTCAATAGATCAAAGAAACCAAATCATTTGAATAACATCCCTTGAGATCATTGAGTAAACACTACCTACAGGAATAGATTCTTTTCATGTCGAAGAAGAAAGAACATACTGTACTCTGGTATTCATATCTAATGTGTACATGGCACATAAAAAAACATCTATCTATTGGTCTGTCTGTCTGTCTGTATGTCCGTCCGTCTATCTATATCTTATCTGTATCTAATCTATCTAGCTGCCTGCCTGTCCATCTGTCAGTCCGTCTGTCCGTCTGTCCGTCTGTCCGTCCATGCAAATTGTTAATTGGTTTCTGTTTGTTGACTGCACTTTATTTGCTGGAAGGAAATGTCAAGAAAGCACACAAGGCTTGAAATGAATACTTAATGGCTGCCATTTATTTGCTATTGTTCTATTATCATGGGAAATGCGCAAGTATAGGGATCTTTGATATGACACACAATTCTTGGTTTGTAATTTGACCAAGCACTTATGAGAAACACGGACAGAAAGGGTGCTTGTTGATTGTTTCTGAGCATAAACATTAAAATAACATTTTGTACAGATTGTCCCCAGATGTTAAATATCAATTCTTCCCGTACTCAGTTTCGAGCCTTTTTCTGTTGTGCCCACAGCATGTGGAAGTTTAGATTTTTAGTGACATGCATTGACAATTGTTTTATGCAGTGCTTTGAAATTTAGTTCAGACATTCTTTGTCCCCCAAATGAATACCCGTTCCTCACTTCAGTGATTTCTGGACTTATTCTCTCATGCCACTGGCAGGTTAAAGGTTTTAATATATTTCAAAATGTCTGAACAATTATTTTATGGGATACCATGAAATCTCATCAAACATTCATGGTCCCCAGTGGATGATTCTTAATGACTTTGGAGACTTGCTTTGATCTAGCACCATGAACAGGTCAACGTTTTCTCTCTTCACGTGCTGGATTAGCAGAACTTTTTGTACAAACATTCTCTGGTTTCCAGATCATGAACCTACACACTCTGATCCTCTGACTTTTCATTCAGAGTCATGAGTAAATTGACATTAGTGGTTTTTAGTGAAATATCTCCACAACTGTTGGATGTGTTGGAGTGAAATCTGGGATCATATTCATGCTCCCATCGGGGGGTATCATGACAAGGGATCCCATGACTTTTCATCCAGCTCTATAATCAAAATACCTTAAAAGCTAGTTTCTACATTGACCCTCAGCCTCAGTTGTATTCCTTAGTCAGTGCTAATTAGCAGGTTAGCTAAAACCTTCTACCTGCTGAATATCATCATGTTAATGTTGTCATTGTGAACGTACTACTGTTAGCCTTCAGCCCAAGCCTCAGAGCTGCGAGCATGACTGTAGACTCTGCTGGTCTTCCTTTGGTCTTTCTAGTGTAAGTACAGGAGTGCTTGATCACATCGACCAATCATTGTTTATAATTTGACCACAGACTTGTACGAAAAGGGGACATTGAAGTGATTTCATTGTTTGCATGTCATTGTGTTGTTTCGCATCGTTTCTTCTGCCTCTCTTGTGCTGCGTGAAACCAGAAGTGTGAATGTGCTTATTCTGTTTCCAGTGTTGATCCCATTTGCAGTGTGACTCAATATTGGCTGCCAGCAGAGAGTCTGCGGGGTGCATGTGAATGCAGTTTTACCCACTGAAGGATCCCTCTTCCCTCATTTGCCTTGAAATTTAAAAAGAATACGAAGCGGCTTGCAGCCCCTTCTTCCCTTTCAGCGCGTTCTCTCCATCGCTCTCATTCATCCTGTGTGCACGAAAGGTCCACGAGACTCATTAGTGCCCGCCTCTTAGTTTCATGCCGTGTTTCCCCAAAGGCATTACTAGCACCATTAGCCCAGGCAGCAGTGAGATTTCAAACTGCCTGGGCAGACGGATGCCTTCCAAACCAAAGTGTGCGCCTTTCTTTAATTAGTATTTTTCTAACATCAATATATTTTCCGCTGGCCTCGCAGGACCAAAACTCTTGCCGAATTAATTAACAGCCTTGCTGTCTTCCACTTTCATTTTCTCCCACTTCCTCCTCTTCCTTCTAAAGCCGTCACGGTTTCCAAGATTCTGTCTCCAGTTGGACGTGAATGCAACGTGGACGTTTGGCGACAGCTCTCTCTCTTGCAGGTGTGCTTTAATGTGCACATTTTGTCCATAAAATAATTCATTTGAGCCCAAATCGGGAACGCGAGCTACATTCATGTCCATAAATGCTGAAGTGCATGAGACATTGGGGCCTGCAGGACATATTAAATTATATTTACATTTGCTTCGATAATTTATTGTCCACTGTCAGATTTTGGTATTTTTATTGTACGAGTTTCTAAGCCATGTAGAAACAGAATCCACTGCTGAAAATATGATGACTCCCCTTCACAATCCCCCCAGGTGGAGAGCAGAGGCTAATATTTGTTTCCATCTAACAAAAAGTGAGGCTGCGGACTTGAAAAGGCGAGGGTTGGATTGGAGGCACAATATGGGTTGAAGAGATAAAGTTGAAAAGGGGTGAGATAATTCCTTTTCCTTGGTTGGCCTCTGTGACAGAGCAAAAGGTGGGAATAACCATCAGGAGTCTCCATAGTAACCACCCCAGTGTCCAATGTAACATTTTTTTCAATTGGCCCTCTTGGCCAGCAGGTCAGAGTTTTTCTGTCCCCTGATAATTGTTCCCCGGCGCAGCAGCCAAGAAATCCACATGATCCACTTAATGGCTGGAGGGGTTCCACATGTAAACTGAACGACTACGATCTACAGAATCATTGTACAAACCACAGGATTGACGTAACAAGAAGTTAAAAGCTGGAACTCTCCTCCCTGTGGCGTCCCCGGTAGTTCATATCTGAAAACAACTCTTGATCGAACCACATTTAATGCAAATGCTGCTCAGAAATGGCAATACAATACAATAAAGTCCAGCTGAGGCAGCATGCCCGAAGATTTGGATTCCTTCTTCCTCTCTGCTTCCTGTTGGAGCCAGAACCTCTCCTCGTCCTCCTTCTGCCAACTCTTGGAGAGTTTGTCCTCCAGAGCTTTCCATGCTAGTGTGCTTTGTTTTAGAGCTGCCTCCATCTCATTCAGCCTCACCGAGGTGTCTCCATGCCCATTTGTGCGTCTTTGTGGTTTCTCTGCTGATCAGTTTCTTCTTTTCTTGGAGGAGCTTTTCAAGCTGGCTGACTTTCTCCTGCCACATCTTTTTTTTAATGTTCTCGCACCTGCTGAACTCTGTTGAATCAACAGCAGCAGCTCTCAGCCTCTCGGTTTCCTGTTTCTGGCCGTGAAGGCTCTGGTGAAGAGAGGAGATCTCCTCCAACTTCTTTTCCTTCAGAACGGAGACATGGTGTTGAAGAGAGCTGATCTTCTGTTCTCTGACGTCAATCTCCTTGTTTGCCTGTGGCAGGTCGGCCTTTAGCTTTCGTTTTCACTGGAGGAAAACGAAAGGGAGACAGTGAATGTGAGGTTAACTACTCACAGGAATTCACGTATCCACCTGCCTGAATGTAAAAAAAACCCCACATTTAACTTATAATTGGTCGGAAATTTAATCTCAGTATTGACTTCAGTCCATCAGTTGTATATGTTGATGAATTTACAAACATGTGAACACATTTTAAAGGAAAAGTAGTGTTGTGGATAAGTGCAGTGCTGAATACAATGTGTCAAGTCTTCGTTTGAGCATCTTACTGAACTGGCTCTGCTCTCTCCTGTTGACATGGTGACGGCCGAGGAGATCAGAAATGATCCAACACGTGCAGTAGATGGGAAATGTTGTCGTGTATGTGACAGATAATTTACTCTGAAGACAGTATGTCTCAGTTGAATCTGTGTGACGTGTGTCCTGGATCTCAGGAACTTAACAGACAGTTTACGTTCCAGAATGTTAAGGTCATAAAGCTGATGACATCATAACGGGCAAACTTTCTTCTGTAGAAGATCTGAGTCAGTTTTAAGGAACACATTAAGAGTGTTTAAAGAAAGTCGGATCCTTACTGTTGGATAGGTGAGTTAAACCTTTTATTTTTATTCATCAGTGTAATATTTCCAATGAAATAACCAGGTGGAGATGGCTGCCATCTACTGCACAGGCCATTTTGTTCCCAGTTAAAGATACTTTATGGTCTAAAGTACTGTAGCAACAGTTTCGATGAGGCTGTCGACAGGCGGTCACATTTAAGAACCATAAAAATCAAACTATAAATTTAAGTTTGGGGCAAGATATTACAATAAACTAAAATATGCCATTTTTGAGACACTTGAGTCCATGTGATCTCCAGTGACCTGTGTCCCAAATTATTATTATTTATTTATTTTTTTAAATTTTTTTTTATTTCTCAACGTCATACACAGTATATCTCCATGGACAGGCTCACGAACAAAAAATAAAATCCCAAACAAGTACACAAAGCGCTCCTAAAAAAAATAAAACGATAAAAACTATATAGGTGAAGAGTGGAGTGGTTGGAGGAGAAAAATCATTACTATACTTGAAGAATTTGTCTGGCTCAGAATTTTTTTTTAGGCCCAGTGCTGCTGAAATATGAAGTCTTGCTTGGAAATCAAGTTTTTCTGAACCATGTCTTTCTGTTTTTTTGTTCACCTCAAACTTAACTGTGCTTCGAGAATCAATATATGGAAACAAAATATTACTTCAACCAAAACACAATTTGTTCAAAAGATTTGTTTATTGATGAGGTCATCGATAGCAATACAGAATTTCACGTATATTTCAATGAAATTCTAAATAATTAATTTATATTGTATCATGTTATAGAAAGAAAATGTAAACAGCCCATAATGCAGAGGAAAAAGTCTTGTTTAAAGGTCACAGCTCTTGATGGTGTTAAACTGAGAGCTTAATATATTTCATGCATACATGTCCAAATGCACAGTGTAATGGGGTGTAGTGTAGTTGTTGTTCATTGTTAGGTGTTACTAAGATGAAAGGATGGCCTAGTATCAGCCAAAGGCTCACGTTCAGAGGAGCTGTTATAAATGTGCCATATCAAATGCTTCATGATAACATACGTTCAATTTTTTTCCGGTGTCCAAGCAGCTTCCTTCAAAAACAGACTCGCCGCCTATCTTTAGCGGAGCAGCGTGGCGACTCACGTCTGCTTGACGCGCACCGGCGGTCGGCTCCGGCAGCCGCATCGGACGGAACCGCTGGAAAATAGCCTGAAGCACGAGCTCAGCACACACGGAAGAAAAGGAGACTCGTCACGTTGCTGCTAGTGAAATAAAAAGTGCAACAGAAGCCCAAAGTTAGTTTATAAATGGTGAAATATTGACCCTCAAACTTTAGAAAATCAGGCCAAAACATAGTTGAATGTGAAGACAGTAGTGAGGAAGTAGCTGGAAGCAGCCCCGGCAGAGCAGCAGCTCTCCTGCTGATGCCCAGTGCACCGAGTTACTGGTGTTGCATACAAAATACAGAACTGTGAAAACATTTTTCGGAATACTTGAAAACAAACTGTTCCCGTACGCTTACATTTAAAACTGTAGCACTTACTTTGTTGAAATTGTATGTTATCAAAATTACTAATGAAACATTTTTCCCTATTTTGTCAAATCATCCAGGATATCGTTGTCGCAAACATACCAAATAGATTGTTATTAGTATTTCATATCTCCCAGCCTTACTGCTGGGCTCCTTTAAACTCCATCATAGGCACCAAACATGAAAACAGCTCCTCTGGAGCTTCTAAATAGCCCTGGTGGCCTATTTTCTAAATGTTTTCAAAATGAAGATTGAACTTAAGCACTATATTGAATGCGGCCCCTAAATTATTGTTTTTAATGTCCTCTCACATTAATAAATAAGTACATAAATAAAATGCTCCTTTGCTCTGTCTGTTGAGTTTTAATTGCACCGATGGGGTTGTTTTTCCTTCCAGAGAAGGAGCTCAGCCTCTATGAAATGTTTGTATAATTAAGACTCCAATCTGTCAGCTTTCACCAGCTCCATATGTTTGAACTGATGCAGCCTCATCTTGCACTGCTGCTCTGGTCTCCTCAGTTTGATGTTGCTTTGAAGCAGCGCAGGCCACGCAAAGTTGCATGAACACACCCACAAAGAAGCTGGTTAAACATTGAACGTAACAGACACCTTACACAGTAAATATGATACAAGCGAGCGGGGGTTGAGTATCCTGCACAGCAACGCACAAAAGCCTTTTCTGCAGCAGTCGGGGAAACATATGCTACATTAAGACAAAAGCAGACAAGAGGAAACAGGAATATTTATTTTTATCATCAAAGTCTTTTTTTGCACACTACTATCAACCACAGCCTAATTGTATTTTATCTGCCTCTTAACCTATAATACCACACATCAACATAATTATACCAAAGGTGTTTGTTGAATTGCTTTGAGCGATCAAATTTAAACTCTTTGATATGTAAATGTTTTCAATTAGAAATCAGCTCTGATGTCCTCGGAGCATCCTTAATTTTTATTGTTCATCCATGTTCAAAGCACACACACAACCTCTCTCAAAGGAATGCGCACACACACTTTGCTTCAGATTATTTTAAGTGACAGTATCCAGCTTCAAGCGGTTAGAGGTACAAACATGAAGGACGTAAACGTGGGGCTCATGCACTTACTGGTATGGAAGATTCAAAAAGCCTAAATAAAAACAAATCCAACAAATGCATAGTGATAATGCAAGTGATGTAGAATACATTTCCATATGTATTTTCTTCTTTAGTATCCATTCAATGCATTCATACAAGAAAAACATCTTACATTTATTTAGCTTTCTGTCTAAATTGTTTTTTGACTGAAATTTTCCATTCACTCTCCAAAAAAAGCTGAGTAATTGTCCTTTACCATTTTTTACAGTCAATCATGCCACATTAAATGCATTTTTAATATTTTAAGATATATTCTAGACATTTAGGAAACTCAATTAAAAAGCATATTGATTCGTAAAAAACTGTCACTACAAAGTTCAGTCTCTTCCTAATTTGTATTAACTCCATATCATTTGATGATTTATCCCTTTTTAATTCATGGTAACATTATTTGGGTTAATATATACAGTCTAATCTCTGCAAGCTTAAAAAAAAAACTATTTGAGAGTTTGTTAGTTTCATAAAGGCAGATGACCCAAAGGCACCAGACTGAAGCAGGCAGTGAAGTAAACGGTGAACTGAATTTATAAAGAATTGCTGAAATGGCCAAAACCAGGCAGGTAAACACAGGATCCAAAGCTGAAAAGAAACTAACTTGGAAACTGAAAACGGGGGAAAGGAAATCTTAAACTCAGAGGGACAAACGTATGATGTCTACTGGGAGTAGATATACTGAGTGGTTACAGGTGGCGCATTTGGAAAACTTGGAGCAGGTGAGGTGGGCGTGGCGGGAGGGGGGGGGGGGATTGGGAATAGAGAGACAGACTGGGGGCCTCTGGTGGATGGAGGAAGTGATACAGGAAAAAAACAACTCAGTAACTGAGAGGCACAAAGCAGACGGACCAAAGCTGTGCCTGAGGCCTCAAGTCCAGAAAACTTTACAGCCTTTTTTCCCTTCATACTGTCGTGACTTCTTCAAATTGAATCCTCAAAATTCAGTGTCATAATACCAGACACTGACCATCTTTCATTTTCCTTAGAATAAAATGATGTAACCCATATTCTCTTATGTGTTGTAAGGCATATACAAGGAATTGTATTAGAAGGTTTACCTTAACTTTATTGAGATTTTGTTTTTAAAGAAATTGCTATTTAATTCATGACCTCAAATTAAATCTTCATTATGTGTAATTCTTTATTTTCTTACTTTAATGTCTGCATTTTTCGACGTTTACATTTGTTGTCTGATGATTTTGTGAACTTTTCCATTCATTGTGTTTTTCATGTTTTTTTTTCATGTTTTTTTTTTTTTTTTTTTTATATTTCTTTCTTTCTTTTTTCTATTTTGCTTTGCTCAATTCATTTTTATTTTGACAATTCAAAGTTTCCATAGCAGTCAGTCTCAAATGTTTAATTGCAAAAGACTACATTGTGATCAAACTCCGGCCACAGGTATTTGTTTCTTCATTTCAAAGACAGCCTCTGATCCCTTCCCGGCTCTCTGGAGGAGCCAAAGCTTCACAAAGAAGGCGACTGTCTTGGATATTTGCTCTATTTGGCCCAACAATACCAGCCGGACCCATTTTTGAATTGCCAGTGTGAATAAATTTAACAGTAAAATGTTTCATACTGTAAGTTATTCGACCAACTGTGACTTGAACTATTAGCATATGTATTGGATGGGAATGGATGGGAGAGAATGCGGCTTTGTGCAAACTCTTATGCCTTTAGCCTCAAAGCTCTGCAGAGCTTTGTCATTTAAATCATCCCAAGGGACAAAAATGTGAAATAATCAGAAAGTGGAAGAGGAAATATTCAGTAAACTCTCTTTAGTTAGAACTGACCTTCAGTGAAATTGTAGGAATGTAAGCGTTGCCTCTTATATTTCCATAAACCGTCTTTTTTCTAGTTTGTTAGTCTTACTACTTTTAAATACTATAAATACTTTTTACATGACCAAATGTAATTATTTGTTGGCCAGTGTGGAGTTTGTTCTGGCACAGTTTGAATTCTGAATTACTCAGTGAGACAAAGGCCTGTTTTGGATCCCTCTGGTCTTTATTACAACAAATACAAACATTCGGCCCAAATGAGAGCTCATCATCTGTGGTCGCTTTAACACGCACACACGCACGCACGCACGCACGCACACACACAGTATGATTTAATGTCCCTGAAAATAAAATGATACAGAGACATTTGTGATGGGTTTTCCATCATCTCCCTGCACATAAAACCATCTGTAAATCCATCGCGTTCTCCGAGCCGTGTTCTTTGTCACAGGTGCTCTGGCTGTCATGTGAGTCTTTTGACATTTGCCTTGGATTGGGCAGCCATCTGTGAATGTGATGAGTTTTTTTTTTTGGTGTGTGTCTTGCTTCTCATATGAACCACGTGCAGTGCCTAGGGTAAGAGTTGTTTACAATGCAGCCCCACATCCTTATTTTTTTTCCCTAACTCTTTTCCTCTCTGCCTAAGATTTTGCATCGCTCAGCTTGATCTTTCATGTGATAGAAAAACACCCACCCTTTACCACTGATGCTCCACAGTGGGAAAACAATTATCCCTCTTTGAATCAGCACAGTAAGTCATCATTACTTTGCTGCTCATCAAATCCTCATTGCAAAAACTGTGCATTTAACCAAGTCAAATAATCTTTTTTTTTTTTTTATTTGTATAATGTGTCGTGCAGTGCTTTCTCAGGCTGATCATTTGACTTAATTCAAGACAATATCACTTCCCTTTTGCTGACAAGCATCTTTGTCTTTGAATTACTTTTAACTAGATACAAGGAACATGTCTGGAAAACATCCACTTCAAGTCTGTACAAGACTCATTTTAAGCAGTATATCAATAAATGTAAATAAATGTGGTGGCCATTAGAGTTACCCAGTCATTGTAAGGTCACCGGTTTGATTCCTGGTTTCTCGGGTCCACATCTTGAAGCAACCCGGTATCACGGCAAAGCATGAAAGAGACACGGCCGTCCACCACAGCAAAATGTGAGATAGCTACATTTGGTGATGTCGTGGCGTGACAGTTGCATGTTTTGCTGTAGTGGATTGCATGTTTCTATTACCTGTTTTTGTAGTTGTCCCGACCACGGTGAAGCAACAGAGGTCATTTTTTGTGAGCTCATGGGGTTTAAATCCAGGAGGCGACAAAGTAGTTCTTTAATTGTTATTTTTTTTCCTAACCCCCAACCATGTGTTTTTGCTAATGGTTTCGCTTTCCTGTAAGTCAAACGATGCAGTAGGTTTCATTTTCATAGAAATCGCTACGGGCCACAATCCACTACTGCAAAACCTGTCACGTCTTGACATTGCCAAGTTTCGCTATCTTACGTTTTGCTGTAGTGGACAGCGGTCTCTATTTCACGCTTTGCCGTGATACCGGTTTGCCTGAGGACACTGAATCCCAAGATGATCCTGATGGCAGACAGAACTCCACCATTGAAGTGTGTGTGTGTGTGTGTGTGTGTGTGTGTGTGTGTGTGTGTGTGTGTGTGTGTGTGTGTGTGTGTGTGTGTGTGTGTGTTTCAAAATGAGCCAACTTGTTTCTAATAATTACTCCAACAGTATTAAGTAATTCCCAGTTAAATTACTAATTTATTTTGTTATTCCTTTGCGCATAATTGAATTAAGTTATTTACGAATATTAAGTGTATTTCCCTTATTGCTGTGCTGTAGCAAGTCTCAAGGGATTTGATCTAAAAACCGACATTGTTTATTTTAAACCTTTGAACACTTATCGGAGTTCACTTATTTGTTGACAGGAACCAGCTTATTTGAAGATGAAATTAACGAGCTGCATGGACAGATAATGTCACGAGTATTAAGTCTTTTTCTCCTCAAATTCGGTGTTGTTTTCTTGTTTTTTGGCCAAAACTCTGTTGCACCTCTCACATACATGCATTAATAGTTTTCTGTCTGTGTGACCATTTCCACAAAATAATTAAACTAAATTTAAGATGCAGGCAGTGATTTGCGGATCTTAACTTCTGGTAAGGACAGCAAGGGTCGTTGATGTTTGCTTTTGTTCTCTTAAAAATAAAGTTCAATGCCTGTGCATGAACTATTCATACTTATATGCTTTTCTAGTTTGTGGAGCTTGGTACCAACATAGGAATGCACTCAAGCAACCAAACAATGTCTGGCATCATCACATCCAATCATAAGATGCATTATGTAGCGACCCTGTTTCCTAAAGATTACTTGTAAGTGCTCGCCAAATATGTGGGTGCTAAGTTCACTGGCAAACTTATTTTTCCAGGACTTTGACATAAGCTTCATGTGTGATCGGATATGATTCTGGCTACTAAAACACTGATTGATTGTGACTTTCATTAAATATCAAGCAATATCAATAGGTGATTCTGCAAACCCTGGGTAGACAGCGTCTTCGTACAATAAATTATACAAGAAAATAATTTCACTAGCTACCCATAAACACCATTTTTTGTATATGTAAGCAACAAAAACCTACAGAAATTATTATTATTATTGTCCAATTGGAGGGGGAGGTGAGATGGATGGGCCAAATAAACAACAAACTTCATCACACATGACTTCCTTCTGCTTCTCGCCTCCTACATTTCTTACAGTCACCATTGGTTTCATTATTACAGGACCACAGTCGTTGTCGTTATAATTTCAACCTTGACGACTAAGTCCTGTGTATTTCACCCCAAACCATGATCCTCCCCCGAAGCAGCAGTTCAAATGATGCATTTTAATGTTTCATTTTCACTGTTTAAGTTTTGTTTTCAAATGCTGATGTTTTTAAAATGTTCTGCACCAAATTTTTTGCATGTTGCAGCTACAGTATAATATGGTAAAGATGACGGGAAGCTCATGGTAATCACCCCCAACTCCACAACCTCACACTTTGCTTCACCCTATTTAACACTCACCACTTCTTCATCCAGTGGTGATGATTAATTGGCTCTGGACGTTTATGGTGAGGTGTCGAATGGCGATAGGTGTTTCAAGACAAAAAATACTACTCTATAATCGGGGAGAGACTTAACTGCGTCGTAAACTTGGACATAAGAATTGCCATCCAACTTCTAAAACCCTGGTCTTGGACACAGCTAATGAATGTGCCTTCAGCTTGATGTTTGAGATGAGGGCTGTTGTTTACGCTCCACATCCAACATCAAACTTACTTGGCCATTGATTATTGATCAGTGAATGCACCATCTGCTCTGTGCTTCACTCTGCTGACTATTTATAGCTGCAGTAGACAGATGATCAGCTTGCTTTATATGCAGAGTTTGCCACTGCACCTTATTTAAATTTATTTTTTGAAGGAGTTAAACACGGATCTTTTTGTTTCTCCTGTTCGCACCGTGGCATCTAATTTCACTTCATTTTATTCAGGAAAGCTCTGGAGCCTGATAGCAACATGTTCTTCTTGTCTGGATGTTGTTTAATGGCGGCTGTCACACACCCTTTAGGTGATTTATGGGAGACGGTATTAAGTCATTACAACCAGGTGCCAGTAAAAACAGGGGAAATAAGAACAATTGTCGCATATATTGGGTGATTTTCTATATTTGAATGATTATTGAAATATTTGAAATATACTGATGTTTGTTAACCTAATCAATTACCTTTAGTTGCCTAAAATTGAAAAACAAATAAATGTTAATCTATTTAGTTGCCACAAGCGGATGGTGAATACAAACATTACCACTGAAGGTTTTGTAAATACACCTAAACATACAGAATTTCTAGCTAAGTGGTTTTAAAACATATCCTGGGCAGCATTATTGTTCTGCTGTTGCAAATTAGTAGAAGATTAACTGAATTATAAGGAGACGATGTGGATGGAAGCATCACCCATCAAATTGCTGTACTGAGCAATGGCGATGCAGCTTCCATAACCAGTGAATCAGCAGAACAAACTAAGTACAGGTTGGTTTGGGCCAAACAATAAGGAAGCTTTGTCAGAGGTGGTAATAGATCAGACACACTGTGACCAAGGGGAACATAACCTGCCTGCACCTTTGAACATAACACACCAGGCAAAGACGTGGTGTTGTTCTGGTATGTTGGGAGAGTGACTGTGTAGTACGCAACAATCAATACAGTAGGTTTGCAAGTGACAGGCAGTGGGAGGCAGCAGTTATTTGATATGTTCTTAGAGAGATTGCTGCTTCTTCCAGACCATTCAAACAGTGTCTCCCAGTGTCAGAGCACACAGTAGACAGGGCATTATTTTTGCTCTCATCACAAGCTAAAAAACATCTTCCAGAATCTCAAATCTTAACAGTGGGCTTTGGTCTAACACATTTAACAGAAAGTAATTTAAAAGGTGGCTGATAATTACTGACCAGATTCTATTTTTATTTAATGTGCTTATAGTAGAACATCAAACATTCCTTGCAGGGTTTGTGACAGTGAAGGATGAATTTTAATAAGTGTTCGTAGTTCATTTCAGGTGATCATGTGAACCGTCTCTTCTGTTTCCTGATAACATACCAGGCGATTAGACCAGAATGCATGCTCGACTTGCAAGGTGGCAACTTTTAAAGCTGTCAGAGTTTGACGGTGAGAAATTTCAGCTGACATTTTTGAGAGTGTTTGATAGAATGAGCACAGCGAACCCTGAAGGTGGGGAGAAAAATCATCGCCGAAGTTGAAGCTTGCGACGACGTAAACAAAGTTGTTCATAAGAAGCAGCTGAGCCTCTTGAATTTTCACACAGACTCGTGTCCTCAGAGAACGGCTGCAGCCGCTGCACCGCAACCAGCAAAAATTCACGCGAAAAAAAAAAAAAAAAAAAAATCCAAGTTGTTATTCAAACACAACCAAATTTATCCTCCTCTGCTGAACTCAGCTTCGATGCCAACTTGAATTGGACAAACGTGGCAGTGGAAAGTAATTGATTATTTCCTGGGTTTTTCACCGGCATTTTACGTCAAACCAAGAGCAAAAATGTGACGTTGCCGCTTTATCTCGCCTTATTTTACCATTCAGTTGATTTGCTTTGAAAGATGCTGGCTGTGAAGGTAATCTGTATGTGTACGCTGCAGCTTGCAGTCAGACAAGGTGTTTCCTTTGATAGCTGTGAATGAGGAACTTTTGGCTCACAGGCATTTTCATCAGCACAGAAACATGACACAATGCTTCCAAAAGACACAGCACTCATTTGTTAGAGGTTGACAGCTTTTCTAGCATCAAAGTTAAGGGGTTGTTAAACACTGCGCCACCAATTTGGGGTCACATTTAAGAACAGTCAATGCAGCATGTGAGTAATAACTTTTATTTTCAGTATGCTTTGAACGTTGTTTTAATGGTATTGTTTACCATTACTGCAACGCAGCCCACTAATTTTAAAACTTGCTTCCAGTTGTTATATTTGCCCACGTTTGTTTTCCATTTCTTAATTTCCCTGTAAAATTAGTCTGTTATTGTGGAGTGTAGATCTAATGATATTAAATTGGATGCATTTTTCAGATTAACAGTCAGGAAATGTCTAAATTGAACGATCCCAATGGTCATGAAATTTCTGGAATGTCAGGGAATTATAATCAGTGTATTGCAGACTTTGAAAGTCAGGGAATTTGACCATTTTGGGGCCATATAAGTCATGACTTTAAATATTTGATGAGTATGAGAGATAATTTGTAAAACTATTGATCTATTAAGATAGTGAAGAGGGATCTCTTTGCAGCCACACAACAGTACAGGGGAGGACAGCCATGGCGATTTCCTTAATTTTGTTCCCATTTAAGAAAAAAAATATTTTGCTCAGTTTACCATTTTAGCAGTTAAATAAAACATCATACTGAAACTGAAGCTGGCTTTGAACTGGGTAAAAAATAAATAATTGCAAATTGTGGGGAATATTTTGTTGCTGGATTTTTCTAATCAGCACAAAGCTGGACTGTTTTTCTGTTCGTTGTAGGTCATGGAAACTTTTTGGTCACAAAGTCAAGGAATCTAGAGTCAAACATGTCAATCAAACCAGGCACACCCCCGAGCACAATTTTCTTTGAGGCAGAATATCTAATCAGTCATGGAATTATTTTAGGACGGAGCACCAGAACACTGATCAGAAGGAATGACATTAGCTCCTGACACCAACATGACTTGTGGAGGAAAATGTGTTCATTTTGTATTTCATGAGATGTTGACACTTTTTGTTATTGGAGCCCGGGGCTTTGTGGAGCCAGCCCCTAGTGGCCATCAGTGATATCACACTTTAAGACACTGAGGCTTCACACCTGACATTATATTTCTACAAATACAAGTCTATGAGCTTCTTTTTATATTTTGTTACAAGTTCAGAAGAGGTATTTCTCAAAAAGGATGTTCAGCCATCCATTCCCCAGTTTGGCCATCCTTTTTTTTTTAAATCCCAATTTGGCTTGATATTTTGGAAATGCTCCCACAACATTGCTTAGGGCAAGGAGCAGGAGCTTATAGCTTAAAAAAAAAGTTGTTAGTTGAACAGAAATCATCTCTAACACTTGTCTGTGAGTATCCCTGACAGTAAATGCAGAAAGTCATCTTCTCGAAATCCCTGTAGCCACCGTAGAAAGCTGCCACTATTTCCCCCGGAGTTACAAAGTGGATCAGTATCAACATTCCCACAGGCATACAAGGCTTGACTAAGTCTGTTATGCAGTAATATAAAACTTTAATATCTCAGTTGGGCATCAATTTTGTTGACTACCATTTACACAGGGAAGTAAATTGAAAGATACACACACAAAACACTGCACACACCAATTACTGCAGCTTCATCAGCCTGAAGTTTGCACATAAAATCCAAACCAACAGAAGTCTGGCATCTCCTAAGTCACACATGCATCTGCAGTGCTTACAAAAGTCTCCAATTCTCTATTAGCCCCATGACATCATCTCCTAACTCCACTGTGTCTGGTGTAGCAGAATACGCACTCTACTTGATTAATTAAATTGCAAGGCCCTCCACTTATATGCTTGCTTTTCAGCCTTTTTATTGTGGGCTTCAGTAAATTAATTGGGTGAATCCCTCATTCCTTTCAGTTGGCATCAGTGACAGTCAAAGGGAGACAAAAAAAAAAAAAAATCTTTGGATCTTACAAACCTAAAAGATGTCCGATGCCTCAACAGAAGGAGTGATAAAAAAAAAAATTAAAAAAAAGTTGCAGAACTGGTTCTAAATCTTCTCTTCATTATATTGCACATCTAGCTCATTCGGATTGGTTTTAGCAGGCGTACACAAGTAAAGCGTTTTGTGAGGATTAAATAAGGATTTCTTAAACATCAGGTCAGGTGACGGGGGCTTTGTGGGCCTGCTTTATCGACACACGCTCACACACAAAAAGAATCGGAACAATTTTTCTACTTTTTTTTTCTTTTTCTTTAAAGCCTGTGCACTTATAGTTAAAGTACCGTCCTCACAGTACATCCTCAGCTCTCCACTGATAGCTCCTGAAGTGCTCCACTGAAGCAGTTCAGAGGAAGGAGTGTTGCACAAGGGCACCTTGACGGCAGGTGTTGGGAGAGGGGGGGGGGGGGGGTGGGACGTATGAGCAGAGTAAATTTCTCACTTGGGTTCCCGTTTGAGTAATAGCAGGTTTTCTTTTAAAACAAACCCCAGAATTAGAAGCACTGACGGGCCCGCCGCTTGTTAAAATGTATTGTGCGATCAGTGGGGCTTAATGTTCTCCAAAGGACAGGGATCAACCAGCAATATTTCAGGCTGGCTTATACAGGCAGGGACACCATATCAGGCCTCAGATCAGAGGGTTCAATAATGGCTTCATCTGAGCCTCTCGGACTGAGACGCTGGAGATGGAGAGAAAATCGAGCACTTAAACCTTTGAAGGCACACGTGACCTGGAAAGCTGCTGTCTGAAAGGCCAAGAGAATGACGGGTATGAACTAATACGCAGGCTTGGCGGCAATTTAGCTTCACCTGATTTCAGATCTGCAGCTCAGATCTGTCTCTATTAATTCTGACATTTTACATTCAGAGCTGTTTGAAAGGGACTGGCCTGCTGGTGGTTTAAGACTTTTCCTTCATCTCACACGCATGACTCCTTCTGGCCCGTCAGACAAAAACAAAGACGGCTTTGAAAAAATTTATTATTAATATTAGGTACTACGTAAAGTGCTTAATAAAAATAAAAAGCAACTGCAGGCTGTTACACTGATTAAATTCTGCATGAACATTTCTTTTGTAAGAGTCAAATTTCAGCTCGTTGCCTCTATGGTTGGTTGTATTGGTTAGTCTGTCCACCACTTTCCTTCAGACTGTAATATCTCAACAGCCATAATTTTGTACAGACATGTATACTCTATTCAGGATTTTGTCTTCTGATTTACGGTGTCCTGTATTACAATTTCATGCCACTTTGTGGACACTTATGTTTCTTACTTAAATCTCTTGACAACTGTTGGATGGATTGAAGGAAATTCTTGTAAACATATTTTTTGTTCCAAACTTTGGCTTATGACTCGACATCAACAAAACTAATTCCCATCAGCCTCCACTGGCTTTTCTTTGGTAAAGCACAAACCAAACTAGTCTGTCAACTGATCGCTAAGACACTCAGCCTTACCAGAACAAGTAATTATACTTCATTTAATTACTGAATATCAGATTGTAATCCCTTAACCCCATTATTACTGAAAGATAAGTAACATTGCCGTTGACCTTTTGATGTGTGTGTGTGTGTGTGTGTGTGTGTGTGTCTGTGTGTCTGTCTGTCTGTCTGTCTGTGTGTGTGTGTGTGTGTGTGTGTGTGTGTGTGTGTGTCTGTGTCTGTGTGTGTGTGCGTGTCTTTTTGCTTTTATTTTAAAAAATAAATCTATCTGCTTGTTTAAAGGTAACGTGTAGTGTAGTGATGTCAGTGCTCCGATGCTCCAGCCGGCTCGTATCCTGCTCAAAATATATACTGACATGAAATGAAGAGAGGTAAAGCACAGGAGATGAGGATGAGAAACACTAAATCGATATCATCCAGCCTAACATTCTGCCACACACAAACAAAAACACAAAATCAGACATACACACTTTACACAAGTTATCGGCTCTGCATACTGCATACAGTATGTGTTTGTGTGATGAATCCACAGTCAGACCGGGTACTTTAGGAGGGCTTCAGCCTCGGCATGATTGCACATACTGGTGTGTTTGGAAATTGTATTGTCAGAATCTCAACATTTTGCCAACACCAGACACGATACGATCAAAATTTCAAATCCAAGAAAAATCCCATCCTGTGAAATGCAAAAGCTTCCTTTCATGTTCCTTAACCTTGATAAGAACCAGCTGTCACTCTACAGTGGATTGTTGTGAGAAAGCTGAGAGAAAGGGAAACGCTACGGTGCAGTTGCATCTCTGATCCTGTAAATACATGTAGGAGGAAGATCTCTGCGAGAGAAAGGATCTGTTCGACAGTGTAAACAGACGAAATTCAGGGAACAAAGTTGTGCGCGCGTTATCTGTCCAGACTCATCCAGGCTGGTGGAAACGAGCCAGGTGACTGGATGTGAGAGATCAAAGTTCTTGTCAGGCGTGCTCAGAATGGAAGCCGAAGCGGGTAGTTACCAAGACTCAGGATTTGCGTCCATCAATGTAAGCCTCGGCTGCCTTTGTTCTTCATAGACCTCTGTAAACACAGCCATTCTGCTCTTCCAGTGTTCCCATTTGATTCATATCCACAACATATTGTTTCATCTGTGATGTCTTTCCCGCCTGTGGAACTAAGAGGACTAATCTTAAGAGGAGCTTGTCCTGGATAATAAAATCCTTATCTTTGAAGAGGAAAAATGCCTCCGTCTTAAAGGACATGGTGCAAAGGACAAGCGAGGAAGATTATCTTTTATTTCCCCCTGCCTTTACAGTATCTGGCTTTTTTGTTTTGTTTTAGTCCCTTCCAGTTTTGATTAATATAGATAAGTTCTGTCCATTTTGTCATCTCTGCTTTAGATGGGAGCGAGTTGGGAAGCAACTGACGGAGTGCCAACATCACAGCGAGGCTTTTCTTTGCCTATCCCTCCCTTCCTCCATCACCGACCTTCATTCTTTCTCACTGTTGCATTGCCTTTTCTCTCGGTATAAAAGTGCAGCAGCCATTCTGTTCCAACCTGCTGTCCGCATGATAGAGCATGGAAGAGATGATGGAAAAGCACTTCGCTCAGGCGACTGTATTTGAAAGCCTTTTTGAGCAGAGGGAACAGCCTCCCTAAAAATGCTGCTCCTTTCTATAAGGTACATGAGAGAAACTGGCGGCAGAATCAGAACAGAAGAACGCATTGAGCTTCCAAAAAACGTGCGTGTGAATTTAAAATACCTTCTCTCGAGGCGATTCTACTCAACTCTCTTTCAAGGTGCATGAAAAAAAAGGAGGCCACCTAACTATACACATTAATTCTACTCTGCTAGGCTCCGGGAACCCAAGCTTACTGTGTGGGATGGAGAAAATAGAGGGAAAAAAAAACAAAAAAAACCTGAAAACAGTCCACAGCCTGCCTGACTAAATGATGGTGTTAGGATTATTGGGGACCACCAGTTCAGTGAAGCAGAAAATGGGAATATGCTTGTGAGGGCACTCCAGTTTACTTGAGCAGGAACCGCAGGCTCCCTGAGAGACAGACGGTGCGACCTCAGCAAAACACTGAGCCGAATAAAAACTGGCGTGTACTCCACCGAAGGGTCTAATTGTAACTAATTGGAATTCATCACAAGCGTAAATGCATTTCAGCACCTTATTGAATGCTGAATTCATAGCGGTTTAAAACAACTTTGAACAGGCTCAATTCAGCAAGGGGGAATTAATCACGGGCATTAATAGGGCCAGTAATGAATTTTTGGTCATCGCAATGAAACCATTCTTGCATCGCAGCCTGTGTTGCAAGACAAATTCTCTTGTATTTCCTAAAGAGAAGAGGGGATCTAATTAGCCTCCTTTTAAATATGCAAAGACCCAAAGAGGTGAAGCCACATTCACTCATTCATCCCCTCACTCTATTATTCTCTCTAAAGACAAGAAACGGAAAAAAAACAAAAACAAGGACTGCAAATGATCAGGAACTGTTGTGTTTAGACTTGTTTTGATTAAAAAGCTAAGCGCTCTGTAGCATTATTATTACCGTTGGATGCTCCCTGTGATGAAAAATAAAAACTGTCACACAATTATTTTGCTGTAATTAACACAAATAATTTTGTATTTGTTTTGGCATTAGCTTCAACAAAGTGGTTGCTTGTCTTCCTGAGGTCAACACAAAGATAATAACAATATATATATATATATATGTATATATATATATATGTAATTTTATTTAAAAAAATAATCTTAGTATGAATAACTCAAGAAAAGGGGAAACAAGCCAAAAATAAATATCAATAAAGAATTGTAAACAGTATACTTATGAAAAGATAAATGGATAAAAAGAAAAATACTTTTTAAAACTAAGTCCACTATAATGGATTATGTGTTTTATGTATTTATTTAAACATTGTATAATTGGACAATTGTTTTTTTATGTAGCTAATAAACCACTCAGTAGAAGTAGTTGCCAACATTTTCAAACATGAAATTAAATAATACATTCTGTCAGAGAGCTGTCACTGTTACTTTTATAAGACATATTTTCTATTCTTTTTATACATATTCTACTTTGATTGGAGGTCTGTCCAGGTTTCACTGTGCCTTTGCCAAAAGTCCTCTTGGATCAGCTCCAGCTGCCCTGTGACTCTGTACAGGATAAAGTGGGCATAGATAATGGACGAATATTTTGTGTTACCAAAGTTGTGCTTTTTATGAACATTCTCCCTGTTCTGAATTCCCCACTAATCATTTTTGTTGGAGAAGACAATACAATTTAAACCTTGGATGAAATGGAGCACTGCAGTTTCATTTCAGATAATCTTGAATTATATATAAAAATATAATCTGTAGATCAGATTATGTTTGCACAATGTGCCACTTTAGCTGCAAGTCAGAAACAGTGCAAGCAAATCCTGGACACTATGTAACTATCAGTCCTGGGTTGTTGTCGGAGACGGTGTAGATTCCCTGCCTCTGCTGCCCCGGGGTCGGCTGATGCTGCAGCTCATCGGACATTAAGCAAAAGTGTCAGGAATGATGGCTGCCGGCACAAATCAGCCCCTAAAGCGATTTGTGTCGTATTTTGGAGGTGCGGTGGAGGCTGAAGGTGCTCCTCGGCTGCACCAGTCGACCATGGAGACGAGAAGAGGTGTTGTCTGGGATACAGATGTGTTTAGTCCTCATCTTTCTCTCTGCCTGTGCCTGCAGGGTATCCTGGCTCATCCTAACAGCAGAACGGCAGAAGAGCCAACTTTTTTTCCCCCCCTGTCTTTCTTTCAGCTTTAAAATCCTGCCTGACAACTACCCCCTTAGCGCTGCCGTCCCACCACTCCACCTCAAAGAGCTTTGTGCAGTTACTGATTCTCACATGAATCCAATCACTGCTGATGCATGTTCATACATGTACTCTGTTGCTTATCTTAAAAACCTCAACTTGGTGAAGAGCTGTGCTGTTGTGCAGCATCCCTGCTGCCTAACAGGCTGATTTCACGTGAACAGTCTTTAAAGAAAGGAGGCTTCATATGTAGCCTTCTTTTTAATCTGCAGGTAACAAAAGAGGATTTGCAGTGGTGCCTATTTTAGCAGCTTGAGGCCAGAGAGTAATTTAAATCAAAACACCTACCGTGCAAAGTTTGTTTAGGAGATTTCTAAAATTAACATGAAGTAAAAAAAAAAAAAAAAAAAGCCCCAAAAACAACAACAAAAGCACAGAATTTATTTGAGATCCATGAAACTTTCACAAAGACTCGTTTGAGGCAGATTTCTTTAATTATTGAAACTGAGCTTTTGTCTTCAGAAGTTACGATTCTACATGTACAGAACCTCACAATATTTATCTTTAAAAACCTGGAGATTGCCTGTGTTGTATGATTTTACGTGCTGAGGTCAAAAGGTAGAACTATGTGTCAGAGGCACAGAGCTGAATTCAGATACCGACTATTATCAAAATCGTTCCATTAGCCCTGTTATGAACATTATGTAATAAATGGCATTCAGCGTGGGATATACTTTGATTTTCCAGTATAATTGAGTCATTTCATTAATGATTCCTCTGTATTCCACATGTTTTCTACTCAAAGCCTTAAGTGTTTTCGTCTGTCCAATGAGCCAAACGTACAGCCGCTCGTGGTCCAATTGAATCTGTAGGTCTGACACACCAACCTTATTAGCATTCGATGAGTCATGCTTACATGATTGGAGATGATCCATCTGCAAAGGTGAGCCAATATCATCACACCAGGAGGCTTATTTGATTATAGTGAAACTAGAATCACACCTTCAGGCACAGAGGCGCACATTCAATTGCCATCGTTTCCGTAGTCTGACCCCAGATCAGCTTTAATAACAGGCAATGTGTGAGTTTTGAAGTGCTGAGGCTCAGGTGAGCTGATCCTGGACCAGCGCTTGCGGCGGAGGCTCTATAATGAGCCGCGGTGGGAAGCGAGTGATGAGGAGTTTCCATGGTGAAGGGCCCCACTGAGGTTACAGAAGCAGCAAACGGCTGGTAATCAAGAAGTACAGCCAGAGGCAGTGTCATGCTCACTGGATTGCTCAATCTCCTCACATTATCTTCTCATAACGCTGCTCCACCTCCCCGCTCAGACACTACTTTGCAACACACAAGGGAGGGAACTCTGGAAAAAGGCTTTGGGAGGAATTGCCTTATCAACCGCTTGTCGTTCAAAGAAATAGATGTTTGCGTCGGGGATAAGGGACTTTCAGAACAAGTGGCCAAAAACTTTGCCAGTATCTAACATTTGGAGTGAAATTTTGATGCGTATTCGTGATACTTGACATCTTGGGTTTGAAAACAGAACCAATGACCAAGTTTGAATTCAGTAACTTTGTGTTTTTTGCATCATAATTTTAAAGATTTTAAAAGCCGCACTACTACATATTTTTGGATTACAAATGAAAGCAATTTCTACGTCTCATATATAAGGCTTAGTAAATGTAAGAATTATTGATCTCTCGGGTTTGCCTCAGTTAATGTGAAGCAATGTTTTAATTTAACAACCTGCAGTGTTTAATGTTTTGTTTCAGATTAACTTCAGTGTTCCTCATTTCCTGTCTCAGCAGCTTTTTTTTTTTTTTGTCAAAAAGGCTCTGATATTCCTAAAATGTTTCACAATTATCATATAATTGCGTAATCACCGTTTTTGGAGCTGACCACAATCATTTTGCATTACCACCACCTTCTGACGGGAGTAACGCATTACAACCAGGCGCCGGTAAAAACAGGGGAAATAAGGAAGAACAAAAGTTGCGTGTACTCATCAATTTTGGAGATTGAAACGATTATTTGAATATTCAAAATTTGTGACCATCACTAAGCAGCACCACTGTGGGCACGTAACTTGGGGGAGGTGATTTGTCGGATTTGCAGCAAAAAGGTGCCATTAAGGGTACTCGTTATATTCCCTAGTATTCAATGCCAATGAATGGCTCTTCCTCTTCATGGGGTGTACTGCTAATCAGTGATTAGGCTTATTCTTTAATAGTGGCATAAAATGAACAGAAAAAGATGTTAATTGCAAATATTTGCATGACAATGAATTGCCAACTAGAATTTCCCAATCATGACAGCCCTACTTATACCCACTGTGCACTTCATGCCCAGCACTTCACAGTAAATAGACAAAAGTATTTAAACACAGTGAACACAGCATTTAGTGGCTAAAGAGCCAAATATTTCCTTCTGGTGTTGGTGGAGACCCAAACTGAGCAAAAAGCAGTGTGCTA
This sequence comes from Embiotoca jacksoni, assembly GCF_022577435.1. Taxonomy (NCBI): domain Eukaryota; kingdom Metazoa; phylum Chordata; class Actinopteri; family Embiotocidae; genus Embiotoca; species Embiotoca jacksoni. The sequence goes on from NW_027185374.1 coordinate 9,688,530, forward strand.
TATTGGACTTGCTCTCTTCAGGTAGCCAGCAACAAATAATTCCTTATGTTGCCCAGTGAATGCTGGATGTGTAAATAGGCAATTGTTTGGTAATGTGTTAGCAAAAGTAGCTCTGTAAGGCAATTACACATTAACGGTGTGTTTACAACTCGTTACGCTGTAAAAAAAAATGAATTAATGCAAGTATCATGACAGACGGTTGGTTGAGTGACTGTCTAGCTTTGTTGGAATATGCTTAAGCAAGATGGGTGCTGATAGAAATTTAATGATAGCCAATCTTTTGTACCTGCTAGAAGTTGGCATAATGGACTTGTTTTGGATTTCGAGTTAAGTGTGTTATAAGTGGAGTGAAAAGTGCTTTTCATCCTGTGTGTGGCTACTGCACAGTATGTGTGCCTTTGTGTTTTTATTGCTTTGTGTATATGCGGCTGGCACTTTTGAGATAGTCAATATGGGGATAGTGCCTCAAATGAAGAATGTCCAGATAGGAAGTCATCTTTCCAGACACGTCTTTGCACTGTTGTCTCACCAAGAACTCCAACGGTCTGTCCATTCTTTTAACCACAATCAATTGCGACTGAAAAGGCTGGAAACTGTTCAATGCGAAATGTATTTTTGTGTTATTTTTATTCAGCCGAGTCTTCTTGATCTCGGCTTCAAACCACCACATTTCTCCAGGGGGAGCTTAAAGTGACTCGCATTCGGGCCAGGAAACCAGGAGCGATTGAGCAGTTTCAATCACACGCTTGAAGACTTTTAAAAAACAAGATCAATCAATATCCACCTCTTAAAGCTAACTCACAAAATTTACTTTAATCGAAGCCGTCAGTCACCCTCGGACCCGAAGTAACCATCTCTGTTGCTCATCAGTGCTTGAATGCCAATGACCTGAAATCCCCGACTTCAAACGGGCTGAAAGATAAACCTATAAAGCTAAAGACCGTCTTTGTGTGTCCTGAGAACGGCTCGTGCTCTACATTTCTGTGACCTAATTTCTCTTTTCACACTGTCAATAACTAAATTGTGCTACTGCATCAAAATGAACAGAATGCTCAAATGACTATGACAGGAAAATCCTTCACGAGTTTGCTGCAATCACTGAAATGGATATATGCAGGCAAACGAGGAGAGGGAAGTACAGCACAAGGAAAAACTTCCGTCCAAAGTTTGAAAGGCAGGCTATCTTGTCCTTTAGAGGTCAGAAAATGTATGCGTTTGGTCCGGAGAGGTATCATGGTTTTTCCATAATACTACACATTAGGACATGTTATTAGTATAGCTACGGCTGGGTACTGAACTTCAATTCTTTTACCACACCAACCGAATTGCTTCGGCACCATCTCCTATTGATAAATGCCACCAAATTTTGATACCTACGATAACTTTGGCTACGTTTACGCAGTAATATATTGCATCAACATCAGTGAGCCGCAGCAAATTTACCATAAGTAGGTTTTATTAGGGGGCGGCCTGCCTACATGCAGGAAATCACTTGGTTTCAACTTGGGTAAGTGAATCTTGCAAGAGAAACCCTTATTTCTCTCTTCAAATACATTTTTTTTAGCCACATACCTGTCTAGGTTGCATGTGCTGCAATAACTGGAGGTTTTGCGGTGTGCTAGCATCTACTGATAGTATTTGAGGCGTTAAAGGAACAATGGTAATTTGCAGCATCTGGCAAAGCTAGCATGTGACGGGATTTTGGGACATCTCTTAAGTGTAGCGACAGAAACAATCCTTGGAACACTCTCTCCGTCTAAACTACAGGAAAACTAAAGATTTGTATTGTAATGTTTAAAGCGATTTACTTGAGATGGATTTGATCAAGTTGCTAGCAAAAAAAATATAGTTCAAGAACTGCTATTTAAGTCAAGGTCTCGATATCAGAAATTTACGAATGATACCCAGTCCTAAGCATAGCTAACTTTATTTGATCAGTGAACGATAAGAACCTTCAGAAACCAAGATTTATAATTGGCAAATTAAAGAGGCCACTAAAATAAAGAAGTTCTCACGACTTTTCTAAAAGGACCCACGTGCATGGGCAGCTGCCCAACAGTACAACACTTTAGCTTAGGAATCTGAAAGCATTTGGTAAAAGTTAGGGAATAATTACGATCTTGGCAAATAAATCCTGCCTAAAGAAATGAACGGGAATGTTCCAAATGTTTCCAAAGTCGGTATCGCGGTACTCTGGAGTCCTTTAAAGGGAGGGGGGGGGGGGCATATTTTACCAAGGGATTTACATTAATTACATTTTGAGATTGACGTGAAAACCCCAAAAAGCAATAAACATTGAAATGAACCTAATATATTGAAATCCCATGACATGGACACTTGAGAAATTTGCTACTTCCTGGAAAAGAGTACATCATCATTGGTGGGTCGGTGTGACAAAAAATTCCAGCCAAAGAGGTCATCCACTTTTTCATAAAACCATGTCTATCTTTCTTTCCTGTTAAAAACAAGCAAACACTTTGTAGCCCATGGGTTTGTTATGCCCTGCCCTAATATCTAGTTTCAAAAGAAAATACATAACATTAAGGATTCAGTGTTGACTTTTATTAGGACCTTTGAGTTTAGTAAAGTGACTGACTTTCAGCTCAGGTAAGGATCATCTTCAGATTCTTGCTATTCAGAGACGTAATAATAATCGGACCTGTCAAAAGTCAGATGCTCGCATCTTAAATTTCTGATGGCAAATAGAATTTCTGTCTGTTGTGTTTTCTTGACCAGAAATAAACCTTGGGAATGTAGCTAATACGAAGTGTTTGGATATCCAGAGTTTCCTGGCAGCACATGAACGATCCACAGACATACAGAAGCCTGCATTCATTTTTCTTCTGTTCTTATTCTGTTTCCTGTCAGGCTGTATTCATGATTTAATGCATTGTGTCTCTAATCCTCATAAGTGTGTCAGAAGAGCCTGCTTGAGCTCCTTTATTTCAGGTGTTGGAGTGTCCTGCACAAAAAAACAAAAAAAACTACATCTTGTCCACCATCTCTTTTTCTCAATTTCTCCAAATGACGGATATGTCTTGGAAAACAGATATGAGATCGTAGCCAAAAACAGAATGGCTTCCCAGCAGTGGGGCCTATACATCATTGTAAATAATTCACCGAAGTAAAGCTAGCTTCCACGGGCCAGCCCACGACCAGGCCAACATGTGCTTCATCTTGCTCACTGTGAAATTCCCCAATGGCACCACATTGACCCGGGGCAGCCAACTTGAGGACACGTTCCAACAGGAGAACATTACTCCTCGTCTTGCCAATGTAGTTTTTTATAAAGTGCCAAAAGTGACAGCCAAATTGGATTTTATACTTTACTTGTTCTTTTTCTGGTATAAATTCCAAAGTGTCCGTTTGCTGAGAAGTTTGGATTACCTTTTGTGTCCAAGTCAAAGTAAATCTTCAACTTGTACAGTATCTCCATTGGCTTGGACGGCTAATAATAAACTGGAAGTAGAACAAATGTTACACAACAGACATTGGATCATTTCCATGCCATGTGTGTGGGGTCACATGATCTGGGGCAGGGGTCTCCAACCAGTAGCTCGCAAGCTACCAGGTGGCTACTGGTTGAGTACGTGTGTGTTGACTATCAGTTTGTTATTGTTTCCGTAAAAGAAGCTTATTCAGCTGGTTCGGTGGAGCTCAGCTATGTGAGCAAATGTTACAGTGTCTGAACGCTACCTGAGTATCTCTGGGACACTTTCATTTTGTTAAAGTAGCTCTCAGAGGAAAAAATGTGGAAAGCCCTGTTCTAGGGACTAGCTCAAGGCTAAGTGAAGGAACCTTGTGTTTTATGTATGAGTTTATATAATGTCCTTTTTCAATCAATTAATTTAATCAGTGCCCAGACCTTCATCTCTCACCAAGCCACATATCCCCAGCCTGCCAGCCGGATCATACATTTATATGCATGTAGATTCCTCATTGGCTGCTGCCATTCATTGCCACAATGCATCAACACAAGTGATGGGGAGTCAAAAGTTACATAATAAAATTACTACAACGTAATTGTAATCAATTGAAGTTTTTGAGAAAAGAAACTGTTATTAAATTATAGTTCCTACTCAAAATGTTGGAAATTACAAAGGAGTTACATGTGAATTTTCATTGTTCCTGACTTTCCAGAGTTTTCAGTAAAAAGCTGAAATGTAGACTACGATATACAATCTGTTTTGCGTCTTTGGCAGACTTCACTCATTTGGCAGCATGTCCTTCAATTTTGAGCCTTTTTTCTGATTGTTTCTCTTTTTTTTTTTTTTTTTTTTTTTTTAATTCACACGGCTTCTCGTCTGCCAATCAAATCAATGTGCATTGCTCTAAGCAACCGTACCACGGCAGTTGTCCATGCTGTTGGGTTAGACAAAGAGATATTTAAAAGTAGTCTTTCAGGAACCAGTGTCAAAAAAATGACAAAACAGTACCCAGCGCAGTTGATAGCTGTGTCGCCCGTCAGCATGCAGCCGACCTGAACGTAGACTTGGTTTGAGGTTATGGGAACAATTTCCCTTCAATGCAGTCAGTTGTGATCAACTTATTGTTGATTTGTTTTGGTGGTTGGGTTTTAAAATCAAAACATTTCTAACTAATATGTCTAAATGATACAGAATACCTGGAAGAATAAAAGCCAAGTATTTAGTACTTTTTTTGAAATTGAAAATTGGTTTTAAATATATAGTTTTGTTTGTGATTTCAGAAGTCAAAATTGATGGAAAAAAAAGTAACATTTACAACAAACACTGAAGTTCAAAGATTTTGTATATTTTCTAAAAGGTTCTCTATATATAATAATAATGACAGATATGTATTGATGTATTGAGTTGTTGATGGAGCAACATCAGGCTGATTGATGAACAGAATGTTCAGCATCTTACTGAGCAAGTGTTTTTCATCACCTGATAGACGGTGTTTCCGGACGAGTGATGTTCATTGTTATATCTGAATTCGGAGAGCTGAGACCTTCCAACGCTCAAAGCGCAAAATGAAAAAGATCTGATTTATGATTGAAACCAGCATTTTCAAAAACCCTCAAAATAAAATGAGACAAAAAGGCTGCGGTTCGTGGTCACTCAATATATAATTATGTCAAATATTTGTTACTTAAAGCTGTGATTGGTATTAATACCTGTATTTAATTATTTTCCGCATTTTAAGATTTTCCGCATTAACACATTTTTTGGTGTTTCAGTGCCAATGTTTCCTTCTTCCGATTAGGATTTCTTTTTGATGCCAAATTGTATTTTGTCAGTATTTCTGAGTGCGGAGCTGCATGTGTCTAATCTGTGGTTACCGTCCTCACCAGCCTGCCTGCTGTTTATTTGATGTTCGCTGCTCTTTTCTCTCTCCGCTCTCCCACCAGTGGAGGCAGACGTCTGCCCACCCGAGTCTGCTTCTAATGGAGGTTTGTTCCTGTTAAAAGGGAGTTTTTCCCTCCCTGCCATCAAATGCTGCTCGAGAGGGAATTGTTTTTTGTTTTTTTTGCAGTGAGATGACTTGTTGTTGTGATTTGGTAGTGCAGTATACAGTAAATTAAAGTCACTGTCTGAGCTCTATATTCCTGGGCATTACTCTCCATATTTTATGACAAATTGCCAGTGTTCTAGTGGCTGCAATAGTAGCCATACAAAATTTAAACCTTTGTCATTTCAACGGAGATTACTTTGTAATCACAGAAAAAAAAAAAAGAAACTATTGGCTTACATGAAGAAACAACAGTCTTGGCAGCGACGGTACATTTTGAAAACACTAAAGTGTGAATAAAAACAGAATGTGATGAATTGCAAATCATGTTAACGAATACTTAATTAAAAATAAACCAAAGACAGCATATCAAATGTTGAACTTTGAAAATGTATTGTTCAGTGAAAAATATAGGCTCATTTTGAATTTGATGCCAGCAACATGTTTTAAGAATATCTGGAACAGGAGCATTTAACCTGCAAAACTCCACGCTTATTCAAAAAGGTGAGAAATGCTTCAAAACACATACATATTGAATAAACAACAACATTAGATAATTTGTCTGAACACAGCTGCCGCTGTCTAGACATATGAAGCCAGCCACACAACGCACTGTTAAGAGAGGCTTTGTTGCACAATGACATTTTTTGCTATTAGCGTACATACAAATAAGAACAGAACCTGCAAGGGCCACTTTCACTTCAACTCTCTATCACTTTGGAAGAGAACAATGACAGATAAATGAACTCCACCAACATTATACAAGAATATATAATAAAATAGTTCATATTAGATAAAGTTGAGTTTAGGTTCAATAATTCAAATTATTTTACAAATGTATTTGTATATTTTATTATGTATTATATTATATATTTTTCACATTTATACATGTCGTTATTTGTAATGTCTTAAAAATCATTTTTAAAAAAAAAATAATTTTCCTGTTTTTTTTGTCGCAGCGTTTTGCGTTTTCCACACGTTCATACTGCATGTCTTGCTCCTGTTGGGCACCGCTTGCACAGGCATGCCACATTTAGTAAGACAAAAAAGAAGACGGAGCAAAACTACACCATGGAGTGTAAAGAGAGGCTAAAATACACAGGAAGAGTCTCCGCTTTGAGAAACAGGCTTTGGGGTTGAGCCTGATAGGTGAGACAGAACCCTCCCCCCCCCCCCCCCTCACCCTCCCCCTCCCACCCCACCGACACCCTCCCCTTCTTTTCTTTTCTTTTTTTTTCCCAATTGCATTACCACGAGGAAGGAGGCGCCGCAGGGGACTGTTTCAGGGACAGATTCTCCACTGAAGTATCATTTTTAATTCAGGTGCCCTAACTTATTTTATCAGCTCTCAGGACTGCTGCTGAGTAAACACTTTTAAAATTGAAGGTGAGAAAGCCCCTCTGGTTTTGAACATAAAAAATGCATCAGCCGTGAGAATGTAGAGCAGTATATCACTCCTGAAAACACTGCAGCCTCTATTACAGCGCTCACCAGGGTTTGGATGCAGTAAACCTGGTTCAGTCTGTTTTGATAGTGTATCATATTTATGATTGGGAGCTTTTGCATGTGCAAAAAAAAAAAAAAAAAAAGAAGAAAAGATGACAGCATTCTTCGTTGTTTATGTGCCAGTTACCTCCCAATTTCCAAGGTGAAATAACATGTTCTCGCCTTGTGTTGAATCCCTTTGCAGCAGTTTTTCACAGATAGAAACTCCTCGGCTCCTATTGATTTTTCAAATAGCTACCTGTTCTGTGGCCTTGCACCAGAGCCCCGCACACTGTGTGACTGATGACACCCTCAATACGTCAACGTGCCCAAGTCAACCGACCTCATACCAGCAATACTGGACCTGCTCAGCCGTGTAATGGCGCCTTCAGTGTGTTAGTCTAAACAAGGCAGCGCGGCTGCTGCCGCAAGCAGCGGGAAGTCAAACGGGTCTCGTGTTAAAGATGACTTGTCTCCGTTGCGTCGATGTGTTTCTGGACGAGACGATGCGTTTGGACAGATCAACCCGCCACTGTCGCCCGACGCAGACCCTGCTCTCATTACACAGCTTCTTCAATCTGTCGCCATGTGTCAGCGAGTCCAGCCTCATCCAGAATCATCCCATTTAAAAATGTACGACGCTTTGAAATTCAAGGATCGCCTTCTGTTTAGCTTAAGAGCCTAGCTTGGATTGAGAATTAGGCTGAAGCTACACTCCGTTTTCCCATCAAATCTCTTGACACATGGTTCCCGCCACCCAAGCCTCGGACCCGCTGTCTCTTTTAGCTGGGCTTTGAGCTGACTTTGAGCTGACACTTCAGCGTGCTGGCGATCCATGGCAGTGATAACTTTTGGCTGCTGTGACATGGGGGGACCAAGATTGTTTTGTGTGTGTGGGTGTGAGGGCTGGTCGGTCATTGGAGCTGGGAGGATTTATCACTGCATGCTGGTTATTGATTTATACCGGAGCGCCTGTCACCTCCACCCCCGCCCGCCCCTCCATGCCTGTAGCCTGCGTGTGCTTGATTTCTCTGCGTGGCATCAGCTCCCTAGGAGCCTGTAATCCCTGCAGCCGCTACACAGTAACCCTGCCTTGTTGTAAAACATTGATTGCTCTGCAATAACAAGTACAGATTGTCTACCGTCCCATGGTGTGTTCGAAGCAATACTTTGGTACCTATAGTTCCCCCCGCCTCCCCCCCCTCGATCCAAAAATAGGTTTTTCACCATCTTTGTAATCGTTGATCTTTTTTTTTTTTCCCCCAACAATTTCTGCAGTCATCCGCAAATGAACAGAAAAAGGCGAGATTGAAATGAATTTGAAAAATAATTAGTGATAGTAATTGTCAAAAACAATCTCGGCTAAATGTCAAAACCACTTATTCCATTAAAATTAATCGTAATTGTCGACAAAAACGAATGAACCAACGCGATTGAAGAGAGTGATTGAAAACACAATGCCCTTGGTCTCTTTGAAACGACTTTTTAAACGCCGAAAACGGCGATGAAGTTGAGTTTGTCAGCTGACGTCGGCCAGGAGGCTGCGTCGCCACAAACAGATCTCAGAGGCTGCGCTGCCGTCACATAATTACCAACACCTGCCCTGCGATCGCTTCCACCTGTCGCTCGCCTAACGAGACGCTTGTACAGTGACAGCACTGATTAGGACCGTGCGGGCTCTCCGTCCGCAGCCGTGAAACGCTTCTCTACTCGCCAGTGTCCCGAGTCATTTAGTTAAAACCTGTCGCTTCTGCTGACTCTGACCCCGGAGTCAAACCCGGCGATATTTCCATTTTTCATGTCCGGTAAGTGTGTCAGACATTTAGTGGCTGAGTGGGTGGCGGTGACCCCGCGGCATCTCATTCGTCCTGTCTCGTCTCAGCACGCTGATGATTCACCGCGGCATTGCTTGTGCTTCAAGTAAGCCAGAGGTGGGAAGATTGTGCCTTTGGAAAACTGTAAATACGAAGCGCGGCACGGAGGAGGAAGCTATAACGTCCGAGGGAAAGTGTTCCGAGTTGCGTCTGTCGCAAATGAATCATTGCCTTATATATGTAATAACCGACGTGCTATTATTATACACTTCTAACAGTGTACGAGGAGCTTGCTTCACTGTGTCTAGTGAAGAGGGAAGCATCCCAGTCTCACGGTGGACGATGTCCTTGTGCTCTGTTTTGACTGTTTCCCTATAAACGTGAGACTCGTTTCACGCTCGGTGTGCATGCGCTCGTCCTTTTCAGCCGAAAATAGATTCACTCTGTAATGATTTGATAATTCTTTTGAATACTTCATCAGAATTATTCTTAGTGTCGCCTGATCACCTTCAGTGTCTGACTTGCGGATGTAGCAGTAGTGTGTGCATATTTGTGATTTCTCCAAGGACTTAAACTGAGAGCACACATAAAACTTTGGAAATTGGTAACGGAGACCCTTGAAATGCTTCAGAAATCTTAAGGCTACGAAGCGATGAGTCGGGTGAAGTGTTTTGAGCCGCTTTCGCAGAAGGTCGTCGTCCAAGACTGAAAAACCTGCGTCGGGTCGGGAGTCACCAAGTGTTTTTTTTCTTTGCCATTCGCCATGCTGTGTACCGCGAATTTGTCAACACCGAGTTCTACTGTGACACATCTGAGGGAAAACATTGGACGCAAACATCCTGAACTGTGGTGCGACGGCACTTTGGTTCTCCAACGTGACACAATGCTCGCTCGGCACGTTGAAAATGCAGAAGTTTCTCACCTGCAACAACACATCTGTTGCTCCAGACCTCCTACTCACCGGATTTGACTGCCTGTGACTTCTTTCTCGGTCCCAAAAGTTTGACACAAAGTTTGACGTGCTCTGTCTGTGTTTCAAGTGCACGGCAAAATCACAAATGACCAGTGGTCACAAAAATGTGTCGAACTCAGCTGCTCATGTTGATCAAGCAACACAATTTGCAATACTTAGTGAGGCTATTGCTTCCCTCTGCTCCCTGTATTGTCACTGAGCTGTGCTCCGTTCATGATCACCAGAAGCTGTCTCACAGGTTTTCGGTCGCACCTCATACAGAGCTTTTATTTTCAAACTGCAGTTTTTCCTCAGTATCTGACTACAGGTGGTGTTTAGATAGTTCTCGAGATTAAAAAAAAAAAAAAAGTTTTCCGACAGCCTGCAACATCTCATTCTCTTAGCTCTGTTAACACAGCCTATCAGCATCTGGCTGCAAATCTAAATATTGACAGGACACGTAACTCCCAGCTGAAAACAAGGCTGACAGGCCCAACATATATCCTCCAGCCTTTGGTCTGCTGCCTGCCACGGACCAAAGCTTTGTTAAGTCACCTGTCAGATGGAATTACTCCAGTGCCAGTTGCCCGGTGAGGTGACGGCGGGGATCCTGGGCCGTGCAGGCGCCGAAGCTCCACATGTACCCGCAGTGTGTTGCGCAAGCTTCAGGGGAGGGAGGCCTCGAGCGCACGGAGCCATGCTGTTAGGTCTCGCAGAGACAGTTATACAGATCCACTGTCGCCCTCATATCATGGCCATAATCCAGAATGACACTTTAAAAAGAACACACAGGCTTCATTAGTGCGCTGACTATGCAGCCCTATGGCCTGTTAATGGTGGGCTCTCATAGGCTTGGCAGTGAGGAAAAGAACTTTAATCAGTGTCTCACAGGTACTGCAGTTGCCAGGGATACTACACTAAAGAAAGCATACAAAAGGACTAATGGTGTCCTGTTGCGCTACTTGGCTTCGGGAGTCTATTTAAGTTCCAACATTCAGATTTATGGAGTCTGGAGCTGCAAAAGAAATTAGAAACACTACAACTCACACTGGATATTATATCCAGACGTACAGTGGCATGACGCTACATTTGAATATTGTTGTAGCACGTATAATACAATCATTAGTTGGTTGTTTTTAAAATGTTCCTGCCAACTATTCAAGATTTCATTCACTTCTCTGTACGTTGTTTCACTTCTGGTAAAAGCTCATTAACTGCTGTTTAAAAGTAATGTATTTATTAAATAATCTTAATTCTCTTATTTCACAAACATGCACCAGTAGAATGACTCATAATAACAAATAAAAAAAAACACATCAATGTTTACCTGAAGACAATCTTAAAGTAGAGATAATTAGCTCGGTAACTAAAGATGTCAGTCACTTATTTTTCAGTTCATTAAGAGCAGTGGATAACGCATTCAGATCCTTACAGTAAGTACAAATTTCAAGATGTCGATATTTCATTACAAGTTCAAATCCTGGACTGAAGATGTCAAGTAAAAGCAAGTCAGTATTAACATTAAACTGTTCTTAAAATGGCAAATGGAATTAATACTGACAAATCGTTCCTGGAAGTGTTACAATATTCCCCTCTAAAATATAGTATAAAGTGCAAGAATGAAATAGAAATACTGAAGAAAAGTACATGTTGCAGTATTTATGATTGTTTTGGCTTGTTTTTTTTACAAAAACTTTCAGTGTGTAAAAGCCTCAAACTTACCTGCTTCGTTCTTCAACATGTGTATATATATATATACATATATGTATATATATATATATATATATATATATATACATGTGCAATGCACGAGTGTCAACAGCAGGGTTGTATAATTTGTATTAATTAATACTGTATTAATACAGCTATACAGGAGTGCTAATCAAACCTGTCTTCAGCATTGTCCTCGATAGGACACTTGGGAAAGATTTTTCATCCATCCCTAAAAATCTTCTGCAGATCTGTGCAGGACCGACGTCTCATCATATTGCTCATTTTGTGTCATGTTTTTAATAGTAAAACCTGCAAACTGGACTGTAAGTACGCAGACATTTTGGTGGTGGTTGTGTCCGAACGCGAGAGAACACTTCATGAAATATGAAAGACGTGCTCATTGATTTTGTGTCGAAGCGATGAAGAGAGTTTTCCGGTTTAGTCTATGGTGACTTGAAGAGTTTTGGAAAAGTGAAGTCAGAAATGTTTTGGAAAAGTGAAGTCAGAAATGTGTGTTATTGGAAAATTTAATGATGACCATGTTTTTTCTCCAATAAAAATTTTAGATTTTTATCTTAATTTTTCAAAACCCAAGGCAATCTCTATAAATTATTTCTGTTCCTAAAACTCATTGATATTAAACAAATTTAATTAAGGTTTGTTGTAATTTTAAGCTGTACAACAAAGCTTTGTTGGTCAATATTTGACCCAGCAGCAGAAACATTCAAATACACTTTAAATAACACGAAGAAAATTGGAAACAAAAACATAACAAACAACATAAAAACTAGTGCGAACAAACACTTGGAGAATGTTCGTGCAAACGGGAGAAACACTGCATTGTACAGTAAATGTTGATGGTGATGGGCGTGAGGAGGGGGGGGGGGGGCTCACTGTCTGTGATTGTTGGGGATGTGCGGGGATCAACAGGGGGAAGTGGACTAAATGGAGGTCACAGCTTTTGGGAAAAGAAGCTGTTTTTTAGCGTGTTGGTTAAATCAATGTTTCGCTGCGCTGATTCTGACTCGGTAGGGAAACAAACCGGCTGTTTCCAGGGCGGCTTCAGTCTTCCTCTTCAATCGGCTAGCACGTAAGGAGTCCAGATGTGTGAATTCACTCCCCGTCACCACTTTGTGCAGGTCTCAGTGATCCAGTAAGAGAGTGCTGTGAAATTTAATTGATCAATTATATAAAAAAAAACAGTTGACAAGTGCCAGCTCTGTCTGTCAGTTGATTGAGCCATAAGTCGATTATTTTCATGGCGAGGATGTTGCAGATGTGTAGCAACCAGGGCTGCAGTGATATTTCTTAAAGTATAGGAGCACATTGTTAAGTTTCGGCTCATTTCTAAGGTTGTGGAGGCAAGTTTACATACAAAAATAATGAAACACATTTAAATCACTTTAATTTAATAAAGTCAACAATAATCGGGACACTGTAAAATGCAAATAAAAACAGAATGCTATGATCTGCAAATAATTTGAAGCCCATATTTTTAATTGAAAATAGAGCAAAGACATCGATTGTTGAAACTGAAAATTATATCTTTTTTTTTTTTTTTTTTTATGAAAATACATGCTCATTTTGAATTTGTTGCCAGTAACATGTCTCAAAAAAGTTGGGTAAGTCGGGCATGTTTACCACTGTGTTGCATCACCTCGTCTCCGCTCTATAAACATTTGGGAACCGAGCAGACCAGTTGGAGGGGATTTGAAAGTTAAATGTTGTCCGGTTGCCACAGAGAAAATAACACCTGCTGCTCCTTGCATGCGCTCTAGGCTGAATTGTTGGATACCGAAGGGGAGCATAGTGGCAGCGACATTAGCAGCAGATGAACCTCCACCTATTTGAGACAGTTGTCACACCAAGTGGACAGCCCCATGTTTTTTTTGGCAGGACAATCAAAAGGCCGCTCTCCTGGTCACGCGCAAGCGAAATGAGCCACTTGTAGATAGCGAGCGACCTTTCGGTACAGTAGAGATTATTGTCGATTGAGAAGAGGAACAAACTGTCTGCCAAAAATGCAGATATGCTTGTATTTATAAAGGAAAATGCATCCGTGCTTAAGAGGTGAGCTTTGACAGGTATGAATGATATGAATGAAATATATAAATGATAGTGATCTCTATCCAGCGTGTTCCTCTCTGAATAACCTGTTCCCATCAATCAGAGGTTTAAGTTTGGTCTCTTAAGAGAGAGTGGGATATGTTGCACATGTAGCCCGCCAATAAATAAACACTCATCAATTAATGCTACTTTATCATCTCTTAATTGTAATGCATCATATACAGTGTTGTTAAGAATAGTTTAATAAATACATAATAGTACACGATAAGTAAAGTTTCAAATAGACCCTGTGATCAGTCGGCTGATATATCGGCCCCAAAAATCCTGACTGGATCTCCCTCAGCCAATAAAATATAAAGTCATTATGTTGAATGGCTTGTTATTGTCATGACATCCTCATTGTCTGACAACCTGTTTGAGATTATTAGATTGCTTCTGCGACAGATCACAGTGTTTGTAGGTCATCTTGACATTCCTCTCCTCCTTTTACACAGCATTTCATCCATTATTTAAAAAAAAAAAATAAAGTTACAGAAGTTTTTCTTCATACTGTTTTTAAACAATAGGAATATTTCTTTATATCTACTCACAAAGGATCTAATATTCTGTTTGTGTTCAGATGTGAAACGCACAGAGTTCAAATGTTCTTTTCATTCAATGAAATATTAGAAGAAAAACGTGGTTTGTAGCCGTCACAGATTCCATTTAATCAGCTTCTAAGAGGAACGTGCTGAATGTCCAAGTCTCATCTCGACCTTTTCTGAGATAGAAAAGATCTTTTATTGGATGGTGATGATGTTGGCTGTCTGGGGGCGAGGGAGAGAGAGAGAGCAAGAGAGAGAGAGAGAGAGAGAGAGAGAGAGAGAGAGAGAGACTGGGGAGGAAAAGTAAAGCTTGGAGAAAATGAGAAAAATTTAAATGAAAAAAAGGGCAAAATGAAGAGGATTAAGAAGAGAGATAGAGTCTGAGTGGAAGAATCACCAGCTGTAATCACCTCAGATATGGAGAAGCTGTGAGGCCCACAGAGGTTCTTTCTCTCAAAATAATCAGTGTAACCTCATCCAGGGACGCCTGCCATAAATCAGCACTTATTTTCCACTGAAATGACTGGTTCTGTGATGCTGGTGGTTGTCTCATGTCCAAACTCTCGCCACGCTCCTCAGACGGGCACAAGCATGATGATGGAGTAATTGGGGGCTTCATGAACAGCGGGGCTTGGTGCTGCTGGTTGGGGGGTAATTTTGTCATTGACCTCCTGATGAACTCTTTCGGTCATCAGCCTGCTTATTGAGGCAAAATATCCCTTCACCATAATTAGATTTTATAAACCTGATTATCAACTGATTTAATGACGAACTGTTATACATTGCAGTTACTTTTTAAATGAGGATATCACCTTTAGTAGTGAAATCACACAGAGTTAGACCTGTGAGGAAAGCTTGTTAACATGCAAAAGCTCTTTGAATAAAATTAAAAAATATAAAATTTAGCAGATGGTTGTGAAAGCCATCTGTCTCTTTCTAAAATAGTATAAAAGACGTTGCAGTGACGGAATTAAATTAGGGACTGGGGTTACTGTTATTCTGTAAGCTGTTTTGCAACATGGTGTGTGATTAAAACTTTGAAATTATTTGTTATTTTCACTATATTTCGGGCAGTATGTTAGGCCATCTGTTCTGTTCACAATGTAAATGCAATCTTTTTATTTCATTGGTAATAATGATACATAGGATTTACTTTTTGAACAGAGAAGTTGAATAAGATGGTTTCTTTTGAAGGAATAAGGTCTACTTGTTTTCTTTTATTCTCTTGTACAATTTAATGTAAAAAAACAAAACAGTTAAGTCACAAAGTTAATTTTGTCAGCAAAAGAAAGTTGGTAAGTTTTGGTGATATGCATACAGGAATCTTGGGGAAGTCTTTGGCTTTTTATGTATGTGAATTAGGGATTTGTGGGCAGATGGTGCTGTATGTTGTACAGAAAAGACACATTAGTAACTTTTGTCTGTGAATTGATTGTGAAATTCTGAAAGGTTGTGATGGAACAATAACCTGAATAAAACATAGGGATTTTATTTTCCAGTAAATACATTTTTTTTTTTATAAAAAGAACGTAGATGGATCATTTACCACAACTGTTACCATATAACCTGAATAATGCCAGGTGGCATATTGATGATCCTCTCTTCTGTTCCCACCACAGGTTTTCTACAGTCTTGGAGCTTGTTAGCTCTGCAAATTTATTTTCTTCCACATAAAAGGTTGGACAGTGCACTGCTTAGGCCGGACTTATGACATGAGCGCAAGTTTGTGACATCACAAATGTACAGAAAGTTCAAACAGTACAGTTGCTGAATATGGGCTGTGCACATTTCTCCATGGACTAAACATGTTTACACTTTCACAGTTTTTCTACAGCGTCTAGACCTGCTTCATAATCTAAAAAGGAATCTGAATTTTGATAACATGGCACCTTTAAGTACATTACATCCTTATCATGGGTTTCATGCTTTGTTTTTTATGTCACTAATTGAAGATAATTAACAAACAATGAGCAGAATACTGTCTTCATAAAGCAGGAATGATTATTTTCCACTCAATGAAGTTATCTAACCCACTGACTCGAAGTTACTAAGTTTTTTTCTCTCCCCAGAATGCACCACTAGTTAATTCACAACCCGGGACAGCAGAACTATTTACAAAGAGTTGAATCATATTGAGACCACATTTACATTAATATTTACAGCCATATGTCAGAGCTGCCACAGCCACACCAGATGCTACCCAACACTGGCACCACACTATTATGCACTACACATACACCTCACTCAAATATCGTGGATATTATCCAGAAATAAAGTGTGAGAGAATTACATCATCATTGCATGACTGACCTTGGAGACAGGAGGATGAATTGTTTCAGAGGAACAAAGGACTACATCAGAGCAGCTGAGTAAGCATTCACAACTGCTACTCTACTTCCTCCCTCCCTCTTGATATGAGATGCTATAGTTTTCTTTAATTAGGTGTATTTAAATCTTAGCAGGGCAAAATCTTTGAAGTGTATTCTAGGGGCTCAGAGGCAAATATCGTCTACATATAGTCAAAACAGTATTAACATAAACACTTTATTTTATGTTTTCATCAATTGTAAAATTAAACTAAACACAACAAAATATTCCTTTGCGGCATTTCTTAAGGTCAAACTTAATTTTAGAGCATAAAATGACTAACAAACAACATAAAATGATCAACCTTGTATTTAAACTCTTTGATTCCAGTGAAACGTAGTGACGGGCATTAGGCAGGAACACATCACTGAAAGGCTTTTACTGCAAAGTAGCTGGACGAAATGAGTTACATCACCAGGATCAAGTAATGAGGAGCTGACTTGACAAAAGTGAATCTAAATCAGGATCTATAGTGGGAGAGAAGTGAAGCCAAGTGGATTGTAGAACAGTGATGCACCTTTCTGTCAGATGAATAATCGAGCAAGACTGTAAACGTAACTTTGAATGACAGCCGCTCCTACGTTATACAGGAGCTAACAGCACTCAGACAGTTTCGACACGCCCTCCTCTTTATCTTAAGTGTGGAGGAAAACAGAATGGAAATAAACTGTGTGCTGTCAACTGTATTATGTGTTAGAGCTTCATGAGGAGAGTGAAGAGCTGCTATTTAAGCTTATGAAACTGGGAAGAAAATTAAGCATATTTTTTTTATTGTATTCTTGTCCTTGCACTGTATTCTTTACATGCTGTTTGTACAGTCCCTGGAAGCGACTTTACTCGCTGTGTATTTACCGAATGACTCTTTATCTGATACACTATAGTGATAGTTGTCCTTGGTGAGTTTTAAGGTTTGTAATACTGTATTTACGTGAAAGACGGTACACCTTGGCTTGGCTTTCAATGACAAACACTGACTTTTTAAGTGCGCATACATCTTACACGTCTTTGAAAATACTGGACAACTGATCATTTTTTACTGTTGTACAGCCGAGGAAGCACTCGTATGACATTTTAAACGGTGAGCAGCATCTTTTTGGTCTTTGGCCTTCTAGTTCCCCTCAATGAAATATTTGATACAACATTGAACCATTTGAGTCTAAACTGCTGAGGTGGAGAGGAGACATGCAAGGAACTACCTTACTTACAGTAACCCAGCATTTTATCCCAAAGAGTAGCTAACGCTTACTATGTTTGTAAAGTACATACAACATCAGAAAAAAGCCCATATAAAAACTCACAAATGTATTTTCGAGTATTTCCTCACATAACTAGCTCTGTAACTAACCTGAGTATCTCTACTTAAGCCCATTTACACTTCATTGTCATATCAGTTTAAATGTATTCAGACAGAAAGTGAAGCAAAGTCCGCAAGTTGAACTGCTGGAAACACATTTTTGTTGAATAATGTGTTCCTTATGTGCAAATGTGAGGCTCAGAACTCGAGTCAAAACATTTTCCCCAAAGTTGGTCCTATGTCTGCAGGGTGCTCTTTTTGAAACGGGCCAGTTTGAGACATTAAAATGTCGCCCAAGTTATGGAGCTGATCTTAACGAGTCAAACTGGTATCACGTCAAAACGTGCAATACGCCCATCAGTCCCCTAGAAGATACCGCATCAGTGTCACGTTTTGCCTCATCTAAGTGTGAAAAGTGAGGTGTCTTGCGTTTAAACATGAAAAATCCCATGTTGTTAAATTTTGTAAAAGATCATGGTTCAGAATAAATGTGACTGGGTCACAATTTGGTTCGGTTTTATGATTTTAAAACTAATCGGTTATGGTTACGAAATCGTGATTTGGGTTAAAATAAGTAATTTTACTGAAACACTATTTGTACTTCATCAGATCACGTGTGACACATGACCTTCTTCTTCGACCCTTGTCATACCTTAATGTACTTTTCATGCTGAGGCGAGGCAAAATGTGACATTAACACAGTATCCTACAGGTGTGTTACTCGCTTTGACGTGATACCGGGCTCAACGAGTGCAATGTCGTTACAGCTGATTAAACTGTGACTGTAATTTTAGGTGACAAAGTTTACCTCCAACTAAAATAAAGGACCCACGGTTTCAAAAAGATTCCTTTTACAGATATAATTTGACAGACGTAGCTGACCTTCAGTTGGACGCTGCTATATACTGTTTAATTAGCTAATTATTTCTACACAAAAGAAAGAAAGCCACAGGACAGTGTAGCACAGCTAATAAGTTCCCCAACATCTTTCACAAGAAATCACACTCCCCCTACAAACTTCTTTTTCAAACACCTCATCATTTCCTACTTTACACATTTGGCAATCAGTTGCAATATGCCATCAAAGCAGCCTCCAATTTCTTTGAATTCCACCCGAGAGGATCAATGAAGAACAATACACTTCCTTATTTTTCACCTTAACAAGGCCGCTGCTCCACCAGCCTTCTGCAACGTTTCTCCCCACACATGATTCTATTTTCCATCCCTCCACGATTTCTTCCTGCCTGTTTCGGGTGACGTTAAAGCCTTGGCTTTAGAGGTGCTCGCAGGCAGTTGATGTCTGACCCAAAGGTGGTTTCTTTTTGTGCAGAGGGAGACACAAAGACACAAACCCACACAGCTACATTGTGAACCACAGGACAATGTAATTTTATCACTTTTTTTCCTTTCTCCCTCTTCTCCATCCATCCCTTGCCCTGTGCCCCTCCCACACACTGGTAGGAAATGTAGCCTCAAAGCGCCACCACCCACAACTAAATCTCAGAGATCACAGTCTGCCACAAAAGTACTCCTCCATACAATGATTCCAGCTCGCTCACTTGCGTGCGGCTGCTCACCATGCAGCCGTAGCGCTTCCTTTCAAGTTGTCTTTCGAGACGTCGCCGAAGTGCCGCTGTGAAACGAAGAGTCATCGGTTTAAACAAAGAAACTCTAACATCACAACTCCGCTGAAAGAATGCACCGCGATGCATGTAATCTATGATTCATGAATGGTGTTGATAAATGTAGAGATGTCTGTAGGATCTGTTTTCTTTCCCGCACCAGCAAATGTGCGTCCCATGAACCGGTGGTCCCTGTAGATTTCCCTCCTTGTGGATTCATCCTGCGTCTCTCCAGTCTTTTATTTTTGCAATGCAGTTCACAGCACAGCCTCATTAATAAGCCATAAATTCCCTCATAAAAGCTGGTATTCTATCTCTGCTTTGTCGTTTTTCTGAGCATAGTTAGGTCAAACTTGCAGCAGGTGTTTCAAATTAAAAGCCTGCTCGGAGCAATGTGGATTATACTGTTGAAGCTGAACCGTGATTAATTCATTAATAACAACAGGAAACAATTAGTGAAAACGGTATTTCTGTCAGAGAATACAAAGTATTATAATGATGGAATTAGTGCTGGTAAAATGTACACAATCCTGAATGTATGAAGACAACAGGTGGACATGAAGGAAGATTTGAGTTTGCATCAGCAGCAAGTTAAAACAGGAGCAGATAGTAGAAAGCTTCTCACTATAATATGATACAATATAGGCTACTTATAACACTTGGAAGACATTTAGGAATAAAGCTCTGCCTCTAATATGAGCCGAAAAGTAAATGCTCATTAGCATGTGCAACCTCATAAAGTTACTATAAATAAATACAAATAAATATATGACTTTCTTTGTACAGCAGCAGCTAGATTGTTTATTCAGAATGACTTTGAGGTTGTTGTTGGACAAGCTGCTGACTGGCTCAATCGGTAACATCTCAATTTGCTGATTAGGCATGGGGCGTGTGATTGACTGGGTGAGACACCATTGTAACATTTACTTTGTTACATGTGTCTTAGTAAATTCCTTTATTAAATTCTACTTGGCGCAGTAGATCTAATACAGCACACTTTTTTTTATTCTAATTATGGTCGATTTTTAGAAGAAAAAAAACAAAGAAAACGTCCCCAATGGTATTAAGAAATTGGTGCTTTGTTTTCCCATCATGTTTGTTCATAGCAGAATAATGTCTGACGGTCCACCAGGAGATTCAGTCTTTTTTTTTTAAGGACCCTGTCAGGTCAAAATCAAGTTTTTAATGTCCATGTGTTTTTTGAAAAATATGCTATAAGATGAGGAAAACAAGTAGTCAACACCATGGCTGAGCATTTCTATTTTTGAAATGACAGTCTGATATCTCAAAAACGCTGATTCAGACAGGCGGAGTACCATGTGTCACAAACAAAAGGAACCAATCCTGTCAACTTGCAGGAAGGGGCTTTCAATATCTTGGAGCTGCAGGCAGGTGATGGAGGGGCGGGTGGAGATAGAGCAGGGGACTATTTACATATTTTGTAGCTCAGCGTGTACTGAACAAAGGCAAAGCTGTGGAGTTACATTGAAGCCACTTTAAAACAAAAGGAGGAAAAACGTATAAATATATATGTCATCTTGAAGCCAGTAGAGGAACTTAATATTTCCATTGGCCAATCAACATTAGCAGACCTCAGGGCCGTGTGCTCTGGTTAAAAGTACTGGTCTGAGATCAGTGTATCAGAGAACCAAGCCGACACTTTAATTTGACTGCTTTCAACCACATATGGTGAGGCCGTGACCACACCTGTAAAGATCATTTATCATACAATGCTAAATCCTGATCTCCTCCTGAGCCTAATGGCTATTGTGATATTAAAGATTTGCTTACTCTCACCGTTCTATTCCTAACGTGATGTAGTTTTATAATGTCGTGTGCTTTCATGTCCCTACAAGAAATGAGCTGCACTGCATGCATTATACCGGAGGTGACAAATAACTGACTCCATCCATCTCCCAAATGTGATTCTCTTAAACTGCAGTGCATATAACATGCCCCAACAATCAATATGAAAATGCGCATGAAATGTATTGATCGCTCACACTGAACTTTTTATCAAAAGGAAGATGTCTCTTTTACAACCACTGGCTGATAACGGCCTCTCCCGCCAGACGCTTCAAATGACTTACGCTTTATCTGGCTGCATATTCAAACATCAGCATCAGTACAGCAGATGTTTGCAGCAGGCTGCGTTGAGCAGCTTCGTAAACAGTGACTTCTGCGGCGGCATGGCATCAGTGTTGGAAGGGATGCAAAAATACATACAAATCTTGTCCTATTAGCTGCCAGAGTATTCGTTTATGTAAAAGGTGCTGGACATGTCTTTTCAGAGACTCCAGGGAACACGCGGAGACACGGGACAAAACCACAGAGCTTGATTGTCTCCCAACAGTCTCCTTGTTTATTTTATTTCCAAACAGAAGATCCCGGCGTTTTTCATGCAAAGCCCCAGATGTGTTATCTGATGCGCTTCCCATTTGCATATGCAAAGAAGGGCTATTTGTTGGTAGAGACTCGCAGAAAGTGCTGACACTCCTGTGTGTGTGTGTGTGTGTGTGTGTGTGTGTGTGTGTGTGTGTGTGTGTGTGTGTGTGCGTGTGTGTGTGTGTGTGTGTGTGCGCGCGTGCGTGTGTATGCGTGTGTGCGTGTGTGTGTGTGTGCGTGCGCCCGGCCGCAGCCAGGAGTGGCGTGGCAGCCAGTCGGAGGTGTCCATGGGAATAAGGATGAAGCAGGTGGATTAACATGTTTGGACAGAGAGGCTGATTGTTTGAACAGTGTCGCTGAGTGAATGACTGACTGACTGAAGAACAACACTGATTCTTATGTAGAGTGAGAGAGATCGCCCTGAGCTGTAGCCTCAGCGGCGTTTGTGTGTGTGTATCCAAACTTTTATATGTATAAAGTACTTGATTTCTGGAGAGGAAGGCATAACACTGACTTATCAGATAGTGTTTCTGTATGCATGTCCGGTTCCATCATGTAGTGAAAGGGCTCAAAGCGTTTGCAGCAGCGTAGAAATGAAACACGACCTCACGGGGGAATCATTTACATTGTGGGAATTCAGTCTGCAAGCTGTAGGTTTTTTTTATTTTTTTTAATTTTTATTGTGGTTGCAGCAGCATACATATTACTGACAGATCTTTCTTATGGAATCAATATAGTGCATTACATGTAAACACTGTCTGAGAGTGTCGGAGCACGTAGCGCTTCGGGAACGGCTCCAGGCGGAGTGCGTAAATGATGGAGTGAACTGTCATCCTTAGATTTTGGCTGTCACATAATAGCAGAAATAATTCTTCGACACGGCTCAATCAAAGACAAAAATAGACAAAAGAGCAGAAACAAAGCAGTAAAACATCGAGGCCAAAAATAAGTTTGTTAATATGCTGCATGTATGTGTGATTTATTGAAAGCATTAAGGGGGAAGTAGATCAAGTTTAGAAGCAGTGCCTGCATTCATCAAATTCCTGAAAGTGAAGACTTGAACTACTCCTACTTACACATTTAAGAATGAAAGCTCTTGCGTGCCAGGAGGTTATTTGGTACGGAAGACCTGCAAAGCCCAAACAAAAACTAAAGCGAAATGCACCGACTCAACCCAAGTTTACGCCACCAAAATGTAATCGGAAATGATCTCAGAGTAGGACATGTCTCTCCATCTCAAAAAAGAAACCGCTACGCCCAGCTTCATAAATATTAGATTCACCTGTCTACTCCTGAAGTGCACTTTCTTTTCCGTGTCATGGTTTGATTGTAATGTGACATGGAAAATTCATGTCAAAGTGAAAAAGGTTGGGTTAGGTTAGGTAGTTACTTTATTAATCCCCGAGGGGAATTTTTTTGTATCAAAAACAATTCATTCAATTATTAACGACAAAAAGCAAAATAATCTAACATTTGTTTTTCTTTTCAATATAAAAGACAGAAAAAGCAAATACTTATTTCCTTTTTTGACTTAAGTTCAATTTAGGCCTTTTAAAATCTTTTACACTTCGACCATGACAAAAACAAACAGGGGCACACACCTTCAGAAAATAGATTTTGGGTTGACTTTACAAAATAGAATTGGTCATCATAAATTATTTGTTAGCTGAAGCTTCATGTATAGTTATGTTTTCACGTTACTTGTATTTAATGTGAGCATTGAGGATATAATGCTTTTTTTTTTTATTCTGTAGGGATGCAAATCAGAAGAATAATGCTGTCTTTCATCGGTTGTGGTACTAAATTGTCTCATTTTCTCTGGTGGAACTTCCCCACACTCATGGCAATGTCCTATTACAGAAAAGAAAACTAAAGTTTATTAGATAAGAAGCTTTTTTACATCAAATAAATTCAAATTCATCACTATGTTATAAGTTACAAATAAAATCAATGGCAGTTTTATTCTAGATATTTGCATCTCTAAAAACTGCAGACAAAAAGCACAACTCTGACTCCTACGCATCGCTTCAGCTTTCATTGATAATGAACAATGACACCGTACACCCACTACTGCTACTACCACTGCTACTCCTCTATTTCTGTCATCATGGATCTTCTCTTAGCTCACTTAAAAGACCTCTGGTGCGCTCTTAACCTTCAAAGTAGCCAACATTAAACTATTTATTTTTGCAGTTTGATAAATACTGTATGTTCAGCATCATTAGAAGGGACTCTGCTCCACTGAATTTGAACAAAGTCTGTTTGCGTATATGAAATAAGTTGTTTCGAGCCTTTTGTGTCACATAAATCAGCATCGATCTGGGCTAAACACGAGAAGTTGGGTGAGAAAGAAACGAGTTTAACTGATCTCTGTAGCCCACCTCTCATTCCTGCCTGGAGGCTAACAGATCAAGAATTATCTTCAAATAGCATAACACATACAAACACATACAAAGCTCTGACTGAACTCTCCGCAGTTGAGTTGCATTATGGGTAATGTTGGTGCCAGGGCTTAACCAGGAAGAAGAATGGTTGGCATAAACTCGACAATATCTCAGATTCTGCTGTATCGACTTTGTTACTTCTTGTGAACGATGAAGTGCAAAGCTAATTCGGTGGATTAGGCCACGGCTTTCTGCAGTTTCCGTTTGACGTTGCTTTCCTCTTTTAAACACTTATTAACTTCTCCTGTAGATATCACAGAACTGTGGTTAATCGCTTACACTCAAGACACTCTTTTTAAAGTTTAACATTTTGAAGTTGAGCGGCCGTAAAAATAACGACAATCTGGCGTCACAGAGAATTGACGCAGTTCAGCCAGCGAGTTTTTCCTTGTTTGGAGGAGGTGAGTTGGGTTGATGGGTCGTGACAACAGTGGACTCGGATGCAGGAGACCTCTGTTTGCTTCCCGTTTCCAATCACAAACTGGGACCGTTTTTTTTAAAACCGTGTTTAAGTCATAATTCCAACCGAAACCTTGATCTTTCCCCAACGCTGACCCGGGGCGTTTCTGTGCCGAAATCTACTCGGGGAGTCTGACTTGAGGAAACACTTTAAGGGTTGAAAAACAAATGACCTGTTGGCTTGTATGTGTTGGAGGACTTGTTGAATGAAACACGCTTTCGTCCACACACTGCAGAGATGGGTTTAATGAGCACACATCTGTCCTCTATCATCCACAAACACAACCCCCCTGCAAAGCAGTCACATTTCCGGAGGACACTTTGTTCCTGTGCTTTTCCCGTGCATCCATTTTCTGATCGCTCACGTGTAGTCATCGTCTCTACAGCGTCCTTATGGTTGCACTCGCAACATTTTAACAATCAGCTGGAAGATTATAAAAAATTAAAAAAAAATAATGATGCATTACAGCAAGAGCTATGGGACTGGAGTTATTCGGCCAACACGGATACCACTGAAAACTACAATGTCCAAGCTGTATCTTAAGCTGTGCCAAGCCCGCTCCTTTGACCTCATTTGAGAAGCTTAGTTGTGTTTGGCCGCACTCAGACAGCAGACAGCAGGAGGTTCACTCCTGGCACAGGAGGCCACATGACCAGATGGAGAAGTAGATAATTATAGTTCTGTTTAATGGGACCACTGACCACTTCAAGTCAGTTTTGGCTTCATTGTACTTGTTCTGAATTGGTTTTAACACTTACACAGTCATTTTATATGCTAAATAAGGAAGCAACTGGTATCTCTGCGACTTTATGTGGCTGCCAGTGTGAAATAAAGTTATTTTTGTTCCTTTTTTATTTTGTTTTTTCAAATCATTAAAAGTTTACAACTCTGACAAAAGTTTTTAGCCAACAGTAATGCAGAGCGTGGCTCACACAGCCTCAGTGTGTCAGGCCTTGGCTCGGAGCTCCGATCACATATGCCTGGAACATCAGTGTATGAGGAATTCCAGCCAGTATTTTCAGATGTTGGATAGGATCTCCCTCCTAATTGGGGGATGAGGTTCTCCATCATTTTTTAATCATAACTTATTGCTATATCCTGTGAATCATATATTTGGCCAATTTTAGTCGAGCTGCAGATGATAAATTGTATGTTAATCCAAGAGCAGAGTCCCAGGCAGTGTTTGTGTGTGTGCTAGTTTGTGTGTCCAGCTTTACTCACGACTTAATTTGTATCTATTATGACCACTTTTCCAAAGCCGTGACCAAAATGGCAAGAGGACAAATTTCTTCGAAGCCCATTAAGCACAATGTAATAAGTGTTGATGCATTTTTAAGAGACACACTTGGCCGGAAACACTAGCGCTGCCTTCCTCATAAGTCCAATTTAATCTTTTTCTCATTATGAATTACGGTCCAGTGCTTGAGGTGTGTGTGTGTGTGTGTGTGTGTGTGTGTGTGTGTGTGTGTGTGTGTGTGTGTGTGTGTGTGTGTGTGTGTGTGTGTGTGCGTGCCCGCCCGCCCGTGAATGAGGCGAAGGCCAGAAAGCAGATGCTGTCGCCGTCACATCTTTCCAACCAGCTGTATTTTGGAGTTAGCATTGCCACCACTGACACATACGCCGCTGTTTTGGTCGTTTTTTGTTCACATTTTGGCAAAATAAAAAATATGCCAAATTAGCACTTCCTGTTTCCAAGGATTTACAGACAGCTATCACTGGATTACCTTGATACAAAAAAAAAAATACGTAAAAATGTTATGATTGTCAGGCACGTTCTGCACATAGAAGGAGCATTTTTCTTCAATATTTTCTAAGCTGATTTATGGACATTCATTTGCCATGGACTTCTGAGACCATGACATTTTCAGGAGCCATTCGCTCCCCTGAATGTAAAAATATGTGCATCATGGTTGTCTGTTCAGATTTGATCGAGTTATGATTCCAAGAAAGTACTACTTTTGAACTGACAATTTTGAAGTACTTTATTTGCCATTTATTTCACAGCACCTGATGTATCTGCAACCACAGACTGCGTTGTTGAGGGGGTCAAATCAACACAGCAATCTACAATAATTAACTTCCTGTTGTTTTTAGAACACACACACACCTGTCCCTCTCACCTCCGGCATCTTTACCCCATGTCCGTCCCTCTCCCTCCTTGCGGAGGCACACCTCGTTTTGAAACCTCTGAACTAGGCTGCTTCATTTTCTGTGTTAAACAGTTTTCTATGGCAAGGATGCGGAAAAAAAAATCTGTCTGAGCTAAGTTTAAACAAAACGTATTTGACTGGTCATGGTATATTAACGGCTGGGAAATACTCAGAAACCCAGAAAAATATTGAGCCATTTTGCATGATATTTTAAATGAGATTGCACATTGCACTATAATCACTATAATAAGCGCCATAAATGTGCTGCACAGTGTTTACTTTTGATCTGATATTAAAGGTCGCTGATTATATCCAGACTCAGCTGCTCGTCCTGGTCAGCCTGGAAGGTCTGAATTTAGCATCTAGAATTTTATACTAAATTGAGCATCTAGATTTTTTAACATAAATTTGTAGCTCTAACTTGAATTTATAGACATTTTGAATATTGTGCCCTTAAATTTTTTTTATCTGAATTTGTAAAAACATACAGTTAAGTGAGTAAGTTTTGTAAATTGTAAATTTCAAAAGTCTAATAATTTCAAAGAAGAATCCAGATGCATGATTTTCAAAGAAAAATATATCAGTACTGTAAGTAAATTATATATTTTTAAAAAAACATACTTGCTTCCATAAATAATAACTATACACGTATTTAGACCACTGTTTGAGATTATAATCAAAAATCAGTTAAAGAAAAAGACAGTTCCTGTTTCCACTGAACAGACAGCAATCAGGCTTAGAGGATATTAGAAGTATTGATTAGAAGTACTTTATTTTTGTGTCTCTAAATTGATTTATAGATATTTATCCTCAATGAACCTTGGAGGTCCTGACAACACTGTTAAACATGGGCACTGGTGACGTGTCTGTATTGATCAACACATCTGAACTGAGCCTAAGAAGAAGCAATGTGTCCTTTGTGGCAAAATATCACTGCAAACATTTGGATGATGTGTGTCTGAAACTCAGTATCTCTTTATATCCGAATATATAGAACGTGTTTATACACATTATACCTTCTGCTTCTGTCTTTATATTTATCTTCTTATCTTTATGCATTCCATCTCACACAGAATTTTTATGGCTTAGGTGAACATTGCATTGACTTGCATTAATATTCGAGAGACTTACAATAACTATAACTGTAACCACTATTTGCCTAAACCCGAACTTGCTCTAATCTTAAACCACGTTGTCCTTCACAGTGTGTACACAAACATAGGACCTCACAGCACGGGTAATATGAGCACAAATACACACGTTTGTTCCTTTTTTTCCATGAAGTAACACAATTTATTAAAAAATAAAAAATAAAAAAAAAATCTGGACGTAAATGCTACACTGGCCATCTTTAATTAACTACCTAATTGACCATTGCGTCTGAAATGTGCTTCTGTAGAATGACCTGCATTTACCATTTCAGCACCGTCGATTCATTACTGCATTAATTTTGAGACATTAGTATAATTACTGTAATCAGATGAGACCACTGACGAGAGGATTGGCAGCCCGCTTCACAGCATTTCACTTTGCTTCTGCTTAAGCAAAGTGCAAAACATAAAGTGGAGTGCTGCCAGGTAGAGTGTGTGTGGGGAGGTGGAGTGGAGGGGGAGGGTGGGGGGAGGCAATTAGCAGCAGGAAGCAACAGGGTTTATGGGAAATGTACTTATGATTGGATACGCATTATCACTTACCGAAAGACCGGCTCACGATCGAGGTCATCCGTCGTTTGGTTGGTTTTCCATTGAGTTGTTGAATATCCATTTAACTAGCAGTCATTATAGGCTCTTTCTTCTTTTTTGCTCATTGGTCCACGATGCTCAATATTAAGTCACATTTCTGACTAATTCATTTGGAGTTTCCCTGCTGCAGCAGAATTAACCAGTGGACGTTCCACACTGGGCTGCTGTTGGCTTTGCAACACTGAAAAGGTTATGAGCCATCAGTGAAAAGCCTGAAGCTGATTTACACAAATCAAGAAATCTCAAATTCATAACATGACAAATGATAATTGGCCGAGCATCACGTCCCATTAGTCATGTTTTAGGTTATCAGAACAAGGATCGCATGAGAGTCGACAAACACAGAGAGGTTTACCTCGGAGCCAACTCCCACAGCGTCCAGCTCATATTCATTTCCAACTCTCTGAAATCAATACTTCATTAAGGGAAACAACACAAAAACTACCAGGAAGACATTTTTCACAAAGCAGCATAACAACACTGTGTGTCTGTCTGCCCGGTGATTAAATGCAACAGAGACTAAATGTCGCGATTGAATGTCCTGTATGTGAGAAAAGGCTGAGACATAACATTTGTCACAGGGACCTTCATTTTAAAACTTGTTTTTACGTGTAGGTACAAATGTACTTGTTCACCATATACATTTAAAGTGTGTTCACATACATAATTAGAAATTGAGATACAGTGGGGATGAGTGTTTCTTAACTTGGCACACACAAAACATGTATGTACATCTTTTTTTCTTTTTTTTTATTGGATCAGAAAACAGTTGAATTAGCTTCTGGCTTGTGTGTCGTGTCTATTTTGAGTCTTTGCCGTCTGGAGCCCCGTCGGTGCCTTTAAGAAAACAACCAGCGAGGACCAAATTTAGAGTGACATCGGTCACTTTGACAACTTACAGGAAAGCTGCTCCATTCATGAGCAATCCTAAAACACTGAAGGTTTCTTATTTATTTATTTACAGCAGTCCTCATCTTCTGATGCTGCACAGCAGGTCTTTGGAGATAAACCTGAGGTATACCGAGTTTCTTTTTATATTTTTGCATTGTTGGCATGGCAGTGGGGGAGGTCAGTTACCTTGCTGTTTAAAAAAAAAAAAAAATTCTTTAGGAATACATCTGCCGTGACTCCACAGTAAAATAAACATATTGATCGGTGAAGAAAAAATAACAACAACTTTGCATCCTCTTCCAAAAGTACAATTTTAAGGTACTTCTTTGCTTGAGATTTTAAGCTACTTTACTTGAATACATTCACTTGAGTCTTAGTTATTTGTTTACACATTAAGAAAATACATAAAAAGACATATAAAAGGTTATGAAATAGAATGTGAACGATTATAGAGCAACAATTATTTTTCACTGTCAGAGCTGCTTTCACAGTAGGATTGAGGTAAAACGATTGGATGTTTGATAGTTAAAATATTGAGTTAATGTACCTCTGTTTCAACTGCACCATTTGTTGTTGCACTTAATTACAGTAAATCGCTCTCTTTAGAAAAAAAACTTTCAACACTGGATTGTTCTATAGACCTATGCTTTTGTTCAATACCAGTGTTTATATATCATTATGTAACGAAAATGGCTAATTCATTTCAAGACATCAATATATGTGCTGAAAATTGTTCCTCTTTAAATTACGAAATTCATGTAAGTGTAATTAGTTCCTGATACTGAGAAAAATATGTTATTAAATTACAGGTTCAAAAACTTGATGATTACAAAGGGGTTACAACTTAATTTATTGTTTTTTGCAAAAAGCTTACATATAGAATATATTATTCATTCTGTTGCTTTGCATCATTTCGCTGCACAGGAATGCCTTTTGTCTACGTGTCGACGGCCTCCATTCATTTGGCAGTATGAGCTCATATTTTAAACCTTGTTTCTGATTTAACTCTCTTGTTTGAATACACTCCGCCTCTTGTTTGCCGATCAAATCAACGTACATTGCTGTAATAAACCACGCCAAGGCGGTTGGCCATGTCATCAGAAAAGACAAAGAGGTATTTAACACAAGCTTTTGAAGAACCAACAATCTTGTTAGCAGAAGATTAATACGTTTCAAAGACTCCCGCATTGGCAGCTGCATCTGGTTGCTGGTTTTTCATCAAGGCAATATGCTGTCTTTTTGTTTTGTCTGATCTCGATATGAAGGTCTTATATTTTTGTCTGTTCAAGCACTGGTCAAAAGTGATTTGTCAGCGCAGTTGAAGTTTAACACATTTGAACCAGAAAGTTGGACTGGAACAAAAAACTAACCTTTCATAGAGTGAACGATGTCGACAACAATCACATTAAACCTACTGGAAATTAATCTGAAAGCAGAGAACAGTGTTAAGTCAACAATATTAAGCCAAAGTTGGACAGGAAAAAGGAACAAAAACCTGTAAAAAGGGAGCAATGCCATGAGGTGATGCTTGGTTTGCCTTTGTTTGTACTGGACTTCCACCTTCTTCAACAGCTAAACACTGACCCTCCACCATCCTGACAAAAATCGACCTTAAATTTTGTTCTTGTCTAAAGCTGATGTCATTGAAATACACTAAGTGTGAAATGCAGAAGAAGCAAGAAGAATTGTGCATTTACATTGGCTTGTCAAGAGCAAAATATTTAAAAAGATAACAAAGATGAAGACCTTCCATCTTAATTTCTCTCAAAAACTGGATATGAAGGACCAGGCGTTATATCTCAAGTTGTACTGAGGCATCAAAGAGGTATTTCATAGCAGGATGCATCTTTCTCTTTTTTCTATCTCTCTCTCACTCTCCATCACTACGCTGGCTGTCTGTCAGCATTTTTCCCTTTTAACTAGCCTTTCTACTCCCGTGTTGTCACGGGTTTTTAGAATAAATGAAAGCAAAAAAAGGTGACTGACGGAATATGCGACACAGAGTATAGATCCGACATGTTGACCTGGAGAAAATCATCACATTTGTTTTTGACATGCTGGTTTGTGAAACCCTTTCTAGTTGCGTGTGCAGCAACATTTGTAGGTTAACTGGGGCAGGTTTGAAATAAACAAACACTCCATCATTTAAAGCCTCATTGTCAGCCTGAGGCCATGGTGACTGATTTTGTCACACACTGAGACTAGCTCTATTCTCCCAATCACAAATGCAGAGCATCAGAATACATCGTCATGTGATAGATTTCTATCTATGGCTTTATTCATATTTACTATAAAGCATTTCAAGCAAAAAATACAACCCTGTTTTCCAAAAAGGTTTGGATGCTGTGTAAAATATTAATAAAACGAATGCAATGATTTGCAAATCCCATAAACCCATATTTATTTTAAGAATAGACCAAAGACAACATATCAAATGTTGAAACTGAAAAATATTGTTGTGTTTGCAAAATATATGCTCATTTCAAAAGCCACACATCTCAGAGAAGTTGAGATAGGGGCAACAAAATACTGGAAATGCTGTGTAACACAAAAAATACACCTTTTGGAACATTTCACAACTAATTAGGTCAATATGCAACAGATCAGTAACATCAGTATAAAAAGAGCATCCCAGAGAGGCAAAGTCTTTCAACAGTGAAGATGGTGAGAGAACCTCTCTGTGAAAGACTGTGGGGGAAAATAGTGCAAAAATTTAAGAATAATGTTCCTCAACATAAAATTAGAAAGAATTTGGGGTTTTCATCATCTGCAATGCATAATATCATCAAAATATTCAGAGAATCTGGAGAATACTGGATATCCGTAATCTTCGGGCCCTCGGGTGGCACTACATTAAAAACAGACACAGTTCTGTATTGGAAATCATCGTCTGGGCTAAGAAACACTTCCGGAAAACCATTGTCTGTGATCGCTGCATCCACAAATGCTGGTTACAACTGTACCATGCAAAGAAGAAACCATAAACATGATCCAGAAGCGTCAGCATACATACCGGTAAAATAAGTTGTAACTGGTGACGCTCATTAAGTTTCAAGAATCCACATTGAACTGCATGAATCATGAAATATAAAGACAAACTCATCTTGAATTAAATAAAAAGGTATATTTATGTAATTCTAACCCTTTTTACAAATGCTTGAATGAGAGCCAAGTACTGATGTGATGTTATTTTTAGTCGTTGCTGTTTTAACAAGGCTGGCAGCAGACAGCTACTGCATGCACGCCGTGTCATGGAAAACTTTGTCTTTCAAAATAAATGGGCAGCAGCAGAAGTTCTGTAGACCTCAATATAAATGTGTGACTTATTTTTCCACCCTCAACTTTATTTCCTGTCAATTTCCAATCATTCAATTTGTATGCCCGACCCACCAGCTGAAAACCACAGGGATGAAGTACAGTACCAGAAATAAAACAAATCTTAGTAATCCTTGCCTGAGTTATTTGCTACAGTGGGCCCTATAAAAAAAATTGTCGTAGGAATATAGCTGTTATTCAAAAACTTGACTAGCTGTTGTTTCCAGTCACAATACCTATAATAAACACTACATCGTGCATATACACGTTGTAGTTTCACTCCTTAACAAACATTCTGCAGAATATTATAATGTAATCCCCAGGACAGAATTCCTAGTGATGCAGTGTTTACAAGTATGACATATAATTTCTTATTTCTTTCTTCTAAAATACTCAAGCGTTATCGCCTTACTTCCCAAATATGTTATGTATTTTATATTTGTCCATGCTTTTACAGCCAGTATGCTGTGATTTACACCCAACAGTCCAGCAGAAGCATCTCTGTCCAATCTTAAAGCGTGTTCTATCCAGACACAAGACAAACCTCACTCCCACAAATTCCAACCTTATCAGAACCATAACACTGCCAAACACCCTTCACTCCATTTCATTTCGAAGATATAGTTTCATTTCGTGCCCATTTCAACAACCCAATACGAGGTACCCTTTCGGTGACCAACCCCAATTCCTGACACAATTACCCCCTCGGACCCTGGTCAGGTCTGGTCTTCAGAATTGCGTGAAGCCTTCAGGCCAGACGGCATCAATAAGTGCCTGACAGACCTCGGAGGAACCCCATTCCAAGACAGCAGAAGCAAGATAAAAGACAAATGAAGAATAATTGACTCAGCTCTCTGCCAAAGGGATTAGTATGAGTGAACTCTTGGGATATTTTCCCCTTTTTCGCTCTCAGTTGCTGTCTGCCTCTCTCTCCCCTCATCTTTCTCCCTGCCCTGTGTGCTGTTCAGTTTCTCATGGCACCATCAGCACCACCCGAAATCACACTGTCCATTAATACCCAACAGAAAGAAAAAGCTTATTAAAGACATCAATAACTACCATTAGAATCCAAAGGGAAACAAGTGACCTCATTTGATATAGCAGCTGAAGTTAGCCTGCAGACTGGATTGTGCCTCTTCTCATATTTTTTTTTTTGTTATCCTTTTACTTTCAGAGACACCACACACACTTCAAAAAGTTATGCTGGCAAAATAAAAAAAGACATATCTGACACAAAAAAGCATAATTCAAGGTATACAAGTTTTTCTTGTATACACATACTTATGCAGAACACATGGATTCCTTTGTTTGTGTTTGAAGCAGCTCATTATTTTCAGTGTTCATGGAATCTAACAATTTCACCAGTCAGTCAGATCCATGATATGTCTTTTATTTGCAGACTGTGCTGTGTCGTATGAGGATGTTTTTCTTCCCGTCATGGAGAGAAGGCAACTGTAATCTGAATTGTAACTACAAGTATGTGAACTTTTTAAAAAACCTGCTGAGTTGGAAGTATTTTTCCTCACAGCACAGCAGTAGGTAAAGAGGGTAATTGGGGTAGAAGAGCAAAAAAAAAAAAAAGATTGGATGAACATGGGAGATGTCATGGATTTCATTAATGAAATGGGAACTTGTGCGCCCTAAATTTGAGCTCATTTTTCTTGTAATGAAAACACTTGTCGGTTTTGTGTTGAGCGTGTTCACACACCCTCCATTGTGGCATTAGCCTGCAAGTGGTCCTCGAGGCAAAAGGTCGCTGTTGGTCCCCATTCAGCCAACCT
The DNA here is from genome assembly GCF_022577435.1 of Embiotoca jacksoni. Taxonomy (NCBI): domain Eukaryota; kingdom Metazoa; phylum Chordata; class Actinopteri; family Embiotocidae; genus Embiotoca; species Embiotoca jacksoni. The sequence continues at coordinate 9,723,068 of NW_027185374.1, forward strand.
GGTATTGTGTGATGTGTTGCCTTCAACTTTCCATCAAGTGCAGCTCTCACAACAGACAGCACACTTTCTATGTCAGATCGTTTGTGGTAGTTTGATTAATTATTGTCAATTATATATATAAACTAACATAAAAAGTATTATATACTATTATATATATATATATTATATTATAGTATAATTAGTTAGACATATCTGTGAAAACACGCTTGGAGAATTTATTGCAAATTTATTAAAAAACCCAAACTGAAATCCCTCATTTACAAAAATGTTCAGACCCTTCATTCATCACTTCGTAGAAGCCTCCTTGGCAGCAGCAGTGGCTTGGAGACCTCCTGTGGAATTCTTTGCAGGCTTTGCATCTGTAAATATAGGAAATTTATCTGATTGTTCCTGGCAGATCATCTAAAGCTCCTTCAGATCAGATGGGAAACATCTGTGAACTGCTATTTTCATGTCTCTCCACAGACGTTGTGGAGATTAAGTTCGGGCCACTCAAGGACGGTCAGGCCCTTGTCTCCAGTGTTGTTTTGGCTTTATGTAATTGTGCTAAAGGGCGGACCATCAATCCAATCTCAAGTTGCTGCACTCTTGAGAGCAGGTTTTCTTCAAGGACTTTTCTGTATCTGGCTGGATTCATCTTTACCTAATAACACCACCATAGCATGATTCTACCGCCACCATGCTTGACTGTGAGGATGGTTAAGATCAAAGATTTGCGACAAGATGATTTGAAAATTACAACTACTCGGAATTTTGCTTGTCTGTAACATTGTGAAACCTGCCAGTTTACAACAAAGCAACTTGACAAGACAATGTAACATTCCCACAGCAATGACTGTATACTCTGTTTTTAAATGCCGGGCTTTAGGTTTTACCATTGCTGGAGATAATTTATAGCATTTTGAAAGAGGATAGTGTTAGTAATTTATTTGCCATAGTTGCATTTTCAGTTGTGATGAAATAGCGAAAAGATAATAGCCAGCGTGGCTTATGCAAATTTAGGGCGTGAACTTGAGACAGGAGTTCTCCCCTGTTTTGTCAATTTCTCCCATCTTTTCCTCAGCAGTTCTGTCATTTAGAGGAGCTGGTGACTCGTCTAATAAGCAGAAAAAAAACACTATCATGCCTTACATTCAAAAACTACTCAGTTGTAACTTTACATGCTGAGTCAAGTCCATCAACTGACTTGAGTCAGGCTGAGAATGACAGTTCACACTGTTGCAACTTTTCGCTGCAACTTTCTAAAACAGTTTCGTGTCATTGCAAATCGTTGTTCCGAACTGGACTTTGAGTCAGGTGATGAGCAGTTCCTGGTGTTCAAGGAGGTCGGATTTTGGCCTTTCTGTGGCCCACGTCCAATCCATTGAAATTGCCGCAGGTGGAGTCCTGTGACTGAATAGTTTTACTGAATAGATTACAGCTAACGAGAATGTTATTCATTTAAAAGCAATTGTCCAACACAATCAAGTGTGCAAACAGTAAAGGGGTATGGCTATATGTTTGTTTGCTTGCTTTGTTGCAGAGAATTAGGGGAGGATTTGTACATGTATCGTGTGTGTTTAATATGAGGCTCCAGCAAAGAGATGGTCGGTTATCTTATTTTAATGACTTGAATTAATGCAGAAGTATTAAACCATGTTCTCGTTCTACAAAGGAGCAAAATGTTATACTGTTCCTTCAATCATTGCACTATTGACTTAACTCTTAACATTTTGTACATTTTGGGGATCTGTAATGCATTGAAGGCAGAAAAACATACATGCCAGGCATACTCAATCAGAACATAACATCCTGTTTTATCAAAGACGTGTTCCCATGCTGATATTCACTCTTTGCAATTCATCCCCAAAGCAGACAGAGAACAGTGAAAACAAAACCAGCACGATAACCAGCAGCTACACATTAAGCTACGGGCTGTTACGCTCCTCAAGAGGACAAGGCCTTTTATGTAATACTGATGGACCTGCCTTGGTTGATGAGGTCGCTGTCGGTGCAGCAAATTTCCAATTAATCAAATTACCAAATAGCAATTAACACCCGGTGAACTTAAGGTCTGATTACTAATCCACCCTATAGATCGTCAACATGACATTTGCTTAAGTACAATTTAACACTGGCTAAATGTATATTTATCGCTGCACTTTTACGCCGTTAACTGTTGTGGTGGTTTACTGTGTTGTTCAATTCTGCAGCATTGCAGCCGGCTCTCTGGACCCACACCTTCCTCCTCACTATGGCACCCTGTTTCCATCATTCTCCCTGTTCTCGTGTGTGTAGATCCATTCTTCCACATCTTCTAGCCCACCCACCCACCTATCCCTCCAACTACAAGCCATTATCGAAGCGTCATCATTTAGTCCATCTAGCTAGATGCTGTCAGTGGCCTGATGCTGCCCGGCATTCTCTGCCCCTGATCTCCCCCCGCCCGCACTACTAAAGACCTGGAACACCAAGCCCTCTCTCGTGGGTCGGTGTAGGCCATCTGTGCTCCAGACAGGATGTAAAAGCGGTGCTGAGTCGTTGCCTGCATGCAGGATGTCCTGGGCGACACAGATCAATGCGAGTGGTGTGGATGAGTGAGTAAAATGAGCATTGATTGCCAGGAGGCGGCACGCTGCCAGGGGGTAGCCAAGGCTGCATAACACCCTCCAAGGACCTTGGAGATGGGGGGGTGATGATTACCAGAGCCGGGAGGTTTGTGTGTGTGTGTGTGTGTGTGTGTGTGTGTGTGTGTGTGTGTGTGTGTGTGTGTGTGTGTGTGTGTGTGTGAGAAATACTTGATTTCCGCATACGACATCTATATGTGGGATCAGCAGGCTGTAATAAAAGGGAATCACTTGAAGACATGGAAAACTCTCATTACTGCTACACAAATTCAAATATTCCTTACAAGTTGTTATTGTATGGAGGCTAAAAAAAATTAGTAGCACTTAAAAGGCTGTCAATGTTTTTTTCAATAAGTGAATTCATTATAAGCCAAACTGCTATAACAGCCCAACAACATATTGCCCCTGTGTGATCCTCTAGATTGGCAGATCTCATTATTTCTCCCACCCTGATGATTTTCAAGACACCGCAACATGTTAAAACATGTCTGAGCCTCAAGCAAAACAGATAACCTCCAAATTATGCAAAAAATCTGACCCTGGCTGTTTGAGTAGCCACTTGATTGATACATTTTTAATGTATAAAAGCCTGAAAAAAAAAAGAAGCGCAGCAACACCAACAGTACAAACACATCTCGCATCTTTACTTCTTTCATCAAAGTACATATTACTTTATGCTAATTTCCCCTTGATGTAGTCATGTAAGAAGCGTCCGGATTAGGATCCACTGTCTTCTTGTTCTCACTAAAATGTAATTTAGTGTAAAAAAAAAAATGGAAATAGGCAGTCATTTTTAAGGTACTGTTTGATGGATAAACTACAGTTCTTCAGCGCTCTCCGCTTGTACCGAGAGATGGACAATTTCCCATCTGATGTAGTGATGTCTGCCAAAACTGGCCTACTGATGGAATGGAGGGTCCATTGATAGCTATGCTCCAGCAGTTTTAAAGACACTGCAGTTATATAAGTTTTTCTCGGCACATCCCACTTTTCAAAACAAAAAGTTCTGCTTGCATTACAGAACTAACTGCAGAGCTTGTGTAATAAGACACTGTATGTCCATCTAGTAATAATACAATGCAAGAGTCATCATTAATAGAAGATCCACAAAACGGTTTGATTGTGACACCTTCTGCCTTCATCAGAACAATAACTGAACGATGGAAGTTTACTGGTAATGCTATTCTAATTGTTTAATTACTGCCTTTTTATTCATCTTGCAAAGTGTTGACATTTGGTCAAATCCAGTCTTCAGAAAAGCATCCCAAGGACTGCTATGTCACATTATATCAACTACTTGTTAACCATCAAGTATTCATTGGAAATAAATATGTAACCTTTTTCATTTAGTAAGTAATAAGTAATCAAGAAAATGACTCGCATTAAATCTATACATATACAGTAAGTACGTATATCCTGCAGTATATTGTACTATCAATGGAAACTGTTCAACAAACAGTGCAGGGAAACGGGTGATGTTTCTATATTGCAGCAAAGAGTCAAGGTTTAGAGGTCAGCTACTTAGATGGGTACATTCATGGACTGTATATAAAGTTGGATGTAGTCCAGGTCTGAAAAGCTTCACAAAGCTTCATCTTCTCTCATGAATTAAGTCAACAATATTGTTCCCACGTTATTATGGTGTCATTATTTAAATTCACTCCTTCTGATCAGTGTTCTGGTGGTCCAGCTGAAAAATAATTCCATCATTAGTTAGATATTGATATATTATTGATATATTAGATATATTAGGTATGTTTGGTGGCGTGTCTGTTTGATTGGCTTACCTGGGGGTACCGTCAGGTTTCCGGTATTGGTGGGTGGACATAGTGTTCCTGGGTTTTCAGTCAGATCCAGCCTGTCAGATCATTCAAATATGGTCACTTCTGGCTCCAAAACTACAAAGATAGCGGCAGTCAAAATACTAGACTGAAGGCTTCAAAAGTTGTTCACAAACCAATGGGTGAGTTGCTGCCTGGGTACATCACCCATTCATCTTTGGAACAATCTTCTTTTTATTTGCGAGCTGTTAAAGCTCCAAAACACTTTGTTTTCAAATCATCGGTTTTGCGTTGTGGACCTGAAAGGTCAGCCATGCATGCCTTCATGTTATGGTGACATTTACATAAAAGTCTCTGCAGCAGTCTTGCTGGGTCTGATCTGCAACATTTTCATTTCACTTTAACTCTGCATAGAAAATCCTGAATTGAATGCAGGCACTTTAATGAAAAGGCTGCAGCAGCATAAGGGAAAACACGCCGCCTTCTAAGATTTCAATCATCATCTTTAACAGTTCGCCCAAAATCAGGAAACACTATAAAAGTGCCAATTTCTTCATGTGGTGTGACCGGAGCAGAAGCACTTAAAACCCTCCTACAACCCAAGTAATAATTAGACCAGAATACTCACTATGTGCTTAAATTTCATTCATGCCAAACATGCAATAGATGAATATCCAGCAAAATGATTTATGCAGCCTTTGAGTATATTGTAAATTTGAGAAGACTCTCGTCTTATTATGTAAGACTTTCCATGTTGGGAAAATGGCTTACATTTTTCAAACTGAATGAGCAATAAAGTAAATGTTAATAAAAAGCTAGGAGCTGTCATTTATTCACAGTTCAAAGTCATACAAAATCAGCTGTGTCTTCTGGATTGTGTGGGTGTGGTTTCATTACATTTGATTGACAGCAATTTGTAACAAAAGCAAACAATAGCTTAAGGTGTACAACAATAACTTCATAAGTTTTTTTTTTTTACATTTTACAAGATAAATCCTGTTTAAATTTCAATTTAGGTTTTCAAGAGTGACATTTCAAAAAGAGCGGCATCACCAGAAGTGACAGACAAGTTTGGCAGAAAATCGTGTTTATGGAGGACCTCTGATTGGAAAATATGCCTGTGCTGTTTAACTACCAGCTCTTAGCATTTAGTTGGCATTTACCCACGAAGATGGAACGCTGTTTATATCTGATTTTACGTAACCTCTATTTCATGCTGTACTTTATTATGCAAACGTCACAGAACAATGGTAAATGCTTGACATAATTATATTTCATCATTTTATTGGCATCTATTCAGGGTGGAAAAAAAACAGGATTATAAAACAACAGTAGCACTTATAAACTTCTATTTTTACTTATTTGCTTTGCATGTAAAGACATCGTTGACCCTGGCATCTGCATGCTGCAGAAAGCAATTAACCTTGTAGTTTGTGTTGCATAAATGTAGCAATACACTGTCTCTGCTGCTTTGTATGCAAGAAAAATGTACCCTTCATATTCAATAATATCACTAAAGGGAATCCAGGTTTTTTTAGAATGACCCTTTATCAATCCTATTTTTGTTAAATCAAAAGCTCTATATTTACTAATCATCAACAGTGAATTAACGGATGGTCAATCACTACAGCATTAAAATACAAATAATACCTTGCTGCAAATCCCAGAAAACATTCTCCACTGCCAAATAACGTACTGTATATCTGACATGTCTTCGTTTAAATACATACATTTTTCCATACAAAAAAATGACATACACTGTAAACAACAAGTATTTGCACAGAATACAATACATTTAAAACGTTTTTGAAAAATGCCAAAACATTTTAAATCATAGCTTACGCTCCGATCCAAGTCGGATGAGGCTTTCAATTCCTCTCTCCTCACAGAGTGACTGACACTAATCAGGGAATGCTGCACCCGTCTGGAGTCACGGTTATCTAAATGACTCAGTGTAGTTCCACCCAGACAAAGCATGATAACACAACCTTTATGAACCCCCGACACAAGGTGTTCCTAGATTCAACGATAAGTGTAAAACTGTGATTGGATGGGGAATAAATTTTCCTCTTTATGTTTAATTTAAATGCTAATTTTGGGATATTTTGCACAGCAGTGTGACGGCAGATTTGTTTCAGTAAACTAATTACACAAATGAGATGCATTGCTCATCTGACTTTGGAGAAATGGTGGGTCAGTGTGACTTCCTGTTAGAATACCCTGGATAAATGTAAGAAAAAAGGCCTTTTCTTTTTTCTTTTGGCTTTTCCTTTTTCCTGTCTTCGAGGACTGGCACAGGCTTTGCAGCTCATTTCCCCAAAAGCTCAGAGTAGAAAAACACAGATGAAAGCTGAGAGTTTTCTCCAAAATTGAATATATACAGAATAACTAACTAAACTATGTTAAAATTGTGGTTTCCTGGTTTTACTGACTCCTGAGATTTATCCTCCATTTGCCCTTTTTCAGGGTTTTATTACTCTGATCGGTCAGGCTGTGCATCAGTGCTGCTGTCGTGAAACATTCTGAGCACATCAACCATGGAGCATGAATACTTTATAATGGCAATAAAGAAAGCATTTATGGCAGCTGCAATTATGGCGACCCATTCCCCATGCAGTCCCTCTGTTAAATGTCTTATAATTATCACCATGTCGACAAATTTGTGCTTTATTATAGATGAAGAGAGATCATCGGTGCTGGTGTTTTTATTGAATATTGAAATGTTGCCAAGCGTGGTATCATGAGGAGGGAAGAAAACTGGGCAGATGTTTGTGGGCAGTGTGTGGATCACAGAGGCTGCTGTGGCTGTCAGTATTCACATGTGGTAGGCAAATGATTTTGAAATGTATTGATGCAGACAGACCTAAACACAGTACCACATGGTTTTCATAGAATTAGATGTGAGTTGGAGCTGAAAATTCCTCGGATGCAATAAAAAAGTGATCTGGGTATTTACAGTGATCTATATTCATATTTATAATTCATAAACCCGTTTGAGGCTTTGACTCTTTAAATTTAACATTTTAAATTAAATATATATATTTTGTCCTTATTCCCACAAAATACTGAATAAAGCCAATAAATAAAGACCTTTGAAAACTTCTTAACCATATACGTTGAATTATACATGCGATGGGAGTTAATATCTTCATTAGGCTTTAATACAATTTAGTATGTAACTTGAGCTCATGTACAAGAAATGAATGAATACCAGATGAGCTTGTGTACCAAACATCAGTGTGTAAAAATCTGCATTTTGAAATTAGAAGGAAGTTTGTACTATTCACAGGTACTGATTGATGAATTCAATGGGAGCAAATGGACTTCCATGCAATTTATTACTCCTAAGAATTTTTTTAATTGTTCATATCTTACTGAGCTTGTGTACCGGATGACAGCGTGTAAAATCAAGCATTTAGAAATCGATTTGCTTTCTTGCAGGTCACATGCTTTAGAGAGTGATCGGATCTTAAAAACATTTAAATAAGTTTAAACCAGATCAAGAGAACTGTGAACATTTCAATTCTTCACTCCGAGAAAATAAAAGTGCCAGAGCGTCGTACTGATGCACTTCATCTGCATTACACCTATATTAAAAATGTAAAACGGGTTACGCTGATGTTACTCATTAAACAGACTTGGTATTGAGAGCTAAATGAGTGACAGTTACACAAATAAAGATATGGTTCATACAAACTTTGTTCACAGTACTAAAGCACTGCTGTTGCATCTTTATCCATCAGATATGAGCTATTCAAGGGTACCTTTCACTAATGCATACCAAAAAGGGTACATTATAATACATGCATAGAGTCCTGTTTGCAAGATAGTTGAGGTGAACCCAGGCTGCCCTCATCCTCAAAAGCAGGATTATCAGCGCTGCTCTGTATAACATATACTCAGAGTTGAAGAAAACAGGACATTCAGGAGAGTTCATTTAAGCTGCCATGGCTGCACTGTTGGTGCTGTCAGGTTGAGAACAGAAGGAGTGCTTTGGTTAAAACATTGTCAAATTATTCTGCAATAGACTCAACTGCAGGGTTGATTAAAGTGTAACAAAAAACATTGCAATGTGCTGATGCTTTCTGTGCTGCATATGACGCATGAGGAGATATTATGGCCACATAAGTAAATACTAATGGAATGAATGAATAAATATAGAAAACTGTGCTGCAGCGAGCGTCCTCCCGGGTGACCTTCTTCTCAGGAATTTGTTTAAAGCATCCCGGTGAAGAAAACAACAATTACTGTCATAGGTGGGCGATGAGAGGCAAAGCACCAGAAGTCTGCAAATGGATGACAAAAAAACAACAACATTAGTATGCCAAGTTTTCTAAGCCAATCCACTTTACTGTAAACCAAGATGCTTACACGGCACCTTGACATCTGACGTTGAGTGTGAAGACACTTTCAGACATTGAATATCGTACTCTTTGCTTTATGTATCTGTTTCGTCTCTGTTGTGTGATTCTACAATTCAAACATCTGGACAGGAAAGAGCTGCAATGACTTTACAATATATTGAATTTGAGTCATGGAAATAATGATGTCAAGAGATAGGGTTATTCCCAGTTCTCTTAGAAGATGCATATATGATTGATATTTAAAGCTATATTGCAATTGAAGCTTTTGTAATGACCTGTTTGGGTGTGAGTCATGATCTCGCTCAAAACAGTCATGAACATTTACAAAGAGATCTCTATGGTGGATCGCCACCTCTGCGCCGGTGGCAGTCGTAGCCGGAGGCATTGTGTTGTCGGGTTGTCTGTCCGTTACTATATTCGTCCATCCCATTCCTGTAAACACAAAATCTGAAGAACCTCAAGGGAATTTTCTTCTGGGTCTCGAGTCTTCTGACAAAACCCAATCGCACAGCCATAAAAGTTGGAAAGAATTTTCCTCAGCTGAAGGTATGTTCCCCCAGACTCCTGATCAAGGCATCATGGAATTAGTCTGGAACTAAGACTTTAAAGAGTCTGAATAAACACATGCAATGTGCAAGAACGGTGTTTGAAACAGTCTACCTGCCAACTACCTTGACAAGCTATGTGCACGTGCTCAATGAAAAGGGAGCTCATGTAAAATATTGATTTGATTTAGCTTTTCTTGGCTGCCCTTTGTATGAAGTTAGCTGATAAATAAAAAAATAGATTCACTCTTCACTTTATTTTTGGTGCCTAAAACTTTTGAACCGTATGTTCTATATACATTTTTGGGGTGTGTCTTGATCTGTACAATTATTGGGTTAAAACTGTTATTTACAAACAGAATATTTTTCAATTTTTGTTCATTTTTCTTAAAGGGGAACTTACACATCAAAGTGTCTTTACAGGAGTATTGCTGCTTATAAATAAATAACTATAAAGTTTTTGCAAGTTTGAAAATTTTGAAACGGAAAAAACAACAACAAAAAAACAACATGTGGGCTTACAGACCTCTGCAAGACAGTTTTCATCTCTGCTTGAGGCAGCTGCTCCTACTATGTGTTGATATCCTGCACAAACATGACATTGTTAATTAGCCAAGTTACTATGGCAGCCACAATTTTTGCATTTACTAAACTACACTGTGGTCAAAGGAGAAGGTGCCCATATTCCTCTCTTTGGTTGCCTACAAAAGGATTCAACGTGTTTGTGTGTTGCATTGAAGATGACATCACGGGGGTGTCGCCATCGTAACCGGATTTAGGGGGGGTACTATCTGCAGTGGAAAACCCAATTCAGAAAAGTCCCTGGTACCGAGCAGCTAAATTAACAATTCAGTGGTCATCAGTTCTCGTCACCAAGTAAGGCTTGGTGCCAATGGAAGCAAGCTGCTTTCCCAGTAGCTCTTCCAAAATGGTGAAAGTTGCAAAGGGAGCGACAGCTTCAATCTCTAACCTTGGATAACCTTACAGCAGTGCTCCGAGGATTCAAGAAAGATCAACTCAAATCAAAGCAACAACACCTTACCACAGTTTCATATATGAAAGCTTCATCCTCTTATTAAAAGAAATTACATTTATTGCACTGTAAAGGCCTAATTTATTGCACAAGAAGTGAAGAGAACTCTGTTTCACTTTCAGTCTTATGTTGGAAATGCTGCAAAGTAATTTTCCCCTGGTAATTAATAAAGTACCTACCTACCTTACAGAAATGTCACAATTAACGTCTTACAAATTCTGGTACCCTGACTTAAAAGAACAGTAACTCATCTTGTCAAATGTGAGACCACCACAAACTACACAGCTGCTGTAGTCAGCCCATTATATGATCCGGGGATGTTCGGAGGTGTTGTGTTCAGGGCTCGCTGAGGTTAGGTCTATAAGTGTCAAAAATAGCAACAAAACATTTCCCTGAATGTAGGCGTGAGGAATGTTTTTCATAGTCCAGGAGATGTAATGTTACTGATAGCATCAGGTTAGGTGCATTCACAGATACACACACGTTCCCATATGGGAGGATTATGAGTGGAAGGTACAGCCCATTGCTTTCTTATAACATCCTCTAATCTCTGGCCAGCTGCCCTTGAGGCTGTCCACTCGGAAGACATTGCAACTTTTCACCTTCAGTAAAGCACCTCCTTCTCGCTCCGGCTTCGCCATGTACTGGGGGGCGGGAGGGGCGCGGCCCCCTCTCCATCACAGAGATTGGACAGGGTTGGCCCTCTGCTTGGCTGTGGAGGAGAAACCCATTTTTATCCCCAACCCTGTCAGCTTGAATTAACTGTACAACCCCAACCTTTCAGCCCAACCCGTGCCCCATTACTAGCCGCGACACTGTCGGTATGGTTTTCTATTTTCTCCGAAGGTTCTCTCAGCTCCTACTCTCCCTCCAGTACATTAAGTTTACTCCTTTTCACACAGAATAGCCTTTGAGGGCATGATCATGAAATGTTGAAAACTGCTGTCCTTTTGTGTCAGGTGTTGTAATGGCAGAGCAGGCGGGGTACATCCATCGAGCTCTGCAGACCCACCTTTCATCCCACCTAATGGCTCAACTTTAACAACCCCACCCGGCGCCATAATATCCCAGAGTCCTCTGCTTTCAAATAAGGCTTCTCCGGGGTTACTTTGTGATTTTCATTCTGAATACTTTAATTTCCTATTACCCTGATCCGTCCATCACAAGTTTTGCAGACTCGCTTCTAAACTCTGTCGTCATTTGTATTCATCACGTTTTCAATTTCTCCCACGCTCTCTCCATGATGCTGCATAATAGGTTTTGTGCTTTTAAGGTGTCGAACGGTTTCTTTTTCCAATTAGCATTGAATCATTTCTCCAGCACTAATCTCAAGCCCGGCGTATAGCCCGGCTCCCCCATCTTTGATTTAACACATGGTGTGAATCTGGGGGGAATTGGAGGTGCAGCCATGTTGGAGAATTCCCGCGGACCACAATGTGTTCACCTCCTGATTGCTCGCCCTCCCCAGGTTTAGCGCTGGTTTATGGAGCATGATATGAAATAAACCCTCTTCGGTCCCCCAACAAAGGTCGGTGGCGTAACTCGCACTAAACTCTGGGAGCGCCGCGTTCAAGGATGAAGGGTTCCGGAGATGCGTTCGAGGCAAGGTGGGAGCAGGGGAGAGGGACAGGAATGTTAATTTAGGAGCACATCTGTTAAGAGAATTGCAGGAACAGAAAAACAAAAATCCTGCTGCTACTCCATGAAGCAGAGGCCAACTAGTGTCGATCATCGTGAACCAATGCGCACACACTGAGCTTTGTCGGGCCTTGAGAGGGAGCAGGGATAGATTGTGTGATTTTATGTTCTAAAAGCAGTACTCTACGTGAACAAAACCCGCCGTCATACAAACAAATCTGCAAATATAAACCTTCAAAAACAATTAAATTAGAGCCCACTGAGTCCCTTTATGAATTGCTTTTGATGGGCAATAATAAGCCACACTGTGCAATAGAGGCTATTTGTATGTCCAGTATACTATGTTTATTATCATGGATATCTAAAAAGTAATGAATACATCAATTGTGTCTGGTCATGGCAAATATGGGCCTCTTTCAATCCCCAGCTTTAACCACAATCTCTTCATTTATTGTTAATAATAAAACCCGTCGGGGAAAGAAAACATTCAAAATGCAAATTGTTAACCCGCCTAGCCCCCTCCAACACACACGCACGCACACACACACACACACACACACACACACACACACACACACACATCAGGAACACATACCTAGCATGATTAGATAGGGGACGAGTGTTGAAAAATCAATTTTGTTTGATTCAAACCACTAAAGCAAAAAGCCAAAATGCTTATCAACCCATTAATTATTAACTACCTGTCACGACAGGTAATGCCAGAGAAGCCATTGATCCAAATACTATATGATGGTATTTTTGTTCATTATTCATAGAAATCAATAATACATGATGTAATAATACAGTATATTCTGATAGAAATAGGCTTCACCTTGAGATAACTTTAAAAAGTAATTTAATGAATGGACTTTTGTACATACCAAATTTCCATGTGATTTTATTTTCTTGCTTTGTTTGCATAATTTTTATGACATGATGAAATCTATCATCAGCCTCACCTCAACTGGAAAAGCACCAAAAACATATCATATACATATGTGACATGGGGATTGTAGCTGGTTGAAAATGCCAAACATAATACCTGTAATAAATACTATTTATGATAAGTAATGGAACATTTGAGAATTGCTTAAAAATTCAGTAAATTTAAAGAAAAGGAAATTTAAATCCAAAACATCCGAAACACAACTTTTTCCTTACCTGATGCTTTACTTTACGTCAAGTTAATATCGTATCTGCTTCTGACTTTGACTGCATTGTCTTTGAATGATCTTCAATAGCATCTTCATTTAGAATACATCATTATAAATAATTCCACGCCTCACTTTTTTTTGTCCTAAAACATCATGCAGAGGGGTTTGTAGTGTTTAACAGCTGTGTAAAAGTAGTGTCTTTGGCTCGTCTAAGGCTGTTTGGCATAACTCCCACCAATCAGAAAGTAGAGCCGGAGCATCTATACAGCTTGAGAGGTGAAACCAGGGATGGTAAAATCTGTAAATCACTTGCTGTTCCTTGTAAAGCATAATTACTGAAAGCAGAGCAACACTTGAAAGTGACCTAGTTGAACGTATCAGTATTTTTATCACCTCTCTCCTCCCCTCTGGGTTTTGGCAGCCATCCCCAAACCCTGGCCCTTGTCAGTCCATCTCTCAGTGCTTTTTGATGTGCCTAATCTTTATGAAATGGGTCACAAATATTTAGTGTCTTTACGTTTTGTTTTTTTTAAACGGTCAGTAATTTAATAGAACAGCCGGGCTTTGCAGCTTCCAGCAAGTCTTACGCAGACAGAAGGAAATAGTGGATTTGGTGGGGACTATTTTCTCATGCTGATTAAAACACAATTTGGCATTCCAGTTAGAATCTACAGCAGAACAATAGTGTGTGTGGAGTCAAAATAGACTGTATTGCTTATGTTTATGATAATGTGGGAACATGATGTGGGTCGCTGATGAGTTTTTATTAGATTTTGGACAATAATGAAGCTCTATTGGCTCATAGGAATAAGCTATCTAGCACGTTTTAAACACAGAAAATACTTATTGGTAAGATCTCATTGGTTGTGGGGCTTTACATGTAAGTATTTTGTTGTTATTATAAGATACTGTATATGTATACAGAATGTTTCAAATCATAACATTTAAGCAACTAATACTCCAGCTCACAAATCCCGTATTCTATAAATTCAGACGTTCGGACGTTTGTGATGTAACAAACTCATGCTTATGGGATATGTCAAAGCAGATGGCTGCCCGCCTCTTAGCCTGGCTCTGTTGAAGGTTTCTACCTGTGAAAAGATCAAAGAAAAGCTGTGGTTGGTCCTGATGTGTCACTCAGGAAAGTTAGCCAATCAGAGAAGAGGGTCGTTAATATTAATGCGACTTAAAGACACAAGCTTCTCTCTGGAGCTCTGACAGTTTTCTGTCTACGATGTAAAACTATATTGAGGTGGTTTTTGGAACTTAAAACCTCAAAAATTAGCTTCTTATAGAAATCAAGACACCAACCAGTGCTGCCTTATTTTTTTTACTGCATAACAAGAACGCCATACCACTTTCAACTTGATTGCAAATATATACAATATATGGCTTTACTTTCTGAAGAGGGCAGTTTGAGATTTTAGAGATGAAGGTTTTTCATCTTCAATGCCAACAAGTATTGAATAATCAGGAATTTAACACGTGGCCATTTCAAATAAATTGCCTTAGGTCGTTTAAACAGTGAAAACAGTTTCAAAGTTGTACAAATGTAACATCAGAGGATGAATGAATCACTTAACAGCAGCATCACATCAGTGTCTACTTTCATCCTCAGCGGCTGGAGCGGGAGCCGTCACTTAACAACTCCTCCTGACCTTGGCTGCCATGTTAGCATGCATGAGCAATCTGCATCCCCGACGCTTTGATGTGCCGCCGCCTCTTCTTCTCCATCCATGCGTGAGCAACTTAAGGATTTCCTGCCCGGGTCAATCATAGTGAATTGCAAAACTGATCGACTGTGACAAGCAGCTCTCTCACCGAACGGGTTCACCAAACGCTGAGAGAACGTTTCACCTTACCCAGGTGCAGTCACCTTGGCCGTGAGCAACAAGCTCTGAGGTCGACTGAGTAATTCCTGCCGTTGCTCCCGAGACAGCACATCAAAGACATGTGCATGTGGATTAAAGCCACGGGTTCAGCCTTAGCCAGTTAGCATTCACACCTTCAACTGCAGTCAGACAGAATCTCGAGATGGAGCAGGAACTCGGCGAGAGCTTTCCTCCATCACTAATGTAAATAGAGTAAGCAAGCCATGAGCGAGTCATTAAAAGGCCACCTGTTCTGCATCTCCATCTCAGCCTTGAAGTATCGTTTCCAAAGCAAAACATCTAAGACCTTTGCAGCATGTACACTCTCAAGCAAACACATCTGCGCACTTGCACACATGCAGACGTATCCACACACACCATTAGACACATGCCTTTGGTTAAGGTGATGATACACAACATATGGTGCTCGAGAGCCTCTTAAACCCCTTGCAGAGAACACAGAGGAATCCATAGGCCTAGTGTGTGAGTGGCTCACACAATAAGAATTTTCAGATTTAGGCTTTTGGCAAAGGCTGAGAGGCTAATGGCCTGCTTCAGAAGTTTAATTAGTTTTTTCCAGGGCCAACTTTTCCAACTAAGAACAATGACTTAATAACACAGCCATGTATTAGGTCACTGTTGAATTGTTAATAAAGTTGCAGTGATTATCCCCTCGCAGAATTGAGGACATCTCCGATGATGAGTTGTTTGCAGTTAGAGGACAGATGTGCAGACGGAGGGATGGAGCATCAAGGACTCCTCCGACAGCATCACTACGTCATTCTGGAGCAACGGGCAGAGACCCATTAGAAATACAATAGTATCCGTTCAGGAATATACATGTTAATACACATTCAAGGTGTTTTAGAACAAATAGAAAACATTTACAGATTTAACCTGCGTGAATATTCTACTCTCTTTTTACTTGTTGCTTCGGTGACCTTTCGTCAGTCCCCTCATGGCTTCACAATGGTAGCAGTAAAAACCTGCTCACAAAAACATGGCACATTTTCTTATGGAATTTAGTCACTTACAAAGGAAACAGAATAATGTCTGAATTAGAGGGACAAAGTAAATACATGAAAAAAAAAAGTGCCCTATCTCTGTTTAAATGCTCGACAAATACAAATACAGTCCATCTTTTGAATAATCTGAGTGAAGTTATTGTCACATTAGCAACTGAATGATGGTCATGAACTAAGTTTGCTAACTGACCAAGAGCTAATGTGTCGGAGTTGCATGAACCCAGCCAACAAGCCAAACACGTTTTCCTACCGATGAGTAACAAGGTCATTATTTATAGAACTTTATTTCCGCCTCTTCAAGTCAACTCTTGAACACAACATGAAGGAATTGGAAACATAACAGTAAAACAAGGGTTTCGGTTAAAGTACCTTGCTTAGTTCCAGCAAGGTTGTTGTTCGCTGCAGAGTTAAAGCAGTACACCAGCTCGCCCCGCAAATATTGTCAGCATACCACCAAGCATATGAAACTTTCGTGAGGATTCATTTCACTGAACGACTTTCTGTGTGTGATAGTCGTTGCGGTTTGGATGGTTTCGATAGTTGGGCCGACTTCAGTCAACAGGAAAGGGAGTTCTCTCTCGGAGCGAACATCCATTTGCTCGCTCATTCAACCTGAAAACACGCGCCAGCGAGAGTTGTCTTTTGTGCTGACAAAATCGTTGGTTGGCAGCAGGAAATAAGAGCCCCGCTTTTGTCAACGTCTGTCTGAAATCAAGGACACGTTGTTTCAGAGATTACTGAACATGCTTGAGCAGTACATAGCTGCCGTTGGGATCGCTTCGAACTGCTAGGATGAGAATCTTGAGGTGTGGCGGCTGTGCAAGGATGTTCAGGGCGTTACTGTCTGCAGAACACTTAACTTCATTCATCATGTCGGATAAATAAAAAATTGTTGCATTTAATAGGGCATGAAGAGGCTGTCGGAAATGTGCAAATGACAATATTATTTAAAATCCCCATCTGTCATGACTGTCTTTTTTGTTTTTCTGTGCTGGTAGAAAAATAAGCAGCAAGCAAAACAAACTCTCCGTCATGAATAAATTCACGCTTCATGTTACGAGAGTGAATGACCGTTGGTGAAACATCAAGATACAAGTCACCTTCTCGTTAAAATATGCAGATGATCTCCATATTCAACAGAGACAGATGTTCAGATACGAATTCATGAACTTGTAAATGAGCAACATTATCAGTATTGTCACGGGAAAAGCAAGTTGGGCTAGTGGAAGATTGTGTTTATTAAAAAAAGAAAATTGAGTCCAGAAGCTGATTGTGTCCGTCTGTCAGAAGCGATGTTTCAGGTGATCTTCCAAACACTGTTAAATTGTTTTGAGAGAACCGGGAGCGCTGATGAATCTTTAAACATCGGACAGCTGTTCCTCGTGGCGACACTTATCAAAGGTCAGAATTTCCAAACTTAAAAGGCCAGCAGTCTGGTTTTGATGCAACTTAGAGATGGATGAATGATTTTGTTCCAGAAAAGCGCTCCATTATTTGTACAACATGTTGTGACTTGCATATAACATTTATCACTTATTAAAATGCAGCATCGCACACTACCCCTCCCCCTCCCCCCCCCCCCACCCCGCCCCCTCACGCCGCCCCTCTCTAAGAAAATTCCATTCGGTGTTTCAAAACGCTTGAAAAATGATCCGAAAGTGGCATTGCAGGCCCGGCAGCCTCCTCCTCGAGACGCGCTGGCGGGACCTCCTTGGCACCATCTTTGGTGATGACACCCGTGCATGAGGGGGTCAGGGTCACATCTGGCTGTGCCTGGATCTGATCTGAGCAATCAGATGGAGCTGGCGAGGCTTCATACGCCCGCATCGGTGTTCGGAGCGGAGTGAGAGGCGGCGTGAGGAAGCTCAGTGGGTGAGAGGTGTGCAGATGGTCGATAGCAACTCGTACATGCTCGCCACATTCCCGCCTGTGCATCTTATCTCTTAAGTAGCCGCGTTGCTCACATTTCGTCTGTTCCCTTGCTCCTATCTGTCGTCTTCTGTCTTTGATTTTTATGTCAGACTCCGAAGAGAATTCAATAGTGCTTCTTATTCTAAAGAACTGCATGTTGTGTTTTCAGCATCACTCATCCCAAAATGTCTGATAAGTCCACGTTTTCAACTGCAGTTATGTAAATACATTAAAAGAGAGTGTGAGGAGTTTCCGTAATTAAAAAGCAATAACTCACAGCTTGTTGGGTTGCTGCCTGACTTTAGTTTTACTTTCATTAACTCATTAGCCTCATCTGAATCACATGCAGCCTTTGGTGTTTTTATTGGCTGCTCTGATGATATTGGGGGTATGTAAATTAATCCCTCCAGTTGTTTATATTTTGCCTCTGCAGTGGTGACAGCTGTAGCCAGAGGCATTATGTTTTCGCGGTAGTCTATTTTAATGAACATCAAATCTCAAGATGCCTCGAGGGACTTTCTTACAAGTTGGCACAAACGCTCTCCTGGACTCAAACAGGAATCGATCAGGTTTTGGTTGCCAAAGGTCAAAGGTCACTGTTACTGTTACCTCACGTTCATCCCTTGTCGTGAACAGGGTCAGGAACAGACACAGAGATGAACTGATTAGATTTGGTCGACCAAATGTTACCGTGACCTCACAGAATAGGTTTGTAGCCATAACACTAGAATTCAAACACTACTTATGGCAAAATTTCATAACAAATGTGTGTTAGGATAAAATGATGAAGTGATGATATTTTCATTGTGGCATCAAAATATTGTGCAAAAACCCCGAACTCAGGAACTGAAGGGGAGATTATGACCATATTTCACACGTTGGATACTGAATTGGTGACACTGATCTCGGGTGTCCGTTTTAAAACTGTGTTAATCGCATAGTTCTTCTTTGCTGTCGGGTTGACGATACCTGTGAAGCATCCACACTTTAGAGTTTGTACCTTCTTTGCTGCAACATCCATATTTGAAGCATTTATCTGCTGTCTTCAGTCAAAAACTTTGTGTTCTGTCAGAATCAGCTTCCCTTCAAACTCTGCAATGAAAAATAAAAGCAGAACCTGCAGTATGAGTTCCGATCTTAACACCAGCATTACTCAGCAACCTAATATATGCCTGCAGTTAGTGTCTGTATATGTATTGAACATACAGATGCTATATGACAGCTGTGTAATGTGATGTTGAATTAAATGTCTGGGGGAACAAATTGGATGCATGGAAAACACACGGAAGACGTGTAGTGTTACAGAGTGTATGTGCAGTCTGTGTTTGGCTGTTTATTTGTCGGAGGAAGAGACACATGACTGACTTACAACACGGATCCAAAACTGGCAGGCAGAGTAACTATCCAACTGTCCGCTGTATTAGTTTCACACAAAAACACTGCAGTCTGTTATTTGTCTGATCAGTGTAGCTCAGAAAATGAAAGAGTTGCATTAATCTGGCAAACCAGCAATCAGAAATGGATGAAAGGAAACAACAATAAAAAATCCACAAAGGGAGGGACGTCTTCTTTTGAGACACAATAGCCGTAGAAGCTGCTAGTTGACTGCATTGCATGTGATAACACATCTTACAGCTAACCTGCCAGTAAAACAGTTCTATATGCACGTTGCTGTGCTATTTTTCGTGTTGGTCTTTTAAATGAATCTGTTAAATGAAAAAGTCTTCATAAAACAATCATTAAACTGTCTTTGAAGGAGAAAAAGAAAAAAAATATGTTATTGGCATTAGCAGGCAGGTTAAGTCTTATTGTTTTAGGTCTATATAGAAGAAAAGAGAGCTACAGTTTAATAGTCATGTCAAGACAGCAGAAATGTGGTATTCAGGATGAGCACCATTGATATTGCATGATTCTCAATACCAAATGACCACCGAGGAAATTGACATCCCGAACAATACCGTCTATCTCTATCTCTCTGTCTCCACTCACCCCTCTGCCGTTCACCGTCAGATTGAGCGGTAAGGTCGATGAAATGAAACGCCCCACCCTGCAAGTTGACAGGATTGGTACCTTCAGTGTGTGACGTATAAAACCCTGGATGTGTGAATCAGTTCCTACGAGATCGTCAGACTGTCACTGCAGTGACAGAAATGCTCATCCATGCCTCTCTTATTTCGCACATGACATCTTTTCTAGCAAAAGAAAAACTTCACATGGACATGATTTGTGATTGGAGGGGGTCTTTCATACATTTCATACCGGCTTTCCTTTGTTGGGTCATCTGACTAGAATGCAAAATATCTGCAAGCATGACTCCTGTTTTTTTTTTTTTTTTTTTTTCCATAAGTAACGGCGTACCTGTTGCTGCACCTGCATTCACCACGACCATTTTACATGTTGTTGTTCTTATCTAGCATCTCCAGTATCTCCAGTACATACAATCAACTCGGTACTGAGACATCAGTTCAGTGGCGTCCCTCCTGTTTAGATGACAAATTAACATGCACTAATCCTTGTTTTGTCGCTATAATAGTGTCAATCTCTGCAAAGTAAAATTCCATTATGACTGGAAAGGCACATTAATATAAATGAGTAAAATATTGAACTCTTGTTTTGTAATTAAAAAAGGTAATTTTATATCTTATTAAAGCCATAGCCGGATTAATGACTTGACAGGTCGATGCACAGTCCAATAAAGATTTTTTATTAGGAGTCAGGTTATATATCTATTTTCTGTCGCGGAATATTTAATGAGGACTCTCAGTGTGATGCAAATGCAACATATAAAATTATAAAATAAGAATACAGTGCACATTTTCGACTGTAGCTCTATACTGCAGCTCAGCAGTGACGGTGCAACAATAGAGAGTTCACACAGACCACGACGAGAAAATAACTGAAAATGATGTGCTCTCTGTGCTTTCCATTTTAGGAGTCATTCATGTGGGCACTGACCGTGCTCACTGCACACCTCAGCCCAAATAACAGTCCAAATTTAATACTCAGCTCAAAGTCATTATCAATTCCTTTCCTTGCCAAATCTATTTACAGCACACTCCGCCAGTTTAAATTGGAAGATTACTCTTTAGTCCATACAATTTAGAGAATGCACAGCATTTCCATCACTGCAAGGCTTTGAAATCAATATGTCAATAAACCTACATCTTTCTATCCATTCCCCTCGCTGCTGGGTACATGCAACTTTAAAGAGGCAGCGGCATGCACCCTCACAGGCACAGATATTTGCTCTCCACTTCTATACTTACAAATGCAAATCTTCACTGAAGTGCATTTCCATCGCAGATATGTCTTTTTTATTCAGCAGTTATGCAGAATAAATCACAGAAAATATGTTTAAATACCCAAATGGTGTGAATGGTGATCATTTAAATTACCCTTTCAGGCTAATTTCAACACATTTTGTGAAGTATACTGTAACCAATTAACCGTCATATCATTTATCAGTCGTCTCCCTCTGTGGCAGCTTCTGTATCTACAGTTTGGATATCACGTTAGTTATCTCCGCGGGCAAATAATACTGTCCATATTTTATTCATGTTGCCGCCTGAACTCTGGCCTGGCTCAAGCCGGCTCAGGGTGAAGATGGAGCATGTTAACTATCTATCGCACATTACGACAAGACATGAGCCCATCATGCTTAAAACCCACGACAGCACGCTGCCTCGCTCGCCGTCTGCTGCGGAAACCTGCTGACTAGGGTGAAACTCTACACTTCCCCTCAGTTTAATAGATAAGGATCCAGACCTCCTCTAGTCACCGCTAAGCTCCCCCGTGTGCCTCAGACCGACACACAGAGCTTCCTACAATCGAACTGGCAGGGGAAATGAGGACGGACAACCTCTTATCATCAGTTCTATTGCCTTTTGTCTGCCGTCTTTCTGACAATGAAGCGCGGCGGTTCCTCTCTGTTCACTTGCCAAAACGTGTGACTGTTCCCGGGACATGGAGATGATCAATTACCCTCCATGTCTCCGCCCCATCGAGCACATTCACATCGCTTTAATTAAATGAGAATGAGTGTGATACCGTGGAAGAAAAGAATGAAGAGAAATTTCAATTTTTCTCAAATTTTTGGGTGAAACCTAACAACAGAACCTTTGTTAAAAAGTTGAGTTTCTCTGAAGAATAAAAAGCACGTCACCAAACAGAAACAGACTTCATATCACAGGTGCCTGATGCACAGGTGTGCATTGACAGAGAAGCCAGAACATGGGAATTAAACATTTGCCGTCATCTCGACTGTAAAGTGTGCCAGCTCGCTACGGAGCCCCAAAGTGTTCAATATTAAATCAACAAATTAGATATCATTAAATAACCAATATTAATAAATAGAGGAGCATATAAAATAATTTCATAAACACTGGGATTCTTAAATTACAATTTTATTTCAACATTCTTAGTTTCAGTCTTTTTTATTTAATTGTATAGATTGTTTTATTTCAAAATGTACACTTTTTTAAAATCTTGTTTACATTTCATCAATCCCAGTCCCTCCACCTTCCAGCCAGCCACATCACAAAGTTTCACCTTTTTCCTGTCCAGCGACCTCCCGTTAGTTAAAGCAGCAACAATGCGAATGCAATTCTCAGTTAACCAACCTCCTGCCTCACAGTACTGTATATACTGTGCATTTTATATTTTTACTGCTATTTTACTGCTATTTTATTGCTTTTCTATTATTCTATTATTATCTATTGCTTCCTGTATGCTGCTGTAGCGAAAAAAAAATTCCCCTCGGGGATTAATAAAGTAACTACCTAACCTAACCTAACCTAACATTTCACTACCAACCGAGCTCGCTAACTCTCCAGGTTGGTGTGTTGGCATCAATCTGAGTAGCAAATGTTAGCAGCAGTCGCTAGCTGGCTAATCAGCGCTTCAATGGTTTTAAAAGTGTTCCTCAGAAAAACTATGTGAAGAGCCTGAGCCAGCATGATAATAATGTACAAATTTTTTATTTATAGAGCACTTTTCAAACAATAAGCACAAAGAGCTTCACAAGGTCAGAAGCAGTAGAAATATGTGCATATTTACTCAACAAAAATATAAACGCAACACGTTTGTTTTCACTCCCATTTTCCATGAGTTGAAGTAAAAGATCTAAACCTTAATTTACATACACAAAAGGTTTATTTCTGTTTAAAAAATATATCAAAATCCACGTTAGTGAGTACTTCACCTTTGCCAAGATAATGCATCCGCCTGTCAGGTGAAGCAACATGATTACTGCACAGGTGCTGCCGTGAACGGGTCTCAGTAAAAGGCCACTCTAAAACACGCATACAGTACATGTACACATAGTACACGCATGCATGCTAAACATAAACACATAAATGATATAAGCTCTCAATGGAAGAATTGGAAAACAAATGACCACAGAAGTGGAGTCTGTCAGTAAAAGCCACTCTGTAAAAGTAAGGTTGAAGCCTATATTTAAAAGCCACCAGAGTCAGCTTTTTTTTTTTTTTTTTTTTTTTTTTTTTTGTGGAAGGTTTTTCCAGAGCCGAGGAGCCAGTACTGCATCACATTTAGTTCTTAACCTGGACTCTGGAACAGTTCAAAGGCTCAGACTAGGAGACCTGAGGGGCCGGTTCGGACTGGACGGTGTGAGGAGCCAGCGGATCATTCAGGGCCTTGTATGGGATTAAGCACACTTTAAAACGGATTCTAAAACAGACTGAATACAGTGAACTGAAGACAGAATTGGTGACGTGTGTGAGAATCACTTTGTTTTGGTCGACGGTCCAGCTGCTGAGTTTTTAACTATTTGGAGCGTTTAAGTATTTGTGGCGGGAGGATATAAGAGCATGTGAAGTTTTTTTCTGTTACTGAAGGGCAGACCTGAATTAATGTTTGAGATATTTGTTGCTCCAGGCTCAGTTTTCTATCCAGGATAACACCCAGATATTTTGTATAAGTTTGTAACTAACTGCTAACTGGCAGCGCAGCTCTGGCTGACAGTCTGTATAAACATGCTAATTGTGATATTATGGTAATTACCCCAGATACACTTAGGTAGTTAGGTAGTTACTTTATTAATCCCAGAGGGGACATTTTTTTTAATTAATTTGAATAATTATTGTATTGTTTCCTTTTTTTGTGTATTTATATTATTTGTTGCTTTTTACTGTTGTAATGCATCATTTTGCAATCTTTAAAAGGAAATATGCTGAGCTATTTGCTTGTATGAAAAGTAAAGCCATTTGCTGGTTGAGAGACTTTTAGAAAAACATCTTAAAATAAAAATGTCTGCAGTGAGAAATTCAGTCACTATAAAACATAATCATCAATTAAAAGATGAAAGTGCATTTTATAATAATGTGTTATTGGTATGGTTATTGATTGCATTATGTATTGTGTATTTATTTGATGCTAAATTCTCCATTGATAAAATTATTGAAACAAATTGCACAAAAGACATGAACTGTGAAAAATTATTTTCTTTGAGTATAAAGTTGCATTACATTTTTAGCTTAAAAAAAAAAGGGGTTTGCTGAGAGTTGTGAAAGATCGGGGACTCTTCCCTCAGTTAACATTTTCTGGAACAAAACAGCATTTAAAGGTTTACTTTTAACTTTAACACATTGTAAAATGTCGATTCCTGCTGCAGTCATAGAAGTCTGGATTTGGGAAATCCCTTTAAGGTAGACATAGTGCTGCTGTGGAACTGCTGTATTATTACAGCTTATTGCTGTAAGCCGCATTTTCCACAGAGGTTAACAACATGTTTTGAGCCAGGATGAATAGCTCCACATTTGGTCCTCAATTCATGTCCATGGCTTATGGGATATGAGAAACAAAACCTCCAGAGCTTTTGATTTATATTTAAACATGCTGTTTTATTCCATGTATGAAAGCTTGCCATATTTTCAGATCCTTCCACCTTATTTTTGTGATAAACGTGTCTCCCTGATGAAGTTTTTATTTTTTATTTTTTATGTAAATCTTTCCAGGGGGTCATCCATTAGTCATAAGTCATGGATCGGGTCATTCCAAAATTATGCCAGAATCAAAAGGAATGGCTGATACGACGTTGCATCATCTTTGTAGCCTCAAATGCCTTGTGAAGCTAATTATTTGTAATTAGCAGGATTTTGTTGAAGGCGTAAACAAAGAAAATGTATGAATTCAGCAAACTGCTTCTCAGCTCCCTGTGCCTTAAATCATGCAAACACTTTGCTCTTTTTTCAGCCGGGGAGATTTATTGATTCAACCGAGGCTTCAATCAGTTTTAACTCGGCTTTCAATTAATTTACGGCCAAAGCAGGAGATTATCGAGCGCTCATACGAACCGAAGACGCAAGAATTTAGCACTTCCAAAATCATTTTTGAATGATTATTTTTTAGATTTTAGCTTCTGTCAGATAATAAAAATTGATGAATTACATTAAAGACAGACTTTACAAACACGTACTATTTAACCTCATAATACAGGCCTGCATAATACATCCAAACACATTTCAAGCTTGGGCCTGACAGCTTTATTAACATCTCACCAGGACAAAGTGAATTATCAGTAGAAAAGTGAACTTGTTTTTTATTTGAATTTGGGAGATGAGGTCAGAGTCCTTTGGGAAAACTTCATTTTTCTTTTTATTGTAGAATACAACATGTCCTGACATTTAAAAGACGTGACATCCTTTTGAGATAATGAGGCTCGCCTGGAACAGAAGGCATCGTGAAACTCCTGCTTTTACTGAGTCGGCTGTTTTGCCTTAATACTGGAGTTTTCATTACTGCATAAAATCTGAACAGAAAATATATATTTTCCAGAGTGCACTCATGAAATCAAAGTCATGTGAATGTGAAATTAACAAAATCTGACACAGTGCTATCTAGTATTACTAATGTCGTTATTTGGAGATTGGCAAAGAGCATCATACGATAAATTAATATATATTCAAATATACATTTTTTTTTTAAATTTATTATTGACTTAAGTAGACAATTTTGTGCATTCTTTTACATTACTGTGTCAAAAAGAAACCTTAATCAGTACTGTTAATGATTTATTTTTATTTTCTGTTTTTATTTGACCTTTATTTCACTAGGAAGTTCCATTAAGATCAATATCTCTTTTACAAGGGAGACCTGGCCAAGATAGCAGCCAAACAAAATCCACAATAAAACAGCGATTCAAACAGCGCGACCTCTTAAGAAAAACAAACACATGACTCAGTCACCACATCTTTATGATGCCCTTAAATTCATCAATTCATACAAGTATGCTGAGATCCTTCCATCCTTCTGTGGTGTGTTCCATGACCGAGGTGCACGGTGGGAAAAAGCAGTTTTTCCCAAATCTATCCAACTCCTTTTGTATTGTAAACTTAAATCCTGGTTTCTACTGTGCTCACATATTCTTTATTTTAAAACAGCCCAATTCCCCACAAAGCTGTGCTCATCTACATATTTTCCTGTTTCTGTTGGCAGACAACAGTACGAGAATGAAATAGTGACTGAATCGCGACCCATTAAGGCTGCATGTTAACCAGCAGTCACTTCCAAGCTGCTGTTCTGCACTGACGTTGTCTGACAATATCACCGTACACATCATTTAAAGACAACAGCTGTACTGCGATTTGGGCTGTATTTACATGTAAAGTCACTCAGAAGGAAAGACAGGAGTGTCTTCCTCACAGAGAACAGACGCCGTCTGGGTAACAAACCGCTGGCAACCACCTGCAGCTGCACACCTTTGTGGGTTGCCAAGTTGCTGTGACATTTAGATGAATTTGTATGAGAGGCAATCCAAAAATTCAGAGACTGTTTGTTCTGGGTGTGAACAGAGCACAGCACTGTGTACGGAGCAGGAGGAAGCTATAACCTTCCTCGGAAAGTATTCCAAGTTATGTCACTTGCACCTGAGCTACAAGCGTTTTTATGACCACTGGTTCATGTGCGTGTGTAATTTCAGCATCGACCTAAAACTTGAGCAGAGATCGTGCATCAATTTTGGATCCCTTTACCACCATTGTGTGCCCATTATTTGTTTAATTTGACTTTGGGTGTAAATAGATGTTTAAATGGTGACAGGCTGTGATGTGCTTTCAAAATTTGAAGATACAATCAGGAAACTAAACATGCTGCGTCGGCGTCATTAATTACCCTTCCTGCCACCGGCAGCTGGTGCTGCATCGAACTACATATTGTAATGTCCGATCTACACGTTGAATTTGATTTTCTGCTTCAAAACTACATTCCAATAAGACTTTTTCAGCGTTCTGTTTTTGAAAGAGAAGGCTTGTCCCGGCTGCATTTTCTCTCCTTTACAGAAAGCCGAACATTTTATCTGTCAAAGAGGTCGTCGAGAAAATGTTCCACAACTGTCTCTGCGACCAAGGAGCATGGGGAGAGCAATTTACTACGCTCACCAGTCACCCTAATCTTCAAAGGATGCCGTTATTGCAGCGCGTACAGTGCTTTCTATCCGCACACAGTTTATCTGGTCCATCCTGCCACAGAGTGTCAGGTAAAGTGTTAGATTACAGCCTGTGTCGAGTGAACCACCCGACAAAAAACGTCAGCGCTTAAAATATTGATGCTGTGATTTTTTTATTTTTACACTTTTTACCGTTTGTAGAGAGTGAGTATGGGAGTGATACAGTGATTTCCTCTCCATATCTGCTCGACGCCAGGCCTTAGGGGCGGAGGGCTGTCAGGACGACGTGAATGGAGCGCATCAGCGTGCTGGTGCCTGATGAAGCGAGGGCATACTGTACTGCAGCCGCCCAGCGTTTCGCTCGAACCTTTAAGGGATCAAAGTCTAACTCCTGCCGAGCAGAGTAGTTGTAACTACAATGCATCAAGGGAGACCCTCCTCTTTTGCCCAATTGTGAGGTGCTTCAAAGTGGGAGTGAAGCTGCTCAGATTAGATTGGGCTGCAGGAGGCGAGCGGGGGGGAGAGGGGGGGGCAAATTGGAGGTGTAGCATCGGGAAGGAGGAAGAGACAACAAGACAGAGAGATACAAGTGGGATGACAGAGGGTGGTGGAGGGGGAGGAGGCTGGCGCTGAGAGCAGAACAGAGGGGAGGAAGCACACAGCCAAACTTGCTCCCTTCTGGTGCCAGCACATTTCATCCTATTGTCTTTTTTTTGTGTGTTTATTTTCAAAGAGCTTTGCCAGTCGCAGTCCACTGCCCAGATGAAGCTTTGGGCCACTAGTTTGGATGAGATATAAGGCTACTGCACACGCCCGCCTGCCAAGTTTGTGATGCCGGTTTTGCCAAAATTGCCACTGTATTATTTTCCTGGTTCTGTGTTGTTTGAGCAAACAAGGGCCGTGACTTCCACTTTGGATTAATATTTTGATACGGGAAAGGCCAAGCGAGGAGCAGAATGATAACGCAGCGGAGATGTGGGCGTGCAAAGTTTAAACTCCAAGGTCCAAAGTGATGATTTATCTCCTTTGCTGATAATATTAAGGTCATCTATAACAGTTTATTTAGACAAATGACTGTAAATCTTTTCTTTTATCCACTCAAGGCTCAGTGCAAATGCTATCAAACTACTAAACTCTCCACATGCGGAAAATAAGCAGAAAAGAGAGGTTTTGCAATTTCAATTGGACCGACCATACGTGAATGAGCACTACTTCTTTGTGTGCTCCTGGCAGGTACAGTATGTGTAAATGACTGTATGTTAAATTGGAATAGCATGTCAGCTCTGTGGGCTGCTGTGAGGTGGTGATGAATGCAATTAGTTTCACATCGCTAATGCATAAATAATGACTCCCCCTGGAAGGCAGTGAACGTCTTCTGTCAAAATGCTGTCGTACGCGGCGCCCGATCCCTCCTCTTCCTCTGAGCTCTTTCCAGTCTGTAGACTAATAGAGGTTGTCATGATAAATGACGAACACTCTCGACCTTATTAGAGACAGCATTATTTTTCCTCTACACTCACTACATCAGTAGTTCATGTCATGAAGTTAGTTAATTCAAGTAGTAACATAATGTCCTTTTGTGTATGTGCCGTCATGTCCACACTTTGAGGCCATAAAACTATGAAGGTCCATGAAATATTACAGGCTGTACGAGGGTAGATCAATACGTCTGCAATGGTTTAGCAATGGTGAGCAAAGAGCGCACATCAAGGTTTGTGACAAAATATTTGGGGAACCGAAAGAATTCGCAGGGAGCCAAATCCGGTGACTGGAGGGGAGGGAGGGGAGGGAGAAGGGGGGGCTGAATCTGGTCTACACTTTTAGCTTGCTTCAGGTGTATTACCATCATCCTCTGGATTGGAGAAGGGCCGAACCGTAATCTGCATGTAAGTTAAGTTTGTACTTGGTTACGATACTTGTCAGCATAGTATAGTTAAAGTAGCTGATGTTAACCCATGCGCACCAACCATGATATGCAAATCTGGGCTTCAATGTGTGACATCACACCTCAGTACATCAATACTGTAGTCCAGACTAGTCAGAGTGATCTTCCCCTTGGATGCCCATCATGGATAACCCTCTATCTTCTTCTCTGTAATTCAGCTGTTACTGAATTTTACGAAAACCTTCGAGTCAATCCCATCTACTGTCTGTAGTGGGCGTGAGATGTTCATGCATCTCATTCACTGATCAAAAGAACTTCCCCCAGGGGAAAAGGGAATATTTTATGTTAAAAAACACAGACACATAACGGATGTGCTGGTACTGATATTTGTTTTGCAGTACACTCCACATGAACTTCCCAATTAAATATAATCGATAAGTACAAATACAAAGAATATCCTGTTTAATAGGACCACCTGTGTAGATGTTAATAAGGGATTTTGTTGGTGTTGGATTGTATTAGTCCGGGAGATGTTTCTAATGTTCCCCTCTGTACATAAATACATGTGAACACAACATTGGAGACAGCTCCTAAAATGTCCTAAAGGTTTGGTCTTATTTCATTCTCATACTTTTCTCTACCTGTCTCACTCAGCAGTACAAACAATGTCAAACAATAAGCCTGGAGATTTTTCCTTGGTCATGGCCTAATTTTCAAAACAGGACCTGGATCTGATCTTAAAATTGAATTGGACTCAACAACGGTGGTCTTGCCTCGAGCCAAGAAGCAAAACAGTTTCATCTGATTTCACGAAATAAGCACAAACACTGAACCATGAACATTGCATTCCTCCGGCACAACAAGATGTTCTGCCAATAGCATGAATTGGATATGCACATTGGACATGGGTGAGTTAGATGAAACTTCTGACTGGAGAATTGGAACTTTTCCTGTCTCACCTCCTCGCATGAACTGGCCTCAAACTACCTCTTGGACAGACATTTTCCACGCCAGGGTACGTTTCTCCGTGACACCTGTGAAACACAGAGATGAGAAAAGGCAGCCAGCTGTTGTTAAATGTCGCCCGAGTCCTGCTGGGGATGTGTGGCTCCCGTGATTGGATGAAAAACAGAATCACACATATTACAATTTGCCATCCCAGCCTTCATGTTCTCCCGGATATAATTAACACAAAATCCTAAAACCACACATGCATACACCCCCACCCCCCCCCACTCTCACCATCACTGACTAATTTATTAATGATAAATGTACTCGATCCAAACTCTGACAGGATGATTAATGTGAGTAAGACTGTGAGTATGCTTCATGCATGGAAGATTTGAGTTATTGTTTCCGTCAATATAACTAAATGACAGATCCCCCTTGTATCTACAAACATAGGCGCTTACCTTTGCTAACCTTTGTTTGTAAGATGTAAGGCTGTCCAGGGGATTTGCGGTGCTGATTACTATTCACACACAGCAGCTCCTGTTCTTTCTCCTCCCTGTCTGTGTATGTTAGTGGGCGTCGGATGTGCACTTTGCTTGGCAGAAAGCCAGATATTGTTCGACCTTGAATGTGCATTTTCTAATGTCAATTATTTTTAACTTTAAAAGAAGCCACAGTCCAAGTGCATTTTCTGCTAATGTGCAACATCAGCGGCAGCCGGTGAAGCGCGGTGCACAAGATGTCGGTGTGCCGGGGCTCTGTCAGGCCACGGAGGAAAATTTGAGGACACGCAAGTTAATGTTTTTAAAGGAATAACATACCTTACTCGTTCAATATTTAACTCACCATATGGGCCATTTAGGGGGATGGATTGTGTTGACAGTGCTGAGCTGATCTGAAGCCAGTGTTAAACCTCTTTGTTGAATCTTGACTCCATTCAAAAGCCTGATCTGCATTTAGGATCAGCTTTTGGGACTAACTGGATCTCAAACTAGTCAATTAATTGATCAAGGGAAAATGAATCAATCTAGTAGGGCATGCTGTCCAACACAGTGAAGACTAAACACAGGAGGTCCATCGCCTCAAAAAGACTTTTTGCAATTTACCTGACAGATATGGCAGCATATATATCCTTTGTATATTTTATGAAGAAAATTGATCAGCAACAATTTTGACAATCACTTTTCATAATTGTCTTTTTGTTCTCGGTTTTCTGGAATAAATGCTGCAAATATCTGGTCGGAGCTTCTGCAACGAGAGGATTAGCTGCTTACCTCTGATTTCTACCATTGTAAACTGTTTGGTTTTTGGACTGTTGGTTGTACAGAATGAGACACCACAGTGGAATTTTGGAAACTAGAATTCACATTTTTCATCATTTTTCTGCTGTTCTATAGACTGAACATTAGAATGATTGATAAAATATATGACAGACAAATTGAAAATAAAAATAATTGTTAGTTGCAGCCCTGTTATAACAAAAACTGAAAGACTCACTTCATTCATTTATAGACCAACTTAACACCAACGAGAACTGAAACTCAAAGGTGAAGCTGCTCAATTTACGTATCAAAAATTTACGCTATATATAAGACATAAAATGTTAAATAGATATTAGTCTGACATAATTAAATGATAACAAAAACGCTCGTCGGGTTGTGTCTCGGCATTGCAACACGTTCACAACCACCGACCAGACGGTGACCCTGGACAGATGTCTCATTAGAGAGAAATCCAGGTCTTTAAGTCTTTAAAAAATCTTGGCTACAGCTTTTCAGGCATGCTAAAATGATGCATACTGAGGTTTAACACGTACTGATTAGACAATTTATCATAAAGTTTTTAGGAGTAAATGAAAAAGAAAAGGTCTTAAAAAAGGTCTAGCTCTTTTGTGGGCCTGCACTGTGTTGGCATCCAAAAGTCAATAAATCACCTACAATGCTAAAACGTACAGTATTCTGGAAACCCCTACTGGAAACGTTGGGAAACTGATCACTGACACAATGTTTTGATTAACATTTAACAAGTTGCTTGCTAGAATGGTTTACATCATCAGTATTCCAAGCTGAATGAGGCCGCTCTGAACATCTGAGGTGATGTTGTTTTCCCCAAAAATTGCCTCAATATAACAGCGGGGGAAATATTTGCCTGTCTGTCATCTCTACAGTTGACATAAATGAAGATGTTGGCACATGAGGTGATTACCTGTTAATAATGCACAGTGGGCTTTGTTAGGCAGTAGGTTTTCCATTGCTCGAAACCAATTAGTCATGATTCAGCAATGGTTGTTTTCTTCAAACAGTTGGGAAACGATCAGAGAAATAACGATTGCACATTTACACAAAAAAGTAGACGGTTTTAGTAATATTTTGTGATATTTAGAGGCAGTAATGGACAACAGACAATTATACTGTATGCTCCCTGTGTATTTGAAACCTGAAGTAATGACAGTTTGGATTTTTTTTTTTTATTCCTCAATGGAGGTTTCATAACAGCATACATTATTTAAGAATGATTTCTCGGTGAGTACGAGTTGATATTTGAGAAAAGGGAGAAGAAACATATGATTGTTATGTTCTGAAATGCAAAATTTCAAGTGAATGGACGGAACAAAAAACACAGAAAACGTCGAGCAAAATGACCTTTTCTTTCAAATGGTCGCTTTGGTCGAGAGTCCTTCAAGGTATGAAGAGAAGAAGGTCTTTTGGAATCTTCCAATTCTCACTGAAATTAATCAGGATGCTTTTAATTAAAAGTATTCAGCTCTGATACATCTTTTGAATAACACCAAAGATGCCCATGCTGATTATACAGCTAACAGGGTTTCGGAAATTACATGAACATGTATAGATTCCAAATGAAAAAGCTATTAGTTATTAAGTAAATCTTGTACTGTGCTTGTAAATGTAGCTTAGTAATGTCTTTACATTTCATTTAAGTTTTTCTTTGTATCTTCAATTAACTTTTTAGATTGTGTGAGGAAACACGGTGAGAGTCTCTTTGGACAGGATGAACAATGTGTCTTCACATAGTGAAACAGCAATAAAAAAAAAATGCACTCCTTTATACATTTGAATTAAGGAGAGTATGTAAAAATAAATAATACTGTAAATATAATTTATATATTAGACACTTACAGAGGGCCAGCAGGGTTCGCCTATAAAGCCTTTATTAGATGATAGGCCTCTAAGAGAGGTATGCTTGGGGGCGTGCCTGGTTTGATTGCCTGGGGTGCAGTCAGGTTGCCGGTATAGGTGGGCAGATGTAGTGTCCTTGGGCCCTCAGTCAGAATATCCCCTCGCTCCTCCTCAGCTCAAATATGGTTAGTCTTGCTCCAAAAAAACAAGATGGTAATGTCCAAAATGCCAGACTCAAGACTTCAAAATGGCAAGTTTGGTGTAGTGGCCACATGAGCTCTTGCAACTCCCGCTTTTATCAAAATTACTCTGTTATTACCAGAATTTCATTGATTATGTCCAATTACTTTATTGATTAAACTGTTTCATTCCATTCACAACTGCAGGTGGCCAATAGAAAGTCAGTCAGCTCAGCCAATGGAAGTTTCCGACTAGAATTCCAACCAACTCGGCTGGAGAAGGATTTTGTGCTAAAAACATGGACATGCAAGGAAAACCGCAAATATGTTTTTAGTCATTAGGATTTATTAGGAGTTTCAGGGGGGATGTACCAGGAATTACCCTGATAGTTTTACCTTGTGTTGTCATTCTGCCAGAGAGGACAAAAAGAAGAAATGGAAACAATTCAGTTAAACATGTTTAGTTTTCTGTATTTTACATGTCTATAATTCCTAAGAATGTTTTGAAGAAGGGATCTATAATAAATAACAGATAAAAACAGACAGAATTCTCCAGATAATACGTTTGAATAAATATCTGTCGAAACCTGGAGATTATTTTGGTTAAGGTGAAATTTGGCTCCTAACAATACAGTTCAACAAATACACAATATTTTCAATGAAAATTTACTTGGGTTTATATTTATTATATTTGAGTATTCTATTTTACTTATATTTGCTACTGGATATGTTTTTACTGCTGGATTATAGTTTTATAATAAAACATAGTTTTTTTTTTATTGTGACATGAGATGGCACTGTGTAGTTACTGGAATATTACAGCCCACATACATTTTTCTCAATTACGACACTTTTTTTTAAAAACTTTCAAAATATGATGTTGAATTTATGAATAGCTCAGTATTGGTTTGTATTGTATGTTGTCCAGTAAACTAACAGTTTGTGTAAAAGTTGCATATGTATTCAGTTCATTATGATCATACATAAAGACAAAAGTATGTCCTCTGTGACACATGTTTGTCAGATGGACATCAATTGGTCTGTAATTTGCAGTTTGCATTCTAAAGCATGACCTAATAAAGCATAATGCTAAAGTAATCTAAAGGTAATCTCAGGTTCCTCCTCACAGCATGTGTAAACAGTGTCTTGGATTTAGTTTCAAATAATTTATAAGATGACTCAAACGCTCATCTCACACCATCAGAAACAATGTTTCGTTAACATGTTTCAGGAATGTGTAAATAAGGAAAAGCACAAGATACAAGACCGGAACCAAAAGGATTATGACAATCTGACACTGCAGTTCTACAAAATGAGAATATGATTATGAATATTTCCTTCCAGTTTAATCCTTTGCCAGTTCATAAACGGCAGAAAACCTTCCTAATAATCCAGTCTATAAACCTGTGTAATCCATTACGAAAGCCCTTTTGTACCTAAATGATGATAAGGTATATCACGGATAATATTCCCCCTTAATTAGCGAACAAAAATAAACTTAAACGCTGATGATTCGTCTTCAGCCAAAACAAGCATTTCTATCCGGAGATGGTTTTAAATATCTGTCAGCATAACACCTCAGTAAAATCACTTTAATTTCTGACAAAGCGAAAGGAGTCTTGTTTTATTTTAACAAATCGTATTTTTTTTTTTTTTGGGCAACAGTTCCATCAAGCAATTTCTAGCCACTTTTTTATTTTTAACTTGGCTTTTTGTCACTCTTGCACAAAAACATGTTTTTAGTATGCAACAAAAACAACAACAACCAGCGGTGAGCAGTGAATAATGTGGTATTCAAAGTAGCGAGAAGCACTGCAAGTCCTAAGCTCTCTGTGATTAAAGCAGATCGTCTTGTCAAGTTTAGATCTCCAAAATGACAACAAAGAGAAACTGCCTCGCTTTAAACTGCGAGTTGCACATTGTAAGAGCCACAATAGCTGCAGACAAGACAATGTTTCTTCCACTTTTATGTCTGTCTTTTCACCTTCGGGCTGTCAGCGGAACCATTTTTCTGACCTCCAGATTATTATTCTTGAGTCCAAGGCTGGCTGGGAAACTCTATGAGGGGAGAACAGAGAGAAATAGTCCCCCCTCCCTCAGCAGCCAGCCTTGATGTGCCGTGAGGGAGACACGGTGCCAGAATTACTCCACTTGAGCTGCTCAGAAAACTTTGGTTGTACTTGGCAGCTCTTAGTTGAGTCAATATGTAGCAGGTTCAGATTTTATTCAACCTCAGTAAGAAAAAAAAAAAAAAAAAAAAAAAAATGCACGTATACGAAACCACAAGCTAAAACTTCTGCACATGCACACACACATGCACCGTTGTTCCCTTTGCACTGTTCCCCTGCTTGACGCCAGCTCAAATGGAATCTTTAATGGACTTGAAGGGTCATCGGTGGCTGACTGGGTGCGATAGCATCAGTGCTGCAGCTATGACACCACTGGGACGACTGGGGCGGTGGTGGAATCAGACTGGGCTAATCTGCCCGCAAGACTGACGCTATCGGCAGGCTCATCTCAACTGAGAATGAGATCCCTCTCACGACCTTCACCAGATCTTTATCGCTCTTAGACAAAAAACAGAGTGTGTGTTTGAGCGTGTGGATTGGCGGCTGTGTGTGACTCAGTGATTGAGAAGCTGCGGCGGGCGTATGAACTCTGGAGACTGTTAGGAAGGCTGTCAAAGGCATCTGAGTGTGCAGGGCCTTTACAGTACACCACGAATGCTGTGTTTGCCCTCTACGCTTTAATTGCCATATTTCATCAATCAGCGCAAGAATCTGGGAGGCCCAGAGGAAGCTGTTGAAGAACACATAAAAACCCTTTTGCTGCCTTCAAATGGAAATCATGAGCGCAGTATGCTTTGTGTTCAAGTGGTTAAGTCATGAGAATATTGCTGACTTAAAGTTAGATGAGCAAATTGATACCACTTTGATGACTGAATGGTAAATGTAAAGCCAGAGCCAATTAAACTCAATTTAGCATCAGACTGGAAGCAAGAAAAACTGTTATATGTCTTTCAGCTCAGCTGTTTTCGACCGGCTTGATACGACCATAAAGGAGACGGTCGGATAATGGCAAAGTTAATGGCAGCACATTAACTGGTGAGGGGTATATGTTATGTAAAATATTAAGACTTTTGACATCAAAGATGTCATCATAAACAGATTTTTACCAGCATTACTTGCTAAGGCTTAGATAAAAAAAAAAAATAATAATAATAATTAAAAAAAGAAGATATAAAGCTCAGCGGGACACTGAAGCCAGGCACTTCGCAAAAATATTCGAAATGCCAAAACAAGTAGTTTTTTAAAGACATAAAAAAAATGTATTTTTTTCAAGGAAAAACTGTGGTTTTATTGGAGGTTGTGTTCTTTTCTCTTTGCTACTACTTCAATCCTACCGCTGCAGATGTTAGCTTCAGATTTAGCATAAGGCACCTCGCACAAAGTTCATTTCACATCCATTAAAGAGAGGTGGTGACAGATATCTTTGAGATAAGTATCACAAAGCTTTTGCTGTAGAAAAAGGAAGCTACATGGCTGTTGTTGGTGGAGACTTTAACAGTAGTTCTTTTTGTGAAGAGGGTGAACTGACCCTTTAAAATGACTCCAAATGAACTTCTGAACGGAACATGATTGTAGCTCAAATATTTGTTTCTCATTTAATATATGAAATATTACCGAGGTTTTGAATCTCTGGAAAGTATATCGACAACTGCAGTATATGCGAATGTGACAAGCATTATTGGTGTTGTCATCAGAAAATCACATATTTCTTGGTTAGAGCAATTTCCCTTTTTCAGCTGTCTTTGCTTTTGGATATAGAGACACAAACCCATCCAAACACAGAGGTCAAACAAATTGATTTTGTCATATTAAATAATAACAACCTTTTTTTATTTAATAACAGCAGGCCCCCCAGTTCGAGCAGTGTGAGACCTAAAATGAAAAAGCACCAAGTGACAGGAAGCTAATTTAATCAGATATACACATGCCAGCAAATAAATATTGTACTTCCAATAACATTATCTGTCCGCTAACACTCAATACAACACCTCCTGCTTTTTTGTTCGTCTTATTGCCTGCAAAAACAACAAAATAGATTTTTGAAGCTCACATCAATTACAAACAACAGAAGCAACTAAAGTGTCCTGTGTCACGCAAATCAGCCGTACGGGGCCAGCGGTGATACTGTAATGATTGGATTTAGCAGCGAGAGGAACAGCACTCTAGTTTATGGAAATCAGAATGAAGATCTTCCACAAGGGAACGCAAGTGGCTGCAATGTTTGGATGGAAGCTTTTAGTGTGAACCAATCAATATGTGTTATATTTGGATGGACGGATGATGGATGGACGGATGAACGGACGGATGGAAGGACGGATGGATTGATGGAAGGATTGATGGATGGATGGATGGATGGATGGATGGATGGATGGATGGATGGATGGATGGATGGATGGATGGATGGATGGATGGATTGATGGATGAACGGACGGATGGAAGGACGGATGGATTGATGGATGGATTGATGGATGGATGGATGGATGGATGGATGGATGGATGGATGGATGGATGGATGGATGGATGGATGGATGGATGGATGGATGAATTGATGGACGGATGGATTGATGGATGGATGGATTGATGGATGGACGGACGGATGGATTGATGGATGAATAAATTGATGGACAGATGGACGGGTGGATTGTGAGGACGGATGGATGGAGGACGAATGGGTGAATGGACGGACAGACAGACAGACAGACAGATAGATTGGGAGTGAGGGATAGAGAGCAGCTGCTGCTGGGAAGGGGCAAATTGAAAAGTGTTAATCAGCAGCTCAAGAGTTTAATTGTAGAAGCAAATAGAAAATCCAATTTGTATTTTTGCTATTGTCTCACAAACCACAGTCGTCTCAGTTTTATGCACCTGCAATGGTTGATTAAATTGTGCTTCGAATCTGAAACAAGCCCAAACAACACGGATACAAACCAGCTCTTTTAGGTGAGACACGATTTATGGCCCTGACACAAAATTAAATTGTGTTTGCTATATTGTTACAGTTTAATTTTACGAACGATTTGCTGTAATTCCAGTTTTCCCAAGCCAGACCTCGTAATGTTTTCCTTTTTAAAAAGGCATTGAGAAGCTTAACTCTTCCGTAACATTCAAATAAAAAAAAAAGGCAGAGGAGGAGCGCAGTAATGGAATAAAAACTCTGGCGTGATTCATTTGCAGCAGGATTTGGGAGAAAAATGGGATTTTGTTTCACGATCATGCACGGGAACCCATTCTGTATCTTTGGAATTGCAAATCAGAATTCAGGGGGGAAGAGACAATGGGGTTCTCATGTTGCTGTGGGATGAGCTGTCCTGCACACTGAACACAAAGAGCTGATAAGACCGCGTGACTCAGCTGTGTCGCCTTTTATCAGTGAGCTGCCGCGGATTCCATTATCTGCCTTCTTCGACACCTTCATAACAGAATAAAAAAACGAGGAAAGAGGAGGCCGAGCGGACTAAAAGGGAGGATCGATTTTGATAGAAAGTCTCCTGTGCTGTCCTGTTCCGTGGCTGCAACGCTCAGCTCCGTTTCCTAATTCAAGGACAGCTTCCACACAACTACTGCTTCACGTGCATTCATTAAAGCTGCACTGCAGCTTATTGCACTGCACTGTGAATGATTCATGAACACATGAGCAATGATTTGGTCCAACATAACAAGCCTGTTGCAATCCACATACCCAATCTCTCTCAATGTGCCCTTTTCTGGCGTAGCTTTTTACTTTCTTCAAAATCTTTTTTTTTTTTTTTTTTTTTTTTTTTAGTCATGCCCACTTGTAGCCATTCGTAGGTCAGAAGTGGAAGCAACATTTAAAATGGACTTAGGGAGGAAAAAAAGATCAGACAAGAAAACAAGAGATCGACGCAAGTAGCAGTCCACTGTGACTGTGTTTTAATCACATGTCCGTAGCGGGATGAGAATGCATTTCTTGTCCAAGTTGGAAGACCGCGGTGATGTAATGATGTGTTTTCCAATTGGGAGTTTCCAAATGGGTGTTTTATTTCAAAAAAATGTACTAGATTCTCTTTTGTTTTGCTCCGACTGAGTTCCTGTCCGGCCGATCTGCTCTGTTCAGCTTGCCGCGGTCTCTGAGCAGCTTCCGTCAAAAAATAGACTCACCATCTTTCCTTACCGCTGCAGAGCGACGACCCACTTCTGGGACCCTGCTGACACGCGCCGCAACCGATTGGATCTAAAGTACAGACTTTAATGACAGCGATTCTCTCCCGGTAGCTGTGACGGACACGAAATGCATCGCAGACGGAACTGATGGAAAATGGCCTTCATTTTTTTGCAGCTAAAAGTCACACTGTTTGGACAAACTTGGGGGTGGAGTGAGGGATGGATCTCATAGAGAACCAGAGGACACTAGGCCCGCCCACTTTTACCAGAAAACCTATCTGCACCTCAGGCGTGTCAATCAAACCAGCCACGCCACCAAACACGTCTCTGAGACCTATTTTCTGATCATTTATGGAATTTTTTCAGAAGGGCCATCAGTACACTAGAAGGATTTGAGGGAGGGAATTTTGCTCATGACAACATAATGACTTGGAAAAATATATTGACCTCGTGTTTCACAGTCCGATTCCCTGCAACTTCCTCCAGCTCGTCCTCGAGTGACCCGAAACATGTTGTTTTGGCCATTACCGAGGGTGCATGACCACGGCGAGGGTGGGGATGTAGACTGACCGGTAAACTGAGATTTTTGCCTTCTGACTCAGCTCCTTCTTCACCAACATAGTTTTGGCAAACCTACATCATTACTGCTACCGCTTCTCCCTGCACTCATTTCAAATTTAAAGCCCTGTAACCTTTCATTCAGGGTTCAGCCATGTATGGACTTAATCTGCTTTCCACTTGAGGAAACGGGTCTAGTTAAATGTTGTGTTATCACAAGCAGCTGTACAAGAACTATGCCTAAACAAAACAAAGTGTAGAATTGTCCTTGTGGATGAGTTAGCATGCTGACTTTTAGCTGTGCTTTGGTGTGTTGCTGCAATGTTAACTGAATATGGTGGATAAATATGTATCATTGTCAAAATTGAGAACGTGTGTCAGATAGTGTGCCATCATGGACAGAGAGCTATCTTGGTTTTATTTACACTGAACCTGCATGTTGAATTGTTAATAGTTTGCTTTAGGAATATCATTTGCATAGTTTTGCCTCGTTTTTTTTCTATGTATTGAGAACATTGGAACCCTTGAGAATATCCATTTGACATTCTGCCATGATAACAAGGTTCCCTTTATCTGGACCTGCTGTCAAATCACTTCACCTGCTTTCTCTACATCCCGGGGAGGAACAAAATATGAATTATCCAGTTTGTCCTTGTGATGAACGGAGGCATACGGCATCAGCAGTCTAGCACAGGATGCAGTGGGTACAGATGTCCATGAGATATACTGTAGATGGGGCGTGATATTTATGCAGAAGAGCCCGAAGCCCGTTTCATCACACTCCATCGTGGTTCTCACAGCAATTCTACTGCGACTTGTTCCGACCGCAGATCAACACGACTGGCTGAGGAGCGATTATGATCTATTTCTTACATACTTTCTTTTTATTACTGCTGTTAATTTGTGGTTTTACTGGAATTACACTTCCCAATAACACACGTTGAATTTGCCAAAAAGTTGTTGCTGCTCCAGTGAGGCCAGACTTCACTGACATGCCATCTTAAGAAGCGGGCTGTTTTCCTGGCGGTCATGTTTGCACGGTGAGGTTGTGTTAAACTTGTCTGCTGCGGCTGTGCCGTGCCTGTTGTGAGGTGGCGGCTGTGTGTTGCAACTGTTACTCAGCACACACTTTATAAATCTGAGTGGAGATCCAGCGTTTACGTGTGATTGCTGACTATCTCGGGGACCCGGTCCTCACTGATTACAATAATCAGACCGCTCCTAGACATACTGGATACAAAAAAGAAATATGTTCTTCCTATCCAGGTAATCATATTTTACACAAGAAACTTGGAAGACATATTCACACAACCAAGCAGACAAACCATGCACACAGACACGAATGCAGCTATCACCCCTAAAGCAAGAGGTGTGTTCTGTTATCACTTTCAGGAGGATAAACAATGTTAGTGAGAATAATAATCTTGGTGTACCAGCTCAGAGCATCTCCTCCATCGCCGGTGTATAAATAGCATAATTAGCCACGGGAGGAAACACAAATGCCACTTATCTCGCTAACCGCCGCACAGCGTTCCACATTCCTCTCGCACATTTCTTCCTCCGATCCATCCTCCGTGCCTTCCGACACACTCGGTATCCGAGAGTGAAGGGAAGCGCGGGGATGTGACGTCGGGAATGCAAGGAGAAGATGATGTGGGGGGAGGAATGACAATTTACCCCTGAGTTAATATTCTGTTTCATCTGCAGGCCTGAAGGCAGAGGAGGGGTGCGGGGGGGGGGGGGGGGGTTGAGGAGGAGTCAAGGTGAGGTCTCATGTCGGTGTGTTTTACCAGACGGCTGCTTGCAGGCAGAACAAGAGGCACACATACAGTATACTGTCTCACTGACACACACAGAGCGGCAGAAGGTTGCAGTGGGAGTCCAGTGAGTCGTGTCTCGGAGGTCACTCAGCCAGATGTTGTCTACTGATGCAGAGAGGAGGAATGGCACATTCAGTACAGTAGGCCAGCGGTATTCAGGCAGAGGGCAGAGGAGTGAGTCCTCACATTTGTTCAAATACAAAGAAAGGGAGAGACAAACTGGTAACGTTTTTTTTTTTTTTAAAGCAAGTACGGTAAGGACACGTTAGTTGAAGTTATAATTTTAATTACTCATGAAGTCAGAGCTCATTTTTGATCATATTTATAGTCTTTTTTCTTTTTTTTTTTCTTCAGAAATAGCGAACAGACTGTTTGTCTGCCATTCCTGCCCTGGATTCACGCTGCCTTTATATGCCGAGGGGACTCACAGGAATGTTAATGCTAATGCAACGTTTTCCACTGCTGCTGCCTCACATTCAACTGGCTAAACATGAGCTGGCTTTTATTGGGAATCAGCCACAGGAAACGCATTGTAATTATCATTAATAAAACAGTGTCGGCTGTATTTTAAAGATCTAAGTGCGCAGTCTGAAGCAAATGGTTCCGGGGCATTTATGGCGTGTCCAAGTCTACTTTTTCTCAGTTTAATGGCAGATAATCTGAGCGTAAAGTAAGGCACATGGTTCGAAGTGGTTGCACTCAGTTTCTTAATTAATTATGGGTGGGTTTTGGGCGAGATGGGAAATAAACCAATCGCAGTGTCATCCTTCTTTAAAAGAAAGTGTGGTGCGCTTAACAGTTTATTTGCCAAGTAAGAAATAAAAAAATGACAATAATAATGTTTCACATTGTGACCTTTTTATTTTGAATCTTTTGCTGTGCAGCAAGTACATGTATTGTGAACTTGCCTATGTAGGTGCATATTACTGTATTAATAATGTGCCTTTAAAAGATCAGTAGAATACTGCACCACTGACTTCAGACCAGGCTTTTGTTGTTCAATCGTTTTCAGCTGCCTCAAGAAAGCCAATCGCCAACAAGTCGTCCGAACGCACCTTATTTTAAGACCAGCTCGTCAGTCGCCAGTCGGATGGGCTTTTGTTTGCTGTTTGAAGAACAGGAGTGCTGAATAAAAAAAAAATGACAACTACGTCAATCTAAAACTGGCAAACACACCTGTGTTGTGCCTGATGCCACTTTGTTAGATAGAGTCCTGTGTGTTACCAGATACACTCTTGCTGTGTTTTTGAGAAAGTACCTGCTTCAGGAGTGTTGAAGTTCTTAAGAAACTTTGAATAGTAGTTTTAGTAGTAGGACACACTTTTAACAAACTGATGCCTATTTTGACATCCTGACTCCTGGAATTAAAGTGAAGTACACAACGTTTCTGTGCTGAACTAATGATTCATCTTGGGACTCGTGACGGTGCCATCCCGCTCTTCTCACTTCAGGGATGAGTGGGAGCTGACTTACTGCTCGCTAACTGTCACTCAGGCTTATGGCTCAGAGGCGGGTACTTTTCACCTTATGGCAGAGGACTGCGATCGCCTCTCGAATGACTTTGGTGGGATCAGTTGGGGCAAAACAGACAGTGTTGATGCAATGTAGAATAATGTCAAATAAGGAGAGAGGAGCTGAAACTTTACTTGAGATGATTTTGTGGAAGTGAAGGTCTGTGTTGTAAAGTGAGTACATGTGTGGGAGATGTGGTTTTCAAAAAAAGTGCTTGGAAGCTCAGTACCTGTACCTGTTTGCACTGGGCGAATGAGCACACAACATTAATGTCCAAAACTTTTGAGCCATGTCGAATTGGACTCCTTTTCTGTTTCGTAGTCTTTGTTTCATTTTTG
Organism: Embiotoca jacksoni; assembly: GCF_022577435.1. Taxonomy (NCBI): domain Eukaryota; kingdom Metazoa; phylum Chordata; class Actinopteri; family Embiotocidae; genus Embiotoca; species Embiotoca jacksoni. The sequence goes on from NW_027185374.1 coordinate 9,766,970, forward strand.
TATTTCCTCTTTTATTTGAAATTGCTTACCTCTTTTGTCTGTCTTGAATTACTTCCTGCCTTTGTGTTTTTCCTGCCAGTTCTTCGTTAGCCCATCAGCACAGTGTGTTTGGTTCTGCTTCTCCCTGTTTCTCTGTTCGGTTTTGATTTTGGACTTGGTTTTTGAATTCATCCTGTTTGGCTGGCTTTTCTTTTGTTACCAGCCGCAACATCAACACTTCTGTTTAGTTAAATAAGCCTTTGTACTTTTAAACCTCCGGTTTTATTGTGCATTTGGGTCCTTCCTGCCTTTACGCCTGAACAATTTTGGCTTTTTTTGATGAATGAAAAAAGGCTGCAGCCATGCTGGCAGATCTTTGAGGCTGCTCCTTGACCTGAATACTAACTAATTAGTATTTTGACACATTCACAGTGACAGTTAGCACTGATGAGATTAGATTGATTGTCAGTTCAGATAGTTTAGATTCACTGATCAGGTTAGATCAATTAGTTAGGTTTGATGATAACGCTAAATGAAAAGTCAGGGGATCATGAACATCCTTATAATTAATTCTAAGGGCGACACAAACGTGTGCACCAAACTTAATACCAAATCACCCAAAAGCAGCCTTAATATTTTGCTCAAAACCAAAGATGTCAACCTGCTAGTACCACAGGAGTAAAAAAAAAAAAGCTATTACAATTCCTCCTCTGGGAATAATCTCATTTTCATGGCACACAATTCACTGGTTGTTAAAATATTTGGATCTGGACGAATTAATCTGGATTTAAATCACCATCCCTGGAGCCACTCTGCTCACCAGGCTGAAAAGTGTCGCTTTGATACTACAAGCTAAATTCAGGTATCTCATATCAAACAAAGGCCCTCGTCACATCTGGTATTAACATCTGTCCTGGCTGTTCAGATCTCAAGTGGTCAGCTAAAAGTACAGGTGCTAAAAGCCATTGAGCTCTGATCTGCTCAGACCACGTTCAGAGGTGGCCTGGGATGCAAATGGACATATTGTTTTAGTCGTGTGTCCTGGCCCACAGATAAAGACCATCTACTCACTCCTCCTTCTTTGAATAAGCAATACAAATAAATGCAGCTCTCGGTGACACGTTTCTGTGTTCATATCAGATCTGGTGCTTCCATGTGTTCGCGTTACAGTGGGTTCATCAGTGTTCTCTGCCTGCTCTTCTTTTATAACTATTTATTTATTTATTATTTTGTTACCAGAAAAAAAAAATCTCCTGTGTGATTCTGTCAAGCGCAGAAGAGACTTAACTGCAAACTCACACCTCTAAAGCAGCTATTTAGTGATTAAAAACACAAGCTGTATGTGGCGCTTCTTTCACCAAATCCTACTCTGTTTTTTCTTTTTTTCTTTTAGTTAGTCTTGTTTAATTTCCCACCACTGTGGAAGAGTCCCCGTCCCCTCGCCTGGTTCATTTATCAACTGCGGCTCAGAGTTTCCACCCGCTGGCATAACTAAATAATCTGACCCAAACTGATTGGGTCCTGGTGATTCAGGTTGTAAATTACAAACGCAGTGAGCTGTGTTTGTAATTTACAGACGTGAAATACTTAATAAATATCTAACAGACCGAACATCAAAATGTGGTTCAGTCGGCAAGTAAATCTCTTTTTAATAAATGCCTGTTGCTGCGACGCCTCTCATCCCATTCCTTACGTGCTTGGATTAGTGTTTTATTTTATTTTTATGTGATGTACGTGTTCAATGGCATATGGAGTGGGGTAGTAGGATCTGATCACAAGTGGTCACTTGAGAATCATGAAATGCCAGGTGTGCACCGACACTTTTAAAACTTGTGATTGGATCACCCAGGAGGCGTGTTGATGCCAGGCGGGCCGTGGGCCATAATCTAACAACATGCAGTCCTCGTTTGAACTGTAGCTCAATGCATACAAGTAGAGCCCTCCTATAAGAAGTTCTGTCCCCATAATTACTGCTGAAGACTGTTCTCTATGATTAGAGAGGCAGAGAACATGGTTGAAAAATATCACCGCACAGATGTACATGAACGACCTGATTTAGGTTAGGTTAGGTTAGGTTAGGTTAGGTAGTTACTTTATTAATCCCCGAGGGGAATTTTTTTCACTACAGCAACATACAGAAGCAATAAGATAATAATAGAATAATAGAAAAGCAATAAAATACCAGTAAAATAGCAGTAAAAAATATAAAATATAAAATGCACAGTATATACAGTACAGTATATATATCTATATATATTATATACAATATACAATATTAAGGACACAACTAAAACAATTTGTCCATTTGCATCCCAGGCCACCTCTGAATGTGGTCTGAGCAGATCAGAGCTCAATGCCTTTTTGCACCTGTACTTTTAGCTGACCACTTGAGATCTGAACAGCCAGGACAGATGTTAATACCAGATGTGACGAGGGCCTTTGTTTGATAAGATAAAGCAACTAATTTGTCCATACATACACTAAGATAAACACACACACACACACACACACACACACTCACACACAGACAGACGTCTGGCCAGTGGTGTCCTTCATGAATAGTTCCCGACAATCCATATTTCATTTCCTGCGGGGTTATGGGAAGCATCTCCCCAGAGGTTTCCACTTGTCAAACTGTCACATCTCAAAGGCCTCACAAGGAGAATGAATTTGTTGATGTTTGCCAAAACTCCACACATCCTCCTCTTCTTCAGTTTCTATTTCAGTTTTTTTTTTTTTTGCTTTGGTTTTCTTTTTTTTTCATGACCTCTATCTCAGGAGTTAAGTCGCGGCAGCTGTGAAAAAAACAAAGAGGAGAGGCATGGCAGTGCTATTACCGGATGTGTTGCCTAACAGAGTGTAGAGCAACATCTGACACTTTGCACCCGTTTTGCATCATTCGTGCCTTCTCGCGCAGTTTCTATCACTCTGGGACTCCATTAAATACCCTGTGAATTAAATGTTATGCCTCTCTAAACCAGAAATCCAAATCCAAAACTGCAAGTTGAAGTTTTATAAGTTCATTTTATGTTCTGCAAATAGTTCTACTTTTCTTTTGAATCTCTTCTCTTTATTCCTTTTTTTTTTTTTTTTTTTTTTTTTTAATCTTTTGGTTTTATTAACTGGCACAGACTTCTTCGCTAAGTAACCTATCATTTTTCAGCTTGGATTTTTCTTTCTTTGTCTTTATTACATCAAAAATGCACTTTATTTATTGTCTGAGCATGAGAAGCTGAAAATAAATGTCCATCTTATATATTTATGTAAAGATTACCAGTTTGTTTGCACTAGTTATATTTCGAAATGTTCTGTTACATTGAACTATTTTATGTAAAAAGCTAAAATATCTATTTAACTGGTAGTAATTTTACCAGGCTCACTAAGACTGACATTGGAATGACTACTAGTCCTCTTGGCAGCCACAACCTCAGGATATCACCAGTAAATGACCTATCATTAAAGAGAGCCTCTCCAAAAACCGTGACGATGAAACCATGTAATGGGAAAAGCCTTAAGGAATAATTTTAACAGGGATGATGATGAACAAAATTACCCCAAAAAGTTTCCTTTAAAAGTCTATATAGTCTTATAAATGATGACTTGGAGTCCTAAGCTTGTCCCTGAGCTATCATTTAAGTTATCGCACCATGAAATGTAAATTACAGTCTTCATAAGGGTGTAATGGTGCCCTATTTTATTCATGAGGTTATGATTACACCGTTTCTGTGGCCCTTGAATATTCAAAATGTGTCAAGTAGAAATGATTGGATCTAATGTGATCATCGCTGGGACCAGGACATCTTCTGTGATGCATTATGAATTAAAACACTACAGCGTTCACTCGTGCCGAGGTTGCTAGGAGGATTCACGACTTACTCTTAAAGTTCAGATGCAGCATGATAGTCGCAGAAGCTTTCATAATGAATTACCTTCAATTATAACTGCTTCCAGTTCTCCCCCATGTTTCATTTAAATGAGCAGAGCATTATGTTGATACTCATTTACTGATGTAATAAACGGGTGAATGCAAACACGAGCGAAAAATGAATGCGAGAGGTCTGCTACAGCGATTAATTGAGGGCTTGGAGGAACGCAAAGGGAGGTGTGTGTGTGTATGTGTGTGTGTGTGTGTGTGTGTGTGTGTGCGTGCGTGCGTGCGTGCCTCCCTCCCTGCCTGCCTGCCTGCCTGCCTGCGTGCGTGCGCTCGTACCTGCATGCATGACCCTACGCTTCCTGAATGTAAAAAAATCATTATGGAGACGGATTGCAAGCCAGTAGGGAAACAGAGTAATTATGATATGCTGGGCAGCAAAGTGAGAGCTGTCTTAAGAACTGGCCCTCTGGCCATCAGATATTTAAGCATACCTCATTGCATCACTTGGCCAATTACATTCTGTGTCAGTGAGTGATTTATTGCACCAAAGCCAGATCGTGCTTGACAGACAGTTGGAAAATGAGTTGGTTATTGTGTTGTATGTTCTTAGATTAGGTCTTTAAACATTTGACTCGTACAGCACACATCCCGGTGTGCCTTGACGCCGTAACGGCATGTAACCCGGCTTACACATGTTTAGGAATATGTGCACAAACACCATCAAGCACACAAAACACATGACCGGCACACACACAAACGCGAAGTCACTTGCTCTCAACCATCCCCTCCTCTTGTGCAGTGGGATGCCGAGCTTGACTCTGCATGTTAATGAGGCATTGAGGCTGTGGTAAGAGCAATAATACTCTGTAAGTCCTCCCAAAACCAAAAACATAACAATAAATGCATCTTTAGTGGACTGAACATTGATTAAATGTGATCAAGTAATCTAGAATTGTTAGATATTTCAGCTATTTGACTCTACAGTAGTTAACTGGGTGTCACATTCAAAACCAAGTAGCCCACCAGTAACTAGATAGCTGATATTTGTTTGAGACCTTTGGTTAAAAGAAGCCATGTTGTATGTCTTCACTGTTTCAAAGCAAATGTTAGACGGAGGTAGCATTAAGTTCACCTAACACATCATCCTTATCTTTGAAGCGTTTACTCTTGTAATGTTAGAAGTGAAACACACGGTACCAATTTAAACAAGTATACAGTCTTAGTGAAGGTTATGGCTTGGCCAGGCTAAAGCTAAAGTTGACCAAAATACTGAATTTACATAATTCACGGGGATGGGAGCAATGCTTTTGTAAGGAAATATTTTTGACAAGATTCTTGTTTTAAAATTGGACAGATCGCAGCTAGATACAGTGTTCTAGAAATGTTTTCATGCAGGAGATCATTTTATTCATGTTCCCAGAATGTTATTCTTAAAGATTACCTAGAAACCTTCTAAAACATTATATTCATAAGAATGTCACCACAAAACATTTGTCTCTTGTTTTTTTTACGAACGTTATCCCACCCTAAAATATTCATTCTGGGAACATAAAAAAATGTTACGGGGAATATTTTAACAATTAATGCATAATGTTTTGACAATGTTTTGAACATTTTAACACTGTTAAAACAAAATATTTATTATTGATAATGGTTTTTAGAAAACATGATCTCTGCTGCTGGAAACATAACTACAACATTTCATAATATTCTCAGAACTTTTTTTTTGTACAAAAAACAACAACAAACAATTCAATTAAATTCAACCAATTCACAGATGATTTTAGCACAATTATCTAGTTAGCAGCTAAAATATATTGGTAACAGTTATTTCATTCGGCAACATCAACCAGCAATGGCAATAAACGTGAATAGCGCTTTTAATTACATCTATCTGAAATAATTGTTCCACTGTTTCTAAAATTACATGCATTTTGGTCAGTAAATCTACCATTAGCTCTGTGAACCAGAACTGAAACTAAAAGCTTTGGTTTAGCAACAATAACTCAGGATAGCAGGGCTTAAACAGTAAGTTCAGCTCTGAGATGTATTGTACGATGTCCCCGTGTTTATAGTGACGCAATAAAGCACCAATTTACGGTTCCTTGAAGGTAACTTACACTAGCTAATTCTCAAGTATCTCTTTTATGGAGGCCATATGTGCTGAAATTGAGTATCCATATGTTTTGAAACTGTATCCCAATATATCTAATGATAGTTTCTAAAAATCACTGACAGCGCGCGACCCAATATGGAAATGATTGTGGAACAGCACCAGCCAAACTCAAATAAATCTCAGCTGCTGAACTGAGAGGGTATAGGATGTACTCGCAGTATTTATGCCAAAGCAAAAAAAAATAATGGGATGCACATTCTCAGCTGAGTAGAAAGTAATTACTGTCTTTTTAGAAATGTTACCCTTTGGTGGAAAAAAAAAACTAAAGGAAAAAAATGCACAGATGGGTGATATTTGCATACTGATAATTACACAACATCAGATCTGTGCCGAACGACTCTATCTCACACTTTGTCCACTTGTACAGAAAATATCAGCCATTTCTTTTCTCATTTGTATCACAATACCACTGAGTATTCATCAAAAACTGTCCCCATTATCTTCTTCAGACAAAGGTTTATAAATTAGAGATCCAGTTTTACTCATTAGACATGAAAGGGAATTCTAATGTCTTGTTTTTCTCCCGGTACAATTGAGTCAGAAACTTCATGGCCAGATTGGACCATTAGTTGAATTGTTGGGAGATGACACCCAGGCCACCTGCTGTTGTCAGACATCTTTCATCATGTCTCATAAAGATTTTATTTCCTTTGTGTCTCTTGGTTTATTTTAGACTTGTGACAAGCAGCTTTCAGCAACATCGTGGTACGAAACAACGGAATATGAGACAGACTGACAAAAATCAGCAATGACATGATGTTTTTTTTTATCATGTAGATGCTGAAACATTGATTATGAAAGCCTTCAGACTTGATACACAATACCGCCATCATTCTACTGCGGGGAAGGTGCAACTTAAGCTGATTGGAGTGATTACACTTTTTATTTTATTTTTTTATCCTCATCACTCTTGTCAAACCAGCACAAAGCTTGTCAGTCGACAGGTTCTCGTCGTTTCTAGCGTCTCTGATTAATCTGCGCTTCTTGGCCTTTCATGATACCGTCCTGTTTGAAGCCAGGAGATAAGGTCACCTCAGCAGCGAAGTGTTTGCTGTCTGTGTGTAGTGGGGCTCCAAGGGTTGTGATCACCCTTTGGGTTTACATGAAAACACTGAAGATATGCGGGGCGCCACAACTGTCAAAACTACTGAGTTGTAGAAGTTAGAAGAAGAAAAAAAAGGATCCTCAGTGTGTGTTTTTGAGATTTTTTTTTTGGACCTTCTGCATGCACCGTTTGTGGCTCGTTAGTCAGTGAAGGGACTGTTCTTTATTGTATAGCTATGTTGCACCTTACAGACAGATTTGTGATGAACAGTTTTTAATACAATGGTTTAATTAACGTGAAGAAACAGGGTGCTTTCTTGCTTGTTGTTCAGTCGAGGCAAACAATAATACATTATTGACATATAGTTCTGGTCCACTCTGTAATGTTCGCACTGACTTATTAAAAATGCACCAAAGGAGAAAGTCCTGCAGTGAAGTGGAATGACCACTAAATCTGTTTGGTTTTGTTGTGCAGTCATCCCGTGTCACTTGATGCTGCACGTTACTGTGTCTTCATGTGTTTTTATCTTCTCTAATGTCACAGTCTGCTCACCGAGAAATAGAAGAGCTTTACTGTTGACACTGGACCATGTTGTATGGATAACACTATTTATGTTATATATAGTGTTGGACAAAAAACGTACAAAACAGATTATGAGGATGGTTACTATTACCATGGTTACAACATAATATAGGCTACCCATGGCTTTAACTAATTGTTGAGATGACTCTTGACAGTTCACCCTGGTCTAGTTTGTTTTCACTCCACTTGGAAATGGAATAAGACTGAGACTGGTAAGATGGTCTACCATAAATATATTGGATTACATTTAATGGCCTGAGTTGATATGCATTGCAGATATTCAATATTACAATTATTAGAAGTAACAATTGTATTGTACATATCTAAATTGGGAGTTTTTCCTCTTAAGAATTATTTTGTGATTGTGCGTATCTGAAATTTATAGTCTATTTCACATGAGTGGTAAAAAGTGAGGAATAGAAGTTTGATATCTATAATGTAATTACCGAGAGGAGTGTGGAATCATTTGCTTCTGTCTGGTTCACCCAGCTAATAGTGTCTACTTTAGACTCACGTTAGGACCACCCATCTAATTAACATTTAGTAACGTAAACACTGAAGTAATGACAGAAATATAAAAATGCTGAAATATAGACATAAATAAATAAATAAATAAATGCAGATACACAAAGACTCCAAATGTAGAAACAAATTCAAAACATCAATTTAATTAGATCCCTTTTCATGACCAAAGTGTATGCATTTTTGTATCTAGCTATGTGCCTAATTCTGTATGTATTTATTTACTATACAAATGTCATTTCCTGGAAATTGGGCTTTGAATTCTTATTGAACAGTTTTGATGATGTCGTCTATGAACATGAAGCAGACCACAACAAATAGCAACAATGTTTTTTCGTTGTTTTTTTTTCCCTGTGATCTGAACACAGTAAAACTTGTGAAGTACATGTGTGGAAACAGTCTTGGTTAAATGGGAGTTCGTGTTGCCCAGAGTTGATGCACTTTGCTTCAATGTTTGTATCACCGCATTATTCCTGATTCAAAGTCATGTGAAGGACTGTTGACAAACACAGCAGAAGAACTAAACTGCCTCTTGTTGATCCTGGAAAACATGAAGAAACTAAACTGCTTCGATAAAAAACAGCGTAATGACTGTGGATAATTACATGACTGAAATTGTTTCCAAGTTGACACAAGTTAACAAGCAAACTTTCTGCCTTTGCTTGCTTTGACAGATCAAAGCACCCTCAGAGGTGCGTCAGTAGGAGTCTACAAAGGCCTCCTTCACATGATTCTTTTACATCATACTTCTTTCACATGTTTAATACAACATGGTAATTGACCACAGGACATAGAGGCCTAAAACTCTCCTGCAGAATTTGCAGTGTCCTCCCTGTGTTTTCTTCATACTTCTCTGTTGAGTTGAACCTAAGAAACTTCAACAAAATATATACACAGAATGTAAATGATCTGTTTTAAATACATGAATCACATTTTCTTAGTGAGTTTTTTGGCAACAACTGCAGCAAACTTGCCAAACTGGAACAGATTTTCAACCTGAATTTACTGCCAGCTAGTCAAAATTGATCATTCTCTCTTTTAGAAGCAAGATCTTTGAAATGCCAGTAAAAGGCGAATATGGTACCCTGTACTTCAAAGGCAGAATAATACAGCTCCTCAGGGGATGACATTTTGGCACATTATTTTGTCTCTGATTGGTCCAAGATCTCCTGCCACCTTTTCCTCATTGTATCATGTCAATCTGATCTCTGCAGCTGTGTAATTATTTCTGCAGTGCAGAGTAAATGTCAAGGACATGAGCATGTCACACGGGTAGCTCTGGATGCATCCGTTGTTCTAACTCTTACTCTAAAGGCAGTTCAGTCAGACAAAGGTGCAGTTGAGATGCTCCTGTCTCAAGCCATTTTCACCTCCGTCCCAAGGCTCCGCCAATATATGTACACATTGTAACCTGGCTTAATAGAACATTTTGTCACTGCCAGAGTTAGAGAAAGATGTCTTCAGTGTGTCGTCCATATTGATGAATGACCAACTGGGACATCATCAAGGATGTTTCCCATTCCCAAGCATTTTGCTTTACAGTTTGGTTTTAGTTAGGAACAGCTTCACTTTTAGTCGAATGGCAAATTCATGCACACTAACATGCTGATGGTTTGTAAATATCATTTTACCGTTGTCAACGTAGGTGTAGTGCTACTGGAGTGTACTGGAATGACGCTCTGCCACTTTCTTTTTTTTCTCCAGGTGAGGAAATGAAATGTCCACAGTTCTTTTTTGATCCGCTACCGTTCGCCACATTAAAGTTACTGCTTTACAACGTCAATACCTACTCAACTTTACCTGTATCTTTACCTTTAGCATTTCAATTGACACAAACCCTTAATTTTTTTAACATGGCTTTTATTCTACATTTGCAGGAGCTTGTCGGGACTAAAGTCAGACAATAACACTTTAGATAAGTAATCCAGAACACCGTGCCACAATAGGAAGTAATTGCACAATTACACATTAGAAATGAGCCACAACTTAACTAATGCCTGCACGTCATAAAGAGCACTACACCCCTGATTGTCACCATCTTAGTTTAGCATGTTAGTATACCAGCATGTGCTATTTAGCAATGCTAACAAGCTGATGTTTAGCAAATAAAATGTTATTATTTCCACAATCTTGGTTTGGCATATTAGGCATGCTAACAGTTGCTTATTAAAGTCATCAGAGAATAATCAGCCTGACTGTAGCCACATTAAGTTGTGCAAATCCTTTCACCAGTTTCCACCTGACCAGTGAAAACTTTGACCATTACGGGATCCTAAATGGGAAGTGTCGGCATCAAATCAGACAAAATTGGTCTGGGCAACATGGATATAATGTAAACACTATTTTTATGCCAATCCATCCACAATAAAATAATTAAAAAAAAAACGCAATACTGTCAACATCATGGTGTCACTGTGGGAAAAGCTAGGGAATCAACAAGGTTGGTGTCATCCTGTGGTGACCACAAATATCTGCACACAATTCTGCTGCAATCCATCCAGTAGCTGTTCAGATATTTGAGTCAGAACCAAAGTGGTGAACCAACTAGAAAAATAACACTAGCTTACCTAAATGTCTTGAAAATGATCAAGTATCAATGAAAGGCGACAATCGACAAGGAACCCTGAACAGTATTAATCACCAGTTTAATCCAGAGTCCAACAATAAGATCATGCCAGCCCAAGTTGTAGCAACCATTGGAATGAAGTTTGATGAAGATCAATGAACCAAAATATTGCAATTAAATAAAGTCGTTGATCGTCAGCATGCAGGATTCTTTATTCTTATAACTTTTAATCTTTAAAAACTTAATTGGACAATCGTGAATAATGAAACCCTGACCCCAAATACCCGAGAAGACAAATGCCAGTCACAGTGAAGACCTTAAACTGAGTAGCAAGAGCCTGACCTCAGGTTTCTCCATGGTGAAAGTGGACTTTCAACTCATTGGTCAGCCATTGTCCACTTAACTGATGGAGTCTAAGGATTCGCACTTGAGAAGAGTTTTCATCGAGCACCTCGCTGAATACTTGTCTCATGTCTGTTTAGTGAACTCTACTTGACACGTATTAACATATTGTTGGAGAAAAGACCTCCATCCTGATACCTTCGTCAGTTATTTAGCGTCAGCTTGGACAGGGGCTCAATCACATTGCAGTCAGCCAAACAAAAACTTTATATATATCTAAAAATGACCCAGTCCAAAGGAGACTTTACAACATTTCCAAACTCTCAATCTGATGATTTCTCCCAAGGATCTATGAATATTGCAAAATTGTCACCGCACAATTGTTAACTAATTGGGCCAGCATAGCTAAGTGGACTCTAAAAGCAGATCTCCCTTCTAGTCACGGTATAAGTTTCAGCAGAGTGTCAGAAACCTTTCTTGATGAGGTTCTTATTGATTAAAGGTGGCCATCACCCCTCTGGGCTCCATCTTAAACCCAGCCCTTGCAGATTTATGTGCTTTTCACGGAGGTTTATCTTTGCCTTAATGCCTCTTTGTTCAGCACTGTATTGGTGTTTCTGTCACGTTGTTAAAATCTATGGTGCAATATCACTCGCTTGGAATGGGCTCATCGAAGTGTCAGGCCTCGCAGATCTATGGCACAATATGGCAGAGAGGAAAAAGGGAAAAAGAAGGAGCTGTAAACTCATAAATCTATATCTTTATCCTGATTGATGGTGTTCACCATCACTTTACACAATGGGCAAAATGGATAACATACAAACAGCTGGCATTGTGTTAAATAAATAATCCTGACATGCTCTATGAAATTATTCCACAATTTTTTTTTGATGTCCTTTGATGAGTGTTTCCATTTTCCTTTGACCTGGGCAATTTCTTCTGACATCTTGGCTCATCCAGCGCTCATGAGTTCATGTGAAAGCACGCAGAAGAGTGATTGATATTTGGATGGGTGTCTGCAGTGTTTTTATCTTCTCCATGTATATCCTCTCAGCTGCTGCATTCACAGACCAGCCAGCTGTTCTAACCTGCTGCCCGTTTTGGTCAAGCTTCTGAGTCAGCTACTCTCACTGATTGAAACCCGTTCTCTGTGATTATGGCAATCATCGAACCACTTTTGCTTTGCAGTTATACTTCCTCCAGCTGGCCCATTTGGTCCCGTTCTCTCCGTGTGGAACTGCATCAAGGTGCTGAAAGGCTGTTTTCTAATGACCAGTTTCATTATGTGAAATGTCATCTTATCTCTGATAACTGTGAGATCTGACATTAAACACTAATTATTCAATACAGGCTTTTGGGTCAGTACTTTTTAATTTCCTTTTTGACAGTATATTCAAATTAATACAATTATTTTTGAACATTCATACATAAATGAGACAAATAATACAAATGCAGCAGGAAATCTTGAATACACTTCTAACCAGCTAATTGAATGACCACTGCTCGGCATTACTGGTTACTGAAGAAGTCATCACATTACACAAGTAGCTAATATACTGTATTCTTTATGATTTAAGTGGTACATATTTACGAGTGTACTCAGGGAATATAATCTATATTTAGGAAGTTTCTTGAGGTCTTTGTATATTTTATTGTAGTAAGGAATTACAATTTGCAATTCAGTATTTACATGATATTTACTGATCTCTACTTAGCTAGCTGACATAAAGATTGCTGTTACAAATCAATAGATTACATGGACGAATTCATGAGAACTGGATGCCAGATTCCAAGAAGTTACCCAAAAAACTTTTCCAAGCTTCCCCAATGGGGCACCCAGATGTTCCACATGCTTCTGTACATTTGGGCCTTAGAGCTTGCCTGGTATTACCAAACCCAGATTTACTGCGTGAACGGATTGGCTCTGGCCATGCTCCATTGGGGATCGTTTGCAATTGTTGCATCCTCATGAGCGTCGGCCTTCGGTTCATTTTGAAACAGTTGGAACAGCGTTTAATCGGCATTGACCATCATATAATGAATGCTGTTTGCTGAAACTCTGCCTTGGCCGTCATTGCTTGAAATATATTTTGAAACAAATGTTTGACTTCAGTGTCATCATGCCTATCCACCCCTACTGTTCGCTGATTGGTCTGCCCTTCAGAGTGGCTGACCAAACCTCAATGACAGCAAAGACCGAAGCTTTGACCGATACCTAAGTCGCTACCACGTGCATTACTGTACCTGGGTTGTTTATGTCTTGTTGGTTTCCTTCACACATAAATAGTGCTTTTAGTTTTAGTAACACAGTTTGGCCATGCAACACACTGCCAAGCACGTTTCTTGGGAGATCGTTCCAAACTGCTGCTAAATCATGTCTTGTTTTCTATTTTTACACATATTACATGCAGAGTATGTGATGCGAGTGGGCATGGAGAATTTGGAGCTCGTAAACGGCACCACTGACAGAGCTGTGCTGAATGACTAAAATAAAATTGTTAATATAATTCTAGTAATCCTTAAGACGACTCATCCAAATACACAACCTAAGTCACCATCTATAGCCAGATGAGGTAACACAATGGTGATTGATCCTGTGTTCCACTGATGAAAGCAAACACAAACCGACTGAGCTGGGTGTCTGTGGTGACATTCATGGGTAAAATCACAAGCGATCCACAGTTAGTGATGCGTTTTCCATCACCCAGCACTAGTTGTTTCACCAGAGAGGGGAGGTGGAGCAACAGGTATGCTCTTTTACTCACTCTGATGTCACACAGGTGACACTGTCTGGCTCTCTTGGAAACACGGTCCAAAAACACAACTGCATTTACGGCCTGGAAACACAGGTGCTCACAAAGAAAACAAAACCGTGATCTTTGAGATTGTAACTTTAAGCTAGCTGTTGAAGGTTACTTTTTCTATTTCTACACAATTAAAGTGATGTGACGTTAATGGAGCTGTGCTAAAAAAAAAAATGATGTGAATATTACTTTAGTTTCTGAGTGGAGTCTTTTCAGTGAGTTATGTTTACAAATAACTTGTGAGCCATGCAGATTCATATTTTAAACAAACCTTGCCCAAAAGGTTGAATTTACCTACAGTACACAAATGTAAGCAGCTGTGAATGAGTCCTCCTAATCTGCCAACATTAACCTTGCATCACCAGATCCTTTTTTTTCCTCCTTCCTGGCACCCACAACAGCTCAAATTGCCCAGAGGAATGCTTATTTTCAGGCATCAGAGCGTAGGCCAGACAATGTCTGTCCTTTTCAAAGGGTATCAGGGATTGGCAGGGCCATGATCTCCTCTACTTGCAGGTCTTTTGTGATTCCCTGGAGGGGCTGAGGCCAGGCGAGCTTCCTGGCGCCATTCTGATCTTTCACCCAGTCAGCCTTCATTAGCCTCCACCTTAACATTCCTTTTGCTGGAGATCCAGACTTCATGATGGACCCAGTGCACTAACATTTCAACAAGCTACACAAAGTCTGAGGTAGTTTGAAAGTACAATTAAGAGTGGGAAAATACTAATGAGCTAATTAATGGATATCTTCTGCTGAATAATGAGTATAATTTTACTTGAAGGGGGCTTATTAGCACATAACTAAGTAATGATGGGTTCCATTGAGCCTATTTCGCTGACATCTAACAGGTACGGTGATAATTATATGTTTTTGTTCACACCAATATTAGATCTTCAGGAATCATGACAGCTAAGAAAAGGTATTTTATTAAAGTTTGACAGAAACATGCCACCAACATTTTACTTTAGGAATGTCAATTAATGCTTTTCAGAAATAAATGTATATCATCTTACAAATGTAGCCCATGGTAGCCTGATTCAAAGTATAACTTAACTGTAAGAGAAGGACAGCAACCAAGTACATTTAATATTGTACTTTAAATTATTCTACTTTTTACTCCCCTACATTTATCCAACAGATATAGTTATTTTTCAGAATAAAACTTCACATACAATAATCTAATCAAATACAATGTATTGTTGAAAATGAAACCAACTTATTTGCCTTGTAACTCTTTCCGATGTCAATGAGTCCCTTGTTGTTTTAACCAAAGAATGATTTCTTGTTGGACTAAACAAAATAACTTTAAATCAGTAAAATGCACTGATGAATCAGGATTGACAGTCTATCATACGAATGACAGGAGTACTTTTACTCAATTTATTTAGCTGGTAAGACATCAGACTTTTAGAATTCTGAAAGCAGGATTTTAAATTGGTATACAAATGTCGTTGAACTGGCTAACTGAAGGATGTGAGTGCTCGTGTCCTAATGCCCTTATTTGGAAATGCAGCTGAATTGTCAGAAACATGACAGTGGGGAATGGATGTGTGTGTATTGTATGTTTGTTAATAATGCAAACAACAAAAGCGGTAAATTGAACTCAATGTCTCCCTATTGTACAAAACATGTTGCAGACTGTCTTTATCCACACGTATTTGTTTATGTCCAGTGCCAACGATAAGTGTCAGTGCATCAAAGTAAGCATCACCTCACAATCCTCCAAAAACTGTTTGCAATTTTATTAATCATAACACCAATTTTTCCTTCAACCTAATCATGTCTACTATTTGCCAAACCCTACTCAGAGTTCATCTGCTGTAACGCAACACTTTTCCTAAACACGAAGGGAACAACTGGGAAGAAAAGCTCTGGCAGGACGCGGTTCAATGCTTCACTTGAATAATTAAAATCTTAAGAACATGCAGCCAAATATAATAGACATGTGATAAGCCTACCTACTTTCCTGTCCAAATACTGTCTGAATTTAGCATTTTAAAACAACATCTTCAGTTATCTTTCTGCCTCCTTTTTGTCTCCACATATACGGCTTATATAAAAAAACGAAAATCAATCTCATTGAGCATTATAATTATTCTATTAGGACGGCATTGCTAAAGCGAGATGTTTGGATCAATACCAATCAATGTGATGCATCAGTAGTTTGTGCTAGTTCGGCACAACAGCAGGTGATCAGTTATACTGATAGGAGAGAACCTCTGAACCTTAAATCCAACCTGCGCTCGCCGAGCCCGGCAGTGGAGCTGAGCTTTGTGTGCAGTGTTGATGTTATCAGGAGGACCTCAGCTGCAGAGCGCACATTTATAACAACATTTTGAGTAACCAAAAGTCTGCAGTGCTGCAGGCCACACTTTATATAGATAATCAGGTCATGTCCCTTTGAATCTCTGATGATGCTCCTTTTGGCGCGTCATGAATACCCAGCAAACCTTTAATGCACGAGTTATTAAAGTCCATGATTGGCTGCCTTTCAACACTTTGTACTATAAGGCTGAAATTAAAGGTTAACTCAACCCTCCACATGTCATCCTCTGCAGTGGAAGTGGTCTGAGGCTGTTTTGTGTTGACTGATGCGGCACCAAAAAATGATGGTGATCACTGTCAGGAGGTTTTGCTGCAGCGCAGATATACGAGTCTAAAACAGGACAAACAGAAAGGCCTGTGAGCCTAAACGAGGGGTGGTGGATGAGTGGTGCGGTTGTCCATGCAAAACTACTCCTTCTCTGCATTGCCTTAGTTTGTCACTTGCGTACCTTTGAATAGTTTTCTACTACTATCAGTATGATGAAGAAATTGTATTTTCTTGATTCCTGTTGTTCTGGGTTATGTACCCTCATGGTTGGAATTAACTTATTGTAAGTCTCTTTGGATAAAAGCGTCAGCTGAATGAAATGTAATGTAATATGAAAGGAGCTGCTGCAAGAATGAGGCCTCCACCTGTTAAACTCTTGAAATTGAAGTGTGTCATTATCTAGGATTTTCAAGAGGGATGAAGATGGAATTAATATCTCAGCTCCTCTTTACTTGTGAGCTTGAGATGCAGTCCTGAAAAAAATGTCCTGTGCGGTATTGACAATTTCTCTACAATACCCTGAAATGCCACTGCTCACTATAGCATCGATAACCTGGCCATTTTACAATTACAAGTCACATTTGGAATATATTTTAAAACATAGGAGTAATCTATTGTAACATTGTAATTGACTGTTTGATAAACCAAAGGTTTTTGGTTATGTAACCTGCAGGCCTTTCAAGCTTGGATTTCTCCACGTGTTAAATCAGTATGCAGTATCCATCTATTGGATTTGAGGAAGTTTACACTTTGGGACTCTCATCAAGCTCTAAAAACTAATTCCTTATAACAGTTAAACACCCTGTGTGTAAATGTGACTAATTGAATATAAATTAAAAGCTTGTCCTGCTTATCCAAATCCACTAAGTTAAGTAGCCAAACATGGTATCATGTCAAAGTGTGTAATGCACCTGTCCCTCCACTAGAGGTTGCTGTATCAGCTCAACCACCCCCGACATCCTTTCTACACTCACTCTTTGTACTTTCACCTTTTCGTGAGGCAAAACATGACAGAAACGGCGCCCTCTGACGGATTTATAACACACGTTGGCGTGCACCGTATGCTTGGTGTTCAATAGGCTAAGTCGTTAAAACACCGCTGCTAGGCAACGGCAACGTGGACGGCGTCTAGAAGCCACAGAGGCTAATGATTTAGCAAGCTAACAGGAGGGTAACAAAACGCAGGAAATGCAAAGGCACAGAGGAAAAGATGAGGCTGTTGGAAGGATCAACATTTTCCTCAGATGTTAGTTATTATCTAAGTTATGAAAACAAACTCTATGTGACTAAAATCACAACACATTAGTTTAACATCCAACGAAAAATGAACTTTTATCGCCGTTTTAGTAAACGTCAACAAACGTCACAACTCTGGTGTCGTGAATACCACGAAAGGCCCGTTCATATTGACTTTTCTCATGTACATGGTACATAAGACCCCAACTGAATAAGGTTAGCTTAATCAGCTAACTCGCTTCAGCCGTTGAAATCTGCCACCAACAGTTGTTATTTCCAGCTGGAAAAACATAAAATTACCAAACAGGAAATTGATTTTGATTGGCCACCAATATGCACAAGCATCCTGATTACATCTGGATTTCTGGAGTATCCCAGTTATGTGTTGCATGTGTAAACATCTTATTCTGGTTTTAGACACCTCGATAAGGTCTTAATTTGATTTTGAGACATCAATCGATGTGTTACTTAGAGCGCTCCAACAGAACACAGGGTCCCGCTGAACGTAAACATCCTGATCCAAGTTTTTCAAACTGCACATCAAGACACAACTGTACACGTATTCTCAGAAACCTGACACTATAATGACCGTGTATACAGGGATGTGAATAACTACGCTTCCATAAACAGCATATCCCTGATATGATAAAGTGCACTCTGTGTAAAGCTGTCACAGAGGTAGCAACAGTAACCAAGGAGGCTTGCTCTCAGAGACTGATCATCTGATTTTACTTTTCCTCTTTGCACAGCAGCTTTATGACATACAAACTGCCTCATTCTTTAGTGAGCGGTCATTTGAATCCAAATACTAGATCATACACTGTGTAAAGCTGCACAGGCAAAAAGGAATGGCCAGCTGTGTTCCCCAGGATATCGCTCCATTGCAGAAAACTATTGATCCATCTGGTATAAAGAATCTGTTGGTGTGGGCATTAGTATTGGCTTCACCTAAATGCACTTGTTGTGGAGGTATTTTCGTGGTTTGACTGAAAGAACATATATCAGCCAACATGCACACAAACACACAACCAGGCACACAGACTCAACCCCCTCACCGAAAGGTACAGGCTTTCTCCACCAAGAAAAAAAACAAAACAAAACACATCCAATACTAATCAAATGAATCAGTTTAAGTGCATTTCTGCCCTCCTATTCATCAGCTGGCTCTGTCTAAACAGCTTCTGATAATGCTGTGCGGTGCACATTGAGGCAGAGGCTAGCATTGACACAATGTGGGCGCCCATTTCGCGCCTGCCCAGTTCAGGGGCTAATGAGTGCAGTTAGCGTCTCACAAGTGGGCTTGCACAGTAATCGAACATCATTAATTCCAGTGCGATTCATTTTGTAACCAAATCACTAATCAAAGTCCATTTCAGCTTGGTCTAATAGCTCTGATGGAAAAAGTAGATGCCCCGATGGCAGCACTCAGCGTCTCTGTAAACAAATTATAGGGATTTCATACATGTCTGCATTCTTGATTAAATGCAATGATTATTTCAAAGGTTCAACATTATCTTTCATCTTTGAATGAAATGATTCATCTCGGTTTGTGATTGGTTTGAATCTTCTGGCATCCTCCAGTGATCCCACTGGAATTACTAAGTATTATAGCCGGTTTTACCAAAGGTTTCCCCGAGCGTTATCACACCGCGCCTCAAGGCAGGACATTACAGGTGAATGTATATTGGTCACCTCACACAAAGTGGCCCGAAAATACTTTTTCCTCACACAATTATTGCAGAATGAAACAATGAACTTGTGTTTCTTTACCTTTTAAAATTCCCACCTGAAGACACCTCAAGAGCAGAGAGTTTTCAGACGGTATCTTGTAATGTCACACCAAAAAATTCAAACCAGAACTACTTGGAAACTTCACGAATCGGACCCATCCATGCGTACCTAACTTATTTAATTCTTTCGTTTGTTTGAACACACCCTAGATAGTTAAAGGAAGCATTAAGATCGGCTCTGCTTCGACCACGTTATCGCTGTGTCTGCTAATGCATCCTGGGCAACATTGAAGGAATCAACCAACGTCTGCTTACGTCTTTTGTAGATACCGAATGAATAAAACAGTTGAGCTGAATTGTCCAGAAAGCAGGAGAGATTTACTTAAAAAACTGAACTGCTGGCTATAAAGCAGCCTCTATTGAATTTAAAACCAGGCTGTCTACCTGACATTTGTTTTACCAGAGCATCTTGTGGTTTTAGATGTTTTTTTCTTGGAATTTACCATATCTGTAGTTTCTGACACACATTAGATCAACAGCTCTGGAAGAGCCACCGCCTGTTTGCACAGTTCCTTTATCTACCGCAGTGCAGAGCCCGGCCCGACCCTTTCTAACCCATTGAAATAATTCACAAATCTGAGCCTGAATTCGCGTGTCCAGGTCGGGCCTGACAGGTTCTAGTTGAAAATGAAAAAAACTTGAGTTCAGATATTTACATTTCCCCACATTAGTTTTAGAAATGAGTTTCAAATTTAAGCACATGCAATTTAAGCACAAAATGAAAGAAGGTAAACAATCAGAGCTCCAAATTCAATCAGTTCATTTTCCTCATCAGATTATTTGTCTCTATCCAGTGACAATTCCAATTCAGTGCAGTAGGTCAGAGGTCTGAAGGCTGTCAGATCTGCATTATCAACATTACATGGTTTATAACTACTGGAGTTGAAGGAATGAAAATAAAGAATACATAAAAGGAGTGGGATGTCGGATGATTCATTGTATGTCTGAGAGCATTTCAGATTTTGCATGGTAACATGACTTGGTAGAATAATAGTTTTGAATAATAGATTTGGTAGAATATCTGAGTACTCACTCACATGTGAAATACAGCTAACTGACAACTCATTAAAATGCCAGCGCGAGCAAGCATGTTGTTAAACGCCTGTCACTTCGAATACACTGTCTTTGCGTTTCTCTATGTGTTTATTTACTAGTTTATTTACGTAGTATCCATGTTCATTTGCATACAGAGCAGGAAAATGAGATGAACGTGGAGACACATTCAAATGTCAGTGAAGTGAAGTACCTGGAGCTGTCCACGTGTGGTCTGATCCTCCAGGACAAGTGTTAATGCCAGGTGTGAGCAGGACCAACATGATAAAGAAGGTGTGCTACTGCCGGTTGTTCAGCAGCTACAAAGTCTTTACACAGCCTTTCAGAGGATAAACATTTACATACGAGATGGCTGAAATTCCCTCTGTTATTGCCTAATAATACCAACCTATTTGGGAAAAATGACTTTTACTTTGAATGGTAACTTTGACACCTTTCTGAAACACCATGCTGAAGTCTGCACTGAACTGTGCAACAGCAGGTTTTTTTCCCCACTACACCGTCACCTGGGGCCGCACCTCCAACCAGTTAGAGAGGATGGCCATGAATTATGCAAATGTATGTAAACAGCCTCTGAAACAACCTGCTGGAGGACAGAAGGGAATCTGAGCTGCAATGGAAGGTGGATTTAGAGGAATCAAAACAACTTTTGATGAATTAAGTATCACCGATATGTTTGGAATAGACTATTTAAAACCGGCTAAAAAGGGAGGGTGGAGCATAAAAACAGTTTTTCAAGAGAATTGGAGCCATTTGAAAAGTTTGTCATTTCTGTAAATTATTGTCATGTCTTCATGTGTGTGTCGAGTCAGCAGGAACTGTGCTGGTTCAGAGGAAGTACTCCTTGGGCTCGAACACTCAGCCTGCAGCAGCCTGTGAGCAGTCAGCAGCCTACTTTTAATACAACGGTGCAACGAATAGGGGCACACTTCCACTTTCCTTAATAGATGGGAGTCCAGGACACGTGAGCAGACGTTAGAAATAAATGGAAGCCCACGTCATCAAAGCATTGCTCCGTAGCACCACTAGTGGGGTTAAGATCTCCACAGTCCACATTTAAATTTTCACAATTTAACTGTGGCACCCAATCAGGCTAATCGCTGCGCTGCCTGAAAGCCAAAACACAGACTCAGGATGGAGCGATTACCTCGAATAAATGTTGGCTTCAAATAAACTATATAGCAGCCATATTAGGGCCGTTTTAAAAGACATAAAACAGGGGCAATACATCATGTCTCCATGCAAACAAGTTTGAGAAACAGATCCACCTCTGTAAAAATAATTATTGCGATAATGACCACAAAAATAAGGATGACATCACAGTACGAGCCACATTAATCTTTAAGACATGCACGTACAGATTTTCCCAGAAATCAGACTTCTCCCAGAAGTCGGAGATTAATCCAGCGGCAGTGCTGCTGAATTAATCTCTGACTTCTGGGAGAATCTCGTTGCGAGAATGCAGCTGCACCATTCTTCAGGTCTCGTACAATGGCTGCATGTGTTTGTCCGAGCCCTGGCCTCGTGCATTCTCCAAGTGCATCGATGTGTATGTCCTGCTGCCTGTCTAAGATGACAGAGATGGCACGGTGCCCGAAGACCCTGCGCCGCATTCCAATGGCCATTAATTGAGTAGCTGCCCGTCATCCCGTCCCTGATTGATGACATAATTAGAGACGGCCCTGTTTGATGGAGATGCCTGGCAAACTCTTATGTCTGTTGGCCTTTGTGTGGATGTGAGGCCCGGGTCCCTGGAGCTTTGGTCTGTTGCTAACCTTGCCTCGGCGCGAGGAGGAGTCCGCCTTCGTGTGCCTATGTGTGTGCGTGTGTGTGTGCGTGTGTGTGTGTGTACATGTGTCTGTGTACATGTGCAGATGTACATGTGCGGGTGTACATGTGCGGGTGTACATGTGCGGGCAGCCTTCCCCCGGTCCTGCTCTCCTTAACAATGAGCACAGCTTCAAGCTCGGGGAAGCAGATTAAATTAAAGTGCCTCACAGGCAATCATGCCAAGGTCAAAGAGATGCTGTGCAAACTGCCTTTGGCACCAACTTTGCTCGGTGTGTGGAGACACTCATCAGCAGATGTGTGTGGTTTAGGTTCAGGAGCCGCTGAACAGTCGGAGAACGCGGAAAATTGAATTGTCACTGTTGATTTCGTTGCTTGCATATCAGGGAGAAAATGAACTTTCAACAATAGCACTATATGAGGTCCCGGTGCGCGCCGCGACGACAAAGATCCCAAGTAGAGTGAGAAAGCGGGATCGCTGCCTGATTGTCTCCGTCACTGAGATTCACTGACATGTCTTTTTATTTTTTCAGGCGAGTAGAAATTCTTTTGATTACATCTCTTGTTATATAATACCGTGGATGGATTCTTATCCATCAGGCTCTACCATCAGGAAGCCGTGTGATTGTTTCAAAATTCATTTTGTCGCTTGACAACAACCTCGAATGTAGTAACATTATTTATGGAGCCTTCCTCGCTTTACTTTTAGGGCCTAAAACTTTTGCCTCGCGTCGCATATCATATCATTTACTATCCTTAATGAATGCAGATGCTTCCTTGCTGAGTACAAAGGGGTCACTGAATGTTTTAATGAGTGTTAAAAGATGTGAATCAAATGCTATAGCCTGCACATTCACCAGATTCCCCACAACCCAGTTAAACACTGATACGAGAATTCAGAGCGTGTTCCGCAACACTGTCATCAAAACACAAAATGAGCTCAAATCTATAGTTTCATTCTCATTTCCTGATAAAATCTACATACAATTAACGAGGATTTATGACAGAAACATTTTTTAATGTCCAAAAAAAACCCCTAAATTAATGTTTTCATTTTTAATGATTTTGAATCGAACGTATTTTTTGTTCTCGTAATTTTGTTTTTATTTTTGCCATTCACTGTTGGTATTATTTACACGTTGTAATTACATCTTTGCAGACCAGTTTTCATTGTTAGAGGTAAATGTACATTTAGATGTCTTTGAGAATTGCACTGGTAAGGGGAGGTGCTCCCCAAAAAGGTCGGCACCATCTTTGAAGGCACTACAGAGCAGCCCAATCTGGGGCCCGCGGGCCTCCTCTCTCCTGCTAATGATCCTGTACTGGTAGTGAGTCCTGCGTCACTGACTTTGGGCTACCTGTCAAGATGAGAAATCAAAGGCAGTGACATTTTGGAATTTTCTTTTTAAATAACTGTTTTTGACAATTATTTCTGCAATATAATTAAAATTTTGATTCAAGAAAAAGTTTTTATTATATCTGGAATTGTATTTTAGACTAATTTTCTGCCAAATATAAGTGTAACATTTTAATGACATGTAATATCTCAAAACATAAACATTTATGTTTGGACTGCGGCCCTCTATCTAGATTTATGTGGGCCCTTCATACAGAAGAATTTGGGCACCTCTGTGCTACAGGGTTCCACTGTGAAATGTTAAAGATATAGTTGTCTGATGATACCATACTATTCCCACCATGCATTCATCATGCTGTGGGATGCTTATCTGCTGCCTGCCCTGAAACAATTTGTAAAAGAAACTATCAACTGAATTTAAAAAAAAAAA
Organism: Embiotoca jacksoni; assembly: GCF_022577435.1. NCBI lineage: Eukaryota > Metazoa > Chordata > Actinopteri > Embiotocidae > Embiotoca > Embiotoca jacksoni. The sequence continues at coordinate 9,791,107 of NW_027185374.1, forward strand.
TACAGACAGATTATGGGCTGGAACTGTGCGATCTTTGAGAAGATAAACATAAAGCCCAAGCCACAGTGGAATAGTTTCAAAACAACAAAGTTAGTGTCCTGACACAGCCAAATCAGAGTCCAGACCTCAATCCAATCCAGACACACTCATTTGTGTACCTCATGCGACTTGACAGATATTCAGCAGTTTGGCAAACAAAAATGGGGAAATTCTGCTGTGTCCAGACATGAAAACTGAGACAGACCTATACACATAGGCACAAATATATGACTGCTGCCAAAGGAGCCTCCACTAAATATTGACTTAAAGTGGGGGAATTATGCAATTCATTGTTTTGTGTTTATCCTTGGTCTTAATTTAGATAAATTTGTAGAGATTTCTTTTCACTTTGAGGTTTTTTTCTTTCATCAAAAAAGTTTAATGAAACAAACTGCAAGTCAATACTGTAAACAGGGCTTTGGCTAGAAAAGGTGGTCAAGGGGTGGTACAGCCCCAATGCTGCCCCCCACCCACCACCCCAACTACATAAAACAACTACAATGACATGCAAAAACAGCTCCGATACACACAAAAATACACAACATATGCATGAAGAGGAGCAAAACAACCACGAAGATACACAAAACAACCCACAAAGAGACACAAAACAACTTCTGAGTGACAGAGCAACCACAATGAGATGCAAAAGACCACAAAAAGACAAAAATACCCACCCTTTTCTTAAGGTGGGTAAGGGCTCTTTGATCGGGGTCCTGTTGTCTCATAATCTGTCCGTGGCTACTTGGAGTTACTTGTATTGGCTATTTATTGATAGTATTTAATCTTAGAATATTTAACCTATTTTTTTCTGGCATTCATTTATCATACTAACGAAGCAATGTAATTGATCGATTGATTCTGTGCAGTTAGTCATAAGAATGAGGGATGATGATAGTCGACATCTTTTTAAACATTTTACAAATGTGCCCCCACCCCCCTTCTTTAAAACTGTGCCCCAGTCTGAAACTCCCAATCACAAGTGTGTAAACCAACCATGATTGTAAAACTATAAAACATGAAAAAGTCAGAGGTGATGGATATGTCTGTATATACAGAGCTGTGCTTATAAAAAAAAGTAATGTATTTTAATGTGGAATTCCTTCCACATCAGTATTCACACTTAGCCAGCCTAATGCCACTTTAATAACAAGCCATTCCTCAGCTGCTCAGCACTTCACAGAATAATGGAAGAGCCGAAGCACTGGAGTACGGTTTGTTTACATGTTCACAAACAACATTATCACCGAGTGTTCGGCTAAACAGATGAGTGAGAAACGGAGAGACAGTGTTGGGCCCGACACAAGAATGAAGCGTCACCAGAGGATGGTGCTGAATGAGTGATAGCCAATCAGCAGCTGCTTCAATTCCTCAGTGGTTTTCAGGGATGTCTGTGGCTAATGACTCAGCATTGGAGTGCCTCCACGTCCCGTGGAGAGATTCAGAACTGTAGGCCAAGCTTGAGCGCTATCAGATGGTTGTGTGCGAACACCAGTGGCATCTGCAGCATATGCTCAATTGGCAGTTTGAGCCCCTGCTCTGCTGTCTGTGTTCCAAGTCATTAACATGTAACGTGCACTCCGGACCCGGGGCTCATAAGAACCCTCCCTGCCCTCCATAACATTTAAACAGCTTTGAGCCACACTTTTCCCAGCTGTGAGACAAAGGGCTTCTGCTTTTTGTCTCGTGCGGACTCCTCTCGAGTATCGCTGTGTGAACTGTCACCGCCTCTGCGCAGCGCAGCCTTTTCACCGAGCTTTCTCGTGGGATCGCGCTCCCGTTCAGGCCGCGGCTGCTTTTTGTCTCTGCTACTTGCAGCAAAAAGGAGGTAGAGAGAGAGGTAGAGAGAGAAAGAGAGAGAGAGAGAGAGAGAGAGAGAGCAGGATAGTGTGAATTGTTAACAGCTTGTTAAACATATCGGTTTAATTCAGCACCACTCCCGCCCTTCTGCTGGTCTCAAATGCAACGTTCATCTTCTCTAATGCTAATGCACTCTGCTTTTATGGTCCAGATAGAGAAAATCAATTCATAATGTCTCGCTTTTCCCTTCTCTGAGTGGATGTGTGAGACTCTAATAAGCTCCCAATTTAGTCTGAGGTGTTTGGGTCTGGGACTGGGATTTTTTTTTTTTTTTTTTTAAGAGGAAATAGTGCTGGTTCAGCGAAAAGACACAAAACTTGAAAATGCTGGTTCAAGAGAATGAAACAGCCTCTTGAATTTCCAACAAGTTGAAAAACAAGAGGTATACAGTATTTTGCCTGCAGGTAGTTAAAGTGCTGGAAACCGCAGAAGTACATTTCCTGTAATTCTCGCAGCCAAGGGAAAAGTAAAGGGATCGTGAGTTTCCCTGTGATCAAAAACACACTGTCGCAACCACACACACACACACACACACACACACACACACACACACACACACACACACACACACACACACACACACACACAGACACATTCTATTAAAATCATGTGAAGAGTTTAGAGCTCATTAGAAGCTACTGAAAGCTCCGGGAGAAAGAACACAACAGTTGCATGACAGGAATCATGTTTTCATTATCATGCAGAAAGTGTACTACTCTTGCCGTGCAATTACTATGAAAATAATAATTTCCCATGCGAAAAGCAACATGATTGTGAACATATGAGAGAAGTTCGAATAAAAGTCTCAGCTATTTTACCCATTTTTTTTTTTACTAGAAAAATAGTGGAGCCACGTGTATTTATTTTTCTCAAGTTTGCGGATATGTGTGCTGCATGCGAAGAGAGCTTCAGACAAACTTGCATAAGATGTTCCTTTCTTTTCCAACAAAACTACATAGCAGTAGTGTTGTGCCATAGTGAGTAAAGAGGTGTCTTCCTTTATAATGTCAAACACTGTGGAGAGCCAGTTGTACTGTTAAGTTTCTATTCCACTTGAAAAGCTGGCAATGTTTCATATATGACTGTGTACACAGATCACTACAAAGTAGAACAAATAGAAGAAGAAAGGGTTCGGCGAGGTGGCGTCCACTCAAACGGTGGAAGTTCCTGAGCCAAGCTTGCTAATGTTTACCTTTGTCCCCGCTTTACGTTACTAGTGCGGGTGCCTCTCTTGACATGGATGAATAGAATAGTGCAATCACTTTGTCATTTGTTCATTTAGCTCATTAATGTGCTCAAATCAGACAGCGACAGGGAGCATCAGGGTTAACTGCGTTGGAACTGAAGTAAAATAAGTCGTTTTATGTGCGCTCAGCGCAAACGTTGCACAAAATGATCCATAACCTTTTTCACAATACAAAAAGTACACACCAATGCGTTGCTTTATCATTAGTTACTCCTTGTGCCCTCTGGTTTGTTAGCATGTAAATTCCTCAGTAAAAATGACCTGCTAATTTTGTATAATTATGCTCCTGGTATACTTAATGATGTGTTTACTTTGAGGTGCACAAAAACAGGAACTAATGATTAGGTAATTAGTAAAGAACGAGTTGTTACTATAGTCAGCAGCTCGTTCAGAGTTAATCATTGACAACTTCTGAAGAAATAATTCATTAAACCAGTAACTGTTCCAGTCTGTTCTCTAGTAGCTAAATCTAGTTTCAGTTGTTTTAGACTAGTTTCTAGTCTAAAACCTCTTTAAGTATAAATTCCTGATTCATCCTTCTCCATCCCTCAGTAATTACATTTTGTTTTATATCATATTGTGAAAAAAAATAATCACATCCCTCAAAAAACCTGTACGCTCCATTTCAGACGAAACATAAACAACTTCTTAGAAATAATTAAAACAAAAAAACCATCCGTTGGTGCAATTTTACCCGAGTTAATGAAGTCAAAGCTGTTACACGGATATGTTCTGATTTCACTGCAAAAATGAATTCTAATTGCAGTCCGGCTGTAAATGATTGCACATCAAAAGCTACTTTGCAGTGTAACATCAGCTGCAGATGTTTGCCAGGCAACAAACACTCAGCAGTCTTTTCATCATAAACAGGGGAATGTTTTACTCATCAAAGCCTCGTTTCTGGGCCAGCAGGACCCGCACGGGCTTTACTTTCTCTCAGGAGGGCTTTTATGACTTCCGGCCCAAAGAACGCAGCTGTGAACAAAGAGTTCGTGACTCAGGGAGACTTTATGACTCGGGTTAGTCCTTAATGTGATCTTATATTGCAGTCGCACGCTTTCTCATGTCATTACGAACACAAGGCAAAGTACATTGTAATACAGTGAAACAGTGGTGCAACTTGGAGCTGTGTTTAAATCGAAACCTTAATCAGTGAATGCAACGTAAAATGGATGCAGTTGAGGAAAGTTCAGATTTAAAAAAAAAAAAAAAAAACAGGTTCAACAATTTAACGAATTACTTTTTGTGTTTCTAACAAAAAAAAAATGTTTAAATGTAACCTAAAAATGAAATTGTTCATTGTCTCAACTTTTTATATAAATTTGTCAGACAGCTTTTTGTTCAAACCAGTGCTGGTCAACGCTACATCGATCCACCACTACACTGAAAGAACTGACAGGGGAAGCATAAAGTACAATACAAAAGCTCAGCAATATGTCCTCGTTTATTAAGAATTATAATGTTGTTATTCAGTCTGATTGGTGTTGATTTATTTCAATGGTCATTTTGGAGACTATAGTTTGTTGTGCTGTGCTTCCTTATATTTTGTTCCTCCTATTTAAATGAGTGGGGCTGACAAAATGAAAGGAACACCTCTCAGTATAACCCAGTACAGTTCAACAATAACCTAAAATTAATAAATAAACATTTAGACAATGAGATTGAAGCACAACTGAACATTATAATTTTTAGATTAACAATTATTAATCAAAGAACTACATGTGCGGTCGAAGTGGAAACCTATCATCATATTAATTTTGATCAAAGGAATTTATTTTAATTTCGAGGATTTCTCCCCAAGTGTAATGCATATGAACCAACTCATAATATTTCCCAGTGTTTTAATCTGCTCAGTCAGGTGAACAACAAAACTGAGCTCTTGACTGTAAGATAACTAAACATTGAAAGTTGAACTGAGATGACACTAATCACACTATGTAATAATACAAGAAGTTTGATTTAATTACAGGACCAAGCAGAGCAATTTCCTCAAGTTTGTCTTCCTTTATTCCACAACTGAAGAATATAAACAAGTTTGGTCTGTTGGTATATTTTTTTTTAATTTTTTTCCTCTCTAAATGCTGTTTTTCTTTGTTGCCACCTGTTGACAATATTAATTATTCCAGTGTGCAGACTTCATTTTCTGTTATCAAGGTTCCACATAACTCAAGTTTAGATAACTTGGCCTTCAATGAGTAAGTCGCTGCCACCATCATAAATCCATCCCATAAGGCCTTGTTTCAACTGACATCCCCACAAAAACACATCAAGAGTGTGTTGAGCAGTTCAGTTTCCGGTTTTATGGTGACATTGTGGGTCACGAGCTTCTTAACTCTCAGCAAAAGAGTGATTCAAACGAACCTTAACGCTCAAATTTGGTTTAATTGTTTTGTTTCTTAAAAGAAGTTTGGTTTCAGTCAGAAAACACGATCCACCTCATACATTGTGAATCCCTGCAGATCTTTAGTGATGCCATTAAATCTCTCTGGGACGAGGCCTTTCACATTCTGAACTTGCATCTAACATGAAAGTCACCAAAAAAAACAAAAAAAAAAAAAGAGAGAGAAAGCATTTCCTCTTGGTCACCTCCAGAAAGCAGTGAGCCTTTTGCCTTCACCATTCATCACCGTCTTCATTCATTATGGGCCTTAGCAGACGGCGAGTCTCGCTCAAGGTCACAGCTGCTCCGTCCCACCTGGAACAGAGACTCCTGTGACCCACTGGCCCAACATATGGAGGCGGCACCACGCTCCGTGTGCTCCAGGAGAAGAATTTAAACTTTACTCTGGCCGGCTCCTGGGGACTTAGCTCAAAGTTTCCCTGACAGGTGCTGTTTTAATTATTGAATAATGCTTGGTTCACTTTAAGTTTAACCACCGATGACTTTTTCATCAAGGAAAGCAACTTCCGGGGAGAACCACCAATTTATTGCAAATGTGAAGTCATTTTCTAGCATTTCTGCCTCCCTCCCAGTTGTGCCGTTATCTGCAGGCTGTGCATGCATAAACATCTCTATTGAAAATATTGTTCATTTCACCCTTTACTGACAGTAATATTGTATATTATTGAAAATTCCCAGGTTGACGGAGGACCAATTCGTTTTCAATCAAGGAAAGAGACATGGAGGGATTGTTGTTTATGTCCAAGCTCATTTTTTATTTTTTTTTATTTTATACTAATGCACACAAAGATTGAAAAATCAACAATTAACATATAACTGTCCACACGTTATTTTTATGTGCAGCTTTATCTGGAAACAAAGAGACATTTTTTTTATACAAATTTTATATAATCAAAACTGGCTGGACAACTTGATGGTTTTCACTTGACAGCCCGCCATTGTGTTTATAGTTATGGACGCAAATAATGAACTCAAATTTAGGCAGTGCTTTAACAACAGTTGGAGGAACTGCTGCGATCCGGTGTTGAGCGACCTGTGCTTTGTAAGTTTGTTTCACCTTGTAGTGATCTTCTCTGTAATCGCCCCGACTGAGCTCATAGTGTAGCCATGACATGACCTGGTACATCTATAATAATGGAACTCATAATGCATATTTTATGATTGTGCGTTTAGAAAAGTTGCCTTTAAGGCTACCCTTGTGTTCTCTCTTTTCATTGTACAATCCAAGCTAGCATGTTACACGACATGAATCAGAAAATGTTTGGCTTGCCTCCTCAGGGGTGAGCGAGAGAGTTGGATATACAACGTAGAAAGACGAGGTGAAAGCTACGGGTGCATAAAAATGACAGGAAATCAGTCAGTTATAACTCTTTCAAATCTGAACACACAGGCATGGGCATATGTACTTGAAGATCCGTGTGTATTACTCTTTCAGATCATATCATTTTTATCGTATCATCTGGAAATAAACTTTCATAGATCAGCTTGTCTCCAGAAGTTGCTTGAAAATCATCATGTTTTTAAGTTTTCTTCAATATCAAAGTACTTTTAATATGGCTAATCTAAAAAAAAAAAAAAAAATGAAGGTAAAAGAAAAGGCCTGAATGTAGGATAACAAACCAGCCTACATTTGACTATTTGACTATATTACACTTCCTGTTTATATTCCCCCCAATTCACAAACTATGGGGACACTATTTTGAGAAGATTAATGGCCAAAATGGCAGCAGACAAAAGGTGTGACAAAATAGATTAAAAAAAAATGTTTGTCATGCATTATTAATGTGTCCCTTTAACTCAACATGGTTCACATTACAAATGTGTGTTGAAAACCTATGTTTAAAAAAAAATACTGCAATCCAATAGAAGAAAAACAATGGGCAGACAGTCGAAAAGGTGCCTCCAGGAAACGCTGTCAACACGAACTGACCATTACAACCTTCACAAAGGCAGCATGTGTTGCAGGACTGCGTTTGTGAGTTGCATCACTGCGTAAACAGCAGGAGCTGCGTTTATTGTGTCTGCACCTGTAAATAGCTTCTCAGTAGTTTCAGGCAGTTAGACGGCACTTTTAGATGCAACGCTCATTTTATCTCCAATTAGGCCTGAGTACAGCTGGCAAGCCACTTTTCATAAGTTGTAAAGGGGAAGAAAACACTTTTAAAGAAAGTAACGTTTTCCTGTTTAGAAAGCAAGTCCCCTTGTTAGGCTTGTTATTTCAGTCCAGAAAATATCTCCTTAGTAAGTTCCTTCCTGTTTTCAGCAGAGAAAATGTGCTCAGTGCCACTGTTTTGCGTCACAAGGTAATCTTCTGCTCAGAAATCTAAAATTGGGAGGACAAATTTAATTTACATTTCAATACAGTCACTTGTTTGACAGCTGCTTAAAATATCCCCTGTGTTCAATGCTTAAATGCTGCTAGAGGAATTCCTATAGCGTCTGTGCTGTGTTTTGGTCTCTTTCAACACACGTCATCAAATTTAAATAACGGGCATCAAATAGAGTAAGCACCTTCAGGAAAGAATGGTGCAGCAGAAAAAGAGAAAACACAACGAGCAAGGCAATTTTCTCTTTCACCTTCAAGCAGCAAATAAAACATAAAGCATAAAACATAAAAACTGTGCAGCTTGTTCTGTGCAATTTTCCCTTCATTTACTCCCTCATATAGTTTCAACGCAGACGGATGGGATCCCAAATTGATTTGTGTGCTTTTTGCTTCATGGTCACGGCATTCACTGTTGGCAGCAAAATGGGCAGGAATCCAGTGACCCATCTTGACACACATTAGCCTGACTTACTGCAAAGGCCTCACCTGCATTCTTTAATTAAAGACTACTGAGTGCAATGAAAGACGGGGATAACAACGAAGCGCAGCTTTAAACCAGGCAGTTCAATGTTAATTCTAGCAGATGTCGATGTTTATAATACCTGGAAAAAGATTGCTTTAAACCGCATCCTTTAATGACTTTTTCTCCATATTGAGGCTGATTAGAAGATGCTTAAGTGTGGATCACCAAGTGAAGCTGTTACGGAGCTTGTACGAAGCAGAAAATTGAATGTTCTTTTGGCAGAGAAGGAAAAAAAAAAGGCACTCAGAGATAACACCTGTTCACTTAACAATTCTAAGGCAGAAACACACATTTCATTAGATCCTGCCATATGGAATATAACAAACAACCACTCTCTTCAATCACAATATTCACAAATCTTAGGCCTTTTATTATGCAGGAAAACACTGCAATGGGACTGTTTTTATTTTTTTCTTTAAGGAAAATTAGCATAGTGGCCTGTAGTCGACTGTACCGGGTCAGTTTAAAGTTGCCCTAGTTATAACATAAGGTTTAACTTGGTACAGATTTATGTATCACTGAATAAAACAGGTTGCACCATTAAAAAAAAGAATAGATATAGAAAAACAAGCTCTTTTAGTTGTTACCGGTGATGGAAGAACATTGAATTTAAATAAATCCTTTACGTACATTGAAATTGTAGATTAAGTAAAAATATGTAATCAAAATAAAAAAGCTCATATCACTGGATTGTTATTACTGCTGCATTCATGTACAAGTAGCCTTACATATACAGTTGAAGTTGGTTGATGTGTATTTGATTTTAACAGTGTTTTACTGTAGAGGAGCATCAAATGTTATTCCATTTAATTGTATCTTTGTAATGTAGTCAGATATAAGTTGCATAAAATATAAAGACTTCAGTAAAATACAATTACTTAAAATATGTATATATTGTGCTTGATTAAAATACTGAATGAATTTAAAACTTTGGTTCAACAAAATCTTCAACTTGTTAAACATACGGTGGAGCAACAAAATCTTACAGAATAAACACACCGAATTATTGTTAGTGCTCTAATTTGACACATTTGGTTCAGAACGCGGTTGACAACTAAAACACAAGTTCGTATTTTTTTGTATATATTTTTTTTAATTTTTTTAATAACAGGTGTCGTCATTAACAAATGATTAGCAGTTAAGTTATTATTTAACGTGCCGCTGTGAAATTGTAATTTCTAAATGAAAGATGGAGAAGGTGAGTAGCTCGCTAAATGAATTGACCAAATTATTTTTAGCTTTCTAGTTTGTCACGTTTTATAAAGTCAGATGGATTACACACCCGACATTACTCTTAATAATATGTTGTTTAATCCTCGCGTATATAAAGAAGATTTTGAATTACATTTCATAAAAATAACGATGGCTAAATCATATTAGCAAGGTCAGCATAATTGGGTTGTTCCCAGTCCTTGTATTAGCTACTACTAACTGAAACATATATTTCTTCATGTGAGATTTCTTTTACGAATAAAACAAATACCTACGTCTACATTAGGTGGGCAGTCATGTTTAACATTTGATTTGCCACCTAAAAGTAACATTTTTGGAAGTTAATGTTCCAGCTTGTGGTGCTACACTGGCTTCCTGTTTGCATAGTTGGCTGCTTTTGATTAGACAGTCACAGATGTTTCCTAGCAACAAATATACACATCTCTGAATCCTTTAATCAATATACCCCCCCTCCCCCCCAAGTTGAGTAAATACTTTTTTTTCCAAGTAGCTAGTGCAAACTTAGTGCTTGCTGGACATATAACCTGATCCTGATGAATGCACACGGATGAGATCACAGACTCTGAATTTTTCATGGCACTCGTTACACAACACAGAAAGAGGGAAGAACAGCAGTAGATTATTTGAGTGCCAAAGCCTTGGTTCATTTTACCCACTTGGCCTTGCTGTAAAGCCTACAATTCTCCAATAACAAATCACATTTTGACATGTTGGGGTTTCAAGAAATACAACGATTTCCCGCACAAAATCCCAGAGCGGCACACCCAGTTGCGTTTTAACTGTGGTAAATTGTCACAGTGAATTAGGACTGGGCTAATGTGGGTTGCAGAGGCAACCGTGGGATGTGGTCATGTGGAGGGAAACAAAAAAAAGTTGGACTTTGGTAAAACACAGGGATCAGGGAAAAAGAGCCTGTTCGGGGATTTAGTTGTGCCATACAAATAGAATGAGAGAGTATCCTGGATTTTCCCCAGCTAAGCTGCGGTGGCTACGCTAAGATGTCTTAAGCTGCCCGTATAGAAATAAGAGGATAACTTGGCATGGTGGGGTACAGCACAAATCTCTGACCCAGAATTACTAGTGTCTGACCCAAAATAGATGTAGCCAGGACTGTGTTTCTTTATATATAAAAGACAGAGAGTGTAGGGTCACTCACAAGAGCACAAGTACAAACTTTCACTTCTGCGTTGGATACGTGGAATAGCTTTCTGAAATGAAAAGGAGTGATCGCTCAAATCAAATGGCTCTTTTATTTTCAAAAAGCTTCACTGAAGTATTTACAGTTTGTGCAAAAACATTTAAAGGTTTCAAGGACTTTACATTGTAAGTTCAACCTCAAGGCACATACATGGAACAACATCAATATTTCATCATGAGAACAGAAATTTAACTTTGGTTCCTAAGAAAACGTCTCTGTGTGGATGGCTAACGTGTAACACTGCAGTGTCTCGATGAGAAGCCAGAAGCCAGGATGGCAAGGTATCCCAACATAGCCATTTTACATGCACTGTAAATGTCCAGCCTACGTCCTCTAAACCACATGAAAACCTTCGTCTATGGTTGCTCACACTGTATCTCAACCACCTCTGGGTGATTGCTTGGAAAAGAAAAAAAAAAGAAAAAATTGAAAGTCCAAACCCTGGTAGGACAAAAAAAAATGAAAGGCTATGAAGCTAAATACAGTACATGCAAAAAAAAAAAAAAAATTCTTGAATGAATATCACTGGCTAATAGATATTTGCAGCAAAGGTTTTGCCTGCTGGAAGAAAAGGTGACCTTAAACCTTTTCGGTTCCACGTCTTCCGTCTGAATTGACCTCTTTGTGATTAAAACATTATTATTTCAAGGAGAATCAATGAACTTCTCGGCACCCTCAAACAGTAATGAACTGACGCCCGCGGTCTGTAATAGGTTTTGTGTAATTCTATTGGTCACGGCGACTGCGGCCGCGTTCATTCATCTGCATTAAGGGCGACGCGCGCTGCAAAACAACCACCGAAAGCTCCTTCCCAGTCTGGTCGGGTCATTTAGCCATGCAACGCTTCATTTCTGGAACTATGGATGAGCCGTTTCTCGATAGCTGCTGTGCATTACGTTTAGTGTTGTTCTTTCTGCTTATGCTTTTATTGTTGCTGCGGCGGGTTGGAGAAATGTGCTTTCTTTTCAGCATTCCCGTCGCCATCTCCTTATGTCTCATCTTTACTGCTCCCTCCCACTCTCTCTCTCTCTCTCTCTCTAGCTAATCATTCAGTCATGCATAAAAGGTAAGGCAAATATCTGTCTCCGTTACACATTCACAGACAGGGGAGATAATACATGTTGCAATGGTTTGACCTGACTTGTTTGATCAGCACGTGACTTAAAACAGGGCTTTTATCTAGACCATTAAATTAAAAAAAAAGATAAGGAAATGGACTTAACAGTATCAGTTGTACATGTCGGGAGCGTTGCTGCATGGGATTATGTCAGCTGGTGCAGAATGTAGGTTAGGTGGTCAGCAGGGTAGAGCGCAGGTCAGGGCAGCCTGATCTGTCTCCATGGACAGTGTGTGTTTGGGTGAGCTGATATGTGGATATTAGTAGAAAAAAAAAAGGTTGAAATAAAAAAATGGAGATGCTTTGATAACCACAGAAGATCTAGATATTAAGAAACCCCCTCCCCCCCCCCCCCAAAAAAAAAAAAGATCTCAACATTTCTGTCTTAATTATTTTTTTTGGCAACATAAATCAACTTTTTACTGAAAGCAATAGTTACATAAATAGACTTTTTATTTGTAGCATCGTGATTAAAATTGACAGCACTCGTGTCTTTATGTAGATACGAAGCTACAGCTGAAAATAGGCGAGGTAACGGCTAACCCAGCTCCGTTCAAACCTACCAACGCCTCCAAAGACCGCCAATGAGCACGTTGGATTGCGTTTATATATATATATATATATATATATATATTCCAGACAAAATTTGATATCTAAAAAAATGACATGTTGGGGTGTCACAGTAAAGTTCTCTTACCACAGGACAGAGCTAGGCCGTTTCCCTGTTTATAGTCCTCATGCTGAGCCAGGCTACCTGGCTGTCGGCAGCAGCTCGATTTTTAAGCATGGAAATGGCGAATGTAGCTCCGTCCAAATCTACCGGCACTTTCAAAGCTCACTGATTAATAAGCAAGTTAGATCACATTCGTTTACTCCGTACAAAACTTTGAAGTCAAAAAAATGACATGAAGTTTTCTTGCCACCAGACAGAGTTAGGCGAGCTGTTTCCAGCGTTAATACAGTCGTTCGGCAGTCGCTTCATTTTGAACAGAAAAACAGCAGAGTGGCAAACTCTCAAGAAATAAGCATATCTTCCAAAATATCAACTGTCCTTAAATATGTTCTCAATGATAGATTTTGTCTTTTTAATATATTTGCCTTAAAAAAACAAATGAAATTAAAAAAAACAAAAACAAAACAAAAAACAGGTCAAATAAGTTGTCTTAATGAAAGTAATATTTTAAGACCTAATATGACACTAAATTACATCTTAAGACGGATGATTTAATTCAGTTATTGTGTTCATTAATGGCAAAACAGATTTTAAGCACTGGAACTGGGGATGCCTTAAATTAAAGTCATTTTCTGAGCTACCGCTGGAATTACAGTAAGTGCAGCTACTATTGAGATACTCCGACCGCTGAGGTTGATCCTCTCGACACTCTGGAATAACTTGAGTACGAGCCCTTGGAAATCATTCGACTTAAAAAGTTCTGCCCGCATTACGTTCTCTCCCGCGTCTATTCTGTCGGAGCAGCTGAAACTCTGTGCCTCACAAAGAGTTAAAAAAAAAAACCCTCCGAGCTTCATGCAGCCAAGTGAAAATAAAGTCTACATATTTTTCTCCCTTTTTTGGTCGAGGATTAGGAGAAAGGGGACGGAAGAGAGGTGGTGGGAATTCTTTCAGCTTGGCCCCTCAAAATAAAATCTTGTCAAGTCAAATAAAGTCTTCTGAAATAGTGCTTAATGAAGACCCCGCACCGGCCCCTCGCGTGTAAAGAGCTGCCACCGCAGCCTTCGAGCTGAAGGGCAGGAAAACTGTTTTAATTGAGCCCACGCAGGGATCAGAGTGTGGCGTCAGACAGACACAGGCGGGGAAGGGAAAAGGGGGAGGAAAAAAAAAAAAAAAAACGAGGGTAGACGGTGAGAATCGTCCTCGCAGAAAATGCCGTTGTGAAGCGAGCAGGTGCATTGTTCAGGTGAGCGAACCGGGAAGGAAATAGGCCGTCTCAGAAGTGCGGACAAAAGGATAAATGAGGAGAAGCGGGATGAGGCGCTCGCTCATCTGACCGAGTCTGATCATGGGCGGGGTGCGATCTTATTGTTGTAATTTCCTAATTTATCATAAAGTCTAATGAATGCTGGGACAGGTTGAAATAAGTGGGTGTGTAATTAGCGTTTTGTGTGAGCCTTCTCAAAATTCATCATGCTCTTTCTCTTCACTCGCACGCGCACACGCACACGCACACGCACACGCACACACACGAAATAACCTTCATCCCACATTAGACCACAGTGGTGAAAATCCATATCATTTGCCACCAAACACAGAAAACACTGTTAGTTTTAAATGATTCCACATCATTAAGTGGCTCGATGAGCAAGAATACGCTACACAATGCCGTTTGAGCATGAGTAATATTGCCTGGGTAATGGGCTCCGGGGGGACGGCGGAGGTAAAGTGATATGCCTGCCCTCTCTTCCTCTGTCCCACACACGACGCTGAGGAAAACTGCCCCCTTGTGGGCCTCACTTGCCAAAACAGGGGGGAGGGGGGGAAGCAGAACAAATTAGGAAATTTCTTCAAAAAGGATCTGCGAGTCTCAGCACATCCACGCACCTCATTAGAGGCCATAATCCTTTGTTGCGTTTAAGCCCATGCTCATAATTGTATTTGCTGAATATGGCACATCTTTTTTTCAGAATTTTCCAAAAAGCGTCTCTTGACTAATCCCACCTTCGTTCCACTGTACACTAGAAGAACAAAGATGCTTTTAGTGTTAAGGCTCTTTTGGGAAAGCTCAGCCCAACACTGATAACATTCTCCTCGCACAGCTCTCCACGATCCCTCACACGTGATCACCACTTCTGCTCATTTCCTGCCTTGTTACTTAAGAAGAAAGTGCACTTCGATTCTTACTTTACAACATGCCACCACTGAACCAGTGCTATATTTCCACAGCGCTCTAATCAGCAGTGTTTGGATTTCCCCTGTGCTGTGTTGTCTTTTACCGCCGTTCTGTTGTATTGGGGAGGGTTTGCAGGGGTTTCATAGCGCCCAAAACAAAAGGCCATAGTTTGCCTCTGTGGTTAGCAAAGCATCCCAGCCCTCCGAAGCGCCCCCGAAATTTCCAAGGCTGACAGCGTTTTTGTCAGAAGCTACACCCAGGGTGCCGTGATTGTACAAATCCATGTTCATGTACAGTACTGACCATTAAAACAACTTTCAAAACCCTGCTGGTTATACAAAAAAAAAGAAACACTTGTATCTCCTCTTCTAAGAATAAAAAAGATAGCAGAGAATCCCACATTATTATCCACAGTATAAATTACATCGTAGACA
Source organism: Embiotoca jacksoni (assembly GCF_022577435.1). Taxonomy (NCBI): domain Eukaryota; kingdom Metazoa; phylum Chordata; class Actinopteri; family Embiotocidae; genus Embiotoca; species Embiotoca jacksoni. The sequence continues at coordinate 9,806,330 of NW_027185374.1, forward strand.
GAACTTGGAAATATATATAGTACAGTTATATTTCACTAGAATTTTTATAGTTTTTGTTGTCTACACAAACGGTGTATGTGTGTGTATTTATGCAAGTGTTTCGGGTTTTCCTGTGTGTGTGTGTGTGTGTGTGTGTGTGTGTGTGTGTGTGTGTGTGTGTGTGTGTGTGCGCGCGCGCGCATTTATATGTGTGTGGATGTCGCTCTACTGTGTGCCGCTGCATCACGTGTGGCAGAACTCTGTACTGGGCACGTTGCTGCTCTTGCAGTAGGCTATGCTGTTGTTACTGAGGTGACAGTCTCTAAATCCAATGCCCCCATTGGGCGTGTAGATGGGCTGAATGCGAAAATCTCCTTTGAGCAGCTGCTCATTGTTCAGTGCCACTATCTGGAAACTGGTCTCAGTCATCTCCAGAATGGAGTTATCCTTCTTGGTTCCAGCCTCACAGTAGTCGTCTTTTCTCCTGCCGCGGTTGTATTTCCACTTGTTCGTGGTTGACCGGCTCTTCCTGTGCATGTGCCAGCAGAACAGGCCCAGTAATGTAACCAGGATGATAAGAACTGCCCCGCCTATGATCCCGGCCATTAGCAGCGTGGAGTTGATGCCGTCCTGAGGAGCTTGCTCTCTGGTCGACACAGTTGGCTTGGTCCTGGCCTCAGAGCAAATAGTATCCTCTCCGGGCCTGTAGGAGTTAAGGGTGTCCAGAACGTGGACACAGATCCGATACACAGAGCGGGGCTCCAGGTTGGTGAGGCTGATGTGCCTCCGGTCCCCACTCACCGTCCTCTCGCGCATCCCCTCGTTTATTTGGCTTTGGCCCCTTTTGACCCACGTGACCTTGTAGGCTGTGACAGTGAAATAGGAAGCCCAGCTCACCTCGATGTTGGTAGAGTTGACCACCTGGAAGGAGATCTGAAGGGGGTCCTCGTAAGGAGGCAGGGGCCCGGGGGGGTTGTTATGGATTGGGGGTAGAGGAGGGGAGGGGGACTCGGAGTAGTAAGGGACAGATGTGGTGATGAGGGTGGAGATCATGGTGGTGATAGGGGTGGTGCTGGGCGGGGGAGGGGGCGTGGAGCGGAGGGTGGGCCAGGGGGGCTGGTCGGGCTGAACGGGGCACTCGATAATATCCAGCGTGAGCTCTCTGATTGTCATGCCACGCACCTTCTCTGGACTCGAACACACAAACCCTCGGGCGTTGATCGAGGAAGGCAAAGACTTGAGCCACACCACCACCCATTTCACAGCACAGTCACAGCGCCACGGGTTGTTCCGCACTATGAGGTGCTTCAGGCTCGACAGGCCATCAAACACACCCTGCGTAAGTGTCTGGAGCTGGTTGCTTGAGATATCCAGTTTTTCCAGCCTGTTTAGACCAGCGAAGGCCGCCACAGGGATCTGGTCAATCTGGTTCTCCTGCAGGCTGAGTTTGACCAGTGACTGGCTGGGTAGGAGGGGAGGGGGGAAGGTAAGGGAATTGCGGGCCAGAGCCAACTCACGGAGGGTGGCCAGGTCCTGGAAGGTCCCTGGTGCGATGCCCTCATCCGTCAGCAGGTTCCCGTCCAGCAGGAGGCGCTGCAGGCGTGTCACGTTCTGGAAAGCCTCCTCTGCAATGACAGCAATGCGGTTCTCGTCCAACCGCAGCTCCTTCAGGTCCTCCGGAAGGCCAATGGGAACACTGCTTAAGTGGTTCTTGGTGAGGAAGAGGAGTTTGAGGCTCACTGCCTCCCTAAAGGCCCCTTCTTCCACCCCCACTGTGGAGATGGAGTTATCATCAAGGTGCAGCTCCTCGAGTTGAGTCAGCTGAGCCAGGGCTGCCCTGGAGATCGTTTGGATATTGTTCTCCTGGAGATGCAGGACCCTGGTGTTTTTGGGCAGATTGATGGGGAATTCATCCAGCTGGTTGCCATAGAGATACACAGTCTCCACGGAGACCAGGTTGTGAAGTTCCATAGGGAAGCCAGCATTGTTGATCTGGTTGTTGTGTAGGTAGAGGACCTTGTAGCCCTCCTCTATCCCCAGAGGCACTGATGTCAGGCTGCGTTCGTTGCAGTACACAAATGATTTGTCACAACGACACTCTTCCGGGCAAGAGGCACCCGGGCTGAACTGCATTTGGAGGCTTAGGATGACAGTCAACCAAAACTGCAAGAATGAAGCCCAATCTTTATTCCAGGGTCCAGCCAGAAACTCCATAGTGGAAAAACAAAAAAGGAAAAGGAAAACCAATAATAATAAAAAAAAAAAAAAAAAGCAAATACGAAAATCAGAAAGGCAGTGACGTATATATCCACCAAAAACCCAAAAAGTCCACCTAGGAGAGTTTGGTAATGATGCAGTTAGCTGGGAACAGAGCAGGAAACCGTGGGAGTAATCCTGTAAATGCTAGTCCTCAGCTGAAGAGCGATGGTCTCATTAGTGGTGGCCAGTCCTCTGACTGACTCCATCCATGCTGAGACATCAGACCATAGCAGGACTCTTCGCTCGCTGCTCCATGCAGAGCTCAGCCGGGGCCAAATTTGAAGCCACGCAGTAGAGAGCCACCGCAGGCTCCGCTCGCCTGTCCGTCACACACTGCTGGTCCCCGACCAGGGCAGAGTCCAAGGGGGGTGACATTTGGATCCAGAGACCTGGGGGAAAACAAAGAAAAGCTAGATGAGTATTTTCAGGGGTGGCCTGTTCTCGGGAAAAAAAAAAAAAGGGGCCTCTCTTTTCCTTCTGCCTCTTTATTTAACACACACACACACACACACACACACACACACACACACACACACACACACACACACACACACCAACTGTCTTCCCTTCTCTCCCAATCGTTCCTTCTCCCTCAAACAGAAAGACAGAGTCACAAAACATAGCGTTCACTGCTCATGTGGAATTATGCACTGGCTATGTTAAAAAAAGAGTCTGATAAATATTCAGAACAGCTCTTGCACATCCGGTTTCACAGACATAAAGAAGGCTTTTATCCCCCTGCGCTCTATCAAAGGAGGTAATAGAGCACTGCAAGAAGACACACTCATGGATTCACAGGGGTTCTCAGCAACATCAGTGTTGCTTAATGGAAAACATGCTAAAAAAGATAAGGCTAATAAAGACATCAGCTTTTTGTGTGCCGACACGGACCCGCGAGATATTTCCTTGGACGGGAAAAAAAATATTTAAAAAAAACAATTAAGAGCAGAAAACAAGCTGCAACTGCTTTTTTTTTTTCTTCTTCTTCTTTCTCCGACTGCTTGAGCAGACATTGTGGGCAGAGGTACACGAGTAAACACACGAGAGCTTACAGTAAACAGAGGCGATTGTTTTGTCCTAAGGACTAAGGCCTGAGGAAGAGCGCGTTACTACGTCGCAGGCCCGAGCCGACCATCTCCAAACTCAAGATTTAAGGCCGTGGAGATGGCACAACAAAGGAGAGGCAGTTGAGGAATAAAGACGCGCCGGACCAGCTCCTCCTCATCCTCCTCCTCCTCCTCCTCCTCCAGGTCGGAGTGACATACACGTGCTGTCAAGTGAAATGGGATTGGAAAATAATTCAGTCCCTCCACCTGCGATAAATGATCGATACGAGCTGTTTCTCAGCATGGGGAGGTTTGTGGTAAAGCACAAGGGCATTGGATTACATGAGACCCCGAGAGCCATTATTCCAACTTTTATGACACCCCCCCCCCCCCCCCCCCTCCGCTGCAAAATGATTGAAAGATAGTAGTTGTCATCTGTAGCTTTCAGTTTAAGCGAAGCTCCACCCAGAGTCCATGTTGGATGACACACAATGATAGAAACGGTGGGTTGAATGTTAAGCACAGGAGCGGCCCTGACTGTGGATTAAGCAGCCCTGCAAAGGTTCGGAGCAGCAACTCGGCCACATATTTCAGAAAATAATAGGCATTTTTGATTCTTTTTTTTTTTTTTTTTTTAGGGGGCTGAGTTGAAAACCTAAATTCTTTATTATTATTATTAGTAGTAGTATTATTATGTCCGTCAGCTGTGACTGGGGAGTGTAATAAAAAAAAAAATACACTTCTGTGTCCATGTATTTGTCTTCGTAGTCGCGCATTGTTTGTTGACTCGGTGGAAGCTCGCATGGTCTCGTTGTGGCGGAGACGGAGAAACAATCCTTTGACACACATCTGTGATCTACTTTTCTAAATTGAAAGAGCTAAATTTAATCAAATAAGCTTCGGGGAGGGTGTGTGTGTGTGTGTGTGTGTGTGTGTGTGTGGTGTTGGGGAATAAGCAACCACATGAGGTGATAAAATGTGCTGCCACAGCGACAGAATCAACAGCAGAAGGCAGCAGCATCAAGATTATTATAGCTGCATAAGTAAAATGTCTCCAAGAATACAAAATAAAAGCCTTGAAAAGACGCACAGTGTCAGTTTTAGGAGACAATAGCAAACCTGATAAACTGCGGATTTAAACCAAGGAGTGAAAGAGATTAAAAAATACTTTTCTCCCTCCTTTTCTTTCTTTCTTTTTTTTTTTAATTTAATTTCCAGCCGAGGGAGCACAGTTTCTCACCACCAGATGAACGCTGTGATATGTGGCCAGGACAATCCGATTAGAACTGGATTTAGCGACAGAAACGCAATTAAAAGTTTAAAATGGATCGGGTATTAAAGAGGCGATAAGAGGCGGATCAGGTATACTTCAAAGGCTGCCCAGTGAGCGGTGTTCATTTGAATGAATTATTTGAAAGGGGAGAATTGAAAACCGTGCAGTGCATTGAGAGTGAAAGCCCCTCAAAAGAAAGAAAGAGAAAAAAAAAAAAAAAAAAAAGTCCAGTTCTCTCTCGGGTGAAAAATGTGGAGCGGTGCGCTTTGTAGGGCAGTAATCTTCAACTCGATGACATATCTAATTAACCTACAAATATACTGACCAACAGTTTTAATTCATCTGTACAAGTGACTGTGAATAACAGTGTCTGCGTGCACCCTCGGTGTTGGTAGTTAAAGGTGATCGGCTCTACGTGGGCTTGGTTTACATGCAATTTCGAATTTCATTTGAAAAGTAGTCGATTTATATGCAACTCAGGCCTGAGCTCATTTCCTGGTTGATTAAGAAACGTCCACTGTACCTTTGCTGAGCCTTTCTCCATCGCAAACCCCGCTACCGCATTCAACTTTTCCCCTTTCTTTAACAAGCCTCCGTCCTTCGTACGGTCCCGCTGTGTGACCGCGCGTAAAGGTCTGCTCGGCAACGCTGGTGCGAGTCGGTTCCGATCAGCAGCGAGAACCCGGCGGGTCTACGGAACAGCATATTTCCTTGCATGGGTACCCCCCCCCCCCCGGCGCGTCCGTCCGCACCGCTGTCCGCACTTAAATTGTCGTGTGTGCGCGCGTGTATGCGTGTTTTCCAGCTCCCCCCCCCCCCGGTGCTTCGCGAGGAAGCTCCTCCGCTTTAACTCGACACCGTCTGCGGCGCGCAAGGACCGAAGGAAGCGGCGGCAGCAGGAACTTCTCCCCTTCCGAGCTCTGCCCGAACGGCGAGGGCGCACTCACCGAACCGTGCGCCGCCTGATCCTCCGCTGGCCATGACGGCCAGCTGCGTCCGTCCGGTGCGCTTGTTTTAGTGCGGAGCTCAAACTTGCCTTTAGTGTCTGCGCAGCTCAGACCCGGACTCTCTGCCAGTTGTTTTCTTTGATGGATTCAGTTGATAGTGCGACGTGTGTGCACCGCTCACCTCTCTCTCTCTCTCTCTCTCTCTCTCTCTCTCTCTCCCCCTCCTGTCCCTCCTCCCCTTCTCAGAATAAAGAATGCATCTCCTCCAGCAGCTCCATGATGGCTTTAAGCCACAGAACCTCCCCGCTGCCCTCACACTGCAGAAAATAGTTTGTCTCTCAACAGAGTTGATCCCCTACACGCCACTTGCCCGGCCTACCTCACCCCGCAACCACGTCTGAGCTTTCATTTGCATTTTAATCACACCATCCAGGAATTCGGCTGGAAGTCATACTGAAAAAAAAAAAAAACCCACCACAAATTCCTTTAATATTCCAGGATTTACGGAGTCCCTGAAGATGCCTACTAGCACACACTGTGTCTGGACTTTCCCTCGGCTTGCTGTAATATTTTAGGACCACTTTAGCCCCCCCCCACACACTTATTTTCAGTAGCCCTGCGAAGTTTGTTTTAATTAGCCTATCACCGGATAATTAGCCCCCGAGCGAGAAGGCCCGGTCTCCTCTTTACTTCCCGTTTCCTTCCTGGAGGGAACTGAAAAGCATTTAGACACACGCTTGACAGCCAAAGTCATTTCATCTGACTCCGCCGCTTTCTCGGCGTTCGCACTGATTCAGCAGCGCACCGCTGCTCTGTCCGCACCGCTCCAGCGGCGCGCGCGCGCACACATCCGCGCGCACGCCCCGACCGCGTTCGGCTGCATCCGGTTCGTTATCGCGATCAATAAGGCGGCGTTAACGCGCGTGCACTCTTTCCTCGAGGCAACGTTTTCCGGCTGACTGGGAAAGCGCGAGTTCCCTCAACGTACCCCGGTGCCGTTGATCACCTTCTTCGTACGCTTTACACTGCGTGACGTTTGAAGCCAAACTGAAATAAAAGTGAGAATATTTCAAAACAATACAGTCTTATTACTTGCAGGTTAAATATTAAACGAAGTCTTACTCTCGGGTTTTTTGTTGTTGTTGTTGTTGTTGGTTAAAGCCTACTTGGTCCGATGCGACCCGTGTAGCTCGAAGATGCCGGTGTTGGCGGACGTGTGATATTGCTGCCTGACAGCCAAATCAATCTGATGACTTGTTGACTCACTTGTGCTGCTCTTAGCATATAAGTCACAAAATAGAAGTAATTATAATGGATGACAGTCGGTAGAAAAAAAAATATGCAGTTAATTTACAGTTACTATTACAGTTACTATGTGTTGTCAATTAATGGCTATGGAGATAATATTACACAGAATAAACTAATCACTGCGAACGCATTAAAACAGTTCGGGCCTGTCCTCAGTTATTAAAAGAGAAATCCAAGCAGACATAAAGTGTATATACCAGATACATCTCCTTTAAAAGCGAAAACTGAAACGGTATCCAGACATCTTCTTTTGGGTCGTAGAATTAAACATGCACTCTGCTCCTTTACATCTTTTTGCCACATGTCGACATCCAGAACCGATCAGCTGTTTTTCCTCAGTTAAAACATTTGTTAGAAAAGTAACCAAAAATGAAGCAAATATAATCAGTTAAATTACTTTCATGAAGTAATTGAAATAGTTACATTTTTTTTTTTTTTTTTTTTTTTTTTATTTAACAGGGTAACTAGTCATCTGTAACCTATAATAATCCAGAAGTAACCTTCCCAACGTCACGCGCTACAGTGACTGCAGCTCAACAAAGTTACACGGACTCACTTTATAATGTACTTTGGCTCGTGTACATACTTGGTCGAATTTTCCAAAGGGAAAAAAAAAAAGAAGACTTTTTTTAATGTATTCATTTGCAGTAGTGACAGTGCCTCTCACATCAGTGTTCTCCCGGGAGGTGAGTTTGTGGTGCCAGCTGACAGTGCCCCGTGGCTAACGTCACAAAGCCAGACTCACTGGCAAGCTGGTGTACGCTCTGGTGTGTGCTCTGGGCTTTTCCACTTTCTGAGTGAAAAACAAACTTAACGGCGCAATGTTGAATGTTGTGAAGGGACAGACAACTGATTTTCTTGTTGAAAGGGGGTTGTAGGAAGCAGATTATATCAGTGTTTGTTGGCGATGACATGCGAGGTCCCTCGTGGAAGCTCAGAGAGGCGTCAATGCCGGGTATCAGATGTCAGAGCCGAAGCTGGTTCCACACATACGTCCAAAAATACTTTTTTTTTTTTTTTTTTTGAAATATTGAAAAATGTGTTCAGCAGCTGCAGTGTCATGAAAATGTATATTTCCTTACACGGGGAAGAAAGGAATTATGGATTACTGACAAAAGAGAAGGGATTGAAGTGTCAGTTTTACTTCAGACGCACTGAAACTGCCGTGCCCCCCCGTGTTGTTCAGTAGTCGGGGGTCAGAAAGGCACACACGAGTCACGAGATGCCCGCGGGTCAGCAGGTGCACGCGTTGCCTTTGATCTGTGCCTCCAGTTGCCAAATAGTATTAATGTTTGACTTGCGGTGACCCACTTCAACACGTACAACTTCTCCAACAAATGATGTGGCTCCCCCTTTTCTTTTCTTTTCTTTTCTTTTCTTTTCTTTTCTTTTCTTTTCTTTTCTTTTCTTTTCTTTCTAAAATCCCCCTCGCCGTTTCGTCCAATCGGGCGCGCGCGTCGTCGTGACGCGTCATTCTCGCCGTTCGCCTTTCACGTTTGATTTCGGCCGCCGCGTCCCCGGGACGGGGCGGGACGCTGCGAGGCCCAGTCCACAACATTTAATTCCTTCATAAATCAAGCTTCTCTGCAAGCCATGAATTATTGATTGAGTGAATTTAGAGGAAACGGCCTATTTTTATTTTCTCCTTGATGGACGTGTTTTGCAGCGGTGCGCTCAGTTCCTTGGCTGCTGCTGCGGCATTATGGGATGTCTCTTTCGAGCACGCGAACGGGAGCAGAATGACAGACACTGAGATGGGCGAGAGAGCGGCCTCAGGGCATGTACACTGAGGCCATTATCCAACCTGTTAATTTGATTTTGTTCATTGTTGTCAAGCAAAATAACAGAGCGGGAGGTAGACATAAAATAGCCTGAAAGAAATGATTGCCTTTAGATTAAAAAAATGAATCGTGGAATCTAATTACTAAAATATAGTGGACTCTTCTTGCAGGCCTCTGCCTCAGTTCGTTGAAGCTGTGCTGTAATCTATACTGCAGGGAAATATTTCAGCCTACACCCTCTCCTGAATCCCAAAGTGGAAATTCCCCTCGCCTTGCCCTGAGACCTTCCCAGAGTTTTGGTGTGGCATATTTACTCTGCACGCTTGTGTACCTTGATAACACTGCAGATACGCATGACCCCAGAGCACATCAAAGCCCACTCTGTCCATCTGCTCCTGGTCGAGCCCCAAACAGTGTTAAAGCAGGGTAGAGGGAGAGAAAAAAAAAAAAAAAGTCCACTCAGATATGCAGATATGTTTATCCCTCGCTTATATTCCCTCCAGTCCCCGGAGACATCATTAGCTTATCACATTTCTCATGAATTTACATTTGGACACTGAATGGCACTTCAAAGGTGCCAGCAACATCAGCGTTTAAAAAAAATATATAAAAAAATAAAATAAAACCTCCACCACAAGTATTGGCAAGATCTGTGCAAGAACTAACTGTGGGAAAGCACGGGAATGTGGCAAGTTGTGATGTAATCGGCCCCGTCACTCGAGATTTCTGTGGCTTGAAGAAAAATATGCTGATTAGACCGGGCGATCAATGCGTTCATTAATTTATAAGGCGATGTAATTATGTTTGCCCCCGCCGATTACCAATCTACATGCATCTAATGTCACAGCAGGGCTCCAGAAGAGAACCTTTTCACAGCCGAGGAAGCGAGTCTCACAACAACGAACTGTATATGTGACTGGAGGAGCTCAGAGGACGGCTGCTCACCCCGCCAGAATAAAAGTCTATTTTAAAATTTGAATTAATCTCTTTAACGTTTCATGAATTATAGACAATAATACGATAAGCAGCACACACCTAAAACATGTTGCCTGCCGAATAGATAACAGAGTGAGTGTAACATTAAATACCTCCCCACCTGTTTCATTGTTAAAGTGGAACAAATCGAACCCAGACCCTCCTGGGAGGATCCGGCACCGCCCCACCTGCCTCCATAATGTCATGCGGGGTGTTACATGTGGCATTTAAATGCACAAAGATTTATCAGCCTGGCATAAAGTTGCTTTAATAAGAAGAAGTAAAACGGTCAGCGGGGCTGTCAAAAAGGCCGGCGACTCTCAATCAGGGTCGTTTCAGTGAGTCGCAGCGAAAGGCAGCGCGAGCATGTGAATTATAGGGGAGCCGGAGTGAATGCAGGGGCCTGAGTGAATGCTGCCCTGTGCTAATGCCAGGCTGTAAAAACACTGACTTGACAACAAGCAAGCCCCTGTAGTTCTGCTGAGGGAGGGATGTGGGGGGGGGGAGGAGGAGGAGGGGGCCAATAGAGAGAGAAAATGGGTGGAGACGTTTGAAAAGAGGACTGGTTTTGAGATGCGGTTGCCATGTCATCCTCGGATTGAACACCTCGGGCAACTAACCCACAACGTCTTAATTGTTAAGAAAAGCGGTGGCCATTTTCTGCTGACATGCTGCTTTCTGCCATTAACAAATATTTATCTTGAAGGAGCAGCCCCCTCTGGGCACGTCATGCGATATTTGGTGTCAGTTTGTTATGGTCATGTGTTTGCCCTACGGTTTCCGCCTCATGTATCAGAACTTCTCACAGAGAAACTAAAGTCCTTTAACAACTTACTGTTGTATTTCTACAATCCTCAAATACTCCTCCGACCATCTGGATGAAATAAAATCATGTCTGTTGAACGATAAACAAGGTTTTTCCTCTTGTTTGTTTTCTAAGTAGCACCTCTTGTCAGGCCTGCTAGTGACACGTCTCTGTGGAGGGTCCTCCAATTTGTTCCAGAATGAAATATCTCAGCAACTATCACACAGGCAGAAAATAGATTCGGGTGAAATTTCAGTTGTCAGTCAAGAAATAAAAAAAAAAATCATAATAGTTATTGTGATTATTTTCTTGTGTTATTTCTCTTGTTTTCACTGGTGCGTGGTAGTAGTACTTTGCGGTAACTCGCGTCAAAGCTGTTTGCCGAAAGCAATGAAACAACTAAACGAAGAGAAGACCAGCATCCAGGCCAGAGAAGAGTTTTGTCAGATGTGTGCCTCTAAAAGATGAGATGTGACGGTACAAACAGCACAAGCGCAACAACAATCAGGTACTGCGCAAACGCTGCCACGCAAAGCCAGACTATCATAAGTCTACCACAACTAGCACAGTGATTTAAGGAGCCAATAACTGAGCGGACGTGCCGTCGGCGGATCGGTAATCAAAGGCTAACTTTGTGAGTTTGAGAGCGAAAACAACATCCTTCATCTCAGAGATGACGCTGCAGACACGCTTCCATCGCCTGTGTCCTGGAGTTTTTTTTTTTTTTTTTTTTTTTTAAAGTTTCATGGCATTTGTGGAGTTTACGGCATGAGTGAGTCTCTCTTTTTCTATTTTTGTGTGTGTGTGTGTGTGTGTGCGTGTGTGCGTGTGTGCGTGTGTGTGTGCGTGCAGCAGTGGGGGAGGGAGGCTTCAAATAATAGTCTAATTGATCTAAGCTGACATCCAACAGCATCTTTGCTTGAAATGCCCGTTCATAATATCATGCCCCCCCCCCCCCCCCCCCCCCCCCCCCAACGAGGTGAATCTCACCGTCTTTGGTTGTGGCCTCCAACGCAGCGTTGTGGTTCTTGAGGGAAATCTCTCAGCCCTGACCGGGAAGGATCGCCGTGAAATGTGGCACAAACATCCACACCCCATCAGCAGGACCAACGACCCGACCTTTATCCGCACATGCAGTTGGTGTTCTGTGCTATTTAGCCAACGCTAGCGTGGTGAACGTGAAAAACACTCCACCTGCTGATCACCGTTATGTTCGCGTTGTCACTCGGATCGTGTCAGCGTGCTGCCTCAGAGCTGCTGGCATGGCTTTTAGTCCTGTTCAAAGAGTGACGAGTGTATATTTGATATATATATTTTTTTAGCTCTGTAACTCACACGTAATGATGATTTCCAACATTTTTAAGGGTGAATTACGGCAGTTTCTTGGTAATAGATCTTTGTAATGCCAACCTATGTGTGTTAAGAAAGTTGAGGCAGATGTAAAACTGGCCATAAAACAATGTCATGCCATCCCTGATTGTTCAAAGGAGAACAAAGGTCTTCAAGACTTCTAAGACAAGAATGCAAATATGTTTTCTTTGCGAGTAATTATGGAAGAAACTAGAAAACAGCCCTTGAATTTTCATTAAATTACCGCTGATGTTTCACAGCTAAGCACATTTCAGATTAATCCTCACTAAAGCTTTTCCTGGAAAATACTGCTGTGTCCCTACATTTGGTCAGATATTCGCGGGAGAAACACACAGGCGGAACAATGTGAAACGCTTCATGTGTGATTGTTTTAGCTAAACCGGTTTAAAAGCGCGTGTTCTGATGTCTTTATAAATCCCAGAGTTTCACTTTACTTGATGAAAACGCGCTGCCTCGCAGGATTTCCTCCTCATTCTGCACACCACGTCGGGAAAGTCAAAGTGAGAACGACGCGGCGCAGCTGTTAGAAAACAGCCTTGTTGTTTGGGAGTAAAAAAAAAAAAAGACCTGCGAGAGAGCAACTTACAAGAGATCAACGGGGACAGAACAGTAGAGGAGGAAAAAAGACAGATGACAGGAAGGAGCAGGTCTCGGGGTCACGCGAAAGATGGGCCTGATCCCACCTCCAATCCCTGCAGCTTTTCTTTTGTTTGAAGTCACATCTGGGCTAAATTTCCCCTTCTGAGCTGAGCAAAGAGGAAGTCTTCTGGGTGGGTAGACGGGGGCTCCTGCCTCCCAGGCTATACTGTTCTGAATAGTGTGGATCCCGTGACTCACTAAACCAGAGGCTGAACAAACCCAGATCCAGACCCTGATTCAGGGTTCATCACGGTGGCTCCATGATGACTACTGGAAATGATTCAGATCAGGTACTCTCTGACACGTGTGAGAAAACGTCTGTTTTGACTGCAGATAAACTTCTTCTATTTAACAGTCACTGCAGTTATTACACGAGGTTCAACACTCACGTCTTTCATCACAAAGGTCGCGATAGTCTCCTGTAGTGTGAAGAGGGGGCCTTAAACTACACATTGGACCGGGGGAAAATATGACTTCTGAATGAGCTTCAGTTTATTGGGAGCTCCTCAAAGGATCACGAGCTGACTAAACAGGAAGGAAATGAAGGAAAGATAAACTGTTGCCACACAAAATATCTTTATACGTTGTTGTTTTTTCTAATCTGTCCTTTTTTATGGTGAAATATTGATGACTCAGGCAAGAAAGTTCTTCCAGTAGAAACAGCATGATACAAAAAAAAAAAAAAAAAATCGGGTGACTCGAGTCGCAAGCAAAAACAGTTTAAGAACTACTTATCTGGTTTCTTTATCACAATCATAATACTCATGCACATGGTTTGCAATAAAGATAAGCTTTTGTTGATGATTATAAGTCACTAAAATGACTGTAAAATTGTTATGATGGTTTAGACCTAGAAAATATGAAAGGGTCACCACTAATTTCACACATAAAGGTCCGTTTACTCCTGATTAAGATCCTTTGACAATAATAAAGTCATTTTTTTGCTATTGGAGGAGTTTGGATAAAAAAAAAGTCCTGATGATGTCATCGGGCTTGTCTCAGCTTTGTGCTGACACATTTTTTTTTAAACGTAAACTTTTTTTTACAAGCTAAAAAAAAGACAAAAGACAACAGTTCAACTAAACTGTATGTTTGAGATGTATTATGGGAAATGTGGGACAGACTGTTTTGGGTGTTTGACCCATGAAAGGGACTCAAAGTCAGGAAATCTCAACCCTTCTGGGTTTTTTTTATCTGTATCTCGTGACACATATAACTTTACAGAAAATCAATTTAAATCAGTGGACCAGCCCTTTAAGGGATCACAAATTTAAAAAAAATAGTTGGGAAACTGATTTGTTAACGTTAATGAACAAAATGATGCACCAGTGAGCAGTGAAGATCTTATTCTTATATGCAAGTATTAATATAAAATTCCCATTCAGAATTTATAAAATGTAAAATAGTGGTTGTGGTCATTTTGTCCAATTTAATGACCTGTAATATTAACATTAAAGGGTGACGCCACTCATCTTGCACAAGTATAGACAGTTGTACAATGTGTTCTGTGGCTTTGGGAGGACTTTTCTAAAGTCGGCTCTGCTCGGTCCGACCACCATCTTGACTTGATCACGTCCTTACAGCTGTTTAAAGACTGCCTGGGCCTGAATGACAATCTGTGTTTATCTTCACTTTCCCCTCCAACTAATTACCTAAACCTCCGGAACACCAAAACACCACCGTCCCCTGAACCTTTTCCTGCACTGACAGCTGATTTATTATTGCACCACTTCAAATTAGTGCCGAGTGGAGAACGTCTCACAACAATTTACACTCGTGGCCTGAGACGCTTATTAATTACTATATTTTAATTAAAGATAATTACAATATCCAAGGATATAATGTCGTTTCAGAGTAAACGCTGCTTATGTACGTAGCATCAAATAAAATAAATAGATAATTGATGTCGCAATTTATTTTTTTTAATCTGGAGGGTTAGGTTATCAAAACAGATGCACACACACGCACACGCACGCGCACGCACACGCACACACACACACACATACACACACGCGCGCACACACACGCACACACACACACACACACACTTCTCTGGGGATGAGGCACAGAGGTTGTTCTTCACTTTCCCTCTACTTCTCCGCTCCCCTGTCTTCACTTTCAGATTAAACACTGTGCCAATCTTTATTCCTCGTGGAAATGTTTAATTGCCTGGGAAGCAAAGAGACTTTTCAGCTCTCGGTGCGTCCGAAAAAGCAGGCATTGTAGCGGATATTTGAAAAGTCTCCTATCTGTTTTACCCCACCCCCCTCTCGTCTATTCAAAGCCCCCCCCCCCCCCCCCCACCCCCGATGCGTGAGGCAGGAATTTGGATAAATCCAGATTACATCAGGAGGCAGGTGAAACAGCTCACAAAACAGACAGCTAAAAATATAATTATGCTGTCAGACACCGCTAAGCTGCAGCCTTTAATCCTCCGCCATGCCGATGCCATTACTTGTCTTTTCCCGTCAAATGTTGTAACTTAATATTTTCATCCCATGTCTTCATATACATTTGCTTCCTCTGGTTACTTCATCATCATCAAGATTTTTTTTTTCTGGTTATTTATTCTAGTAACAATCACAGCATTGGCCTTGGCGAGCTTCGCCGTAACTCGATGCGTTGCGGTGCTGGAGCCTGGCGTGTGATCTTTTAGCTCTTATTTTGGAATATTTGCTCGCAAGTTGAAATAAAATTCCTCGCAACAACATGCCCCGCAGATACGCAGATGCAGATTTATCTTTCCTTTCTTTCTGCTCCTCACAAGTCGACAGCGTCAGTGCTTCATCCTCGTGTTTACGAGCTCCTCCGGTGCTGCTCGCCACGTCGTGAAAATCCTAAATGAGATTTCACTAAATGGCATCTTTGCCCCATATGGTTTTGCTGAGGCAGTAGCCCCCTTTAAAACAATCTGCGGTTCCATCTGGTCACTGTGGTTTTTGCCCCTGGTCTGGTCCCCCCCCTCCCCCCATCCCCCCTCTCTCCCCCCCCCCTCCTTTGTGCTTTCACTTACTGCCGCCGCGTGCCGCCCCCTGTTCGAGAAGAGTCACACGAAACAGCTCGAGGGCGTCTCTAGGCGGACGCCCGAAGTGAGAATCGCCACTCAGGGCGCTTCGGGGACGCCCGGCGAATCAGAGCGCCTCACTCAGAGGACGCTGCCGGCCTCGTCCGCACGATCCCGCGGAGAGGCAGCGGGACGAAGAGGCTCTCGGCGAGAGGGGAGGAGGAGAGCGATCGATTCGGAGGGATCCGTTTTCATCGCTCGTTCCTCACCGAGCGGCAGATCGCTCCTCCTCTCCTCGCTCAGGTGGCACGGGGCCCAACCCTGGCGCCTGCCACCCTGCCCAGATTAATTGAAGCATGCTGTTGTAAATGAATCACATATGGCTAATATTGCCCCACTTTACCCTCTTCGGCACACGCCAGCATCACCTATCCTGGTTTGTTTTCTATTTCAGGAGCACACAACTCCCCTCGTGTCTGCTATTTTCATCCTTTTTTAAAAACATTTTTTTTTTTTATTTTACTGCTCAAGAAAAAAACAAAAAGAAGCAGAAAGAAGAAAGTGTAAAGGTAGCCGAGGTCGGGTGCTCAAGTTCACTGTAAAATTCATGACTTTCCCTTTTGGTTTTACATTTGTCTCTTTCCACGGTCCAATCTTTGCTCTTAACTTGGCACGAAGCAGATTAATTGCGCTGTCGTACAAAAGGTAGGAATAAGCCAGGCGCACCTGTCCCTGATGCCACCGTGCATTAAGATGAATGCGTCACAGCTTTGGTCTTTATTAGTTATTTATAAGACCCACTGCCCAGAATAACAGCACTAAAAGAAGGGGACAGAGCCAACGAGCGCTCACGGCGGTTTGTTGGGAACCCCTCACCAGGAAGTAACGTGCAAGTCTGGACCAAAGTGACTTGAACAAGAGCGTCCTGCCAGGCGGCTTGATCAGGTTGTCATGTCAACACATCCACGGTTGTCAGTTGTTGTTTTTTTTTAATTTTTTTTTTAATTTTAATAAATGCTGAAGTAAATCAAACAGAAATGAGCCATGCTAACATGTGACAATGCTAAGAAGAGGTACAATGTTTGGGATATTGGCAAATTTCTGCTAAACTTGCTCATCGGCACTAAACGCGCAGCAGAGAGGAACATAAGCACATTACGTTCACATAAAGGGAAAGAAAATCCTTCGTCTTTATCTCATAGTTATGAGGTTTAGGTGGTTCTAAATCATCGTGACGTGGGAGGACATGATTTAACGCAAGAAATATGTAAAATGTCACAGTAAAGATTTTCACTGGTGTGAACAGATGTAAACGTTTACAACACACAGCGTGGAAACTCTGGGTTGCACCGTTGGCAGCAGAGCGAGACCCATGTTTCAGCTTAATGTTTTTTAAGTTTGGGACACTGAAGTACATCAAACAGTTTCTTATTGCTAAGCACCACTGGATGCGCTGACCGCCATCACTAAAAATTACTTTTACACTGAAGAAATCTTAAAATAGAAAGGTTTTCAGGCAAGTTCTGAATTGTTACAAATACTGCTCCATCAGGCGACTCTACAGCGTCTTATAATCATGAGGCAGCGTCCAAAAATATGTCATAACGACGAGTTTAGATCTAAAAATCTCTTCAAGGAATGCGACGCGCTTCGTATGCCAACAGAGGAAGAGGAGAGAACGCCGTTTCTCCTGAACAGGAAATCTTTCCAGAAGATGCCACTCGTGGAAAAAGTGCTCGTCCAAACGCGCCTTTAAACGACGAGCAGTGAGGGCTTTGTTCCACTCGAGGAATTATTTTGTTCCTGTCAGAGGTGATCTCGGAGCTCCGCAACACGGGAGGCGTCCGCAGCCTGTGAGCTAATATTTTGTACTGAATCAAGATGTCTGATAGCTAATGAGAACACAGCCTTTCACAAAGCCGCGGTGCCCCGTCAGTCCCTTCTTATCATCAGACTCATCAGGGTGTATTCACTTACTTGGCAGAGCCCCTGATTACATGGTTAGAAATTCAAGTGGTAGACGTATCGGGTTTGATATGAATATTATGTGGTTTGCCCACGGGGACAATTCCATTTGTAAGACATAGCCCCTCTTCTTTGTCGGAACCTTTTTGGATTTGTCACTTTGCATTTGCTTTAAGAGGTAAAGCTTTTAAACACTCTCAATAATGGAAAGCATGCTTTGGTGGTGACACCGCTATGATCTATATCAAAGCCATCTGGAAAATAAAAGTTCCCGCTTGTCTTTAAAAGCGTTTTTTTTTTTTTTTTTTTGCTCTTTAAATACTGTTTCTTAAATTTCCACGTTACATCCTGTGCTGAGGGGGCACGATAGTAAATCAGTTCATGCAAATGTTCTATGCGACTGCGCTTCAAACGCTCCGAGGATGATGATGATGCGTTAAATTTAGATGCAGTAAACTAAACCCTTGTCTATCATTGTGGTTGTGTACATCCCCAGACGCCCTCACATTTCCTCATCTATGTATAAAAACAGATGTTAACAACACGGTTCTTTTGGAGTGCATTCTCAAAGTGCACTGGCCCTACATTAGAATGGGCCTGTTTTTTATTAAGCACGAGCTTGACGTATGTAATTCGTTCACTAAACGCTGTGTTTGGGCTCCCAGCGTGCGCTGCCCACATGCATTTGTCACGGCGAGCCACTTCTTCATCCCACCGTTGTGATTAATTGCGTGGCTCTGCTCAGATTTACAGCGATAGCCCCCGCGGTCAGAGAATGCGCGCGCGCCTCGGGCCCTGCGGCGTCCACGGCGGTCGGCAGCGGTTAAACCGGTGGACGAGAGGCGGGGCACGCGCACGCTGCCACGCCGCCGTTTGTAGGTGCTTACTCTGCACACCGAACCTCTTTGTTCTCCCGCCGACCTTCATCCGGACACTTTTATTTGACAACGAGGTGCGCCCCGCGACAGCCGATTGGAGCTGATGTCCCTATGCAGCCGCCAGGGGTGGTGATTATGACTGCCATAAAACAGCCTTGGCTCCATCTCCCCGGTGCATAAGAGGAGGAAAACAATAGCTGGAACGCGTGCCAAACAACAAAAAAAAAACAAAAGAAGACCAAGGGAATGTCAAAAATTCCCCCTCCTGTTATTTAAAACTGTTAAGAGCTAGCAGGTATTTCTCATGACTATCTGCTTTCCCCAGGGTGTCGAGTATCTTCGGGGAGAGTCTCGAAATGCTTCAGAAAGGTAGTCGGTATGCGGAGACTGCACATGGAAGCATTTTAGACGACTGCAGAGCGGGCGTCCGCTGGAGAGATGCGAGACGAAACATTGCTCAATGTCCTCTTCAATGTATCTCTTGGAAAGAGTGTTAACACATGTTCGGTTCCCGGGTTATCTGGGCCTCTGTGTGTGTGGGGTGTGTGTGTGTGTGTGTGTGTGTGTGTGTGTGTGTGTGTGTGCGTCTGAGGATGCAGGATAGTAACTGCTGTGTCATAGCGGGGGTTGTGTAGAAATAAGCTCCTGGGACTTCAGCGCTGGCTCAGGTCCAACTCTACTGATACGTTAACAAGAAGAACTTGTTCTTATCAATGGGGTACTTTATTCCTGCTGTACACACACACACACACACACACACACACACACACACACACACACACTAATCAACAGACACAGAAATGCAAACATCAAACATTCCAATAAACTCACACACACACACACACACACACACACACACACACACACACACACACAACAAACACACACAGTTGACCGATAGACCCGCAGACAAACAGACAGACGAGCACATAACCCAGTCTGAGAGACCGATAAACACACACAGATGGACAGAAAATCACACACACACACACACACACACACACTCACACACACACTCACAGCATGTGGGTACAGAAGCAGTGCTGACATCAGGAATGCCCCCCCAGGTCCACAAACACTCACACACACACACACACACACACATTGTCCGCTTGATATTATTCTCAGTAAGATGAAACAGAATCTTTCAACCAGGAATTATACAAAAAAGATGGGACATGAAAGAAAGGGGGAGACATAAAGGGGGAGATATTTGGGTGTTAGTGGCGGCATGAACGTACGCCGGTGGTGTCTTGGTAGGTGGGAGTACTGTGCAAAAAAAAAAAAAAAAAATACAAGTGAGAGGTGATTCTACAGAACCTGGTTTGGATCTAATAAGAACTACAAGAAATAACAGGAGCCAGAATGACTGATATTGATACAAAAACAACAGACGGATCAATGTTCTGCTCTTCACCCTAATGTTGTTGTCGATACTAAAACAAGGCTTCGGCTGTATTGATGCTTTCAGTATTGATCCATCCACCCCTTGATTTTCACACACTATAAAACACAGAATGCAGCGGCTGGATTTGTTAAGAAAGTCTGAATCCTCTGCACTTGCTGGAACAAACAACATCTGCTGGACCTGATGAGAGCCGGGAGAGTGAATCAAAACAAAAGTTACAAGCTCAAAAACCCAAATGCAACAAGCGCCAAAGGTGCTAAAATGCTCCATAGATTTGAGAACTGCCAAATCGAACATTATTAATTTGGCCGATAATAAAGGATTATTCCATTTGATCTAAAGTTGGCTCATTTCCCTCTGATGTTGCTATCGCAGAGTTTTGGAAAGCTGCAGGGAGCTTTCAAACAAATACGGCCCAAAAACCAACATACCGGCGAGCGGGGATGCATATGCAGGGTGATTAGGTCAGATCCCTGGAGTAGCCGCAGATGGAGATCCCAAATGCAGTAAGCGAAAAGGCTGTTGTGCAGGTGTAGCCCTTTTAGAAGTAATGCTGCGCCGTTTCACTTATGAAGAGAAGCAGATGACTTCAGAACAGCTGAATGACTGGATTTCATGGATATACTGGTCTCGCCGTTTTTATGAAGAGATTTTGTTGACAGAAAAAGTCAACATTGCTGTTTATTGATTTTGCTGAGGGAAATATGCAACATCAGTTGTTAACAGATCGTTGTTTTCTTTTCAGACCGCTGTGTGTGACACAAATCTCATTCTGAAACATCATTTTATGATTCATTATCTGAGGATGATGGTTTTGATCAAAAACTTTGGTGCGTGTGATGTGAAGCCCAGCACAAGCCATTTCAAAAATAAACCGTCGCCTGTCTTGTTAGTGTCGGTCTGGCCATGTGGTTTGTGGCTCTTTAGCGGAATCCATTTAGAAGTAGAGGTATTCTCTTGTGGGGACCCCCATTGGATCACACTCCCACTCTTAATACCCTTATGTCATCCCATGTAAAATGTTCACTTTATTCCAACCATATATTGTATAAAAAAAAAAAAACTGGATGTAGCCTCCGTAACATCGTAGGTTTCCTGAAGGGTGGTTTTGAACCTCAGTTCCTGGGTGCTTCTGACTGTCGCCATCTTGGCAGTGTTTAACTCGGCCTTACCCGAATGATTCAGAAATGGGCAACAAGGTGGTGTGTGGGTGAAGTTGAGGCGGCCTGAATGAAGCCTGAAAGCTAAAAGCAGCCCAACCCTTAAATATGTACAACTTAAAGCCTCACTACAATTTCATTGGGTGAGTTTTATACTTAGTTTGGAGCCAGAAGTCACCACATCTGGACAAGCTGCGGAGGAACGAGTGGTGGATATGACTTGATCTGATTGGGGACCCGAGGACACTACGCCTGCCCACCTATAATGGGAACCTGACTGCGACACAGGCCTGTCAATCAAACAAAAATTACAGCTCTTTGACGACCCATATCTAATTCATTAAATTATTATTTTCAGGTGGACTGCCAGAAAACAAATCAGAAGGAGCTACTTAGTGAATGACATCATAATGAGTTGTGGGAAAATTGTAGTAACTTTGTATTTTATGAGAAGTTGAATATGAGTCTATGGAGCAAGAGCCGTTTTGAGCCTTTTAAAAACAGTCAATGATTTTAACATGGGGGGGTCTTTGGGGATTGACTCAGTTTTAGAACCCACCTCAAGTGGCCATTTGAGGAACCGCAGTTTTTGGCACTTCATTTTTCTGCTCTGGAGGTTGCAGCTTGGCACCAAGTGGCTAATTACTTTTGGTTAAACAACTACTGTTTGTGGTGCAGCATTAAGAATCAGTTTCCGACCATGCTCGGTGCCACTGTAGATTCAAACAGCACCCAAATTAAATATATTAAAGCTCCACAACTGTAAGACCACATTGTACAACTTTGGGCTTGATAGAGGAGAGACACTTGAAAGAAGAAGGGGTTAATTAAAATGGAGCAACATAAGTCTCCCACAGGTTGCATGAAAGATTGTAGCTTGATTGGCTGCAGCCTCGTTGTGCAAGATGGACGCCGGATACACTGCGCATATCCAGCTTATTTTTGTAGATGGTAGAGGTGTACAGCATGTACTCGTGCATAAGATAGAGGACGCAGGAAAATACAGGAGAAAGAAAACGACGGCCGAGAAAATACAAAAGTCTGAGATCAGTGATGACGATAGGAGTGAAATCAGGAAGAGAGCAGAGCCCCGTCACCTCCTCGGCTGCCCCTGGCTACCGGGTGAAGCCGAGCAAACGCAGCGCAGCGCCCAGCCTCCCACCGGCCTGCTAATGTCTCACCACGGCCTTCCTCAGTGACAGGGCTTTTTCACAGAATTTAATAACAGTGTGTTTGGTCGCTCTCTCTTCTCCTTCTGCTTTTTTTGTTTTTTTTCTCTCTCTCCGGCTTTCTCCACTTGTCGTACGTTCTCCTCTTTTTGCAGTCAGACCCTTTACTGAAGCCAACAAAAAGCCTTGATTTTATTTATTTTGAGTTCGGACGGCTGCCTACATACAAGCACGAACACACGTATACAGTAAAAAAAAAAAAACAGCCACCGCTCTCGAGTAGCACCAAGGCTAAGTGCTGCAGTACACGCCATGTGTCACTAAACCGAACAAAGAGTACAGATCTGTGCCCCCCCCCCCCCCCCACACACACACACACTTCCACCCCCCCCCCCCCCCCTCATTCCTCCCGCACATTATTACCGAAGAAAGTCTAAAAGCTGCATCATGTGTTTGACACTGTCGAAACCGTTTTCTGTCTTGTGCTGCTGCTGCTTTGTGCCGTTCGCCGTGGATGTCACACGTTCCCGTTGTTATCAAAGATCCATTAAAGACAGCTCGCAGAAAAAGAAAAAAAAAAACACACAAAGCAAACGAACGACCTCACAATAGCTCCTGTGTTGTGGTGTTTTTCTTTTGTGACTTAATCACGCAGCTCATTACCATGTTTAATGAGGACTACTTTCACTTCCTCCATAAGTGAGCGCTTTTACGATACACACAGTTTCAGTGCTCGCAGTAAGGAGATAAAACAACGCGTAAAGTCTGAGGCAATTACACGCAGTTCCTGTATAATCTGGTTCCAGTTCCACTGTCGCAGCGTAGAAGTGGGTTTCTGCTTCGAAAACAGCAGCACAGCAGTTGTGGTAATAAAAAGCCACATCAGGACATAACAAACGCGTTACTGTAAATGATGGATTCAATTTGACACTCACTGCAGAAATATCAGTTTTTGAACCGGAGCCTGGTTTCTAGGAGGTACCAGAACCAACGTCACGAGCTTTTATTGTGGTACATATAATGGTGTGCTTCTGTTTTACAACTCATACTTAATACTTGCTTGGATGCTTTACACTCTGGACACATTTCTTCTACTGCAACAGTAAATTAAATGAATTGATCCCACACACACACACACACACACACACACACACACACACACACACACTCTCTCTCTTCCACCTCAAACAAGGCTGCTTTGTCTCCACTCACGAAAAAGCATAAAAATAAGTGGAAGTCAAATGTACAGTTTTATATCTGTGTGCCAAAGTCATTCCAGTGACATTATTACTACTTCTTTTTCCAGTCACCTTTATGGTACTTGACTACTTCACCATGGCAACAACGGTGACTTGTTTTACTGTGGAAAAAGTATGCCCAGCATCTTTACAAAATTTCAAATAATCTCTATAATTTGACTGTGTAATGCATTTTTACCATGACAACGATGTGATCACAGAATTAACTGGTCTAGGGATTATTCTTAAAGCTCAGTGAGAATATCACTCGTCCAAGTGCTTGGTTACTTCAGGATTGTGAGATTCAGCTTGTTTTTCTGACTTATCAATGGAGGGTTCACATATATTGCATATTAGCGAGTCCAACGGAGAGTTGCCTGGGTCATGTTAATGTCACGTGAAGACTGAAGGCTGGAGAAGAAGCTGGACTCATCTAGGAAATAGTTTACCACTGGTCCCTCTCGGCTGGTTTGCTAATGTTCGCGACTTTCAGCTGCCTTGTAACCACCAGCCACTTTTAGCGTGTTTACTTTTGCTGCTTCCAAACGGAGTCGCGTTTTCTGTGTTAATGAGAAGCTTCCATATGACCTCTGCCCTCTTTTGGTATTCATTCGATTTTTCTGAAATCTCTAAGTTCATAAATTGTTATTGACATTTTCAGAAATGAAGTTCATTTGTCGTTTAAATGTATTGTAATTTTAGTTGTATAAAGATTTTTTTTTTTTTTTATTTAATAACAGGTCTGAGTAAAATGTTTAGGTTTCCCACCAGCCTCATCTTCTCCCTCTGCCATAATGCCTTCGCATTGCCTACATTACATTACTGGCCTGCCAGCTTGTGGATTCGAGACGCCGTCCACGTTGCCGTTGCCCCAGCAGCGGTGTTCTCATAACTTGAACGCCAAATATCCTGAGCACACGACGTCTTGTGTGGAAAACCACAAGCTTACGAGTTCCATTTGAAGGCAGCAACTGATAAGACTAAACTTAGAAATTAGCTGCATTCGTTCAGAGTTGGAGGGGGAGGGGTGGGGGGTGAGGGCGGGGGGGGGGGGGGGGGTTAGAGGATAAACTAACATTAGCCGTCAATGGTTGGTAAGCACTTAGCTTCTTGGTAAATGTCTTGTTTTTCACTTTGACATATTAAATTCCAACTATGCAACCTGTCAAGAGTCAAGCTCCTATTTCTATCAATAATATAACTGTTTTCGGACGAGTGCTGTCCTAACAGGCACATTTTTCAGTCATTAGTGTGAATGAGAGGTTTTGAGTTTCAGTCTTCTGGTAATCCAGTTACACTAAACACGAAACATGATATTCAAAATTATCTGGAGGATATTTAAAGACTGAAGAGATTACTCAAACGAATCTCAGCTGTTCAAGTGATCTATTTGAGCTTAAATAATCATGTTCAATGTAAATATAGTAGCTTTTTAATGTCATGTCAAAAACTATGTAATGTTCACAATATTTGTTTTGAAAGGCGGTGCCCCGCTGTAGTTCTTTGGGTATTTTGTCTTTAATATTGTTATAACATTTCTCCAACAGTGTGGTGAAAGTTGTGTTTAGGGACTGGGATTAAATCCTAAATAAGGCACACACACACAAAAAAACAACAACAACAAAAAAAGTAAATAGTCAACCTCACTGAGGTTTAAGTACATTTTCAATTGAGTTCTCCTTGGGATAGTCATTTAAGGTATTTATGAAAGCAACTTGTCATTCCTCTAATGCTTGCACCGCTGATGGAAAAAACTCCCCAAACTTTACTATCCTTTGTAACAGTTTAGTGCAGTGATCTCTGCAGCCGAGTCAATAAATAGGAGCACATAACTTCTTTTTTTTTTATTTTTTTTCCCCCTGCTCAGCTCCCACGGCTCCCTCCTCTGTGAACGATCCAATTTCAGCCCGACGGAGGTGATCCTTCCTCGGGGCTCGTTCAGATGGAGGCCGCCGGGCCGTTTACACAGCGGAGCGAGAATGAGGGATTTCTAATGACTCTGCACTCTGATAGTCTTCCAGCGGTGCCCAAGGCCTCTCGCCAAGGACCCTTCCAACTTGACACAACTGCTCATCAAGCAGTCACATAACTCTGGAGTGTAGGCAGAGCACGGGGGGCCTCTGAGTCCAGGAAGCCCGGCCACGACGAGTGTTAGCAGATGAAGTCTGAGCTGATCTGAGGAATTTTTTTTTTTCTCATCTCCCTTAAAAGTTTCACTCGACTTTTTTTTTCTTTACCTTTTTTATGATTTTATATTACTTTTTCAACATTTTGAACTGAATTTTGTCGTGTCCTGAGGGAGAGATTCAAATGAAAAAAGTCATTTCTTTCAGTCGACAAAGTTTTTACCTTATTAATGCAAATGTGACCCGTGAAATAATGAGGGGTCGTGTCAAAAATATTAATGATCCCCTATAATTGAGTAATTAGTGGTGTAGCTGACCTGCGGTATTAAGTAACATCAAAGCTTTGTAATTGTTTTTCAGATAGTTAAAGAAAGGTGAAGTCTTAATTCTGTCTGTGTAAAACTAAAGGCTGCCTGGTTCAGTCATTAACTTTTTAGATCAGATGGGAGTTTTCTATATTTTGACATGGGTGGTTCATCTCTGTTAAAAAACTTTTTTTTTTTTTTTTTTTTTTTGAACTTTTTTTTGTACCTGCAACAATTCTGTATAATCATGGAAACATTTACTGTAAATTGGATCTTTTTCTGTGTCTCATTTCAATAATTTGCATCTTCATAGAAAGCTCTTGTGCTGTTTTCTCTGCTTCTTTTCAGGGAAACTGTCTTCATTACAAACCTGTCTATTCTTTAAATTGCCGGTGAGGTCAAAAGAGCAGAAGTTCTCAGTGATACATTTCAGCGCATTGTCTTTTAAAGCCTCACTTTGTTTTGTTCTAAAATCTCTCCTAAAGTATGAGATTATCAGTTGTGAATGATGAACTGGGGTGTTGCATTAACAGCGCTGCCTTTCTGTGAGGTGTTTGACAGATTTGGATTTAATTTTTACAATAATAATTATTATCTGTGTTGTTGAATTGTTATTTTGGTAACATCTTTGAAGTCAAGCTGCTGTTGCACTCGTCAGTCGTCAATCAATCAAATGTGTCCGGTGGTTTGACATCTTCATCTTTTACTGGCTTTTTTTAATGTCAGAAAACATCCTGGTTTAATTAATTTAATAATTATTGTAATTTGCACGATCTTACTCAGTTTTAAGGTCTAACTGTATGTATGTTTTTAACTCATTACATCTGGTTTCAGTGTTTACACCTCAAACCCTTTTAGTGTCTTTAGCCTATTTTCACTGATCACACGCAATCTGCTGCAACTGGTTTCAGTGTTTCGACATCAATGTCAGCTGAAATCTTTCAGTTTATGCACTTCAACTGGCATCAATTTCTTTCAGTGCTTCCACTTCTACTACCACAACAGAAAACTCCAACTTAATTTACCACTTGCACTTTGATGTGTTCAGGGCTTGAATTTCAAATAAATCCCTTTTAGCAGTTTCACTTCAGTGGATATTTCAGCTTTGTGCACAGTTTCGTTTAAATTGACATGTCAACTTTTTTTCCTTGCATGAATGTAAAACAGAACTTCAACTTTAGCGCTTAAATTGTCACCAGCAGTTCAAACTTAAAAAAAAAAAAAACTTTTTTCTTTATTTTTATTTTTTTTATAGTTGCAGTTGTAGTTATGATATCAGTAGTTCTTTTGATTTATAGCAGAAAATACAAAAATACCATTCATAATTACCCAGAGTCAAAAGTAACACATTAAAAATGCTTCCCATGTGTAACCAACACTACAGAACAAACAAACAATATTCCTTTAGCATGATTTAAAATATAATAACGTGAAAAGTTCCATTGATTAATGAAAAAAATACATTCACAATAATTTTCTACCTGTTGACTTGCTAATTATTTAACTGTTTTTTTTTTCATAGTTTATAAATATCAATATTATTTGCTTGACCATATAATTTTCAAACTGGATATTGACAGGTGTGATCTTCATGAGTTTGATGAATACTAGAAGAGCACTAGAACAATCCCTTCTTGTCATTTTCTGTTTGCACCAGCGAATGCAGCAGAAACTTCCATGTGCTTAAAAACAGAGCAAAACTCTGCAGCAAATGTGGTAGATTATAATTTCAACACAGATACAAACTCTTGCATACTGCATTTGAGATGCAGCTTTGCTGCCGCCGTATTGTCAGTTTTGGCCAATTAAAACAGTAGAAAATAACACACTTTTGTGCTGCTGATGTATGCTGAGATGAAAGAAATTATAAAATCAAACAACAGGAAAAACATTTCCCAGATAATAATTTATCTTACAATATTTTACAGCTCTAAATGTGTTGAATATGACACCATATTGCAGTAAAATAATCTTCACTTAAGATAATGTGAATTAATCAAAGTGACTGTCACACTGCTAAATTAAGCTTTTTATTCGAGTAATATTTCATTTCGCTGGTACTTTGTTTTGTGTTTATCAGAACTCTGCACGGCCCAGCTGCCAAACTGTACACACCATTTTAGTAAATAAGATGAATTTAAATGTAAATGAGAAAAATAATTTTCTCAAATTGAATTTAAAAACTAAATTGTGAAACCTGCTGAAAATTCACAAAACCTTCTTACTTTAGAGTTTCTTATAATGATGTATTTTTGGTTAATTAAGTCTTTAGTTATTCCCAAAATTATACACAAGAAATGATACAGGAATCCATTCTACAATACGGTAAAGAAAACAGAATATACTTACAAATTATTCACATACAGTAAGTGTATCTTGCTGTTCTTATCTACACAAGACAGTGAAGTATTTGGGCTTGAAAACCAAGTATCTTGTTTCATTGCCTTACACTGTAGCTGGCATTTGTAATAAACCGACAGCTGTAAAATTCAGCATGTTGTTACTGTTGTAATTGTATATCGACTTAATATCCTGAACGCATCAAAAGATGCACCGCTTCAGTAAACGGCAACAACTAAAGAGGTATCTACGCGTATGGAAGCCCCCGACCAACACCACTTTAGACACCATGTCTGATGCAGAGCAATGAGAGAGATTAACAAAAACGTTGAGCCCACCATTTATTTCCATTAACCTGCATCAGTTCTGAACCTGGTTGCACTTCCAGGCTTATTACTGTGTCCGCGGGAGGGTGGGTGTGACGTGGCATCGCAAGGCCACGAACCTCAACCATACGTCCCGTGAATGATTGTTAGGTATTAGAAAAGGGGAAAAAAAAGTAGTACACTTGACCCCCATGGTCATTTTTCCCCGTCACAGTCGTGAGTCCGAGCTTTTACCATATCAGTGTGTCGGAGATGGAACGTAACACGGCGGACACGCTGGAACACACACTTAGGCAGAATGTCATCGCTACGGGGGTTCATCACCTCCATCAAGACTGATGCAGCTCATCCTTTCAGGAAGGGAGTGAGCGCGCACACACACGCACACACACACACACACACACACACACACACACACACACACACACACACACACACACACACACACACACACACACTGCCACACACTCCCACACAGCTACATTTCAGTTTGTCATCTGGGCATACTAAGATGTGCATGTCTTCGCGGCGCTCATCCCCTGACAGCGCGGCTCCTCTGACATTTAACCAAAGCAAAACAAATTCCACTCATGAGTGGCTTTTTCAATACACACAAAAAAACTGTGTAAAACGATACCCGCAGTAATCAGAGTGTAAAAAGTCCCCTGATAATAAATACGGCAGCAGAACAATGCTTACTCATTCGCCGGCTGCTGATATTTGTGCCTGCAAACGAGGCCGCTTTGCTGCAAATAACGATGCGGCTTTCCACAGTTTACAGGCTAATTTAAAAAAAAAAAAAGGGAACCGTTGTGAAGTATGACCCAGCGAGAACCGAGCGGTTTTATTCCTCTGGCTTTTAAAGAAACGGCCTCACCAAATCGCTGTTACTTTTACATGTCTGGGTTCATTTATGTGAACAGTCTCGGTTGTGTCATTTCTCCAGCGGCTTTTTGTTGTTGTTGTTGTTGTTGTTTTTTTGTTGGTCTTTGTCCCCCCCCCCCCCCCCGCCCCCTCCATCTCTCTTTCCTTTCCTCGACACCATATGGGAGACAGAGACGCAGCGTGTTTCAGGATGGAAAATTGATTATAAATAGATGATGTGAGGGATCCGCGGTAATGAAGGCGGAGAGTGCTCCGTCCCGCAGCACAGTGTCACCGCGAGCTATCAGCTGCCGCGGCGCTGCACTTTGATGCTGCCCAGTGCATATTCTTACACTTTGACGCTGGTAAGTCTATATGCCTCCAGAGAGCTCGCCTGGGGGGGTCAGCTAATGGGACCACTGCCATCCTCCCTCTTTGCTTTTGGAAAAAACCTCCTTTTCCTCCCCCTCTTTTCTCTTTTCCAAAGACTCGGTTACAATATCTCTCACAAACCCAGACGGGGGGGGGGAGGAGGAGGGACGACGACCAGCCAGCAGCTCGGCCCGCGTAAAGAGATGTAAAAAAAAAGGCGTGTAAGTAACCAGCCTGCGCATTCAGAGCCAACACAAACCGACTCGCCTTTTGGAATCTCAATTTGCCCCTAATAAATTGCGCTAGGAAGCAATTGAGCCGCCGGTGTGCTGAGTGGGTTGAAATTGAAACCCAGGCGGGGACAGCGGCGCGCTCTCAAAGGGACCGCCGCCGTGTCGGCTCGGCTTCGACTCGTCGAAGAAACGGAAACAATTCCTGAATCTCTTCTTCTCTCGCGAGTGGCCGAAGTTCTCGGAGGGCCGCGGCAAAAAAAATGCTCGCGAGGCCGAGCGCGCGGGTCAGGGGGGAGATGCCTCGACATTAACGTGTCAAGTCGCAACCTCGGCTTGCATATTTACTCGCCAAAAAAAAAATACAAACACGACTGACGGCGGCGGCGGCAGCATCTACCCCGGCAATTATGGAGGCAACAAAACAGCTTTTCAGACAGACGTATGGAATAGTGACCGCTGCATAAAAACAGCCGCAAGAAAACCTGACAATGTTTGAAAGATGTATGAACACACACACACACACACACACACACACACGTATAAATATCCCTGAGCCGTGTGACCGGGGTTAGTTGATGTAGTAATGCTGCGCTCAATGTCGGATCGCTCTTATTCTAACCTCCCCTCTCTTTCGGCTGCATTAGAGCCCAGCTGAGTGGCGGTCAGCCCCGTTTGCTCTAACTGCAGGTGGCATCGGAGACGTGCATTAGTCCCCCTCTGCCCCCATAACGGCGGAGCAAATGCGAGCTCCCCGGGGCGCCGCGGGGGCCTCAGACGTAACCGGATAAAGGCCTCGTCTGAGCCGCGAGTGAACAACGCAGGCCGAATCTAATAAGGGTCCACGTCGGTTGTATCAAAACAAGGGCTCTGAATACGCAGCTCCTTTTTGCAGGTAATTTGGTCTCGGCTGGGCCTGAAGTGGTGTTATTCTGTTACATTCCCTCACGCTCCCCGTCCCGCGCTGCGTCCCGCGCCTGGTTTCGTTGCTTTTACAAGAGAAAAAACACGACGTTTGCCGACCTTACAAATTACGTTCTCTCGCGACGACGCGTCGTCCGCCCAGACAGCGGATTTGAAATAAATAACATCGTCGGTAACATCTTGGTTTTTTTTCTGACGCAAATCATGTTTTTGTACGCGATGAAAACGAGTTGCGTAGAGAGCGGCAATAAAGGCTTGTTTAGAAGGAAGAAGAAAAAAAAAAAAAAAAAAAGGAAAAAAAAAAAAAAAAAAGGAGGCCGAGAATGAGATTGGCAGAACCTTGTTTGCTCGCCGAGCGTGTGGGTATCAGATAACGCCGTGCCTGTTTTATTGGGTGACGGACAAATAAAGAATAGCAGAACAACATGTGGGAAGACAGACACTGGTCTGAAAGCCTCCATTCATCCCTGAGTCATGTTTCAGCGGGGCTGCAGTGTCAGGTTGGACCCTAATCTCCTCCAGATGCCCTCGCAGGAAAACAACATCCCGGCCTGCGCCACCGCGGAACAAGAGCACAACCTCGATAACGTAATTGATTTGCGAGTTTCAGTTCTGGATTGTTTTCACTCCGCATCTATGTATTTACTCGTGTGTCTGTTCTGTTTGGTTTTCTTCTGTCCTCACTTTCTAGTCTTGATCAAAACAGTATCTCGTTGCACTCATCAGCTCTCCCCGTACGCCCGCCTGCTCCTGCTGGATGGGAAGAACAAGGGAAATATATGCATAACCCTCTGCTGACATGCCGTCTCGTTTGATGTGGGATTCTCAGACAGATGCCCCGTCTCTCCAGCGTTATTGGGGATATTAAAGTGCTGCATGGCTTTGTCTCTCTGGCTCCTTAATACAAACACACACACACATACACACACACACACACACACACACCGTCACTTGCAAAACCCAATTCTATTTCCTGTTTTAGAAACGATTTTTGCAGCTTCTCTCTGTTGTTCAGAAAATAAACAAAAACCTGAATCTCTGAACTTGTAGAAAAGATGAAGCACTGCTGCTTCAGTCAGCGCAGTTTGTAGGGTTGAAAACAATGACAACGTCATCATTGATAATGTTTCCAAAACTACAGATCCATAAGATAAAACTTTCCCTGGGAGTAAAGTGACATCATCTTGCCTTGCGTCCGGTACGATATTATGCAATTTTTTTTTATTTTTTTTTTAAAGCAGCAAATGCTCCCGTTTGAGAAGCTGAATTCAGTCACTGCTTTTCAGTTTTGCTTGATTGATGCCTAATAAGAATAGTTTCATGTTTTGGGAAGTATACTTTTTTGCTCTCTTGTCAAAAGTAAGATGAAAAGACAAAAGAAAGTCTGGAAAGAGCTTTTGTTCTCAGTCCAAAGGTAATAACATCCGTCGACTATCACCTCATTAATTAACATCTTATACTGTGTTTGTATAAGTTCTACAAAAACTTCGAACGTCCCATAAAATCACATTATTTTTACTTGTATTTAAACCATCTGCCTTCTTGACTTTGATGACACCTCTGCCTCATTTAAAGACTGGAAAAATCTAGTGTTTTCTATCCAAAGGCAACAGAATCGCCCTGCTCGCACCGCTAAAGCTCACTAATAACATCTGGTTGTGCAAATATTGACGCATAAAATTGGCAACTTGCCCCACATGTAAGCCTCATTTAAAAGTATACATGCATCTGTACGCTATGACAAGTTAACTCGCCAGTTCCAGTAGTTCTGCTGAGCTAATGCAATGGCTGTGGCTAAGCTAACCAGCTGTTGTTGCCAGCTTCAAACTAATCAGTTCCACAAACTCCACT
Source organism: Embiotoca jacksoni (assembly GCF_022577435.1). NCBI lineage: Eukaryota > Metazoa > Chordata > Actinopteri > Embiotocidae > Embiotoca > Embiotoca jacksoni. The sequence goes on from NW_027185374.1 coordinate 9,838,873, forward strand.
CGAGTAATGTCAAACGAGAGCATTAAAACTCTCCCACGTTTCACATCCATTCAAAGCTGCTGAAAAAAAACACCCCGACACGACCCTCAACACTGCGTCGAACCTCCAAGGCCTCCGGCTGAGAGCGGGATATGTGTCTGTCCTTGTAAAACAAAGCTGTAGATATATACAAAGATTCATTTTGCGGGCTAATTGCATCTCTGGAATTGAGTCAAACTAGTAAACATTGAGGAGGAGAGGCGAGCAGGCCTGTGTTTATGCGGGCCAGTCAAGCGGAGGTGTGGTCAGGGACGGACGGTGCGGCTCTCACCCCGGGCCAGGTCTGTCGAGAAGGTCGTGTGAAAGTGGAACGTGGTTGAGCTGGATGCTTGCCAGAGGCTGTGTTGAGTCAGGAAAGCTTATATATATATATATATATATATATTATTTTTTAAACTGTGTGGCACCTGGGAGAGATTATTCCTCCCTCTTTCAATAACGTCCACGTTATTTGAATAATTGGCTTTCTGAAGCATGCGACACTATCTCGCCGCAGGGCACAGATCTCTGATTTTTTTTTTTTTTTTTTTTTTTTTTTGACGATGTATTGTTTTGACAGATTTCAACTGACATAATGAGAGGCTGGGCTTCCGCGTGCTGCATAACTGGACAAACAATTACCTAGCAATTACTGCGAGGCTTTTGAGATGGAGGGGAATGCATCACTCACCAGGCAGCTGACAGCGTGCGCTAACTCAGCAAGCGACATGCAAAATAGGAAAATAATGGTGTAGAGTGCCAGAAGTGAAGAGTATCCATACAACAGTGAGACATACAATAAACAACAAGGCGAAGGCAGAACACGGACATGAAAAACCAATTTACGCAGACAGGCGAAAGAAGCGTATGCAAACAAAGAGACACACATTTAAATATAAGTGAACATGTCTGTCTGACTGAAAACAGGGCGAGACGGGGACTCTCAGCCTCCGTGGGCCGGTTCACAACACTTTTATTGAAGATGAATCATGTATCAGTTGGTATTAAAGCAGTACATATAAACAAAATGATTAGATCTTTTCCCGCGTGGAAGGATTATTTCATTTCAGGATATTATGCTGCAAGTTTCATTGCGGGTCACAAAGTTTAATAAAGAAAAACTTCAAGGTGAGCAATAACAGGAAGGTCAGGTAATTGCTTCATGTCTGTGTGCTGTTTAGCTTGTAAGAGTAGCTGGCGTATTGTGTCAACTAGACCTTTGTTCCCACCCGCATCACTGAGTCATAGGTTTGGCTAGTGCAACAAAACAAAAAAAAAAACAAGGGATGATGTCACGTAAGCTGCTGAGGGCAAGAGTGAGCGCAGGGTGAAGAAAAGGGGTGAAGACAGAGGTGATACAAAATTAGAAGGAAAAAAATTAAGAGATGAGCGAAGACAGGTATTTGTTTATGTTCAGACTGACAGCATAAATCGGAACCTTTTGCATATCTAGAATGGAATCGGATTGCTTTTTATCTAGTGGGGGCAACAAGCAAAAACATGTAGAAGTCGTACTGTAGGTGGTTTGAAACCTGAGTCAAATATAATATCAAATGACTTGGCCCAAAGCAACTCAAATTAGATTTTAGACAGTTCTTTACGTCACTCGCAGCACATAACACAGAACACATGCCGGTGACATCACACCTGGCTGCGACGGCCGCACGTTGGTGGAACAAGTAGGAGGTCCGATTTAGTAAAAGTACAACTACAACGAGACTGTTTAAGCCGCATCCATCTCAAGCCTCGTCATCTGACTGTGGCCGAATTGCCGAATCATGGGGCGTCTGTGGGATTTCTTTAAAAGCAACGTTCGGTTCATTGCGTCAAATATGAATCCGCAGTATTTTGAACCATGCGCCTTAATTATGCTCAGATTATCCATTAAACTAGCAAAAGTAGATTTGGACCACAGACTATATAAAAGTGGATGAAGCTTCCAGGTCTGCAAAACGAGCTTAATGCGGAAGTGCCACTAGAGGTTGGCTCCAAAGCCTCCGGCTCCGCAGACTCCCGTTCAACTTCACCCAACCCTTCAAATGCATTTTTTTTTCAACAGTTAGCAAGTAGCCAAAAGTCACTCCTTCTTATTAGTTTTCTGGCGGTCCGTCTGAAAATAATCCATCATTAATTATGAAATAAGCCTAAAAAAAAACATGTTTTTGTTGGCCGTGTCTGTTTGATTCACAGACCTGTGGTGCAGTCAGGTTACAGCTATCGGTGGGCGGGACGTAGCATCGTCAGGTTTTCAATCAGATCAAATCAAATCCATCGCTCGCTCCTCCCCTAGCTCGTCCAAATATGGTCAACTCTGACTCCAAACCGCTCCGAACTACTAAAACGGCGACGGACAATATCCGAACTCGAGGCGTCATGACGACGGGTGACGTCACTGTTGCTTGCCGCTTGTCCAAATCAAGCGGCAACGACTTCGATTGTTAAAACACAGCCTAAGAGATCATTATATCACTGAAAGTCTCAAAATGCTCAGTCTACAGAGAAACACACACCGACTGTATGCGGCAACTGTGACATTTGTTCTTTTAATGCGTTTTTGTTACGTCAAAATACAACCTGCATGTCCACGCTGAGCACAGCCCTCTGTCCAACCTTTAATGGAGAAAAGTAGCCGCACATTTGGTTGCTGCGACCCAGTGCTACAACACAACAATCTTAATTCTCACCTTCAAGTCACAATGAAATGGATGTAAAGCATTCGTTATTAGACTCGGATGTTATTTAGTAAAACTATCTGAGAAGGGTAGAAAGGAACAACTCTCTGCCAGCTGACAGGCGACAAGAAGCTCAGACTACTGAGTTTTTGGATGACATCGAGCCAGCGTGAAAAATATCTAAAGCTGTCAAATAAATGTTGTGTAGCTCAAACTTTTACAGCACAGTACATGTAGTCTCTATCAGCGCTGCAGCATACAAACATAAACATTCCTGGTGTCTGATGCCGCCCGCACCACCGCTATTACTGTGGTGTGAAAGAATGAAGGCTTCATCTCCATTCTTCATCTAATCTGCAGCTTTCTGTTTTGGTTTCCTCCAAGAAAAAAAAAATGCTCCATGAGTCACTGTGTGTGTGTGGAGAAATGCTGTTACCACAAAAGCTAATGCTGGAGGCTTTGCGATGCCCAAACAGCAAACGCAACATCGCTTGTAAATGACAACGAGGATTTCACTCCTAAACATCAAGGAGGGGGAACAAATTGAGTTTTTACGAGGTGTGAACATAAAATCCAAGATGGTGTGGGGGGGTGGGGGGGTGGGGGTGGGGGTGGAAAGGGGTCGGCTGAGTCCAGAATGCATCAGCGGCATGAAACCCGTTGAAAGTTCAGTGTGGTTGGAGCAGAAAATCAGGGAGCGGGGCCCTGTGTTGTGTGCTGTGCGCCTGCTGGCAGCTCTTCTGGCTGGCATTCACCGATGCTTTTTTGGCCACTTTCAGACGGCTCCAAAGCAAACAGGGATTGCTTTTCTTAAAGGCTGTAAAACATGTGTGCCCGCCTACTCGGTCATAGACAGCAGTGTACCTAAAGAAACGGCTGCTGTTTGCACTTTCTCCTCTCAAGCGCATACGAAATGTTCAAGAAATCTAAAATGATGATGATAAATTTGATTTCTGGTGCGTTTAAACAAGGCCGTGGTAGTTTGGACTTCAGAGAGTATCTGTAGTGGTACTATGGTAGTATGGCGGTATGTGCTAGTTTAGCAGGTAAGATGGTACTGGGGTCGTTACTATTGTAGGTACCATATAACTGTACTGTGGTATAGTACAGTTAGAGGGCACCCATAATCAGTATCGAGTCACTTGGTCAATATGGCAGTACCCATGTAAGTACCACAAAAGTACCAGACCATCATTTGGCAGATGATGAGGTAACACATATGGCATCACATTAGTTGCTCCATAATAAAAAATAACTCTCATGTACCAGGTTGGACCAGTGTTGGAAACACCGGTTTAGTTTTAAGGTGTGCTAAAATAGTATTTTGAAAATTGAATCTTTACATGTAAAGAAATCCAAGCAACCACTCCAGCTAATATGCATCATTTTCCATTTTTCAAACAATAACAACATTTTTTTTTTTTTTTTTTACATCATATTTGTTCATTTACAGCATATATGTGGAAGCATCAAGCTTCAAGTCACTATAGTAGGCGTTTCCCGTGGCAACAATTGACGAACATTTCATTGCTGGAAGACACTGTCAACTACTGTGTTGCACTACTAACTACAGCACATTATAACCCCATTTTACCTGAAGACATGACAACAGGAGTTTTTTTTTCACCTCTTTCTCGGTCTGTTGCATAAGTTATCATGAGCAATTTAAGACCCCTATTTCTAATACGGCTATAACATATCGGCCCGCTGTGCTGTAAAGTCACACAAACAGTGGACACAAACAAATTAGGCGACTCGTTTCCACTCATGCAGTGGAAGCACGTTGTCTTTAGTGTTCTAAAGTTGGCCATGATCGCCACTGGGTATTATGTTTGTTTTTATATTGCACTTGCTAAATCATCGTAAAACTAGGGCATTAGCTCGGTCCAGATCCAGACCCCAGCGCGTGACTTTGACACAGTGGCCACTTTCGGTATTGCATCACGCATAATGTACAGCGGCCCGTAAAAGCATTGTAAATTTGTACGGTGGTGAAACATATTTTTCTGAGCGTCACAGATGGAAATGAGTCATCAGATTTTGATCTATTCGGTCTCAAAAACAGACCGTCGGCTCGAGGAATTCTCCGATTGGCTGGAGAAGGACCCGTGGGCCCTAAATGAAAGGAAGTCTGTGCGGACTCTGATGGTGTATCACAGGAATAAATTGGGCTCAGCTCTTCGTACGTGACTCTGTGCTCTGAATCAAGACACGGCAAAACAGACGGAGTCACGCCCGCCCACACAGGTCTCACATTGATCAGATAACTGTTACTAAAAAAGAACACACCACCTGGAGGATACTAATGACGTAGGTATTAAAACGACAGAAAATGGGGGAAAAACAAAAAAACACCTCTTTCCTGATTATAGTAATAAACTTTATTTTCCAATCAGTGGCTTGTTCCAGTCATGCGTTCCACTACACAAACTGTTAAGCAACCTTTACTTGAGACCAGCCCAATAATACAATAATGTGATGTTAATGACAGTGTGGCAGTCCCTGGATTTTTCCCACACAGAGGAGGGCACGTGAGCCAGATTTAAATGTCTGTGCTGAATGTTTATGAGGTTTCTTTGTCTCTAAAGTGGTTTGAATTGCGGGGCTTTCTCAGAACGTTGTTACAGCAGCGATCAAATGCGTGATTTTCCTTTCAAACTGTCCTGTAAAGAACAATCAAAGGTGCCGTTAAATGTCGAGTGATTCATTTGGGGAAAAAAAAGTAATAATCATTTGTCATCTCTGATGGTGATACACATTAACCATAACATAGTGATTGTCAGTGTAGCTTGGACAAAAAAGAAAAATGGACTGGAGGCAAAGGAGTGAGGTTTTTCCTCCCTTGTTCAGCTCTGGTCATCTTTTAGAGGTCAAAGTTTTATTCGGAGGAGAGTATTTTTTTTTTTACCTCTGCCATGGCAGTCTGTCCATGTGAATGACAGCTCCCAAATAAACGGCGCGCCGAGTGGGAGATTATGAGTGTTTGATGAAAACAGCGATTGGTGGGATTTATCATGGGCAATGTTGGCGCGCTCAGCTCGACCTCCAGACACGTGTGAGGTCACTGTTGCAGCTTCATGTTTTTTACATCGGTCTTCATGTTATTCTAAATGTCTAAACCACTGACTATAATCTAATGAGGGTGCTCCGAGCGTCCAGGTATTATCCTCACAAAAAAACACATTCACAACATTCTTCCAGAACTATTGAGTTCTGTTTATTTTAAAGGAGGCAGGAAGAATTTGAGCCCTGGTGGCAGGATGGAGGCTGACTCGCCGATGTGTATATATAGGCTCGTTTTTTTTTATAGACACTTAACTCCAATTAACCTTCATTCTCCTGTTTGCCTATAATCACATTATCCTCTGGTATTTGACTCTATTTTTCTTTCATCCTCCAGCTACATGCCCAGAGAACAGTGAGACAGTGCAAGAACAAGCTTCTCCTTGTGTTGGATCTCTCAGTTGGCTCAAGACCCAATCTATGGTCCTCTCTCTCTCTCTCTCTCTCTCGCTCTTTTTTATTTCTCACACTCAGATCTTTCTCAACGCTCTCCTCTTCCCCTCTCTCCTCTTCCCCTCACTACATATCTGAGCACTGCCCTCGGGCCATGTCCAGCGCCAGACAACGCCTGATTCATGCCTTCAGTTGGCTGCTGCTGTCAGCTGACTTTACGCTACTTCAGGGTTCATTATTCCGTCTGGACGTTCCTAGAGAATATCAGTGTACTGTAAGTGTGTCTATAAAGAAAAGCAGTTCAAGAGAACTGTTTAAAAATGATCCAACAGTGTTTTTCATTCCTTACGTTTTCTATTTCCCTGTCATGCATAGTGAGTCATTCATATTGTCAAAATAATGTCAAATGATTGTAATTCTTTAACTGAATGTTTAAAAGTGGACAGTTTTGAAATGGAGGCTACAATCGGTGCCTTTTTCTTCCCCTTTCTTCGTACAGAAACACATTCCAGCTGTCAAATGTGTTCATTACTAATGCATAAAACCTTTTCTGACTACCTGCCTGTCCCCTAAAGCAATTACAGGTGAAAGAGCTCACTTTAGGCACTCAAACCCCGTACGCCTCAGAAAGGGGCCTGTTGAGCTGTCACCCGCACCGACACATTAGTAACATATTTCCTGGAACTAATGCATGAATGATCATTCATGAAACATCACAGATTTGGAAAGATGTCACTTCAGTTTCAGACACATACTTTACACTTCTGCTCCACTAGCTTTAAGAGTGCAATAATGAAATATGTCACTTTGTTAAAAAAAGCTCTTCCTAACAGTAACTTTACAGGTAAAGATTCTGTCAAATAGGAGATTTTCATATAAATTAGGTTTGCAACAGAAAGAAAAGCAGCTCATCATCACAGTGTATAAGTTGCAACACTAAAGTGGTTGGCATTTCTGCTTGCTCAATGACAACAACCTGCAAGCATTTAGGTATTTACACTAGCTCCAACTTGACCAGATGCAATATTTAAACGCTGTCTACATATTAATCCATGTGGAATGAAAACATTTTATGTAAAAGTATTGTTACATTGTTGTACTGCTACTTTTATGTAAGCAAATACTCTGATTAGCTTTTTGGTGTTATGCTAATCTTCAGAAAGTTTGTCTTCATAAAATCAGTAAGCTGTCACACCTTAAAGAAATGTATTGTCAAGAAGTTGCTAAAAAACAACTAGATTGCAAACATAAAAAAAAAAACCTTCCGAAAAGTTAGTTTAAAATAGTTAAGTTAGCAAAATAAGAGTAAACATTTGAAATAATTAGCTGTAAATTATAGATAAAATGGTAGAAAAGATTGTATCGAAAAGCAGGCTAATGGATAATTGTTGGAATATTTAGCTTAGAGAGGGTAAACATTGAAATCTTTTTTTTTTGTTAAATTCATGTATAAACTGTTAAAATGAATGATACTTGGTAAAACTACGTACCATCATTAGCTAAGATTTTGAAAATACAATAGCTGAAAATAATAGATAAATTGTCATTGTCTAAAAGTAATGAATAATGGTTAAAATAGTTAAGAAATGATCGTTTTCTAGACTAATTCATATAAAATAATGAAGTTAAATATCAACTAAAAGTAGGTCAATGGATAAAGGTGGGAATAGTTAGGTAAGCAAGAGGATACAAACTTTAAATAGTGAGCTATTTAAAGTTATACTATTGAAATACTGAGCTGAAAGTAATGGTTATGGGATTTGGTTATGTTGTTATCATTAAACATTTAAAACCGTTGGCAAAAAAATTACTGATCAGTTCAAATAGCTCCGCTGTAGCATTTGATGAAACAGAGCTGCCATCCAGTGATACTATATCGCTCCAAAACTGACTAAACTCACTAAACATTGACAGTTCAGCTGAATGAAAAACATTTAATGTTCTGTGACATGTTTATGGAGCGTTACATTAAATCAAACAGAATGGAAGATGATGGGAAGCTGATGGGTGTGTGAGACAAACATGTTTGGGAGCCACTGGTGTCTCCTGTCAGCACAGATCTGATCTGAAAGCTACTGTGGATCTCTCTGAAATTGAAATCTGTGGGGAAAAAAACATCGGCCGCAGCAAATATCCAAGTTATTGCTGTACTGTACTGAGTAGCTGCGAACGTGTTCAAATAATGAAATGTTAGCGGTTCCATGTTGACGCTGAAGAGGTGTGTGCTGCTGTTCTCTGTACGTCGTAATGTTTTCTCATTAATCACATCCATTGGCAGTCATGGTCTGGGATTTGGCGTGCTGGTGGTGTGTGAAGTAAAAACCCGTGAATAAAACAGCTTAGTAAATTGAGTGCATTGAGGGCAGCGTTTCCTGGCAGAAATAAGCTTTTGATCGTAGAGATGTCATTATTGCCCACGTAGCGTGGTGTGTTTACCTGCGTGGAGCAGTCGCAAACTTCACACCCTTTTAAATAATGAGACTACTGCAAAAGGTGTTACAGATAATTGTTTCTGTTTCACCTCAGACGTTTTAAAAAAGTTATTGCTGCAATGCTGACAATTATTTTAAATTACTCTCTGCTCGGAAAGGAAGATCCAGTGGCAGGTTCCAGTGTGTAAACTGGCCCTTACACTGTTCTGAATTTTTAAAGCAACCCCTGAGAGAGGAGGCAAATGCAGTCTTTTATCATGTTTTTTTAGAGGAAAAAAAAAAATTAAATAATAACGTGTACTCAACCTTTTATTTAGTGTCTCCTGTAGGCCACCCATTAAAATCATCAGCCGTGTTTGAAACTTTGCTTCAGAGGGATTTGTCACCCCAAAGGTTGACAAGACAAGTGCGCAAGGTCAGGGAGAGACACGGTGAACAACAGGCAGTGAACTAGAAAGAAACACGGTCGCCATGAATAATGCATGGCTGAAAGGTTTATCTAATGGCACTCTTAAAACTTTTTTAAAACTTCATCTCTGCTTTCAGCTGGAGATGCTCTTGGCTAAAAAGCCCATTTTTCCAACTTATCCTCCAAACTCAGTGTGACAGAGACACTGATTGGTTTAATTATGTTTGCAGTGATTAAGCATCTTAATGGATCTCATCACAATATGAGACATGAATCACAATGGTTCTGAGATGTGACATTAGTGGTACAGCTTGGGGGGAAAAAAATAAAGCTCTTTCCGGGGTGGGGGAGAGAAGTTCCTTCTCTCACTTACTTGTACTTTTTAACACAGAGACAATGCCAGACTCACACACACACACACACACACACACACACACACACACACACCCTGGGCAGACAATTTAAAGAGGGACACTTACCGTCGTTAGACACTTGGTGGTCATGGCAGGGTCAGAGAAGAACAGAGGCGCTGAGAGAGTGAAGATCGCGACCTCACGACGTTACACTCACATCCCGGCCCGGCTCCCAGACACGAGGACGAGACCAACGGGGCTCGTTAACTTGAAAGCGCGGATGGGAAGGCGGCGGGCTCGCTGGAGTGTGTCAAGAGGAAACTGCAGGCACCAGTCAGCCAGGCCGCGGAGAGGCAGCGAGAGGAGGAAAACGAGACAGACAAAAGCAGAGGATTCAAAGACGCCAGCAGTTTCTTCTTCCTCTTTACTCCTCGCTTTCTCTGGTGTAACTTAACCCCCCCGAGGAGCCCCGGCGAGCAGACACACAGAACCAGTTCCAGACCTGTCCTGCTCCGGCGGCTGCCTCTCCCCCTTCCCTCTCTCTCTCTCTCTGCTTTTCTCTGCTTTTTGGTATCATTTAACTCTTGATTCCGCGGCCCGGCCGATGAGCTCACCGCCGGCTCAGGTTTCAGCGCCTTTACTGGAATGCGAGGGGCAGCCGCGCAGAGAGGCAGAGGTGCCGGGGAGGTCAAAGGCTACCGGGGTAGTGCAGAGGAGCGGAGACGACAGGGGTGTCTGTCATCTGGGGGAGTTCCAGCGGGGGGGGGGGGGGGTATCTGAGGGGCCTGGAGAGCCGAGAACAAAACAGGAGTTAGAGGGGTCAGGGGTTACGGATGTTGCAGGGGCCAGGCAACATTTGACAGCTCTGGAGGCGATGGACTTGGAGACACTGAGTACATTTACACGCTCAAGCACACACACAAACACGGACAACTTCCCCTAAGTGCCAAATTTATTGCTCACTTAAAGAGTGGGGCGTTTTCCTCAGGGACAAAATCATTTTTTTTTCTTTTTTTCTTTTGTTGAACTGCTGTTCTCACGTTTTCAGCAGCGCTGGGTCAGAGATGTAAATTCTACATTTTGATTGGATGCATAAAGAGTTTGACTACAGTCACAAGAATGTTACTTTAATTTGCATAACACAACATTAGGACAGATCATGACAAGGATTACTTTTAATGCTAATCTGGCTAACGCCCGGGATTACTAATGGTGAAATATGACCATGGGTGGATAAGCTCTAAAGACACCATAAAACAGCTGCAGGTAAATGGTACAAATCCAGACACAGATACAATACTACATTTTTAATGATTCTGTAATGAATTACAACAATGCTGTACTGTCAAATAGGAGGATATATCCTCTGCTGACCCTCTAGAAATACACAATCATGAGTTCTTTTATCTTCGTCTGACTCACCAGACGTTGGATTTGTGGTATAAACCTGTCGCTGGCTGATTTCAGTTGACATGTTCCTCCCCTTCCGCAGGGATTAAAAAAACATGGGAACACACAGATAAAAAAAAAAAAAATGTATCGCACCAGGAAACAAAACCTCGGATCAGCAACGTTCACACAGAAAATGACAAGTTCTGACAAAGATTTGGACCCTACAATGAGGCTGAATCCTCCATTTTAACAGCAGGGCTCACCTCCCCACATGTCCAACAAAATAAGTTCCCTCTCGACACTATTTTGAAAGTGCACCGTCGCCATAACCTGGACTTAACATATCCAAAATGATTGTTATTGGGTTAAAGAAATACAAACAAGCCAGACTGTCTGTCCCCCCTGTACCAGAATGATGTATGAGTTCTGGTCCCCCCCCCCCACTACACTTTTTACAAACAGTTTTTAACAATATTTTACCATCTGTTTTAGAAATAATAAACAATTCCCTACAGATTGGAATTTCCCCTGAAACATTAAAAAAATTAATTTTTTAAAGCGTGTTTAACAAATCTAACCTGGACAAATGCATTGTCTTGCCTTGATAGCTGGGTTTGCCTCCCTTGGACACAGCTGTGCATCTTCAGAGAGTCCTTCCTATCCATTAAAATAGATATTTTATAATGTCATTTTTCATGACGGTGCAGTAGTCCAACTCCATTAGTGCACAACAGCTATCTATCTAATGGTAGCTCAGTTTGGTTGACTCCAGCAACTGGAAAGAAAGACAGCTTTTTCTCTGAGGAACATTTTTTATTTCGTATCACTACCAGCTGCTTCGAAGATGGCACTTGACCAATAATACATCTCGACACGCCAAGCCAACTAATTAGCTGGCTACATATGTAGCCTAATGTTGCTATTGTTTCTAGATTACACAATGTATTAAAGCATCTGTGAGAGTGCAATGTAACTATTTATATGCTGTTTATAAAAAAATTGAAAAACTGTAAAGTCAGGATGAAGTGAAGCTGAATTTGACGTAACCTTTTTTAAATATTTGTTTTACAAACTTCTATCTGACAAATGGTATTCTGTATCTGCCTCTAATTTTAAAGGGTGTCATAAATACATTTTAGATAAACTGAAATAGTCAATTTTATATATATATATATATATATATATATATATATATATATATATATATATATATATATATATATATATATATATATATATATATATATATATATGTATATATATATATATATTATATATAAATAGTGTTTCCAGACCAACAATATGTATCAGTGATTGCCCATTTGGTGCACACAGTAGCAGGTCATTCACATTCCTGTCTGACTGAAGATCGGTCAGCTGCTGTCCCACTTTAACACGGTCAGTCCAGAGGGTCACGAGAGTTACTTCCTGTTGAGAGAAGGGTTAAAGCTGTGAGTTGCTAGGGGTAAATATTGCTGGGATTTTACATGACGCTCGGATCATTTTAGTAAGGTAGACTTAACGTTAAAACACATTGTACACTGGTAATCTTTCAATGGTGTGATTAGAAAAAAAAAAAAATCATTTTGTTATTTGGGTTGAGTTTAATTAAACTGAGCAACATAATTGATTTGTTCAAATTGTGTCATAGTGTAAGTTACTGTATATGCAAACTAAATCTGGTATACGGTATCTTGTATATTTTGATGTTAGAGTTTCATATTCCCTGGCTGCCATCGATAAATACCATTTTTAGCTTGCAGTTTCTGAATGTGCACTTTTGCCGTACTGTTTGTGTTTGAGTTGTGGCTTTATGTCCACATGCAAAGCTGTTTACAATCACCTACACCTGTTTTGTGGGGCATTTGCATTCGCTCCCATGAAGTGATGCAGGGCGACTCTGTGCTAATTATACGGTGTTTGTGCCACCTGTGGTGGAGCAGCAGAGTTGGGAGGAGGGATGCTGCTAATTCCCACTGATGGCTAACTCCACAACACAAGCCAGTTCCAAAAAAAAACTGCAGAAAGCAAAGTGCTGCCTTTAAAGATGTCATCGTCAAACTGGCTTTCCGCGCGGCAAAAATAACTGCGGCTCGCTCAAGCTGGTCTGGCATTTATTTGTTTATTGTTTTTCCAGTCAACTTTGTGATGTTTACTCCATCCCCCTCTACCCCCGGCCCCCCGGCCCCCTCTCACGCAGCTCCACCTAGCTTTGAACTGGAGCAGTGCTGGCCGAGCGCCGCTCCAGCCGCTGGGAATGTGTGGTCTTTATTAAGGAGAGGAAGTGTGCGAATGAGCAGTGCAGGCCCGACATCTCAGGAGTCTTAAACCTTTTTCCCCCTCGTGGCACTTTTTACAAGCGGGGCAAGCTAATCGCTTACACTGATAAGCAGGGTTGCGTATGAGGCCCCGCTTCTCGGAGAAAGAGGCTGGGGGTGGTGGAGGCTCTGCAGGACTCCCCCTCCCCTCCCGGTATGTGTAGCATGCTGGGGAGCAGGCTTGCATACTGTTTGTGCAGATGAGTGTCGGAGCGGGCACACCCTCTGCAGGCCGGTTCCCATGGGAACAGCAGTGATAGCGAACAGCTTGTTTTTGTGTGTTTTGGCAATGTTGCCACGGCTGGAATACTGACAGGCACCGGGGAGGTCTGATGTGCAAAATCATTGCCAGGTAGGCCTTAATGCGAGAAGAATGTTTTTTCCCTTTGACTTTCTCCTCCGTGTTTGTACATCCACGCTGAGATATTTGGTCGCACAGCTTCAGAGAAATCCTGTGTTTTTCACCTATTGCCGGGTGATGTTGATCAAATGGAGTTTATGTTTCAGAGCTCGCTCCGCGCCACAGGCTGAAGGCTGAACTTGTTCTGGAGGGTTCACAATCCTCAGGTGGATCGCGAGATCGGTTTTAGCCAAATGACTTCAGGTTAGTGTTACATGTCTCCGCACGCTTGGCCGGCACACACTTGGCTCTGCTTCTGACCTTTTCGTGTCTCACTGGGAATTCCTCACTAGCCAAACAGGAAAATAAGTTTTTACAAAATCTCCCCTTCCCATAAAATTTCAAACGATAACATCACTGCATGGCTTCGCTGGCTTCATTAGCATATTTGTAATCGGAAGCCTCTTGCCTTTTTCTAAAGAAATCACTCCTACGAAGGGCGAAGAAATGTGAAGTTTTAAAACTCATTTGCATTGGCACCGAATTAGAGAGTGGAGCCGTGTACAAGTAACTGCTGACTTAAAAAGTCAGTCTCAAACTGAGATGAAAACAAAAATATGCTCCTGCAGCTTTATGAAAACCAATAAAAGATTAATGTTGGACAAAGAAAAATCAATCGCCATCTGTGTCCAGGAACAAAGAACAGACGTCTCCCACCGACCTTCAAACATCAAACACGACTCCAAACCTATATATTTCTTTCTTGTTTTTGTTAATATTAGACACACACAGAGCGAGGGGAGCTTAAAATGAAATGAAAGTGTGTTTATTGTGCAAACGACTGCCTCAGTTTATGGTGTTTGGATTCCTAAATGAAAACATTCTCCAAGAAAGCCTTCACCGGGGTTCTTGCTGAGAGAGCGAGCGGCACGGAGAGCAGCAGAAAGCCTCCTCTCCTGCTGCCATCTCGCCTGGGACAGCGGGGTAATTACATCATTTGGAGATGGAATGAAAGCACTTTACAAGCAAAAGTAAGTGAAATGCTTTATTGCTCGTGGAATTGCCAATTAAAAAGCAACACCTGGAACACAGAGGCTCAGCTAAACCAGTCCTTTCCCCAAAACCAGAGGGTCCCCTGTTCCACGGAGGCCCCCAGAGAATGTTTTTCTTTTCCGTCCTTTACCCCCCCCCCCCCCTTTCACCCCGTCGTTATTTGTGAAAGCTGCCGACAATGCACCTTCACATGGGCTTACATAGACCATAAGTCACCGCAGCGTCAGGCTCTTAAACGTATTAATAAAGCCCATTTCCTGGGTAGAGCACATGGCACGGCTACAATGTAAACCGGCGCAGGGCCACGCTACTGACAAAGAAAACAGTGGTGATTCTCTCCAGCACCCGGGCCACAGTAGGTACCCCCACATCCAACACATACACACGTCTAGACCAGGCCGGTCCGGTCCCAGATGTGTTCCACGCTCTGGTCTGGTTCCCCCGAGAGAGAGAAACTGAACAAACAGAAAGGTGGAGGAGAGAAAAATGTCTTTCAGTATTCCTCCACTGCTCCTCCAGAACCCCCAACAGACCACAGTCGGTGCTGCACAACGGACTCTTGTCTCGTAATTCCTTGTCACCTCTTTAGATAAATAGAATTACTTCAAGGCTCCTGAACCATTAAACAAGCTATCAAGAGTTTGCAGAGGCTGCTTTTCTTTTTTGAATTTGAGCTAAACGCAGCTACCCTCCTAGATTCTTTCTTCCCTAAAATCGTCTGAGTTTCAGAGGGAATTTGTTTTGGCTCCCTGAATTTTTCCCCTTGTTGTTCTTGTCAAAAATTATTCTAATATATTTTAAAGTAACATTCTGAAGATGTTTTTCATAACATTGTCTAAACATTATGCATTCGATTTTCAAATGTTTTGTTTTTAATCTCCCAGGTTGTTATTATTTTCGAGTCAGCTTCCAAAACATACAAATGTTTCGCGGTAGCATTTCTAAGTTGCCTCTGAAGACTTTTGAAAACGTTAGCGCATAATGTTCTGACAATGTTATGGAAAAAATGTGTAGACACAAACAGAGACAGACAAAAAAACCTAAATATTATGATAATGTTTTCAGGGACCATTATCCTTCCTTTAAGAACATTCTGGGAAACAAGAAAGAAAGTAAAGGAAAACTTCCAAAAGAAACCAGAACATTGCATCGTTTTTAGCTGGGTAGCATTCGGCATGCCACCACGTGCACAAGTAACTAACATGCTAATGTTTAGCCAAATTAATGTTGACAGGTAGTTATGTTAGTATGATAACATTGGGTAAATGGCACTAAAATGCAAAGTGCGGCTGAGGCTGTTGATGTTTTTGTTCATAAACCAAAGTAGTCCAAGTTGGAAGATCACCAGAGTGACTGCAGTTCATCTTCTGGTAAACCGGAATAATTGAAGGAAAATTTCAGCGCGAGATATTCAGAAATTGTTGAGATTAAAATGTGGCTCCAATGTGGCGCTAAGGGGGGGGGGGGGGGGGGGGGGGGGGGGGGGGGGAAATCAGATGTTTACCAAAGTCAGGAGGAATTATCCTGCGGGAACCGTGGATGTCTGTATGAACGATGCTCAGATACTTTACTGACTGAAAACTTTGACCTACTGATGGCGCTAGAGGAAACGGGGATAACTGTTGTCATCAGGGTTTATCTTCTTCTGAGTCAGGACAAAGGTGATGGACTGACTTACCCGCCTACATTATCATCCCAATAACTTCTAGTGAGTAAAGAACAAAAAACAAAAAACTGTTTTTTCACGTTTGAATTTCTTTCTTATTTGCTCGCTCCCGGTTTCATCCTGGTCCTTTGCCTGAACAGTAGCCGTCTGACACGTCCACCGCACGCCTTCTTCTGGTGTTCCCACTCCGACCGGCCACAAAGTGTCACACCCGCAGAAAAGATTACCATCAGCCCAGACTGCCACGACGACCCCAGCGACAACGATGCTGACAGGCGGCGCCATAGCGACAGCCGTCGCAGGCGCGCATTCGTGGTGTCAGAAAGGAGGCCTTATTTACTTTGCAAATGTCTTTACCAGCGGCGTTGCCTTGTTACTTTTGAGCCTGACAGACATGGTCTTATGTGGAAATAAATTGGCAGAAGCACACTCGAATCATGGCATATCACTTATGATGCTGGCTTAGTCCCCGAGCAGAGACATGAAAGGAGATGGATACTCGACGATAAGATGTATTGTCATGAATGAGAGTGAAAGGGATGAGGGGAAACCCTGAATAGGGCTCGTAGCCCCTTTGTAGCTGCAGTCAAAGTGCCTCTTGCAGATTCGAGCCGGCAGCCAAGGATAATGTGCTCTCATGTCCAAATAATGGCCGCTGTGCTTTGCTCATCCTCATAAGATTCTGGTTACACAGTTTACCAAGTCCAGTGTTATCACTTGCGGAGATTTTCGGGGATTGATAAAAGCAGTGTCACGTTTCTTCTTTGCATTTTTCTTTCATTAAACGCTGCTGGGGGAAGAAGGAAGTTCTTTCATGCGCGGTTTACGTCAAGGCTTTGTAAACAGTGGGAAGATGGGTCTCGGCTGAAATGCAACAATTGTAAGAGGAGCTTATTCTCTGATGAGCCGTGTGAGAACTCTATCGCCCAAAACTGTCTGGATGACACATAATCAGCTGAAGTTCCAGTCGGAGTAACCTGAAGTCGAGCTTCAGCGTTAGCTTGCTCACTGTATCATTGTTTCATCACACATAAGCAAGGTGGATTAATGGGTGTGATTTTAGTGCTTAGTCAAATGAAGAAAAATCTATATTAACATGCAGTAGCTGAGGTGTGTACATTCCTTAAAGGAAAGCATACATGCTGGGAAATACAAAAGCAATATGTATAAGCAGAATGTCCATATTTGAACCGTTTGCTGCAGTTTCTATTGAAGATGCTTGTGGTAGCAAATCCTCGTCTTTCTGAGGTCATCTGTAACTGCAGCTTAATCTTCCACATATAACCTTTCCTTATCAAACCCCCCAAAAAGAAAATGGAGTTGACCGGAGCCCATAATGTCTTGATACATTACCCCTCCGCTCTGAGCGTGCCTGGCACTAATGCCCCACCTGTAGCGCTGCAGTCTGTGCCAGCATGTCTGACTCAGGAGTAATATCCATTTTGACTTGCTGAAATATTCATTGGCACACCTTGGGTGTGCCAGAGGAGGTGTATAGTGTGTCAAATAAGGATATGGAAGCAGTGTTCGTCTAAGCCCTGGCAAATGTATCCTGATCACAGTGAATCATCGTGAAATCGCGTCTCGTCTGTGTTATAAGGACGGAAAAGAATGTGTTTGACCCATATTTACAAAAAAATGCCTTTCAAACAATTTAAGATTTAGTGATCGCTTTTTATGTCAGAAACCAGAACAGGTGCTATATGTGATGCAAGGCCAAAATCCACTGTTTAGTTTGACTTAATGGCTTCTTCTGCACTTATTATCTTTCCCCTAGCAACTGCATGTGGCCTTGGCAAAAACAAAAGCAATTGTACATGAGTGCACTAAATTAAGAAAAATGTCGTTTAGCTCAATCACTTTCTGAGTGTTTGTCTCTCACATGCACAAAACGACAGTTAAGCACATCTGAGCAAGGAGTGTTTGGAAGAACACAGAATCCAGATTTAGTTTTCATTGAGGGTAAATCACCTTTTGTTTTTTGTAGTGTTTGCCATCATTTCTATCTGTAATAACACCGTTGTAATGTTGGTCATTGCTTTGTTCCAGGAGCATAGTAACATAACCAAAGGAAAAGTATTAAACATGATGAACCCCCCGTCGGCCTATTTGGAAGAGAAACTGAACAAGTTTGCATTCAAGTGTGGCGCAGAGAGTTACTTAAAACTGGTAAAAGGAAATAAAAGTTCATCCCCTGCTGGTCTGCAAATATCAGGAGTTCATCAAGTTTAATAATTAGTGACACTAACACACCAAACTGGTGCCATGAATCCCCCGCACCAGAAAAGAAGACAAAATTAAGGGTCAAACTCAAAATCAGAGAATGAAAAAATAAAACCATGATGAAAGTATTTTATTTGATCCATGTATTAATTCAAGGAAAATTGACAGTCTCATCATTTGCTCCTTGCCTGGCTCCACCCACATACTGCTCACAGCTTCAGTCTTAACTGTGATTATAGTTTCAAAACCCTGTTCGCGTGAACATTTGCCCAGCAACCCTGAAGGGAGGCCCAATCAGCGGCCAGGGGGGTTGGCTAAGTGCGATGATGTTGAAATTGTGTGTTTATTTCAAAATGCAGGTCCGAATAATGGTGGTGATGGTAAAGCTGGGTGAAGCAATGTGAACAGTTGCCGTAAGGATGAGAAATATCAAGGATTTGAAGCTGGGGCCAAAACAATGCTCCTCGATTTTCTGCAATGGTCCCTTTCCGACATGGTGTTGCACTCCGCTCACATTGGCTGAGGGTCTATTTTGTTAACAGCTTGGTGCACAACATACATTAATGCTGATTGGTTGTTAAAGCTGATTGATTAATGGCTGCTCTAATAGTTTCACAATAAATGTGAGGTCTTCGCCCATTTGGATGCAACGACTGAAAACAATCTCCGGTGGTGCGTAGCCAGACGTATATATTAACAGAGAATTTGGCTCTGGTAATAACTGGCCCCATCGCTCCAACCAAATCTGATCTTTTGTCCGCTGCCATCTTTTCTCTCTCGTGATTTATGATTTATTTGCCCAGCCTGTTTTCATTGCACTTTATCAGATTTTATTTTTATAGATACATCAGCTTTTCCACTTCAACCACGCAGTGTATTAAAAAAATTGTTTTGAAAATGCACGTAGTGTCTTGGTTTACAGGGACACTTGAACAGAACAGAGCCATAAATTATGGTCACAGTAATACCTGTGTTTGTCCGTCCTACAACACAGACAAAATGTCTGCTGTGAAAAAGCCCGTAATTTCCAACATTGAGTTTGCTCACTTTAATTTTGCCAACCTTCAAATGAAGTGCTTTACATAATATGATTAAACTGGTAGCTTCTTTAAAGCTGTCTGATCGACGGCACATATTCCTTGGATTGTCTGACTTTGCTGTAACGACGTTGCCGTGGTTACTGAGTGAGTATTTACTTGAACCAATAGACATGACGGCCAAAAACCCGTGTGGATGTATATGTGCATTTTAGACAGTATTTCCCCGACGTTAGTGAAACATTTAAACACACATATTAAGTGGGGGTTTTAGAGTGGATTTTCAATTAAAAAAAATAATTTCAAAGTTTTTTTGACCTTTATTATTAACACATCTGTGTGACAGTTTAAAAAAAAAATGTGGAAAGCTAGAAATCCAGGATACAAAACTTGCTAAAGAAAAGGAAAAGTCATGTACGGTAGTTAATTTGATGCTCTCCACAATGATGGACGGCTTGGGTGCTGCACCTAATCCTCATATTGGTAGGTGAAACCCTGATCTTAGATACTTTGTCAAATTGTATTACAAACAGTGGTGCCTGCTGTATGATTGTCTGGAACCAGGCCTCATGGTAAAGTTTGTAATATCATTATACAATTTTCTATATATGAATATTCCTCTAAATCTTCTCATTTTAATATGGAAAATGTATTAAAACTGTATCACAGACTGATTCATCACAGTGCCGTCTGGATATCACTCACCATCCACCTGCCGTGTCCTGTTCAAATGTTTATCTCTTTTTTTCATTTGTTCAGCTGTCTTGTCATCTCTTCTGACGATCTTTAAAAGGCAGACACACACGCCCACACACACACACACACGCACACGCACACACACACACACACACACACACACACACACACACACACTCTGAAGAGTACACAGAGCACATCATTTGTAAGAACAGAGAGAGAAACTCAAACTCACACAGCTGGTTGTATGATTGAGTGAAACATAAAGACAGGAAGATTCTTCCCGGAGTGTCAGTTCAGCCTTGCAGGATGATTTGCACTTGAGAAAAACAACTTAACAGGAAACTCCACCTTCATGTGGCGTACTGTCTGCTTCACTTTGACCATCGTGATGCTCTGCACTCACCACAATGCTCCAAACAGCACCAGAAAAGAAGACAACAAAAAACATACATCATGCTTTGAACATCTGGCCGGTGGACGAGTATCATCATTACGGAGTGAGCGAGGTGCAGCGGAGTGCAACCAGAGGATTGAGATATTTCAAGACAAAGGTCATTCCCCAAACGACTCCCTCTCTCGTATCCTCTGGTGTCTGTAAACAGTCAGGCTGACGGAGACTTTTTCCATCACCGGACACCGCTGAGGCTGATTTTATGTAAACACATCTTGGGATTGTAAGAGAAGTGGGATACCATCCACCTTGACTTTTTTTTTTTTTTATATATTGTAAAGTGAAGCTCACTTCTCAAGAATCCACAACTGGTGCATTGTCTCACTGTGTCTGCACGCACACACATGCATACCTGGCCCAGAATGGGAACAGGGCAATGAACCGAAACCAGCTCTGGGGTTTCGTTCCTTAAACACGCAGCATATGCCGAGTGTGTGTTCTCGTGGAATGCATTACACAGTAGTTTGAGTGATGGGTGCAGTTTAAGTTGGATTTTAGGTCGCCGCTGGAGCCGGGAAGAGCGATGCGAGTGAAGTGCTCCTCCTGCAAACGTTGCTTTTGCCATTTGGCGGCATGCCTGCTGTCCGACATGCTCTGTGTCCCATGTTTTCCACGGCTCAATAGACCGATGACCTCGCGCCCCCCCCCCCCTCCCCCCCGTCTCCTCCTCCTCCTACACCCACTCTGGGCTTGGCACCACCAGCTGTTGAATGCATCAGGCCCCAAAATGGCTCCTCAGCTGCTGCTGTGGCACTCAGAGAAAGAAACCTGACAGGCTGAGCAGCTGCTGGGCTGAAACAGGGCAAGGTCACTCTCAGAATGAAATCCAGCTCTACTACCTGCTAAAACATGACTTGGTACTTCAGGTAATAGATCGCTGTGGCTCGGGAGTGTTGTGTTTTAAATGGAAAATAGATTTATCATCCAAATTTGAAATTATTTTTTTTCAATATTTGCAGCCACAAAACATCACAATTAATGTGCCTTTAGGTCTTCACGTGTGTCAAATGGCTGTCAGAACTATCTTCACTTTGCTCTATTACCACTTTTTGTAACAGGATTAGCATAATTTGTAATCAGATTGATGTAATTATGCTACATGGAATTTGTCGCTCTCCAATCCTGTTAACTGCTGAGGCAGTGCTGAGATAAACAGCGGGCAGCTGATTTACTGTTGCTGTTGACACACAGTGAGCGCTGCCCCGTGGCAGTATACTGCTGCATCACTCCCATATCAGACTCTTACGAGATGGCTGCGTCTAACAAACCAATCGGTGGTGTCGAGTTCATGGTACATGTGGCATGAAACGATTTGATGTCATTTGCTCTTTTGCCGGTATTCCCAGAGGGCGAGGCTACGAGTCAGGTTCAGTTTACTCAGTTGGTGGATAGATTAATAAGTCACAGCCGTGGGGGTACCTGACGCAGCCAAAGGGTCTATGGAGTAGCACACAACTAAAAACAAAGGAAGAAGAAAATATTATTTAATATGAAAAAAATCCCCCGTATTTGTGGGAAAAATAAATATTCAGTTTGGATTACACATTGTTATGATGCTGGTGTATAGTATGTATTACATACAGTGTTGTAGGCTATTAAATTAAGGTGCGTGTTTGAATTGTACACTTGTCCACTCCAGATGGTGTTTGTTACATAAAACATTCACGAGGAGAGAACGGCAGACAGCTGTTGATACAGATATTTGGATGTTCTGCTGCTATATAATTATGCACCACCTAGACGTCAGTTATTATCTCTGTCGCATAAACAAACGCCAGAACATCTGCACCACATGTGGCCATGGACACCAACGAAGCAGCAACCAAACATGACGTCACCCACTGGTTTGTGAACTGCTGTTTTAAAGCCTCGAGTTCGGCTGTCACCGTCTTGTGATTTTTGGAGCCAGAAGGGACCATATTTGGAGGAGCTGGGGAGGAGGGAGCGGTGGATCTGACTCAATCTGACTGAGAAACCAAGGACACTAGCCCGGGCCTGTCACTCAAACCAGGTACGACCCCAAACACACCTCTCTTTGAGGCCAAATATCTAACTTGTCATTTAATTATTTTTGCATGGAGTGAATTTAGCAAATGACAGCATAATCACTTGTGGAAAAAAATGAGTTGACTTTGCATTTCATGAGTGAAGTTAAAATGGTTGTCTATGGAGACAGAGGATTTTTGGCGCCAGCCCCTGGTGGACCACGGTGGTATTGCATGTCTGCTTTTATATACAGTTTGACACCAATGTTGCTATATTTGGATAAGTTCACGTTGTTATTGACACATCTTTTCAAAATGTTGAAATAAAACAGCACTGTCAAATGGTTAATGCACTATACAGGGAAGAATGGATAATTCGAACACAGTCCAATTTACAAATAAATAAATAATGGACAAACATATGAGACATCCACTTTCTGCTATTTCAAAGTGTAAGTAGAATTCAAGCTTGACCAAACAAACCTAAACCTTAACGATTCAATTATGTCAAAAGAATCATTGTAACAATATCAACTTTATTATATGACATCCAGTTTTAAGGCACTAAAACGGACACAGTTGTGTGACAGGTGGGGAGCATGTTCGAAGTAATCTGATAGGGATGAGGGGGGTTTCAGACAAATGAGCCAAACCCGTCCATCAGTATGGTTGTATAGCTTCAGACCAACTGACCCACTTATTAATGAACACTAAGTAGACCAACTACTTTCCTCCTCTGAAAGGCCTGATCCTTGGCAAGTCCATTTGATTGACTTCAACAACCCCTTCCCACCCACTCCATCCCGCCGGTGCTAAAAGGGTGTTTCCTGACAAGTGAGGTCGTTTTACATTTATGCGTTAAGGCTTTAAGGCCAAAGCTTAGGTTCAAAATTTATTGGCTATTGTATAGTGTTTCATGCAGGAGACTGGGCGACTTTGCCTTGTGTTTTGCCGTCGGCCCACACTCAGGAAAAAGCCAATGTATTTTGATAGCAGTGAGAGTTGAAGCTGTCAAAGACTTGGCCTGAGGGAAGCTCACCTTTTTGCATTTCTAACTGATTGCGTAAACTCCTGTCACACAACAAAAGCAGCTCTGTGAGGTCCCTGGCACTGGAATTAACTCAGACTTTGCCGCAGCAGATTCTTTTTACGTCAACCCCAAGTTGCAATTTATTGAGTATTGTCCTCCCGTGTGGTGCTAATTAATGAGGTTCATGTGTGGGGTTAGTGCCTCTAGAACATGTATTTGCACAACATGCCATTCTGTGTGGTTGGAAGACGTCCAACAAAGGAAATGGGTGAAAGTTCTTCGGGCAATATCAATAGCTCCAAGAAAGAAAGACAGGATGAATGGGCTAGATTCAGATGTTTTTCACTCATTTAAAAAGACTACATCTTTCTTTTTAGAGTTGAACAAGCATAAAGCTGCAGATCTACTTGAAAGATATTTAATATAACCTTTTGATGTGGAGGCAAGGACAAGCATCGGTGGTAAATAACACAGTAATGTGGATGGCTACTCTGCCACTGTACAGCAGCTCTCGGTGTCCTCTTTAATCCACTGCTCATTGAAACTCCCCGACGTCGACAAGGATCTGTGCTAAAATGATGTGCTTTGTTATCTCTGCCTTGACCTTACTTAACAGGTTCACGTCTGCTGCGGATTAGAATTTCTCCAGGATGTACTTAAATGCAGTCCTTGTTTTTTTTTTTTATCTGAGCTCCCATCTTCTCGACAGTACACTTCCTTTCAACCCACCCCTTCCCTCCCCCGTTCCCGTCACTCTCCTCCATCTTACTCACAGCAAAGCTCATCAGGGGAAGTATGAGAAAGTGCCCGGGAGGTTTTCCTGTCTACATGTTCTTACAACAAACCTTGAATGGCAGTGTTAAAAATGTGGACAAACGTGCACATCCACCTGGACTCCACACAGTGCCAGAAGCTGGCTCACAATCTCTGTACAAACACGCCATGACCCCTGAACCCAGCATGACACGCACACGCACTAATGAGTCACATGACTAGCCATGTGTGTGTGTGTGTGTGTGTGTGTGTGTGTGTGTCACCGCACAGATGTCGAGTCAGGGAAAAACCTCTCGTTAAAGTCGCATGAAATATGGATCCAAATTACGTCTTAACTCGCCGCTATCTACCCGTTGATGTAGATCAACAGGAAATCAGCCTTTGTGGCTCCAGAAATGTGAAATGAAGCCAAGCTGATCTGTAATTTTGTTTATTGCAGTGCTGCATTTGGCTCTCCACAAGCCGCTTATTTTGGTTTCTCAAGGCTTTTTGCTTTCCTTTTCAAGCTTCCTGTTTTATTTTTCATTTTTTATTTAATCTTTCCTCTGCCTTTTTACTGCTGACTTTATTGTATCATCATCACGCTTCGTTGACTCGTCGTGTAATTCCCGACTTGTATTGAGCATTTTGCAGTCTTGTACTCAGATAAACACTTTTCAATCCTCTGATGTGCCACACACATACACACGCATCGTAAGAAATTACATGGTCGGGGTGTGTGTGCTCCTGCAAAAACAACCATTATGGTAAAATGTTTACATCGTAAACACAATTATGCAAATGTTGGAACAATCTAAAAATGGTGATTTTTGTAATTTTCCAAAAGTGTTGGACTTGCAATTTATTTAATAAGTCACTGCATACAAATTGACAAACATATTTGTCTGCTTTGATATTAAACATTTGTCTTGCTTGGAGTATTAGAAAATGCAACAACAAACGAACCAGTAAAAGGAATGGGTGAGTAATTGGAAGCAGACTGTTAATAACAAGGCAGTTACTATGTGGTTATAAGTCATCTGGATGTATTCACTCGTTTAATTTTAAAAATGTACACTTGTCACTTTGTCTTCTGGAGGTATGGGAACACCCAGACATCCCTCTCACTCAGGGAAATAGTTCTGTGGAGCCACAACAACTTAAACTGAGTGGGCTTTGCAGTTTTAAGAGCTCTGTGGCTGACGAGAGGACACATCTGCAGGTTTTTTGAAAGGTGTCAGCTCACTTGTAGAACAACAGTTCTCTCATGGTTTCTGTCTACAGCACATACATAATTTAGAAAAGCAGCAAGAAAGCTTGAGTTCTCATTCATCCCTGTAGTTTCATTGAAATCCACATTAAGAATCATATTTTGGTGAGTAAACAACAGTAGTCAGCTTCTTCATCTGGAGTATGCATGTCAGGTTAATAGTCAATCTGTAAAGATAAACAAGTGCTTTTCCTACAGCTAAAACTTAGGAGCGTATTTAAAAGCTGGAAGATGTCATTTTTTTCCATTACTTTTTGATTGATTGATATTACTGAGTCAAGTCATGAATTTTGGGACTCTTCGCTAGTTTATCGTTCCCCTTTACCCACAACTGCCACATGTGAACACAGTGGTCACTTTCAGGTTTACTTTAAAGCTTCACGAACCAATAATTTAATATTAACAATGGGTCAAATAACTATTTGTAAAGTCAAAGAGCCATCTGTAGTGGCAAACCCACAGAGAATTATCATCCAACTCTGTTTTAGTTTTCAGCATCTTTCTGCGCATTGTTTTGGTTTCACAACCTGCCACTTCACTGTTATGTTCCCCTTTCCACTGCCCCAAAGAGGCAGCTTTTCTTGTTTTTCTAATAAAAAAAAAAAGAATATGATGAAATTAGCAGATGCTACCTGCCCAGACACAAACAGCTGACAAAGTTAGCGACTAGCAAGCATTTAGCAGCTAAAGAAAACAGATGCTCTTCAGGAGACCAAAAACAGAACTAAAAGTAGTGTGAAAAAAATGTATTTGGTGGTCAGTCATTGTTATTTGGAGAATTAGGTTCATTAATATTGCTTCATGTTTAAGGGAGATCTAACCAGGGACCTTTTCTGCTAATGAATAACAGTTTGCGTGCGAGATGTGAACAAACTTTTGTTGTTTTAAGATTTTGACTGTCGACATGTTTCTGATGCTGTTGTGGTGATCTGCCACGTATCAGGGAAGCCTAACTTTCACCTCCACAGCAACGCGTCTGTAGTTGATAGTTTAGATTCTGTGCTAGTTGTTACCTCTCTCTGTGGCCCCAAACGTACTGTCAAACACACAGAGAGCGCATAAATAAAAGACAAGGAAAAAGAAAAATACTGAGGCAGATGTCATGTTGCCATCCTTCTTCACAACTTGCCCTTCAGGACGCTAACCGAGAAGAAAAAAAACAACCCAGGAAACTCTTCTACATTTGCAGAATAGTGCTGACGTTAAAGACTTGCGATCTCCACGAGACATCAAACTTTTCTCCAGCCGTGCTCCAACTTCGGACGTAAACATTTCCCCCAACATTTTTCTCCTGACCTTACTCCTTACCTCCGTCCAAGCCAACGCTCTCCTACCTGGCAGGTTGCTCCACCTCCCGCAGATGGAGAAGAAATGCTGAGACAGGCGGGTGGCAGCTGGGGGCCACGAGCTGCACGCAGAGCGATGCCGAAAGCTGCATCATTACGGTCGGTCACCCACCGTTTAGCAGACACTCCCCGTGTCTCCTGTATCTGCTGATGAACATAGTTGTGAGGCCGGATTGCCCCGTTCTGCGTCACGGAGCCGGACGGGGAGTGAATGCACCGTCGCTGCGGTGCTGGACACGCAGGCGAGTTTGTAAAAAATTTGAAAGACAAAAAGGTGAAGGGCAAAAGCTCCACTGTGCAGGGGGCGTCCCTGTTGATGCACTTCAGTCAGGCAAAGTCGTGTCTTTTTAATAGCTTTCAGGTGATTCATGCTTCTTTAGCATTTTCCCAGCTTGTAAGAAAATACAGAAAAAGAGAAATAGGCAAAAATGCATTTTTAGCCATGTTTGCAGCGTGGCTCGGTTGATGAAGTGTGGGTCTATCAGCCAGCTGGCTGGTGCTCCATACCAGTCACGAGAATAATTCAATGGACTCCAACTATTGTTTTGTTTTTTGTTTTTTTAAACAGATGTGAATCGTTCTGAAAGTGTTAGTCCGATAGATTTTGGAGTTTTTTTCTTAACAGTCTACTTTGGTACAGTCATTCCCACGTGATGTGTTTTTTTTTAAAGAAATATCTTGGCTCAAAAAGTAATCTCCTCATCCAGGGCCATCAACAGGACATATTCTTGTACTTTGCTTTATGAACAAATACCTGCAAAAAAATAAATAAATCTATTTCCCATCAACATCAGCTTTGCTTTGTGCAAATTAGGAAATGTTGGCACACTAACACACCAAAATAAGATGGTGAACATGGTAAACATTATCATAAACATTATAAACATCAGCATTGTAACAATGTCATTGTACTGTGCTAATGTTGTACTGTACTCCACAGAAATGTGCGAAGTTATATCAGATAGGAGATATATCGGCGAATATATTAGCCAATATGAAAACTTTGGTTATTGAACTAAAAGCAGAAAAAGATGCTTGGGGAGATTAGGAATTGTTGCATTTATATTTGTATATACTTCATTTATATATAATTGTTAGATTTACAGTAAAGTTCACCATTTCAGTGCACTGATGTCAGTGTGGACAGTCGCCTGTAAAGTAT
The DNA here is from genome assembly GCF_022577435.1 of Embiotoca jacksoni. Classification (NCBI taxonomy): domain Eukaryota; kingdom Metazoa; phylum Chordata; class Actinopteri; family Embiotocidae; genus Embiotoca; species Embiotoca jacksoni. Next base: position 9,866,938 of record NW_027185374.1, read on the forward strand.
CCTACCAGTGTCAAAAGTGTTTCATAACCACATTTGAGGGATCATTGCAAAAAAATATGTTTATGTACTTAATATTCAGTAACTATATAAGAAATATTGGTTGATACTTCAATCTTTTTACTGCTCAGTATGGATATTGGCATCGGCCCCAAAAATCTACTAAGGGTCAGGCTGTACTTCCTATGGTGAAAGCATAAAATCCACTGTAGCACAGAGCAGCTCTGAACAACATCAAAGCGCAGTTCTTCCAGTCACTTGAATATGACTTTTGAAACGCTCTAAAAACACGCGTTTGATGTGACTTCAGCCAGTCTTCCATCCGCAAAATGATCCACGCTAAACATTTCTCCCGGTAATGCTTCATTCAGACACTTCACACACTTCTCACAAGTCCGAAGTGATAGCAGCAAGGAGACCTTGATTCTCGCCACTTTTCTCGCCACTTTGAATAGACCTTCATGTGAACATCATTATTAATTCATCGACCTGCCAGACTGGGTTTTAGCTTTAATACATTTTGAGATTGAGCTATCTTCACCAGCAAGACTCCGACTGATTAATGATTGAGGAGAGGTGAGAGCGTCAGCTCGGTCCACTACAAAACTATGAACTCGTGGAAAGTCTGTGCCAGAAATCCTAATGATCCTCACATTTTTGTTCCACCACTCCGCTGCGCATCAAAGTGCTCAGATAGAGTCATAACACAGCATCAGGCAACATCTCTCAGGCTGCTGTATAAAGTCGAGCATCTCCTACAATGCCGTGGGATCAAATCTGGTTACACGCAGCTCCAAGCTTATCCTGTCTGTGTGATGGTTGCTTTTGTCTGGCCTCAAAGGCTTCTGAGCTCTAGAGTCACCTCAAATAAGAGGGAGAGAGCGGGGGAGGGGGGTCTTCAGAGAGCGAAAGGTATCAACATATGCACAAACAGCGAGCGAGAGCCTTCGCGGATTATTTGGAGAGAACACACAAACACACACTGCAAGCTCAGTCGAATTGCTCTGGCTTTTTCTTCTCGGCTCTCTCGTCTTATCTGCTACGTCAAAAAATCTGAACACACACACACACACACAGTCGCTTGCAGACAGCACACATCCCTCCTCGCTCACACAACCCGACACTTTGTAGACAAAAGATAAAACGAGACCTTTTGAAGGTCGACATGTAACAGGTGAGAGATGTTGGGGCCTCGGTGGTGCGGTGGTATTGTTTTGGTGCGCGAGACGCCCGGCCTCTTATCTCTGTTGATGCGATGCCTTCTTCCTGCTCTGCCCCCATCCTACTCGCGCTCCACCTGCGCTTTGATGTCCTCGCCTCCGCCTCTCTCCGGCCGCGTTGGCGAGGGGAAGCGTTGGTGCGCCGTCAGCCAAGAAAACAAAAAAGACATGTTTCTCAAGAACACATTATCAGACTTTATAAGGTTCTGGTAAATACAACTTTATTTTGTGTAATTTTGCCCCCCAAAAAATATGGAAAGCACATCTGAGGAGGCGCTTGTCCTTGAGTTCACATCAAATGTCAGGGCTGATGGCCGACTGAGCTCAGTCACCGAGCGGCAAGCAGAGACTCGCACTCTGGTTTTTATTTTCACACAAATCGGAGTGTTTTGAAGTCTCGAAGTGCCAACAGGGTAAAGTTACACTGCAAACTGAAGACAATCTGTTCGCTACTGTGACAAGAGATGATACAGTTTCACCGCACACACTGCTGAGAGCTGTTGTAACTTGATTTAGCCCCACCAGCCACAGTTCACTTCAACTCCTAACCTGAGTTTGAACTTGACGTGACTGTAGCGCGAGGTTTCTTAACTGTTTCTGACCCGTTGACCTTCATTCTTTAGGTCTCGCAATTCTCAAGACCTCAGTAATTAGACAGCTGTCAAGTTGTCAGGTTAATTTTATTGTTGCATATTTTTGTCTTCTTTTTTTTCCAAGGAACTTGGATGAAGTTTCTTTTGTTATGAATCTTTTGGCAGCAGAAGGAATGTCAGACTGTCAATGCATTCTTCAGACATTAGTTTAGTTCCTTAGCTTCCTTGAAAGCAAGACCGAATGCTTCCTCGTTGGTATGTATATAGCTTGCGGCAGGTTAACGTCAGCTAACTTTAGCAAAGCCTCATTGAAGTTTGCGATGAAGCTGACCTGAGAGAGTTAGTTTACTGACGTTAAGACTCCCCTCTACTTGTACATCTGCTACATTTCAGCATGTCGACCTTTCAGTGCTTTATTAACAAAAGTGAAACAGAAGTAAACACATTGCTCTTCAAGCCCCCTGCGTCTGAAGTCATTCCCTCTTCACTGTGTCGTGAACTGTGTTTATCCTCCCTCATTTCATTTGAGTCTCCAAACTTAAAGAGGAAAAACATGCTCTACATAATCCCTTTGTTGAGGTCTTGCAGAATAGATAATACCTTGTGCTAACAATCCCACAATGCAGCGCATTTTACAAATGGAAAATTAAATAATTCACAAGTGTGTAAAATCTGTTTGTTGCTGTTTGTGGAGTAGACTGAGTGTGTATTATAAATAGAGCTGTGACCGGGTGAACCAGGGAGGGATTTCGAACACATTTCAGGTCCCATATTTGTTGATCTCTACTTGTGGCCGCTTTTCTTCACTCTCACTACTGATAATGTCTTTAAATGAATTGCGAAATTAAAGGAAATCCAATGTACCATCGTTGTGTCAGTGCAACTTTTTCTGCAAGTTTAGCAAACTGCTGCAGATGCTTCAGACCAAACATCCTGCTATACGCTCCTCTGATTAGTCTAAGTGAAGTTGCAGCCAGATGGCTGTCACTACATGTGATTACTTGCACAGAGAATGTTAAATGTTGTAGAAAAATATTTCAGGATTTTAGAATAATGACAAACTTGTCAAGTGAATTATGACAGCAAGTATAAATAGACCGTGAGGCAGCTGAGCATGAATCGGTTAATGTGCAAAGTTGTCGTGCTTTTAGTGTAGCACCAGAACACTGTGATGTGGCCTTTTACCATTAATGCTTTAAACAGTAACCCTGTTCTTCCTCCTCTTGGTGACTTCTGGTTGACGACAGTAAAACATTTGAATGTAGTTGCATTACATAGCGATGATGTGCCAATCACACATTTTTTTTTTCTTCTCGTTCATTTGAGCTACACAACCTTCTGAAAAAGGGAGAGCATGTTGGTGACTTCAAGGGAAGCGAATGAATATTTTATTATGCTCTTAGTGGTAATTAACGTTCCTGAATGCTTCTCCACATACAGCCTTGGTATAAATGTGGGAGGAACTGACTTGCTCACAATACAAGGTCCAATCCAAAAAACACATTGTGTAGATATGTTATGTAAAATGCTAAAAGGCAAAAATAAGGGGTATTTTAAGTAATAGGCTATAGGACTTATATTTTGTGTTCTCTTATCTCTGCTCTTTTTTTGGACATGTATGTCCGCTATGACTAATAGGGGTAGAGTGATAATAAGCTGCAGCTAAGAAGCTCTTCATCTGAAGGAGGTCAAGTGACCGCAGCATACAAACATACTATATCAACCTTCTGCGCTTAACTCAGCTATTCAGGGACTTCTGCTTTGGCAACAGTTCCCCGTCTGTAGTCAGGAGGCTCCGAGGCATGTATGGCGACACTTTCCTGTCTCCTAAACAACATCAGTGATTAAAGAGCTACTTCCCCTTCTTAATACGTGACGAATCCCGCTGCCCTTTTGGTCTGTCAGTCCAAACAGATGAGCTAGCAGGTCGGGGAGACTAATCAAAGCAGCGTCTCCGGTCACTGTTGCTGCACTGGTTCATCTAATCTCATCTGTTGCCAACAATGTGTCTGTGTGGAGAAATAACCCACCTCATTGAAAAAATGTTACTGTCAAAGCTGTCCTAATCAATCCTCTTCGTATTAACAATTGATCAAATGGATGTGTTTGCTGTAAAAAGGGGTTGCTAAAAATGACAAACACAGACAGTTCAGTTTTCAGCTCAGTTTTTGAGCGTCACATTTTAGTCTTCAGCTTATTGTTTTGGTTGTACAGGCCACAACTTTAATGTTTTGAGGGGCTATTTTCAGTAAAAATCTCAGATAAACTCACTGTACACTATCAGTCCAACAGGAAACAGTATGCTTAAAGCAGCTTTAAGTTTGTATTGAACATAACTCATTTCAAAATAATTCATTTTAAATTTCAAAGTCTCATTTACAACAAAGTTACTTTTCAAGTTTTTAAAAAGGTTTGAAGCTTTGAATTGAATTTGAAAGATTTTAATGCACAATTTAACTTGCTCTAAATCTAAATCTCATCATATAACTGACAACTGAGGAAAAAAAGAAAAATAGACAAAATGTTTTTTTTGATATTAATGGTCTCAATGAAAAATAATGATCAATATTAATTATCTTACTAAATAAATAAAAATATCAGTTGACCATAATCACTCCAATGCTAATATATTCACGTAACTCTAGTTGTATGCGGCCATGCAGATAGATTTGGTTTTATTGAAAATAAGTCCACAGCAACACCTTTGTCCCTCTTAGTCTGCGTAACAGACAGGTTTCATGGTTTTTAATAAAACTACTTTCTACCAAAACAAAACAAATAAGAAAACCATAGCTCCCTTTACTGTCAAGGTAATATCTAAATTATTTTGTTGGGACTTTACCTTCAGTAGATAGTACATTATTTCCAATGACAACGGCCCTCCATGAGGTCTACGCAGAGTAACCAGGACACTGATGCGTTTTAACTGTCACCATTTGATGATTTGGGCACTAAAATTAAACCATTATAAGAGATATAAACATGGATATGTCCTAATATAATCCTAATATAGTCCTAATACTGACAAAGGGAGCTGCTTCATGTGTTTTTGTTGTAATTTGGATTGACTCACCCATTATTATAATTTGTCTCTGTTAAACAAGAGCCTCTGTGCTCCGTTCTTGTGCTCGCTCTCATATGGTGATACACTCAGTCAAAGCATAGTAATACAGTCGGCCTACATAAATCACCAGTGAAGCTAAAAGTACCCATTACTCGCGGGAGAAGTTGACAGACAATGGCAATTGCATGAAAAAAAAAAGCGGCTTAAGCGGGGTTTGATTGTGGCGGGGGATAATGTTTCATTTCTTTTGTTGCAGTGCGGTGAGTGACCTCTGACCCCTCCGAACCCTTCTCCTAAATCAGTTGCTGTGATGTGAATCACATTCCAGCCTGTTTACATTATCCCCCCCCCCCCCCCCCCCCCCGTATGCCAGACGCTGCCACCAGCCTTTCACACCTGTCCCGTCACGTCGTCCTCGAACAGGAAACTCTGATACATTTTTCGAAGTGGAACAGAAGGACCTTTGTGTGTGTGTGTGTGTGTGTGGTGAGAGGTAAGCTTAATGCACAGACATTCACACCGATTTAGAAAAAAAAAAAAAAAAAAGCCTGCACACAGCTAAGAGATGGCCCACACAAATTCACAACAGAAACACAAGGAGACACGAATGTGCTGCGCACGGAGCTGTCGGGCCGTCAGAAGAGTGAGTTATGGAGCCGCTGGATGTGTCTGAACACGGGAGGGGAAGATTCCATTGCTGCTGCACGGAGTGATAAATGAGGGACAAGCGAGGAGCGGAGGCTCTTCACTCCGACAGAGTCGTTCACCAGAGACGGCGGAAGGCAGATATGTGCCGTCACCTCGGTGCCACGCTTTCCCAGTTCACACATATAGAGTTACACCGGCATAAAAAAAAAAAAAAAAAAAAAGTTGGTCACTTTATTATTATAACAAGAAAGTTTTCTTTTGCTAAAACAAGATTCTTTCGTATTTAAAGGGATAGTTCAAACCTTTAAGATACGTTTACTTTGCTTTCTTATTGGAAGCAGCTTTAGATGAGAAGATAAATACGGCTCTAGTGTCTGTATGCTAATTACTGTATGTTGCTGCAGCCAGCAGCCAGTTAGATTAGTTTAGCGTAAAGACTGGAAACAGGTGGGGGGGGGGGGGGGGGGAGACAATAGTGCTGTCTAAAGGTAAACAAAATCCAGCCACAGGCACATCCATAGCTGTCTAAATAGGTCACATCTTGTTATTTACAAAAATGTGAGAGTTAATTTATAAATGCTAAGTTCAGCTAACTGGCTGCATGCCGGAGTATTCAATGTATAGGTATGAGAGACATAGTGAGCTTCTCATGTAACTCTCATTCAAAGAGTGATTGTACATTTCCCACAATTCAAAACTATATAAAAAAAAAACATGTTTAGATAGTAGTTAATACAAAAAAAATATATATTTATGAGATGCGTGGGTGTGGTGGGATCAGATTTGATTGACAGTGATCAAACAACACAAAAATAGTTTATTCCCTACTATTCTACATTCACTGGGAACGACACACACACACACACACACACACACACACACGAGTTATTGATTGTTCTGTGGATTGATCGTCGGCTTGGTACTTTGCCCTTAAATGTCTGTGCTTGCTGTGGAAGACTTGTGATATGCGAGCTGTAGCCGGCAGAGTTTGCACTGCACCACCTCCTTTTTTCTTTTTTTTTCTTTTGTTTTTTGAAGTCGTTCCATACAGAACATATTTGTCCTGGTTGTACAGTAACACCAAATGTCACAGTGCACACCTTGTACCACGGTTTAACGTGTTCTTCCTCGGTTGTTAAAAACAGCTATGTTTTAAGACGGGACGGTACTCTTTTAATCTGTTTGATTGTTTTTATAATTTAAGGACTCAAAAAAAAAATTGCAAAATTCACGACTAAGTGTAAACATTGATAAAGTGTGATTGGTGTGTAACGTTTTTTCTAACTTAGTCCCGCCCGCTGCAAAGCTGTGAAAATTGTGAAAACTGAGAAACATAGAAATACAAATCGTAACAGCCAAAACTGTTCTAACTTTGTCTGATTATACTGTTTCTTTATCGCTCACTAGAGGTGAATTGAGAAAATATGTTTTTAGGGTCTTAAAGGTAAATGTTCTTGGTATTAGGACATACAAACATTAATCCAACATATATTGCCTTGTTTAAAATAATATTTGCTCACTATAGCGACCAAGCAATATGAAGAAAATGAAGCCAAAGTAATGATGAGTTAGCAAGTCTTTAAAGGTATTATTATTACTCCTGGATTCAGTGAATCATTCAGTAATCAGCAGAACTGCTCTCCATTTAAGGCAAGACAGAAGCAGCTAGAAAGGGAGATTTAAGCTACTTCTAAAAATACGTGATTGATGATGATGCATCTAAAACACTCGTGAATGTTTTTCTTCTGAAGAAAATGCTGATTTTCACTTTCGCTCTTACTGAAGACTTTTCTTTTACGCACACATCTCTCTTCCTTTTAGTGGAAAATTGTATTCTGTTGGTTTGTGTTTGGCCGGGTTGACTGCCGCTGTGTATGGATTTGTTCCAACCGGTGCTTGAATAGATCACAGGATCTTTATTAGCAGCTCGAGCGACATCAGTCCCAGCCAGTCGGCCACTTTGATTCCAAACGGAAATATCTCCTTCGGTGTAAGATGACCTACTAAGACATTTTGTACAGACAGTCATGGTCCCCGGAGGATGAATCCAAATTACTTTGATACTCCCTTGACTTTTCATTAGGCATACCCCGGCAGGTCAATTTGCCGGGCAAAATGTAAATGGCCGAGCACGCGGGCGGTGTCCATGGTCTCAACAATCCATCTTTATAACTCTGGGGATTTGTTAACTTGCCATCTGGCTCCATCATTAATAGGGAGGGTATTGTTCAGAATAGATCTTTTCCAATACCGATACCGCTTATTGATACGATTCTTATTGATACCGATACTTGGCAATACCCGTATTGATATCACTCCCCATAATTTGGTGCAAAAAATAAAGACGATAACAAAAAAAGATTTGACAAGATTCAGCAATGATTTTCGAATTACTTTTTTGGGCTAAAATAAATAAATAAATGCTGTTGTCTCATGTAAAACAGCGTGATTCTATTTTCTACCTAACAAATGGTGATAATTCGTCAGAGATGCCCTTAGTAAATAAGTATCCCTGAATTTACAATACAAATTTATTGGGTAGATTTATTTGGTAGGTTGTTAAGTAGGTTGTCCTTAAACAGCCATTTTTCGAAATAAAGCATTGTTACCCATCTCCTACCCATGCCACACCTGTCCACTGATACTGTATATATCACAAGTAAAATACATATCTGTTACTGCACATACACACACGCTAACATATCCGCTTTGTGTTATCTTGCTCTTTCTTGCTCTCCGTCCCTCCGCACCGCACACTCTTCAAAGCCGTCCATTAAACCACACACTCATCACATTCATTGCAGCCCACACACACACACACTCACATTACATCAGTCCACGCAACCCACATCGCCGCCGCCTTTCCATCGTCCCCACTCAACACCGGGATATATGAACTAATGGGCCTAATAGCACGCCCACTGCTATTCAAAGAATCACCGGGTACATTGGAATAAAGGATGGTCTGTGTGTGAAGAGGAAGAACCTTAGAGAGAGCTGGAAAAGATCATGAGACACAGGAAGGGAAAGAAAGAAAAAAAACAAAAAGTGATGGTGGGAGAGAGAAGAGTGATCCAACTGACAAGCTGAGAGACACACAGAAAAGAGCCGGGGTGACGGGGCCAGACTGACAGGAAGCACCAGCAGAAGGGAAACGCGAAAGTGCATCTCATTGTAGTTGCACAGCGCTGCTTCGCTGTCAGCACCTCTGGTGTACAATCTAAACATCAGGACCCTTTGATTGTGACATTTTTTTTTTGATTCTTTGGAGCTTTTGTCTGAGCTCAAAGTAAGTGCTGCCGGCTGAAATGGAAGCGGCTGAGAGGAGCTTGGGAAAAATAACATTGTCTCGCCAGTCGTGCACAAAAGAAAACACTTGTCTGTTCGGACTCCAGTGTTCTAGGATGTATATCCCAGAGCTTGAGTGATTTAAGCGCCTTCTTCTCCCCCATGCTGTTATTATTGGTGCGATGCTGAAATGTAGACCGGAACAGGTCCCTCCACATAACTTTTATTTATGTAGACATGGATATGATTTTGTCTGCCTGAGGTAAAAAAAAAAAAAAAAAAAAATGTTCAGTTCAGCTTCTGAAAAGGAATTCCTTTATATTAATGCACACGTGGCTCGATGCATTCTAGGAAGCGGTGATTGGAAAATTGCATTTCTACATATGCACTCATTACTGAGTAGATGAGCACAGCTGCAATTTTTGTGTTTCGTAGTTCTGATTTAATAAATAGCAATAATCTCCAGGCATGTGTGCTAAGAAAAACAAAAAAAAACCCAACAGTGCTGGAAAGTCAAATCATAGAAATAGTATATATTTAATGAATCAACTTTTCAGAGGAAGAGAAACAAGAGCCACAGAGCTGTGTTTCCACTGATAAAAATTATTCCTGCTCCACTCGTCTATAACAGAAATAGATTTGTTTATTTGGTGAGTCTGCCTCTTTATTCCTCTCCCTAAAACAACCTTCTTCCTGCTAGTTTTAAAAAATGTGACTGCGAAACTTGCAATTTGAATGTAGATTGTCTCTTTCTGTAACCCGGCCCCATTCATTAAAGTTTATTTCCGTTCAATCCCTCAAAAAAAATAAAATAAAATAAAATAAAATAAAATAATCTGCAAACACGGTTCAAACTATCGCAAACAGAAAACATCTGCAGCAGCTTGTGATCTTTTTTAACTGAGGGGTGCAAGAAAAGGAGAGAGACAAAATAAGAAACACAACACAACTGTTAACTGCCTTAAATCTCACAGCTGACTCACATACAAATGCATTTTTAAGCATGAATTATTCATGTACGACTGGCTTGATTGCTCCAAGGGGTACACAGCTCTTCTTTTTTTTTTTATTATTCTCATTTGGACAATTTTTTTTTTCCACCACAAAAGTTTGCAGATAAGGTTCCAGCTTATGTTGGATCCCTTTAATTAGCCAGGCCCTTCCTGTTTGATTTCTACCACTTTTAAACTCCATGTGTCTATTTGCCATTCCTCCATTGTAATGAACATATCAGCATATTGCAATTATACCGCCGGGTTCATGGATGGGAGTAATTAATTAACTAGTCTAATTAAAATGCATTCTCTGTGTTGCACTTAGAAGAGAGAGAGAGAGAGAGAGAGAGAGAGAGAGAGAGAGAGAGAGAGAGAGGTGAGGTGGAAGGGTGTGTGTGTGTGTGTGTGTGTGTGTGTGTGTGTGTGTGTGTGTGTGTGTGTGATTCCAGAGGTGTGAAGGTTCAATTCTGTGTGGGACTTCATGTGAGACTCTGAAAGCCTGCGCATAATTGGATTCGTAGTTGTATTTTGAAAACACTCTTTAGTAAATTTGGACTGTTTTTTTTCCCCCCTAAAGCTTTGCAAATTTCTGCAGGTTCTGTTGCTGATGTGTTCAAGTAAATATTCTGCAGCTCTCGCGTCGGTTCATTCAGCTTCAAGTCTGTGGAGACGCGTCGCATAATAGACTGAAAGGTTAGCTGGCGGAGCAGTGAGAGGCATGTTCCACTTGAGTCTCTACTTTAAATTGCTGGTATTCATCAACTTAAGTGATGAGTCTGCATGATGAATGGTCTCTCATTAATATCATTACACTATTAGGCTGCGTCTCTCTCACTCCGCTCCACCCACAATATGCATATGTACTCGCTGGCTTTGCTTGTGCTGCACGTGGGTCGATTTTTTTTTTTGTTTGTGTGTTCATGTTGGGTTTTTTTCTACGCGTATTGTTGTGTATTTACACATCCTTCAGTCAAAGTGAAACCAGAGCTGTGCGGTTTATCTGTTCCAGAAGCAGGAAAACCCCCTTTTAACATCCCCCTGACTTTTGTTATAACAAACAAATGAAAAGTAGCCTTAAAACAGAGCTTTTCTCAACTGTGTGTCGTGTGGCTGAGGTACAGTATGTGTACCTCAGAGGGCAATTTTTTGGGGAAAAACACTCTAATACCATTGTTTATTTAATAGTTCTGTTTTAACACCATTTCTATTACCCTGAGACCAGTCATTCCCAATCTGTGGTTTGTGTACCACCGGTGGTTACGCAACGCTCCACCTACTGGTCGGCAAAGAGCGTCATCGCTGTTTACTCCAACAGCAATAATTACAGACAATTAACACATCATATTGCAATGATGTCAAACTTATTTTACATTGAGTTTAAAATATAAAAAAAGAATAAAGTTTTAGCTATGTAGGGTGACGTCTAACGTAGCGTAACGCTAATGTGAGCTTGAAGCTATCAAGCTGTCGTTGATTTTAACAAGTGGGATGAGTGAACTTCTGAAATAGCAGTGAAAAGCCACGTGACGATGACAAAGAGGAGTCAGAGCTGCATGGTGTCCCCTTTTCTATAGCAAGAGATGTGAATGTAGTGTTATCTAAAAAAGGTACTTGGGGAAAATTTGTTTTGGTACATGGTAGTACATGCTTTGAAATGTTTGGGAATTTCTGTCTATGGGCAGATCAAGTCACCACTGTTAGTTCAGACATGTTTATAACAACAGCACAGATACATTGTACATATTTCATATGAGATTAGAAAAACAGGAAAAAACAATATTGTTGCCAATATGACCAAGGTCCGATGACATTAGTTGGTACATTTTCATTGGAGCTGTAGTTCACTTTTTACTTTCCGGCTTATATAAAATATTAGAATATGACATATTATATGATTTAGATACACTGTGAAAAAGTAGAGAAGAGGAGAGAAATAACTGCAATCAAAGTGTCAATAAAGCAGTTATGTTGATTGTTCAAATGACCAGACTTCTTTTGTCTCATCAAAAGGGTACAATTTATGGAGTGGCTTACAAAGAAACCCTTTCAAAGCTTGACGCTCTGTTGTTTGATTTGTTACAAATGCAACCCTTCAAAACACATCACTGCCTTGTGTATTCTTTGCCGCCTCTGCATACTCCTTGAAATATTCACTAGTTTACATTTATTTATAACTCTTCTTGGATACTTAGCCCTTTATTTAAATCAGTTATTGCAACCAGCTGTGGTAGCGAAGCTCCTCCATTTACAGGAGAATAAAGGCCCCGAAATCTAAAACATCCTTTGGCCTGTTGTTTGTTGCAGCTATTGACTGGAATCAAACAGAAACAGCAGAACCCAACACTGATTACTGTCAAACTTTATTTAAAGGTTCTTCAATATAGCTTGAATCAAGATTGAAATGTTTTGATTTGAAAGTGCAGCCACCCAAAAAAAAAATATATATATATCACAAACATGTAGTTCACTGCAGTGAAGGAAAGATGTTCCCAGAACCTCAAACCAAGTCTACAATCAGGTCGACTACATGCTGAGTGAGAACAGAACTGTGAACAGGGCTGAGTGACATTCACAGGTTTTTAAATACATCTTTGTCTTATTCGACAACATGGCCGACCGCCTCGGTGTGGTTGGTTGGAACAATGCACATTGATTCGATTGGTTCTCTCTTTTGAATTTGCACTGCTTCTTCTCTACCAATCAGAAACAAGGCTACAATTTGAAGCGTATACTGTCAAACGGAGCCTGACTTGATGTAGACAGAAAACATTTTCCAAAAGAAGCAAAGCAGCAGAATAAATATTAAATTCTGCCTCTAAACTTTTTACTGAAAATAATATATTCTGTTGTAACACCTTTTTAATCACCAACATTTTGAACTGTAACTGTAATTCAATTCCATATTTTGTGTCTGTAAAATATCATAATTACATTTATTTTGTAATTTATTAAGTAGTTAGTCCCCAACACTGGTAAGGACTGAAGGGTTACCAGAAGAAAATGCTCCACTGTCTGGCCTCGACAGTGGAAGTCCGTGGAAGCTGCTCGTTACTGAAGCTCATGCTAACGAACAGTGAAACTATTCGCACACTTTGATGAGAGTTACTGTGATGGTATTGCAAACAGAAATGTAAACTTCTGTTTGAATGGAAATTAAAACAAAGAGGTGGGAGTGTCGTGACATCTCTGCTGAGGGTCAGTGCCATGACGTCATACTGGCCAATGTTAGCATATCATACCTGAATCTCCAAACCAGTTAACCTAAACTTAAACTGTAATGTTATAGGAGTGCAGTGCTGAATTATCGGAGTCCTCTTTCTAAAAGCACTTCTGAAAACTTAGTGTGCAACTTAAAGGTTGCTTTTAATGGCCCTTTAGATTCCATCAGCGCCCTGAAAAAATTTGACACTAACTAAGAAGATAAAAGTCAAAATTGTGAGAGCGATGTTAAAAGTTGGGAGACAAGAGCACGCTGCTGCAGTATTTAAACAGGAGCCAGATTATGAAAACACCCGATCTCCTAGAAGAGGCATTAAGCCTCTGTGAGAGTCTCTGTCCACACAGATAGATACATGCATCCGTCTCTCAGCCCTCACACACACAAACACACCTAATATGCCGATCACAGTAGATTGATCCCCACCAGATACGTCACTCAGGGACCTCTCCAGCTCCAGCCGACCTCCTGCCGAAGCGCTAGAAGCAGATGTTCTTGAATCCTCGCAGCCCATGGGCATAGATGATGCCTTATAATTATGGATATAAACAGATTGTGCACATGGTTTAACCTGCCACGGGTGATGAATGACAGCCCAGTCCAGCTCTATAAACTGCCAATGCCAGAATAGAGTCCTCTTGGCCGCACAGGGTCAAGCGCACGAGGAGGACTTAATGAGGGGGGGCAATCCAAACAGCCTGGGTGTCCATCTGTCCGCTGTCTCTGCTTTTACATGTCTCGCAGCCTGTGAAGATGGCATCAGCCCTCGGACCTGTGGGGCTGCTCAGAAAGGTGCAAATGCATCACCAAAAAGAACCTTTCACTGAGAGCGTGAAAGTGAAAAAAAAAAAAAAAAAGCTTTCAGGACTAAAAACAAGAAGATCAAGACCTTTGAAAGCCGGGTACAGACAGCAGCACTTTTTTTTATTGACAAGGTTGTGGCAGACCTGTTGACAAGGGAGGTTGTAATTGTTCTGCACTTCAGAACACACACTTTCTGACTGCGGGTAGTCCAACACAAAATAATAAGAGTTCAGTTTTATTCGTGTAATTAGGAAAACCCATTATCTATAGTGTTTTGCATAACAATAAATTAAATGGAAAAATGTAATGCCAAGTACATTTATTTAAAATTTTGTATACCATCAACTTTAATGTAATTATCTATCCCGAGGTGACCTCTCTTTGAAGCCTAATATTTAATTAATTATGGAATTAATTTCAGATTGGCCACCAGAGCACTGATCAGAAGGAATGAATTTAGCTGACAACATAATGAGTCTATTGGAGCTCGAGGGTTTTTTGGAGCCTACCAGGGTGGCCCTTACTGGTATTGCACTTCTAGGCACTTCCGCATTGGCATCACTTTAGACGCAGAGACTACATCCATTTTTATATACAGTCTTTGATAATGGATCCAATGAATTTGAATGTTTATTAGATGCCAAAACACTGCACAGTGTTACAAGGAAAGATTTAAGTACTGTGGAAAGTTATTACAGTGGCAACTACTTTTATTGCAACAAATATGACAATCTTCATGTTCCTAAGTAAGCTACCAGTAATTTGCACTTGCAAGGAATTTGTTGGGTAATAAAACAGCTTGCTGAATGATATTGAATGAGTTCAGCTTTGGTGTTGATCTCAAAACCCACACACTGTCAATCACAATCACAGTTTTTTTTTCAAATCTAATATTGTATGTTGATATGTTTTCTAGGTATTATGTAAAATACTTCCAGACAGAATCACATTTGGCAGCCTGATCTATCCCCAAATATATCGAGGTATTAATGTCTGAGAGCCACATTGTAAAAGTCGGTGCAGTAATGAGACAGTAATTAACAAAGATCTGTTGGGACTGTGAGTTTGTGAAGATCCACAAATAAACAAAATAAAAATGACAGTTTGACCATGTGGCGTTATTGATGTGTGTCGGATCCAAGACATACACTACTATCAAATACTGTATACTCGAAACCAACAGTAAATAGTATTTCATAAAGAAATAGAGGAGTAGGAGGATGAATAAATGTGATTGAGTACTGCATCAGACAAAAGTTTGAACACACCCACTCATGCAAAGGTTTTCCTTTGTGGAATTTCTGGTAAGAACTGCTCGGCTACGTAAAGAGAGACAACAGTCCAGCATTAAGACATAAAGGTCACTGTCCAGAAAATGTTAAGAACTTTGAAATCTTCTTCAAGTAATGTTGCACGGACTATAAAACATTGCTTGTCAAAAACACAAAAACACAAAAACTGCCTGTCACGCCAGAAGAAAGGAAGAAGCTTTCCAGCTCCAGTATTGACCACGGGAGCTGACCTGTCGTGGTAGTCTGTGGCTGATTTTTGTCTGGATGCACCGCGGTTTTTGTCAGCAGTGTGCCAGAAGCGGCTCGACGCTCTGCTTCTCTGAAAATTGGAGTCAAGCCTGTTTCTGACGGAAGCTGCATAAAGTTGCACACAGGAGATTAAGCGGACAGAAAATCAGATCGCATTTAAAATCCGGTCGATTTTCAAACCAAAATACCCTTTTCTGCCTCCCAATCTTGATCACATCATTGCATCAATGTCTAATAACATTCACTTGCATCAGGAAAGATGACCAAATTAAGTATTAAAAAAATGTTTGGCAGACGAAACACTCCGCTTCTCAAAAGCGCCTCGATGGGTATAAAGCTGCACAGAGGACTGAAAACATAACAGACAGACAAATGCAAGATGGAATTCCCAGGTTACCAGCCTCTTGGTTTGGAGCTCACATCGATGCTTCCCAGCGCTCAGCAAAAACACCACCAACTGTTTGGAGGAGAGTGTGTGAATCAGGCCTTCATGGAAGGAACTACTGCAAAGAGACAAATAAGAAGAAGAGAACTGTGTGGACGTGGTTCCTGCCATGTCATCGGGAGACACAGAGAAAGTGAATGGATGGTAACTGCATGTGTAGTTCCCACCGTGAAGCGCGGAGGAGGAGGTGTGATGGTGTGGCCGGGCTTTGCTGATGACCCTGTTGTAAATGTCTTCAGAATTCAAGGCAACGCTTTACCTGCATGGTTACCACAACATCCTGCAGTGACACCTGATTTGTGCTTAGTGGGATCATCATTACTTTTTCAGCAGGACAATGAACCAAAACATACACATCAGAGTGATGGAGAGCTCTGACAGATGACTTGGCCTCCGCAATCACCCTGCGAAAACCCAACTGAGATGATTCCTCAGAGAGAAGCAGAAAACAATTGCTCAGAAAATGTGGGAACTGCTTCAAGACTGTTGGCAAAACCTAAAGGTGAAGCTAGCGGAAAGTGTGCAAAGCTGTTACCAGAGCAGAAGGTGGCTACTGTGAAGAACTGACAATGTAACATATTTTGCTTTTACACTTATTTCTTTGTTTGCTACAAAAATCCAAATGTCTTTTGCTATTGTGTTACGTTTTATTGTACAACATGGGAAATGGTAAAACTGACGGAAAACCATGAAATGAGTGGGTGAGTCCGAACCATTGACTGATACTATATGTAAATGTGTATCTATAGACCTACAAAGCCCAGAGCAGCCAAAAAAGGCAATAATAATGAGTGAAAAATTTGATATTAATGATAAATCACAATTGATTTTCTAATTGGAACAAACACATTTTATATCCTACATAGCAACAGTGCTGCCTGCATCTGT
This sequence comes from Embiotoca jacksoni, assembly GCF_022577435.1. Lineage (NCBI taxonomy): Eukaryota > Metazoa > Chordata > Actinopteri > Embiotocidae > Embiotoca > Embiotoca jacksoni. Next base: position 9,883,638 of record NW_027185374.1, read on the forward strand.
ATTCTGTACAGACCTCCATCTGTAATCACCAGAATGATCAGTTTTTCCTCTGAAACCCCTGTGATACCGCATCGATCAAACTCTTTGAAAACCAGTTGCACTGAAGAAACTCACATTATCGCCCTTCACTGTGTTATGGTATTATGAGGCATTATGGGTATTTTCTGAAAATTGGGGGTTGCCATGGTGCATACAAAGCCACATCATGCGCCCATGTGAACCCTCCGTCACCCCGAATGGACGTGACAGCAGGAAAAAAAAGAAAAGCATTGAGATATCCGGTATGATCAATACGGCCGGTAATGTGAGTTAACACGTTGACTCCCTGTGCCCTGCGAGGTGCCGCGACATCGGCGAGAACATCTCCAGAAATAACTATTGCCGAAAGCAGCGATACCACAACAAACACATGTAACAGCAGAATTGATCTGCAGCGCTGTTCTCGAAACAGAAATGGAAGTTGTTGAGGATTTTCGGAGGCTGCTGCGGTTTGTCCAACTATTCTCTCGCACTAATCTCCACTGGCAGCGCGCTGAAAACATTCTGCTTCAATCCAACAGCCGACAGCATTGTCTGGTCTTTATTAACAGTCTGAGGATAGCCTGTGTAGCCAGACCAATGCTCTCCTCCTCATCTAATATTCGACCGGAGGTTGTATGACATTCCTCGGGGCATGTGCCTGACATTTGGAAGTAGAGTCTTATAGATAAAGTAATAATGTCACAGGAGCTGTGGGTGTATTTTTGTCTGGAAAACACAGAGAAGTAGAAGACAGACAGGCATTGCCTAACACAGAGAATTATTTAATCTGCAGAGATGGAGGGCCGAGAGATTGAAATAACCTCAGAGAATATTGAGCTTTTGTCTTTTCTTTAAGTGTCTGTATAACAGTTCAGGAATTACGTCAGGAACATGAACTGAAGTCGTCGTGATCAGACGATGAAGCTCGCTGTTCCAAAGTCACGGCTCGTATGTGTTAGAATCAGTTTGAGTGTCTCTGAGGTTCATGATTAAATGAAAGCCATACACGTACTTTGTATTAATTTAACAACAAAGCACATTACTTTATGCTTCCTGCATTTAAGTTAAATGTGTTCTTTCAACAACAAATCTTAATAGTTGTGTCTTCTTTGTGAGACAGAAGTAATCTCGAAGGACTAACTCCCTGCACCGTTGGTCTTGTTTTATGTGTGTGCTGCAATGTGCCTCTGATGGATTGTAGACAGCTCACTCTCATTCCCACAATATCAAGTACTGTCACTGTATGAAAGCCCGCCGGGGTCGGTTCCATGGTCACACGATTCGAAGACAGAAGTCACTTGAGGTAGTACAAGGAGATCAAAGAGGTTGCTTGTGGTTCGACAGATCAAACACAGGACTTTGACCCAGAAGACCGATGTTCTTGTCGTTGTGCAAAGAAAAGTTAACGTGGATTTATTTCAATTAACACATTTAGGTTTACGTAATGTACATAAAGTAACTTATGTGACGCATGTAACATTACTTTGGTGAGTAACAAACTTCTTTTAACCCAAACCATGACCTTTACCATGACTATTAACCCTTACAAAGTCATTTTGGTGCCTAAACCTAAGGCAGCATGAGTGCATCTCTAAAACGTCTACGGGCTTTGATTAAATGAAAGTAGGAGACACTGGAATTAGAACAGGCTGATCTAGTCAGTCGCCACCACTGTCGTCTAGACTCCAGACAGCAGTGGTGGTGACCGACGAAGAACAGCCTGGATGTTGCAAGAGTCTTTACAAAGGGTGAACACACTCACTTAGTTGAGTTGGAAGCAGGAAAAGAAAGAAAAACAAATTAAATAGATCAATTATTGCATTTAATTCGGGATAAGACAAGACGTGTATGGAACATATGGTCATTGTCCATGAGGGAACAAACTACAGTATATGTACCGTGTGTGTAATTGGAACTCAAAAGCCAGACTGTCCTAAGTTAAAAATCATTCGCCGATAATTTGCACATGATCACATAATAAGTATGATACCCGCTACGGCTAGACAAAGCAGCACTGTCATTATAGTGATGGAATAGGGAGACCAGTCAAAACCCACACAGTTCTTGCAGCAAGTTGATTTTCACATGAGATTTGCTTTTGTAAACGAACACCACTGAAACCATGAGAACCAGCAACACGTGGAAAACTCAATACCTTCATGCTCGGTTGGACAAGATTTATTTCTCACTGCTGTATTTATTTTCCCGCATAAGTAACAGTATCGACGCAGCGAGAATGTTGCGAAGCAGTGCGGTGCAGTAGGAGGTGAATGTGTGTGTGCTGCATCTGGCTATGTATAGACTTGCCGCTCTGTGTGGGTGTCCCTGGGTTTATACTGTACAGGTACAGTAAGTGGGAGTGTGTAGGGCTATTTGTGCATGTGTGTGTGTGCGTGTGTGTGGAGGGGGTACGCAAGTGTAATGGATAAAAATGTGCACATGCTGCTGTCAGTGGCTGTTGATAGATGGGGTGGAACATCGTTTATTGACACAACACCTTCATGTTTCACAAGGCCATCAGTCATACAGAATGCCCATCTGCTACTCTAGGCATGACCGGCACACACACACACACACACACACACACACACACACACACACACACACACACACCAGAGCTGCTGAATGTTTTTATACATTTCCTCCCAGTAGTCATGACCTTCACCAATTTACCCCATTCACTCTGAGAAGGGATTCGAGAGGTCTTAACAAAAGCCCTCTTTCAGCCTAAAAGAATATATGTCCATATTTCAAAAGGACACCCACTGTTAATATCACCATATCAGAGACCTCAAAATGCCAAAAGTACGTCCTAACAAAAGGAGCCATTTTCTGAATATTAAGTAAGGTCATTGCTTCCCTTGTGTCTTCTTTGTGCTACCAAACATGACCAGGGAGATACCAGCAGATAATAGGAAATTCCTGCAAAGCCAAGAAACAAGAAAGAAAAACAAGAGCAGTATTTTGCGGTATGTCTTGTTGACAGAGCACTCAACAGTGGCCACTCATTTCCCTCAATCACGTAACGCAGCTGGTGCACTGGGTTGAGGTGGGAACCGTCAACATCCTACCCATTTGATTGTGAAGTGTTGTTTTGAAGCCTCGAGTCTGGCACCCTGTTTTTTGTGTGTAATTGAGTCAGAAATGATCATATTTGGACACGCTGGGGTGGACCAAGGGGTGAATGCGAATCAGATTCTCATTTCTGCTGTGTCAAATAAGGCCGTTCCCAGGGCGTCAAATACTGATGTTTTCTCAAAGCCATTCGTGTCTCATATAGGCCCATAATGTGCCCATTGGCTTCTCTTATAGACGCACAATGTGCTCTATGTTTAGGCTCGTCACGATGCTAACACATAAGGTACCTTGTGCGTATATCTCAAACGCCAACGGCTGTGGCAAATCAGCAGTGTTTGACCCCCGAGGAATGAGAACAGGCTGGAGAACCCAAGGACAGAAGGACCACCAGGGCACTGATCAAAAGGACTGAATTTCCTTAATGACACAGTAAAAACTTGTAGAAACGATGTCTTTACACTTCCGCGTCGACTTTACTTTTTACACTCAGAGTTTCCGTCTTCTTTTGTTTACAATTTATGGCTCGTAACCTTTGGCTCACAAACCTGTTCAAATAGATGAAATTCATCAAAAATACCCTGATAAAATGAATGCCCAAACAAGTACAACGTTTTTTTTTTTTTGTTTTTTTTTACATACTGGATTTTTTTTAATTTTTTTTTTACATTTTTAAACTATTCACAGATTTACATAGAGAAAGTTAAAAGACTAGTGTGCAATCAAACTTAGATTAGTCATAACCTTTTTGTTCTCCTCTACAGCTATGCTCTTATTATTTTCCTTGGCTCTCTACAACATCTGCCTTTTCTGAGAATCAAATAACCAGGGGTCCTTTCTCAGTCCCCAGCCTACAAATCCAATAGGAAAAATATATATATATATTTTTTTTTTCTAAGGAGAAAAGGGAATGATGCCATGTATCCAAGCTTATTTTGTTTGTGTGTGTCCTTTAATCAATTACAAATTTCACAGTGGCATGGCATGCTATCCAGATTAAAAATGGGCCACCGTTTGATTTTACAGCCACCAGGTTGTCTCATCTCACCCTCCCTTACTCTCTACAGCTTGTCCTGATGATGTGAAAATCATGTGCTCGTGACATGTGGCAACATGATGGACTGTGTTTCGCAGCACGCGTTGCTCCGTGCCCCCGTAGGAGGAAAAAAAGAAGCTCTAGGGGAGGAAACGAGGGAAATAGCAAGGAGGGAGAGGGTTGAGCGTTGTCGTGTTCTCAAGCTCACGAGTGTTGCCTCCCTCAGCAGTGACACATGCTGAGACTCTTCCTCTCCTCTTCGCCGCGGTGTCCTCATTACGGTTAATGCGAGGCTGGTGGCTGGTGGCGGGGGGGCTGTGGTGACGCCTGGGGATCTCGAGGGAATAATGATGGGGGCCGGTGGCCAAGAGCCCCAGGAGGGAGGTTTGTTGGTGGTGAATCTCTGCTACTTATGTAGAGGCCACAGAGGTCAACTTCGCCCGCTCACGCTCACACACTCTCACACACTCAGACAGCTGCAGCTCGCTCGATTCTCTGTTTGCCCTTGGGAGAAAAATGGGAAGAGAGAAGCAAACAGCAGGGAGTGTTTGCCCAGGCGCACACCACACCCCATTCATCTCCGAGCTGCCTCTTCCCTCCCTCTCCCTCTCTCTCTCTCTCCCCACTCGCCGAGAAGACCCAATCATTCCTCCCTCTCCTCTCTCCCCCTCACTTCTTCCCTCCATCCCCTCGGGTGTATTGGTCTAGTCTCGGTCCAGCGCAGATATAATCCTTTAACGTTTCTAAATGATCCAGAGGTTGAGTGCTCCTCCTGGATGCCAATGGAACCTGCTGGGCTCACACCTGCTGGAGCAGGTTAAGATAAATGCCAGCGGCCAGTCGGGCATCTGGCCCCGCATTAATATTTAACAGGCCGACTCTCATCTCCACGAGACTGAAGGTGTGAAGGTGCCAAACCCCAAAGACATATCGCAACTTAATATGGATTTGTGCAAACCGCTGAAATGGAAGAGCGGTGATAGCATAGCGAAATTCAGACTGCATGTTAAGTTTGTGGCTGCCCACACGTACCAGGGTGAACTTTGTTTTTAGGGACGAGGAGAGTAAACCTCCGTGTGTGTGGTTCTCGGGGCAATTATTCAAGCATTATGTGGTTTTAAGCTCACACGGCCTCGGAGTCTCAGATCGATTCGACTCATCATCTGTGTCTGGCTTTTTGAAAACATCCTCAGATTTGATTTAATTGAAATAGGTTTTTGACCCCCAAAAAAAGTAGGTGCACTTTGTCAGAACACCTTAAACTCTGTCTGTGCTATTTCAGCTTCAAATCCCAAATGTCGGGTATCTCTTTTTTGTTGAGGTTAAGTGCGTGACAGCCAGTCTCTTTAAGAAGTACAAAACAGTTATGAGGCGAGTATCAGCGGAGCCTCGTTAACAATCCAATGTGACGGTTTCAACTTAACTCAGGTCAGCTTGTCTCTCTGAATCACCTCATAGCTCGATGTACTCGATGTACCTAATTGCCACTAAAGCCGATTTTTTTTTTTTTTTTTGACCTTTCTGACAGGGTTAAATAGTTCACATATTTTCTTTAGAAGCTCCCTGAGAAACAGCTGTAACAAGGATCAGGTGCTGTTGACCTGTAAACCTAACCCTTGTTAAGTTATGAATGCAGCTTAACCACAGCAAAGAACCTGCTCCTGCGGGTTTACACAAGTACTTCTGAAATGTGTCGGATTTAGGAGACTAGAACTGTGGACTTGTATGGATATTGTAGCTTTTATCAACCAGGATTTTATTTGAATGTTTCTGTCCATCAAGAATGTTTAACTGACGTGACTGCCGATCAAATATGGTCCCCTACGACAGCACCGTACATGACACCCCTGCTGAAGAGATTTGGGAAACACACTAAAAGTATACACAAAAACATATCCACCTGTCGATATTGCAGCAAACTACACAGTCCAAAGGAACACCTTACGCTTTACCCTTGTGTTGTCCTAGGGTCAAAATGACCCGCAGCTGTGTTCAACCAAGTTCTATTTTATTTCTATATTTTTTGGGATCATTGGTCATCATTCTTTAAAGAAACCCTCACAGCCTCCTTGTCACCAATGGGAGGGTTAGGGTCAAATTTGTCTTCATAACTAATGTTATCGGTGCAGTCGGACACTTGCACACAGTAGTAGCATGTCCACAAGCTAAAGAGAAGGAAAGCATCACCCTCACACTCAAGTTTAACAAAATGCGGTGTGCATTTGTGGCAGGTATAGAATGCAATAAGGTTGTTTGTGGATCCAAAGATAATGTAGCTTTCTTTCGGCATTACTGACAGCGTAGCTTCAGGAGTGGCAGTGGGGATCTGCAAGTCAGTCTGTCTGACCGAAGTATCTCAGCAATTGTTGAATGGATTGGCATTACATTCTAAACGGACATTCGTGGCCTCCAGAGGATGAATGCTCAATCTCAAATTCAATCTTAAATCACAGTTTCGCCAATATTTTTTTTTTTATGACTAAATAGCTGCAAAATAAACATTTTATCATCCTTACATACTTTGTTTCGTGATAATTAGCAAATATGAACATGGCAACACACTTCACCAACTTATTGTTGTGTCCAGTGAATTTCAGCATGTTAGCATGTGATGTTAGCATTTAGCCGAAAGCATATTTTTGGCTGAGCCTCATCTTGTGGTGAGTGTGCACCGGAGGAGAGACGAGCCAAATACGCAACACTGGATACAGAAAGTCAAAGTGCTGTAGTGCAACAATATGCAACAGAAATATCAGAAGTCGTCTGGGATGGAAATATAAATAAAATAGAAAAGTCCAACATACAAAAGGGAAGAAAAGGCACAGAGCAAAATGTAGAAGAGAAAGAACTTGGAGCAAAACTGAAAGCAAAATTTTTCGACAGATATCAAAATGGGGGCAGAACGTTTCACCGGAGCAGGAATGGACAAGGAGACTGACCCCATGAACTGACACTAAGAGCACAGGAGGATAAATACACCATGGAGAGGAGGACATTGAGGGACAGATGAAACAAACGGAGGGAAGTATACTAAAAGATAGGGGGTACATTTTTACAAAGTAAAACAGGAAATACAACAAATTAAAAGGCAGAACCATGACACAACCAGCAACTAGCATGGCGGTATTTATTAATGTGTTTGTTGTATCCTGGTGTATCAGCATGGACGTATTTAGTGTGTTTCCTTTGTTTGGTTTGCACCAATGATGTATTTTTGGTTCATATTGGATTATAATATTATTATATTTGGATTATATTATTTGAATTTAAGTGACAGTGTTCATGTGTCTCTTTAAACATCTTTGACTGTTGCTGTTGCTGGACTCAAACCTGGAGGTTGTGAGTATTTTACGACACGCACACGAGACAAAAACATGAACATGACACTGCTATACCGCTTCTCTCTTTAATCTATTTACATTGTCCTCCTCACTTGTCAAGGACAATAAACTGTCAATTTGATAAAAGCTCATCTTTGTGTGTGTGTGTGTGGGGGGGAGGGGGGGGGGGTGTTTGTGTTTTTTTCATGTCTTTGCTTCAGTGGTTCGTGAGCCTGATGTCACCTGATAGCTAATATCACATGACATCTCCCAGACAGATTAAGGTAGTTCATGTGCCAGCAGGGTAAAAGCAGATGCATCAAGCTAGCAGTGTGAGTTAGATTAGACATCATCCCACCTCACGACGGGGATCAGAGCATGAAAAGCCTGCGACACAACATCGGGTCAACCCAACCTTTTCTACAATCTATTTCTCCCTGCGGGTGGGAAGCCATCCTCACACGGAGGTTTTGTTTGGCACAGTGCATAATGTAAAGCTGGAGCAGCAGAAAATAAGGGTGAATTAAGAAAGAAAAGAGCAAAATGGTTCCCAGTAAATGAATAGACAGAGATTTGTATCGCTTTCGGGGTTGGTTTATTGATAGAAACAGCTTTCTATACGCACTTATCCTGGGTTTTCTTTGTCTTCTCGAAGAAATATAATTCTGTCACCCAAGTGGAGCTGATAGCAGGAACCTCGGGGGTGCCTTTTGGCAGCGCATCGCAATTTTCCTCTTCTGCCTCTTGCCTGTCGGTGGCCTTTCATGCAGCACCAATATCAGCTCATCGCAGGGTAATGGGTAACAGCCTCAGAGGCGGCCGAGATTTAGATCACTTTAAATTATTAATATTCATTCTCCACAAAGGCGCAGGCGGGGCGGGACTCCCACTCGTCAACACCGCCGAGCATTCGGACTGTCACCGAGCCAGTGTTAACAGCAGGAGTCAAGCTGCGCCCTCCGACTCAGACACACAAACACACAACAATTAGGCCCGTGAACGGGTGACCTTCCATACCTAAATACAGTCTGTGACAAATGCGAGAGAGGTGCCGACACAAACCATTTCCCTGTGGTTGCAGTCGGAGGTGGAGCCGTGTGGGCTCCCATCTGTGCACACGGCTCCATTTCCTCCGACACTTAAGGAGGACAATTCAAACTGTGGGAGCAGGAAGCAGTCTCCGCTGTGTTTTTATGTGCTTTCATGTAAAGACTTCCTGACATATTAATCAAAGGGCGGAGGAGAGATCATCAACAGCTTTTGATTTAGAGAAAACACGTCTCGGCTGCTTCTTGAAAATCACGGGAAAGAAAAGCCGTTCCTTCAATGTTTCTTTAAAGTTTTAAACTCCGACATATTTGTTTCTCTCTGCTTAGTCATTAACCGTGGAAACCTCGCCGTCTTTAAGCACTTCTCAAGCTGAATATACAAGCTTTTCCAGGTACATACAGTAACTAATAGGAACTGCTGTGGTGTGGCCTCAAATCCCAAAGCATGAATATATTGTTCTAAAAAGCATGTGTGCACGCACTGAAACACAAATGCTTAAGGCTTTGATTTAAACAGGGGGATTTACTCATATTGGAAGTTGCACGGTCACCATCGATTCCATATTTCTGCACATGATTATTTTGGAGTTGCACAGCACTTCCAGGGGAAATATTACAGGCCACAATGGGAGCTGGGGAAACGTGATATCTGCAGCGGTGGACAGGCAGCTGACACAGTGTGTGTGTCGTTATATAAAGGGCGACTTCACCGGGAGGATGAAGGTGCGGTCAGTGAGAGTTTTTTGTGCATGTGATTGCACAAACAGATGGAAGATGACATCCTAATATCAACAGGAAACACTGTCGGTTTGGTCTCGGCAGGGATATGACATCAACAGGCAACAGGAAAAACCCTGCTTTGTCTCTGGAGGGACACTAGCAGTCTGAGCGGCGCGGGCCAAGGGAATGTAAATGAAGCCTGTCGCTTACCTGCACAGATCTGAAAACACAATATTCCTAAACCATTAATTATTCCTGTACATAAGCAGGCTCTTTAACTCTGCCTGTACATGTGGGCTTCAGAATTAGATTTTCTCTGTATTTGATCAAATCACAGAAAATACTGGCAAATTTCAAACATGATTTTTCTTTTGCTCATTTCCTGCATTCCTCAACTGCTGTACGTCACAAACGGGCACATTGTTTCACACTGATTCATCACAGACTCTAAGGAGATATTTGCCACTTTTCCTTTGTCTTTGTTTATCGTGGCACATGCTCTGAACGCTGACATGCTGTCAAAAAGTCTCCCAGTAAAAGAAGTCGTTTTATGAGATGATTCTGTAAAATCTATTTTTGATTGAAGCTGCATGTACTACAGCTGGTTGCAGCAGCCCTGCTTTGGTTTGGTCTGGTTTGGAGAGGATTTAAAGATGAAGCGGGTTGTAACCATGGAGGCTGCAGTTCTGAGAGCAGACTCATAAAAAGGCTGAAATGCAATGTGAAGCGGAGAAATCCAGCAATCCCAAATCACAGTGTGGCTTCTACATATGGTGATACTCTACATATTATAGCTGATATTTTTATTGTCATCAAATCCGCTACAAAAATCTAAAATATTGAACTGACCCTACTAATAATTCACCGTGTATTTTATTCAAATACTCTAATATAGCAAACAAGAAATGCACTATTTAATCTTGCTTGGTCCCAACTACACAGGCCAGCTGTTTTTTGGGGGGGAAATAACTGATGTTTTTCTTATAAAATGAAACTATTTAAAGGATTTATGACTAGTTTTTTTTATTAAATGCCCTAAAAAACTTTGTTAACAGTAAAGTGGAAATTCAATCTACTGTTGACATACTGCATATATGACTTTTAGAAACAACGATTCTATATATGATTTCCGAATCCAAAAAGCAAAGAAACACATAGTTAGGGAAAAGAAAAGCAGAGCCTGAAATGTGATCGTGGTAATAATAATAATAATAATATATTTTATAGTAACTTAACCTTCATTTGCAAATCTAAATGGAATGAAAAGTGTTATGTGAGTTAATGGTAAATTGACAGTAGTTTAACAGTAGAGTACTGTGTATTTTACCGTAATTAAAATGGAATTTTACCGTAATTAAAATGGAAGTTGACTGTAATGGCTGGAGATTGTTGAACTTCATCAGAAGGAGGAGGAACTGTATGTGTGGATGGCCTGAATCTGTTTGTTGACTCTGATGGTGTCGTCCAGCCTCAGGCTTTTGCCCCAGCAGAGCACAGTGTTGAAAATGGCACTGGACACCACAGATTTATAAAACATGCTCAGCGTGGACAAACATTGACGGACCGAATCATCTGCAGGTTGAAAATTAGGCGACTATGGCTCCTCCTTTTCAGAGGCACAGAGTTTCTGGTCCGGTCCAATTTGCTGTCCGAGTGGACTCCCTCCTTTACCATCATCTCTCCCCTAATGGGAAGAAGAGTAGCAAACGTTTTCTAGATCGCATAGTGAAGACTGATTTACTTATTACACGTTGTACTTTTATACTCTTATTTGTGGAGTTTCTGATGTCTTGCAGACATGTGGAGCTGTGTTTTTAAATCTGGGTCCTGGTTTTGTTTCTTGGTGGCGCAGTTTGCTTTCTGCTGTTGCTTTCATGCTATTCTTGTCAAGAACTGTCATAATATGCCAAAAAAAAAAACACAAACATAACAACAGGACTTTTGCCTAATGGACTGTTTAATGCTAGTTTTACTGAAGCACTTTTAAAGTTCTGTCAAAACCAAGTGGCAACCCACCATGACGTCACCCACCCCAGTCTTGAATTTTGGCAATTGCCATGTTTGTTTATTGGAGCCAAAGGTGGCCAGATTTGGACAAGCTGGGCAGGAGTGAGGGGTAGATCTTTGTATTTCATGAGAGAAGTTGACGTTTTTTGAATGGGTGTCTGTTGGAGCCAGAGGTTTTTACAAGCCAGCCCCTAGTGGCCATTATTGGTATTGTACTTTAAAACACTTCTGCATAGACTTCACTTTTCTTATAAACTTTTTATATGAAGTATTTCATTAAAACACAGAACAGCACAATAATCTAATGACTTGTCCTTTAACAACCCGCTGAGGTTTTCATTTTATTGCCGCTGCAGTTCTCTCACTATGAAATAATTTTATAAATTCAGTACAGTAAGATACAAGCAAGTAAATGTTTAGCTCAATCTGGGCTATTTAAAGTAAAATGAGAACATTTTATTTGTTTCTTAACATAAAGAAAACTATGTAGGCGTGTTTTGTTTGTAGCCTAAAGCATCAGGGAACAAACAAAAAGATTGCTTTTCCAGTTATGAATGATTGGAGAGACCCCTGAGGGTTAAAATACCGGCTTTTAACATGGACGTTTCAAATCTATAAGTATTAAGGCTGGAAAAAGAATACACACATGCATACAAAAAAAGAACAGTGAAAAGACTCAAATTAACATGAGCTTCTATTTAAATGTGAAGGCCGTAATTCAGAAGTGTTGTTGACTATAAAGTGCGTCCTCACATCCAGTGAAGGCCACAGTATTGGTCGGTTTATTTGCCCAGCCAAGTCAATACAGGGGGGCCATTCTGCACTGCTGGAGCGTTATCTCTGCAGTACCATCCAGTGCAACTCCAGACCCGGACACTTCACCATGCCAGCATGCAGATGCCAAAACTCACTGTCCTCCTCACGTGAGTCCTGCTATTGTCTCCGAGACACCTCGCTGCGTCTGAATCATGTATGACAGCATGTTTTCCCACAGCAGCTCCGTTGTCGGTGTGTTTGGACGGCGACGCGGAGTCTGCCTCGCAAATGCTCGACTAGAGCGTCCCGAAGATGTCGGCGGAGGAAGGGGGAGTGTTCAGCATACCGCGGACTCTCCCGGGACAGCTTTAATGTATCCACCTGCCAGAGAGCAATATGCCATACACTCAGCAGTCATTCAATCATTCGTCCTCTGAACGGCAGATGGTATCACCGCTGATGAGGCCGATACACTGCCTGGCACCGCGGAAAGTTTGGGGCTTTGGGATATGACTTAAAGCCCCGTTTGTGTGGAGCTCATACGAAGATCTCACTGCGCTTTTGTTCATATTTTATTGTTTATGAGCCGGCCTGAGTTGCTTTCATGTCAAGCCAGAGCATCACAAGCGATGAAAGACCCCCTGTCAGTCTACGACTGTTAAATGCAGCCTCTCCGAACAGATGCCCGTTGTAGTGCCTGTGGGTGGTAATGAATTGAAACACCGTGTTCTCTCCTGCAGGTTAATTGTGCTGATTTGAGTGAATAGGGGGAACGTTTTTGGCGGCGCACGAGAGTGCTCGCAACACTTTTTATTACGACTATATTTTCCAGAACATTAATTCTATGGATTTTATTTTTTAATTTTTTTTTACAGTACCGAGTGAAAGTGGAGAGTATACGGGACTGTGTGAAAGTCATTTACTAATGAGAGCTCGTAAATAACCTGCATGTCAAGGGCCAAAGTGATTTTGGCTGCGGATACATTTACATAGCTCGGTGGCTGGAGATTTTTTCCTCTCAAATTCATTTAGATCCAATGACTCCTACCGGCTGCCTGTGTGTTTGTATTATTAGTTTTTGGAAGGTTGAATTTCATCATGTCCTGTGGTAGTAACTTATAAGCCCAATGAATAAGTGGTCCCAGTGCACTTGGGTACTACCTGGGCGAGTATTATAAATGTGTGATTTATTTCAGGAGGAATAAAACACGTGTAACATGGTGCAAATATTAAAGTGCAGTCGGAGCGGGTGCAGGAGAGTTCTGTTTGTTTCTGTGTTTCAGACAAACACTTATTTCCAAGGGACATCTCTGAAGGGCACACTAGACTGATGTTCTCCCTGGTATCTGTCATGTCGAAGCGCACTCATCGGCTATGAAAAGAAGCTGTGAAAACAAACAGCAGCTTACACCGTGTCACATCTGACAGTGATCTAGCAGCCCCCACGGAGGTTGCAAATTTCTTTCCAGCAAGAAAAAACAAACTGAAAGAAAAGAAAAGAAAATGGGGTGAATTCTACACACATTCAGTATCAAAACAAATTCTGACGATGCTAAAGACACCGCACAAATCCAAAGTCAAACACCATTACAGCTTTTCATTTGCTGTAATGTTATGCAGCAGGAGTCATATTTCATTTCCCCTGGACCGGGGCCAAGCACATATTTGAGATGTTCCAATGTACATCTCAGGTCATTTAGTATTCATGGTTGAGCTGATTTCCTTTAGCATCCCTGCTGGAAGCGCTTAAACACTTCCCGCTCAGCAAGACAGTTCCCTGTGAACACCGGGGCCACACCTGCACGGGTCGTGTTGTGTTTGGCATCAAGGAGGCTTTGAAAGTGGCAGTCACTGCAAAGGTAATCCCTCGAGAGGCAATTAAGTTCGCGCATATGCAGGAGTTTTCAGCGAGGAGCCGCCTGAGCCACTGAGACGGCATAGGAACACTAAAAACGGCTTGATTTGGACAACAACTCTCTGCTCGCACTCTCATTAATATCCATTATGTCTCCGTGTTGTTCCGTCTTTACCCGACTTCAGCAACGACGTGCATTTTTACTTTTCACATTACAAAGCGGGTTATATTTGCAAACAAATTTGACAGTGCAGCTACGCTGTTAGTTGTAAAGAATTCATTGTTTACAGAAAAATCTGCAGTGGCTCTGAGATCTCAATTCATTTGAACTAAAACACAAACGCATGCAAGTAAAGAAAACATTTTCCCTCAACTTTTAACACATGTAGCAAAATAAAGAAAGAAACCTGCTGCATGAACACACAACATCAGACTCGTGGAGACTAATTCTAAACTGCATTGTGTTAAGCTGTCAGGATGTCTCCAAACAGCCGATATACTGTGTGTGGGAACAGAGATTGACCTTCTAACCTCTACATTATATAGAAAAGGATTGATGTCATCATAGACAACTCACTGACAAAACCATCGAGACCCACCTTGTTTATCCGACCTTGTTTCAAGGTCACGGCTTCAGGGAGAGCAACCTGAGCGAAGCCTACAGAAATACATCATGTCTCCCTTATAGATAACATTGATCCGGCGGGGCATCTAACCTTGTAAAGGTGACGTTTAGTACATGCAGGTGCAGGATAATTCATACGAACGCACGTTTCCGTGACGACACGCTTTTCCTACGAGGCGGTAACGCGACGTGGCTAAAAATCAGGGAAAAGTCAAAGTCATAAATTTGAAAATGAACACACCTGGCTGACTCAGACACTGACGGACTGTCGGTGCCTTTAAGTGACGGAGAATTGAGGTCTCCGGGGGGGAATTCGCCGCTGGACGTGCTGCAATAACCAGGCAAGGTGGCAGCTTATTATCTACGCCCAGACAGTGTTTCTCCCCACTGGTTACCCCCAATGACCACGGCTGTTTGTCTGTCACCCTCGCTGCCTGCCTCATATCTCGTCCGTTCAGCCGCCTCCATGAACACCCCCCCCCCCTCCCTCACACACACACACACACACACACACACACACACACACACACACACACACACACACACACCCTCCACGGCTGCCTGTCTGCGTCGCTGCGCGCCTTTGGGGAGAAGTGGGGGAGGAAGCCCTCCGTCCCAGCGAGGCGTATCACACTTTAAGTGGCATTTTAGCATGATACTTGATCAGCCAAATATCATTATGAGCTTTTCATCTCATCCATAATTCACCTGCGGGGGAGTCGGCTAAGAATAGCCGGCGTTCTGTACTTATGGCAGGAGGGAGACAGAGACAGAGAGGAAAGAGATGACATGACGAGGATATGAAGCGGGTACTGTGGTGCAGTATATTGTTCACTATACAAAGACAGCCAGCAGGTCATGTTTCCCCCTTTTTTAAATAGAAAATAGGAGGTGTGCGTGCCGATCAGGACCCATCTCCACCCTCCTTCCTGTCTCATTGTGCCATGCCTTGGCTCCCTCACTCGGGAAACAAACAATTAGACAGATATAAATGAGTCATATTTATTTTGTGTATGATGACATTGTTCTGTCCTTCCCCTCCCGCCACTCGGCCACTTCAGCCAAATCCATATCTCATGCGCACATGCGTCTACAGGATGTGACTTCTTGTTTTTAACTCGGGAGACTTTGGAGGGATTGTTTGTCGACTTCATCAGCAGCCAAGTCTGCATACACGAGGGCCGTAACGATGAGACGGGGAGAGACAGCGCAGCCCCCGAGGGCCCGTTCTGCTTTTGTCAGCTCAGACGGTCCCTTCCCACAGTGACGATATGTACGTATTTGACCATTAATCTGTTTGGACGAGACATCAGTCTAAACATGACACATCGCTCCTCTTCAAGTCTGACAAGAGCTCTTCGACTTACCAGTGGGAGGGAAATCAAACTCCCCAAAGTCTTTGTCCTCTTTCTGTTCCCTGCCAGGGGGCACAGTGACCTTTTTTTTTTTTTTTTTGAGAAGCACACACTATTCCTAGTGCCCGCAAAAAGCTGACATTTGACCTGAATAAAAATGCATATCTGGTCACGCCGCTGCAGTGTCGGCTGAAGAGTCAGTCTGACTACAGAACCCTCTCATCATCCTGCAATGTCTGAATCAGCACAGAAAGACCATCGACTAACCACACTCCTCTCCCAGCGCAATTCTCACATTCCAGCAGCCGAGCAGAGAAAGTGTCAGATTGTTCCCCATGCAAATAGGACGGAAAGCGGTCCAGAGCATCTGTGAACGGGCCTGTCTCTCCTCCCTCGTGGAAAATAAATAATAATATAAAAAATAATCGAGAAAGGTCTCGGGAGGAAGTTAGACAGGGAAGACTGAGAGTCACCCAGCCAGTGGTTAATTCATGCGTTCCAGAGACATAATGTGACAGTAATGCAATTTGTTCTGGGCCAAAAGCCCAGTTGCACTTATCTCACAGTTACAGGCTTGATTTGTCTTTTTAGACCTCCTCTCTCGGGCCACCGTGCATTTAAGAGTCCTTTTTACACCGCTGGCCAGGTTGGAGGATGGTGCCCTTATTAGATGTGACTGCATGATAATGAAACTGCGTAATGCGATGTCAGAGCAGTTGACACAACACAAAAGGCCGGGGCTGGTGAAATTCCTAATCAGCTCAAAATGTCACAGGGCTCACCTTGGGTCTGAATCACATCGACGTCAACCTCAAGGATTCCTCTCCTCTTTGGTCTGTCTCAGGAAGTCACTCTCACTCTTGACTTATACTCCCCTCTTCTCTTCATCCTCTCCTCGACATTCGTATCATACGAGCTGTACAAAAAACAATGAATTGCTCAAATAGTTTGCCTGGAATGACATCTTCCCCTCCCGTCTCATCAGCTACAGCTAGCTATGTGGGTAAGCTAACGTTGATTTGAATACAGGTTTGTTTCCAGCTGATTCGTTTTAGAAAGTGATTCCTGTAAAAGAGATCCTAACTATGGCTGCATACAAACATCATCCATGATAAAGACAAGAAAAATACAGAAAGATCCTGGTTTTGGTTTTGCAGCATCGAGCTAGTTAGTCCTAGTATTAATTAGGGAAAGTTCATAGAACTTATTCCCTCATAACTTAACACCATTTCGCTGCTTAGCTTACATATTTGTTCATATTTTTAGTCAGTATGTTTAACATTGCAAGAGAAAACGTTTTAAAGATGAAGTGCTGAGCTAACAAAATGGTTTTATTTACACAAATCCTGATAAAAAAAAAAAAAAGCAGGACATTTTATGTAAATCCATAATCTCATACAGTTAGTTCATGTGTTTCTTGGCTTCGGCAGTAAAGCTCGGTTTCCATTGGAGTTAGGTAATAAGCCAATTAGGTGCGCATGTTAACGATTGCAGTTTAAGTTATAGCGGATAAACACGGCGGTTAATCCAGAGCAGGCCACTAAACTGATGGATGAAAAACCAAAGATATAGTGTTTCTGTAATGCAGTAAGAACTTTCCCTTCGCTCAGTGGCTGAACGTTCCCACAGGAGCCGGTGCTATAAAAGATGTAAGCAATTTGCAATAGTTCAACATCACTTCTCCTGAACTGCAAATATGTTTCTTTTTGTCATACTGATTTTGCCGTAGGGGTGAAACTCTCTCCCCTCCACTCCCTACTTCCACTATGAAAACCCCCGTGGAGGAAAATACTTTCATCAGGAGCTAATATTAGATCCCTGAGACCATCATGCTAAAGTAATAACCAGACAATTCACCATGAAGACTTCTGTAGAAGCCATGTCCACTTTGGACTCCTCTAATGTAATAGAAGATCATGTTATCACAGCACTCGAGCATGGTCTGTTTGTTTTATATCACCCTCAGACCCAATTCTCGTCCATAGTGCTACATTACACCTCATTAAGCACCAAATCTGGATCTGGCTATTTGTTTGGCTGCACTTCTGTGCTCAGTCTGGTCGCGCTGAAGCCTACAGCAGCGCCGTCTCCGGCCCACTGGTCGTTGCGGAGGTAATTTAAGGGTAAGAGTCAGGGCAACATATTTTTTTGAGCGGCCAAAACTGTACTGGTGCTCTGGCTTTTTAAAGGATGGCAGGTTATTTTAGTTCCAAAAGCAGTGGTCATATCCTATTGAGAGAGGAAAAAGCGTCCAAACAATTCCAATAAATATTCTAATAAAACAGCATTGACAGTATGAGCTTTCTTCTTCTTTTTTACTTCAATCAACAGTTTTACTTGTTTGAAGATATAACAGTGCTCTTCTAAATGAACAAAATGTTGTACAGTTCACTGATCACACACAAAGATGTTCATCAGCTTTAGAAATGTAATTTGATTTCTAGGAAAAACAAAGAAATTGACATGCACCTCGTTTTATAAATGTGACATAAATGTGACATCACACAAGTCTTGCTACTGTAGGTCAGACCTAGTAATATTTCTGCAACACTTTTAATGTGGAACAAGACTGAATTGACATCAAATGACTAAAGGCCACAGCGATCGAGGTTAAATGGGCTGGAAGAAATTAAATGTCTGGTTTGTCTAATTAATGTAACTATGTTACATTCCCAACATTCACATTCAAAGAGCAAACAAATCTGATCAGTAAACTTTGAAAAGATGTAAATTAATTTTACATTTCTACTCTCCTTATATTTTCAACTTTTCTTTCTAAATGCACGTATAAAATTGTAAATATCGACCGCAACAATGTCCATGTAGCTTGCATAAATAGGCTACCGGACACATGCCCAGGGGCCTAAAGGCGTTTATCTGGTGCTCAACACAAATATAAAGACACAAAACGACTACAAAAGGATGTGAAATGACAACAAAGAGACACTAAAACGAATACAAAGACTTTTAAAACCACAACAAAGACACACAAAACAACAAAGAGATTTTGGCAACAAAGTGACACCAAAGAACTACAAAGAGATTTGAGACAAACTAGAAATAGATACAAATCAACTAAAAAGAGATGCAAACAACTTAAAAAAAAAAAAAAAAAACGACAACAAAAAAATGCAAACAACTAGTGAGATATAACTGAGGTGTGAAACAGCTATAAAGATATGCAGAACAAAACAGACTGAAATCAACAACAGCTGCATTATGAAACAGTGGGAGCCAGCATCCCTCACACTTACTAATTAAGGTTTTAGTGACAAAATGAGCAATTTTGATTTGCAAGGATTATTTATGTTAAAGTCTCCTTTTGTCAGAATAACAAAATGCCTTTACTTTCACAGCTGGATGAAGCCGGCAAAGTTAGATATTCCATTTCTGAAAATAACTTTTAACACAATACTCCCAGCCCACCTAAGCAGAACAATTAAATAGCAACCATGCAGGCACATTCACTCAAAAACCGTGTGTAGCTGAAGTATCCGGAGAAAATTTGATTCACAGTGGGAAAAAAAACAGTGACACACTTTCACCGGTGCTGAAATAGATTTTAAAAATGCTCTTTTTGTTTTGCAACTGGTGAAAAGAGTCTGTTCCAAAAGCATGGTGAAGGCATAGCAAACAGAACGCCTGGGATGTAATTGCAGCTCTACACCGGGGAACTGTGCAGTCTGGAAGCACAGTCTTAATTCCGCAAGGCACTGGCCTTGCAGCATTTCCTCCCTGATTGATACTGCTATTGGACCGGTCTGGTTAGCCAGTGGAAACCACCATAAATTCCAGGGCCCACTTTATCGTTAAGCTTAGTAGCCCGGGAAATAAAATTAGCTGTGTCCAATTTTGGAAAGGGCTGCATAAGACTATAAATAACAATTTACAGTAGGTGATAAATGAACAAAAATTGAATTAAAAGAAGAAATACAACTTAACTGGTTTTATGTGTGTGTTTTGTGGGCTTTTTTCATCACTTTATTGGGACGTTTTTACATATCGAGTCTACTATTGTGATACAATAATTAAAAGGTTAGTGCTTGTGCATTATTCAGGCTATTTGCTTTTGTTGTCAGCACATAAAGCCAGCATGTACACACAGTCTTTACTCTTACCCATGCCAAAGGGCCCATCACGGGGAAATGACTAATGACCAGGCCTTTTTGCAGTGTTTCTCCTGCCTATATATGTATATATATATATATAGCACAGGCCCCGCGGTTTGTTACGGGCGAGGATGGCTGTAGCTGCGGCTACAGTGTGGGAGAAACAGCTACTATTCTTAATGTCAAATAAACACGTAACCCTACTTTATCATTTCTGACTGCTCCTTATTGCTAAATCTTGAGCCGGCCGGCCGGCTGTGCTCCCCGTTCTCCTTTCAGCGAGAACTGAAGTCCTGCTGAGGAGAGAGCAGGGCCGAGGCAAAATAAATGACATGTCCTACATCTCCCTGTTTAGGTATGTTTTCACAAAGCCTTTTGTGAGTATCTGAGCCCGTGCGTGCGTCTTGAGTGGAGAGCTATGTCTGTCTCTTGGTATCCTCCTCTCACTCAGGAGCATGTGTTTATGATTACAACCCTGCATTCCTCTCTCTTTCTCCCCATGTGGCTGCTGTCGCGTCACGTTTCCCTGCAACTGCTGGCGATGGTGCGGTATCCCATGAAGCCACTGGGCTCGGTGTATGATGAAGCTTCCCATGCCTGTCCCTCTGTACGACTATTTGTCTGTTGGAGGAAGCCCCTTTGTAAACAGATGGTAATGTAATAAGTTGACCTCTTGACCCCAAAAGTAGCTGCCATGCAACCTCCTCTTCATGCTGGATGATATGTTAAGTGTGTCCCGGACAGCTTGTCAACAAACACATAGGGGAAGCCAATAAACGGCGCGTTGCGGTTGTTTTAACCCCAGTAGGGCAAAGCACATTAATCAATGTTAGGGCGGCGATGATGATGAGGTGTTTGGTGGTCGGCTCCAAATAGCTGGTAATGGAGCTGCAGTGTGTCGAGGTGTCTCACTGTTGGTTCCATCTTGAATGCGAATTGTTGTCTGGCAGTTGCAGCAAAGACCAAACAGAAGCAAAACTGAGTTTACAGTCACGATAGCAGCTCTCTCAGGCTGTACTGCAACACAACACTGCTTTCAGCTACATGCTAATACTCACAATAACAATGCATGCTGACGTTAAAGGAACAGTTAATCATTTTTGAAGATGAATTTGTTTATTTAACACATAGCTTGTGAAAACATTATAATGTGTACTGTAGTTCTGGAAAGGGCTTTCTAAAGTTTAAAGTGAAAAAAAAATATCCCTTATGATGTCATCTCTGCTTGGGCTGGGTCTGTTTTACCATTACTATCAGTCGAGGGCACCAGAGTTGACACAGAAGAGGTCTACGGGGAAAATGCAATCGAATTGCATGATGGAAATTGTAGGATTGAGAAATTATGATTTCTCCTTTTGATCTGTTTTTGGTGGCCTGTTGACTTTATGGAACTGTGACACTACAAACTGCTGAATGGTTTATTTAAGCAGGACATGTTTACAATGTTCACCGCCATTTCTGAGCAAGCACCGACTAACTGTGACTTCACCAATAGGTTTGTAGACCTTCACCATCTTTCTATTTTAGAACCAGAAGTGAACATGTTTAAACGAACTACACAAGAGCAAGTGATCAATTTTAATTAATCGTGCCCACAAGGACTAACATATAGACAGGTTAGCTACTGAGATTTATTTATTTTTTTAAAATTTCTGTCATTCATAAACAGCTGATTTTCCAATGATGAGATTCTAACAATGATTTTAGCGCAAGTTGCTGTACTTCCAAAAGAAATGGAGCCCTAATTGTTTGTGAACCTCTAATCAAGTTTAGGTGATAGATCTGAGGCTGATGGGAACGCAAAACAACATAACACTAGCTGTTAAGCTATTTTAGTCTGGACCAACTGCCTGAGAGGCTGTTATTGTAAATGTATTGGTGGTGTCCTCTGTAGTATTTGAGAATCCTTGGAGTGTTATTCATCCCTCAGCTCACGGTGTATCAACAGGGTGGGTGCATATTTTCACACTGGAGAATTTAATATCCGATTATTTATATTGAATCGCGGGATAGGTTACCCAGTTCATTCAATTCTGATACTGCAACTGCAGTGACATTTAGGAGAGCAATTATTTTCAGATCTGTTGTTACCGACCGCGGCTGTGATGCAAATAAGCTGATCGAAATCCCGGCACTGTCCAATATTTAATATTTAAGTCGCACCGAAGTGATGAACCGTGGCGTACAGTGTCGTGGCAGCGGCACTCGGGGGGCACTAACAACACCCCCTCCGCCCCCGGCCCCCGAAAAAACAAACAAACATGCAAATAATATTTAACTTTTCTCTGAAACGACACCTCCCAGGGTCACACGTTGCTCGCAGCGTTTGACATTCCAGGCCAGGCCAGGCTGCCTTACCAGGCAGAGCAGGTCCGCTGCAAGGTCGGCACACGTGGGCGATCAGTTTCACGGTGAATACCAAGTGTAAAAGCGCATCCGAGCCCTGAGAGATGAGACGGGACATTAAAGCTACAGTCCCCAGAGGAAGGAGGAAGATGAGGACGGCAGGGAGGGAAGAGCACCGGGGAAGAAGAAGAAGAAGAAAATAAAAAACAGGTGGCAGCACTTCAAAGCAGGAGAGTTTTATGAATTATGGGAGATAATGTGACTGCTGACTTCTGTAGGGGGTCCCACTGGTGCTGGGTATCATTCTTTATGGACAGCACACACACACACACACACACACACACACTTTTTTCTTTTCTTTTCTCCTTCTTCTTTTCTTTTACACAGCAATAAATAATATACATTTTCATGCTGTCTGAAAAGTAAAAATAACAACCCCGTCTTCGTCTTGGAGTTATTCCTGCGATGATCTCAGTTCATCTGCCATCATTTTTTAGATAATTAAATAATTTCCTCTTTCCACAGACTGAATTAAGTGACCAGCAGCCAAAGCAAATTAAGTGACTCATCTCTCACAAAAGAAATATAATGATGTTCTTACCCGCATAATTCAATTGCAATATCAATCCAATAAAGCTACTGTGAGGCGTAATCATCTTTCCTGGAAAGTCTATTATTATTACTATTAGAGGTTATTTAACAGGAGGGTCCTTGAAAGGTTTAAATAGAAGGACACCCATAACAGGAGCAAACACAATGATGTGTGTTTCACTTTTATGACAAGGCTTAGACGGCGTTATGAGTAAAGGCTTGTTCTAAATTCAAAATGCCACGTGGCAATCACTTGTCCTGGAGATATCCCTGATATCCGACACAGTTGGCAACAATTACTCCCACTAATAATCTCATGCTCCAAAGAAGGCTTCGATGGGTGTGAAGTCACAAGGAAATTAAATTAATGTATTCTACACACTACAGAAACAAGAAAAGGAAAGAACTGTGAAAAAATGGCGGAAATGTATTGTGATCATTGATATATTTTCATTCATTTTACTTTGATTTAATTTATCCTATTTAATTGAACAGAGTCACTTTTTACTCACTTTATACACTACTCTTAAATTTATGTTATGAACATATGTAACGCTTACAACAGTGCGAGCAGCTAATATAAGCTAATATGAGCTAAAATGCTAACGTGCACAATGATAGCTTGCTGATATTTAGCAGGTGAAATATTGTATGTATTGTATGAAATGTTATATGTTCACCTTCTTAATTTGGTGTTGTAGCATGTTAACTACTTTACTCAATAAAAACTAAAGCTAAGGCTGATGGGAATGTTACTATGAGCTCTAT
The DNA here is from genome assembly GCF_022577435.1 of Embiotoca jacksoni. Lineage (NCBI taxonomy): Eukaryota > Metazoa > Chordata > Actinopteri > Embiotocidae > Embiotoca > Embiotoca jacksoni. The sequence goes on from NW_027185374.1 coordinate 9,907,271, forward strand.
TTTTTGGTGTTGAATTGTTTTTCGACTACCTTTTCTACTGCACATATATAAAATAACCTAAAATGATAAAGGATAAAGTGTGGTTTTCATTTGAGTCCCACATTCAAATATAATAATAATAAAATTAGAACAAATTTAAGTCTAACTGACTAAATATAAGCTGAAGAAGAGGTTTTAACTATTAGAAAATACAAGTCTGAACTTTACTGGCCTGAATTGCATGGCTTTTCTGGAGGTTGTTGTTAAATGTGGTTAAAAGAAAAGAGCATTGTATTGACATAAACAGGTCACAATAGCTCACTCAGTCAGATTGCATAATTTTAAACCCAGATGACAATTAAAATAGCTTGACATGTCTGTGGATTGTGAGAGAAAAATAACACTGAGGACTGGATATTTACATTGTTATTGTGAGCATCAGCACTGGATAAACTGAGGATCAGCCTGTGCACTCCGAGACCCTGAGTGTTTTGCAACAATAATGGATTACTTTGATACAAAAGGAAAAAGTCTGGATCTGATAAATATTAGGTGAGAAGACCATCTCTTTTTCTATAATCTAAATGAATTGTGGCTTTACGGATGTGATCTTAGATTAGACACCCTTTCGCCATTGTAAAGAGCTTTGGTTATTGTTGCAGGGTCTGTATGATGTCTGTGATAATTTTACTGAGGAAGGACTTTTAGATTTAGGACAAAGTATGTTTAGCATCTCAAACTCTCAAACTGCAATTACAAAAATGTATATACAAATGTATATGGAAGTCCAAAAAAGAAGCCTGTGGTCGGGCCAGATGGCAGGGAGTTTCTCTATAATTGCGTAATGTTTTGACCTCATTATGTCCCTTCATGCTGTTCTTTTCTCTCTCTGCTCTCCCTTCATCCCAAGAGTTAAAGCCAGTGATCACCCACTTCTGAGCCCGGTTCTGTTGGAGAGTTCTTCTTGTTAAAACGGGCAGTTTTACCTCTCCATTGTTGCTCATGTGGGAATGGTTGAATTGTTGGTTTGAATTCTCTTCAATGTTGTAAGGTCTTAAGTCTCCTGAGGTGACGAGGGTTGTAATTTGGCTCAACATGAACAAAATTTATTTGAATTGAATTGTAAAATCCAGTCGATTAGTAGTAAAGTTTAACGGGGACAAAACGTAGGATAGTCTAGAAATACAATGACTACTTATCACAATCCACAGTTACTGGTAACAGATATCCTCTGGGATACAAAACTTAAAAGAGCAAAAAGTCATTATGGAGCAGGTTATATACTGGTTTTAAGTATATATTGACATCATTCTCATAATTTGGGAAATATTTCCAGAGATGAAGTGTGGTTTAAGTTGCAGATGTGGGTTTCATAAAAGTGTGCACTATTGGCCTTACCAGAGCTTTACATTCTCAGTGTACTTCTAGTTAATGTATTGTATTTGTTTACATACCCAAAGTATAATCAGATCATTTCCAAATAAATCATTAGCAGTTATTTGGTTATAATCTGCAAATACTCCTTGAATACTGAGGGAATTATTAAAAAATGTTCTGCTCCTGTTTTAATTATGTATTGATTTGTCAATTTATTTGTTTTTCCTCTTGTGCACCTTCATTGTAAAAACCTTCCATCATTCAGACATCAATTGTACTTTTCTAAACCAGCTTTTCGCTTTAACATTGAAGAATCTTTTTCTGCCTCTCTGAAAGTGCTGTATGAATAATATTTTCTGCCGAAATTAAATTCTGATGCCCTACTCTAAAGTTGCAACAAATAATAGTCTTTAAATATTTATAGAGGTTACCATGCCATTTGTTGCAATTAGTTTGAAGAGATAGAAATGGCCGTGCAGTGAGCACATTTGGTTTTATTCCCTCTTGGGAAATCCAATTTGTTTTCTACCTCTGCTCGTCGCCGAACGTTATCCAAGAATGCAGTATACAGTAGAATACAGTAGAGGAGGACAACAGGTGATTAATGACAATAATGGATAATGTTATACACTACATGGTTTACATTTTTACATGGCTTTACTGAACCTGTCTGAAACAGATTTAGTTTGTTTGTGTCTGTACCTACTTTGGTACAGAATCTATCCTATGAATACACCTATATGGGCATACCCATATGTGGTGTGTGTGTGTATTTGCACATTAATGACTGTGTAGACTGCATCTCCAATTTCAAAGCTGACATCTTTCACCGTCGGATTTGATCATAGCTGGAAGACACAGCACTCACCCCCTGCTGCTTTGCTGCTGTTTCTATGTCAAAATAGAAAACCAAACTGTTCGATAGAAAAACTAAACTATTGGACTGATGATGGCACTAGATCAGAAGATAAGGGCTCCCCAAGGTTTACAATGATTATGAAAGTCAGCACCATAATAATCCATCCAAAAGTTGTCAAGACATTTCAAGACTGAAACATAAATGTCAACATGCTGGTGACTCTCAAGGAACAGCCATGGGGTCAATAAAGTCATTGAACCATGAATATTTGTACGAAATCTAAAGCCAATCCATCAAACTGTTGTTGAGATATGTCACCAAACACCAAAAATGTTGGGGTCCATTACACAAGATTTCACATCAGTCCATTAATTTATTCCAATTTGAAGGTAAAAAAAAAAAAATCAACTGACGGACTTACTGGAAAACCTAAACCGATGATCTGCTGGTGGCACTGCAAGAAAAGTTATTATCGACTGTAATAAAGATAATTAATTGACATGAACTTTCAGTTCTAACTAATTACTAAATGCAAGAGTTATCAAGATTTTGGAGTTTTGTTCATTCCTAGTAGGAATCTGGAACTCGTCAACTCATTGCGTTGAATTTCCAATCGATTTTTCTCCTGTCCTGTACTGGGCTCCTTCAAGACTTGGTCTGTCTTTTCAGGAATCCATTCCAGTGCTCATTTGGCTGTCTGGATGTAAGTGGCTGCTGCCCATATATGTTTCTTGGCATCCTGAGAAAAGTTCTCTGAGAAAATGTGTTCATTTGGTTCCATTCATTGTTCCCTCCATCCTTACATGTCTAGCAGTCCCTTCTGCTGAAAAGCCCCTCCAAAGCACGACATTGCCACCGCCATGCTTCGCAGTAGGGGTGCTATTAGTTGGGTAATGAGCTGTGCCCAGTTTCCGCCTGACAGAGAGCTTTGTTTTATGGCTTAGAGTTCAGATTTCATTTCATCAGAACACTCTCTTCTGCCTCTTGCTCTCCTCTCTCCTCTCTCAAATGCCTTTTTGCCAAGTCCAGGCTGCTGCTTTACCCCAGCAGTAGGGAGTTTCCTCGCTCTGCCCCACCGTTTAGATCCATAAAGTTTTCACTGTGGTTCTTCCAGCAACATCTCCCAAGGCAGCCTTGCAGTTCTGTAGTTCTGTCAGACAGCTGCGTGGTTCCTTGGGTCACCTCCATGACTGAGGTCTTTCCTGGCTGGCTGCTCAAGTCAGATGGACTACCAGGAAGAACCTGAGTAGTTCCATGTTTTTCTTTTCCATTTTCAAGAGTCTAATACTGCTGGGTTCTTCTGACATACTGACAGAAACTTCCCCTCCCGAGGTGGCATGTCCCTCTTCATAGTTCGGTCTCTCCATACTGCTATCATTTCTGAGGTCATCGTGATAGAATTCTATTATTGTTTTATATGATGACAATTGGATTTCTTTTCACAGAACTAGCATGTAGCTTGCTGACAATTAATTGAATCCGTTCTAATTGGTGCAAAGCTACGAAATGTGGAAAAATAATGTGAGTGCTGCTTTTCCTGGCAGACTTTAGATCCACCACACCTCGGAGCAGGAGGTCACCACCAGCTTATTCAAAGCTATTCTGAGTCATCACTTTAATCCAGTGGCCCCATTTAAAGGGCAAAAGCTGCAACTGAAGGATTTTGTTGGCACTGACCGGGGTGACCACAGCATTTCTAGAAGAGAAAGTGGGGATGGTAGCTGAAAGTGTTCGAGAACACACAGTGAAGCTTCTTGTGAGCTTTAACAGCAGGTAAACATTTACCACTGAACGCTTGCTTTGACTCAGGCTCGGTTGTTTGTGGCCCGCCATGATGTATTCATATTGAAGAGTGAACTGCATGCTGTTACTATGTGTTAGCTGTTATTGACTGAAAATGACATATGTCTGCAAACTGTCTCCAGCTGAAAATTAGGCAGGACGACTAATCTACATGACAATAGTGCGGACTCCAGCGGGAGTTATGTATGCGGTGCGTGTTTCTGTGAATATGTTCACTGTAGGGACAGCAGCTGAGGTGGTGTACGCTTTTCTCACACTTGTTTCTTTTCCTATTTTACCTCTCTCCAGAGACTTAAAAACATGCACTTCCTTTCTCCCTCAGGAACGATGAGAATTCAAATTAATTACAAAACCCAGAAGACCATGAAATCGTGACGACCAAGACCACCAGAAGACATGTCCATATGGCGCCAAATGTGTGTATGTGTGTGTAAGACATAAGTTGAGTTGGGGCGGTCAAAGCATTCTTTGACTACTCAAGTATAGTTTTCAATTGTATGAGGAGGCGTGTGTGTGTGTGTGTGTGTGTGTGTGTGTGTGTGTGTGTGTGTGTGTGTGTGTGTGTGTGTGTGTGTGTGTGTGTCAGTCAGGCCCTGACCAGTTGGCGAGCTGTGCCAGGTGTGATTTCTTTCTCGCAGCAGTCACGGGTCTGTGAGATCGCTTTAGACACAGCTTTTACCACCCACTGGTGCGATGATGCTGCACTCCTCCCTCCCAGCCTCGGGTTGGTGTCAGTGTACAGTATACGATCTGTGTGTACGGGTTATTGTCACCTTGTAACTGTGTGCAGCTAGGTTTCATCCGGTGTTCGATCTGCCTGTTGGCGGTTACGTGTGACATGTAGACAAAGACACATGCTTGTGTCTGTCTGTATTCACGTTGATGTACAAGGATGAATGTGTTTGTGCACATGTGTGTGTCTGTCCATTAGCAGAGGGGGGAGAGGGGAGACCAGTGGGAGGCCCCGGGGCTTTTACGAGGTCAGCTTCCTGCAGAGTGGAACGGTTAGAGGAAGATAATAATAGCCAGGTCAAGATTCAATTATTTGCCTGGGGATTAACCTTATGGGGTCTTTCAGGAAGGTCAGTGGGTGGTAAGAGGTTTTAGGCTTCTGAAACAGAAGCCACTTACAAAGCGCTTGTATTATTGTTAAATCCCCTGATCGTGAAGATGTGGAAGCGGCTACAGCAGGACAGGGGTGCAGGTCCATCAGATTGGTGTCAGTTTTAAATTAAATGTGGAGCTGCACTTTTCAGCCCATGGCAAAAAACTGAAAATTAAAGATAGGTTATAAATAAAGTTCTCTTATATAGTGGGGAGCCAAGCTCTTTGATCTATTTTGTCAAATAGGGACATAAGGCTATTTGCATTGACGGTCCATTATTCAAATCATCGGCCCCTTCAAACAAAAGAGACATTTTAGCATTACACTGAAACTCAGATAAGCAGGGAAAGGAATATGTTGGAAATATCTGTTATTGATATTTAGTGGGGTTAGGCAACGTAGTAATATACACAATGTTACACCTTGATAGCTTTCCTTTCTACATGGTTGTACATATTTATATACAGTCTATGGTAGTGACATATGTTGGAATAAAATTACATACACCAAAAGGCAAGATGTTTTTCTTACTAACTACCCCAAATCCAAAGGAATAATTCAGATGCATCCTATTTTGGTAGTTTGGCAGCAGTGTCCTTGCACAAGAAAACTGTATGTTTGCACTGAATGTAAAAGTTGAACCAAGACGTCAGTCTGTAAAGTGTGGCTGATGCTTCCAGCGAACAATTTGGGTGATAATCGTTCCATTCTCCTTAATTTTCTCTCCCACGTACGTTTGTCTGACCGATTTGTTAAAGATCTGTGTGATCATCTGGTCACGCTGCCTGCCCTGTTTGACCTTTTGTTAACATTGTTGCTGCATTCCTGCAACTCTAAAATTAAGATGGTAACTACAACTTTGCTATGACAGGAGGGAAGAACTTGTGACTGAAAGGTTGCTTGTTTGATCCACAGACTGGTTGGTTAAATTAAAGTGAAAGAGCTGAGATCCCCCCCCGAATTATCGCCTCTAAGGGGCCCAGAGGTGTCCAAACATGGTTGCCCACATTTGCCAGCTCCTCCTGGTGGATCCGGACACATTCACAGGCCGGATGAGATATATAATCTCTTTAGGGTGTTCTGGGTCTGGATTGGATGCGCATGAAAAACCTCCAATGGAAGGAAGGAAGGAGGAATCCTGATCAGATGCCCAAACAACCTCAATTGGCTTTTTTTTAGTGAAAAGAAGCAAAGGCTCCTTTCTGAGCGCCCTCCAGATGTCTGATCTGTTGTCTGAGAGACACCCAGAGACCCAGTGGAGGAAACTAATTTCAGCCACGTCACAATCTCATTCTTTCGGCCTCTCTGCAGAGCCCATGGCCATAGGTGAGGGTTGGACCGTAGATCGAGTCGAAAGCTTTGCTTCCGAGTTCAGTACAGCATTCCCATGACTGCTAACTCTGCACCAGTCTGCCTGTCAATCTCACACTCCATTTTACACTCACTAGTGAACAAGACCCTGAGACAGTTGAACCGCTGCACTCAGAGCAACAGCTCCCTCCCAACCCACCCCTGTGCATGCTGAAGGTCGCAGTCTGATGAACCCAACAAAACTGCATCATCTGCAAAGAGCCGAGAGGAAATTCAGGGGGTCCTCTCTCCCTCTCGACAGCAACTTGAGGCAGGAGGCCAACAACAACTGGGAATGTGTTTGACTTCTGCTGAGAAAACAGGTGCAGCTCGCACTCTGTGATGCTGAAGAAGAACATACCGATAGAAAATATTAATATATCATCCATATTGTAATTTATCAGAATTACAATTTGAGATCTCACTGCATCTGTACTGAAACAGCACTCCTCTGTACAGTTTTTGCAGAACAGCCCAGCTCTGTAGCTTAGATAAAATAAGGGCCACATAGCAACCAGGAGCACTGCTTCTACTTACATTACTGTATGTGATTTTTCCCACAGAGCCAGGAGGAACACTACAAAGAGATACACACACACACACACACACACACACACACACACACGCACACACACACACACACACACACACACACACACACACACACAAACACTTACACTCTGTATCCATCATAGGACAGTGTTATGAGATGAAAGATGAGACCGACATGTGAAGTTCACAAGAGAGGAACACTCGTACCATCAGAGGCGGCCACTTGATGTGAGTGAATTAATCATCCGCAACTTGTGATCCAAAATACTTATGTATGAGCTAATGGAAGAACTCCTCCAGCATGAGGAGAGAAATTAATGTGTTGATGAGCAATGTCCCAGATATTTACAGGGCCAAATCCAGGACTGCAGGCTGTTCCACTACCTGCCTGTCAGCCTTCCCATCATCTGGTCTGTTTTTCTGTCTATTTCGGTCTCCCTCTGTCTGTCTATCTGTCTGTCTGTCGCTCTGTCGCTCTGTCTTGCTTTCTTGCTTGCTCAATGGAGTCTTGGTAGAGCGTAAGAGAGATGAAAAGAAAACAAAATGCCTTTTGATCCAGCAGCCTTATGTTACAGCTCTGTCAAAGAGTATTACCCTGATAACCCAACCAAAGAAAAATCAGCCACAAGGTATCAAAGTCAAATTTTCCAACCTATAATGCATAGACTATTAATGTACAGGCACACAAAGTATTGGCAAGCTGAGTGAATAGGAAGGCAGCAGACATGGCAACCCTTCCGAGAGCCTTTTTCATTTCATTTTCTCGCTTGGTCGTTTTTCCTTTCTTCATGTTTCCAATAGCCGGCACTACAAAGCCATGATAATTCAGCCGACAGCATTTTCAGTTAAGGTTGCTCTGATCGAATAACTATGAACTGCATGCAATGCACAATTGTTGGGAGTTACACTGTTTCATGTTTGACGTATTCACTGCGAGGGGTGAGTGATATTACTCTGTTGTTATGTGGCAAACAGGAGAGAATAACGCACGGACCTTTGAATCTGCCAGGAAGATGAATTTACTTCACTCCTAGAAACACGCCTTCTATATAGCCTTGTTGAAGACTCCAAGATGTTTGAATTTTCCTCTTAGATCAACCATTTCAATCTTTTTTTCCCATTTATGGACCAAAAAGGTGAGGTTGCCTTGTCTTTGAGTCATCAACGGTTGACACACAGCTCCATATGCCCTGCGTTCAGAATCACATACGGTTTCTTTTTACTTTTAGTATGTACTGCAGCATGTAATATGTATACAACTGGGACATACTCTTGGTCATATCCATCGGGATCCGTAGCGTGAAATTTGTAGTAAAAAGGAAAAGGATGCGATTTGGAACGGGTATGCTTACTTTTAAGGCCTCTTCTTCTTCTTCTTCTTCTTCTTTTCCTTCTTCCTTTTCTGGGCGGAGACATTATTAACTGTCTCGTGGCTCAGTCAATGTGACATATCTTCTGCTGTGCAGAGGATTGTGGGTCAGAGCAGCTACAGTAGCATACTGGCCTGCATACTGGAAAATAGGACCGGATGTCGTAGGACATGCTGGTACTTTTGGCATACTACATTTCACATACTAAGTATTGGGACATAGTAAATGTTTTTCTGGCATATTAAATAGTATGGCAGTATGCGTATTGGAACGCAGGGATTTTGTCCAGTACTAACACCGCAGTTTAAAATGTTTAGATATTTGTGTTTTCTATTAAGTGTGTTCCGCATTTAGGCAATGAAGATATCCAGTGATGATTCTCGATTGGCTTTAATGCTTATGTTTTTTCAGAGTTTGTTGTGGTGCACAAAAGCGTCTTTGTAGAGATGAATGCAGCATTGAGATAAACAAATAGTGGCCAATTATTTGCAACTACACTCTATCAGAGACACTTTAGCTGCACTTGAATGAATGAACTGCTGAGAAGTTTAGCAGAGTGGGCAACAACAAGAGAGCGAAGAGTCAAGCAGCCTCAGGAAAAGTAAAACGCTGGGGTGGAACGAGGAGTTGGAGAGCTTCAGACTGGTGCTACATGAGGAGTGTGAGTTTGAGTGTGTAGCCAATAACACAATGCAGTGGGTTTTTTTAATCCACTGTTGACATTTTTGAGGAGGCGTCTGGGCAGTTCTTTGCTTTTGGGGGCCCTGAAGGCACAAACATGCTATTTTAAATTTGATCTGAAACCATTACATTGCTTAGTAATTGGTTAGTGCCGGTGACAGCCGTGCCTGGTGACATTATGTTTCCGGGTTGTCCGTACATCTGTTCGAGCGTCCGTTTCATTCCCATGATATCTCAGAAACACCTCCAGGGAATTTCTCAGAATTTGGCACAAATGTTTACTTGGACTCAAAGGTGAACTGCCTAGAATTTGATTGTCAAAAGTCAAAGTTCAGATGACTGACCTACAAAACATGTTTGTGGCTATAACAAACAACAAATATCTAACAGATGAAATAATGATGTGCTGACATGTTGGGTTCAAAAAAATCAGCAGGAGCAAAGGAGCAGACGGGAAGATTGAGACCATATTTCACATTTGGTCAGATACTGAATTGGTGACACTCATCTTGGGTGTCCACCTTAAAATGGTATAGATTTTTGTTCTGTCAGGTTAAAGATGTGTGAGAAGCATCCACATTTTAGCATTTATAGCTTCATTTCAGCAATATCTCTTTTTGAAGCATTGCCTACCGTCATGACTACGACTTTGTTCTGTCACATTCTGCTTCATTGGCCAAACATGTGAACACATAAAGGGAATTTCACTCTGGGTTTTTTTGTCAATCAACTTATTCACCAAAGTAGAAGATATTGTGGAACAAAAACAAGATAGGGAAGTTAAATCAGTTTTATCAATATATCTCTAAAGGTAGACATAATACCTTTAAAAAATAATAATATACAGAATATGAACCTTCATACACCTTTGAACTTCTTTCACTTTCTGACGTATCAGCAAACATCCCTGCACTCACATGGTGACACAGATGTGTCACGATATTTAAAAGATTTTCTTGCATGAGTAAATTTGCAACCTGACTTGTTTTGCTTCCTCGATAGTTAAAGATCATCATCCCGTTTTAAATAATAATTTCACTCTTTGTAAACCAAACGATCCCGCAGTTCTAAACATAGAGAACAACTTATTCTCTTTCAGCTTATCTGGATCCACTTGCCATGCAGTTTTTATTTTGTATTATTATAGAGTTTCTGAGGGTTATTTCATGACTGTCCGGTGATTCTCCTCTACTCTTAAACACTCCAGAGACTTGGTTTCGCTGGCTCACACTGAACCTGACAATACAGTGGACCTTTACTGTCTCACGGGAACCCTCCAGAACTCGTGGCCCCTTCTATACTGCTCAAAAAGGTACAATGCAACTATGATGGTGTTCAGGAACTGTAGGTTTGATCTTGTGAGCAGAATGAAATGACGAATTTGATCATATAAATCACCTCTCAGACAAATCAAATCTGTTAGACATGGCCAATTAAATATCAAATATTTTTTTTAATTCAGTATAAACCTTCCTCACTTCAGTGTAGCCACTCGGAGAAATGATTTTCATTTTACTTTTTGGTTGTCCAGATTAACGTCCAAAGTATGGATTGTAAACAGCAGGTATTGATTTAATTGACACTTGATGTAAACTCTCTATGCTCCCCAAACTCTACTAATAATAAGTTAGCATATCAGTAAAAGAAACATTATTTACATTTTCTTAGGTAGATTTATATTTTAGATAGATTTAAAAAAAATTGCATTTAACATTTTATTTTAAATGATGTTTCTTTAGTTTCAAAACATTACTATGTGCAAAAAAACCCATTATAACAATAAATTGTTGTGTCCAGTGAGAGCATTTGTATTTACAGAATAAAACACCCAAATAGGGATCAGAAAATGTCACTATAAACTTTGAAAATATATAAAAATCCACAGCTGGCAATATTGTTGCATCCAGTAAATGTCAATCAGACCCTAATATAATCCCCTGCTGCGTCTGTTATTGGTGGTGTATAATTCAATCTTGAAATTTTTTTCCGCTATCAGCCAGCGTTGGAGTTTTCTCAGCGACTCTGGGGTCATGCTACGGGAAGTGTTGATGTAGCGTTGTGAGCAGAGATGTCATTACTTTGCTGCTGTTCTCATTATGAAAGATCAAGTGAAACAGCAGCTGCTTTGCTGCCTCTGGAAAGCTGTGATAATAATTGTGTGTGTGGTTTCAGTGTGTGTGTGTGTGTGTGGTTGGGAGAACACTGCCTGAGTCTGAGAAAGAGAAGAAAGAACCATAAAAACGGTGTTTTACTACCTCTGTCAATCGTATGGTATCATTTCACCTAAATGCTTTTCTCTGTAAAAAGAAAGAGATGTTTTCCAATATAAGCAGGAGCAGTAAAATTTTGGACATACTATACTGTACCATCCACTGACAGATGCATACCTATCAACTTATCCCAGATCATCCCAAGGTCAAAGGGAATTTTCAGTGTAAGGCAATACACTCCACCAAGCTGTTCCAGGGTCTGTTTAATATGGCGGTCATATCATGCTGAGTTAGCCTTTAAAGCCAACCGCCATTACTTTCTCACAGTGAGTGATGAGAGACCACATTGAAATGCATATGTAATGGCAGAGTCAGCTCAAGTCAGTCTTTCCTGTTATTGCTTCACATACTATGTAATATAAATTTCACATAAACAATCATTATCCCCGCCCAGATAGGTTTCCCCCCCGCTTTTGGAAACACATGTGCGCTCCAATGGATCGAACCCTCCACCACAGTTTTCTCTCCATTTTGTACTTCACACTGTACTGTAGTGTTGTGTAAATAAACAGTAAAGAAATCCAGATCACGCCTATTCCCCAAAAAGAATAGCGTGAGATTGAATTTTGTATCTGTTAAATCTATTGGTAGTTACTAGTAGTAATGGTTGTAGTAATTACAAAAACAACGTCGATGCGTGTTTATGTCTTGGGGTCTGCCATATTCTACTCTGATGCTATGTTTGCGGCTGTAAAACGTAAAATAAAATGTGAGAAACTGATTGATAAATGATAACAAAAGGTGTTACAACCACCGTAAAATGAAATGTTTCATCATCAGAATTTGATCCATTTAGTCCAATAACATTTGAAAAGTTGAAAAGAGATATAAGTTAGCATAGGCCTAAACCACAATTTAATCATTTTGGAAGGTCAATAACAGTTTGTAGCTGAGCTCTGCCCACCTATTTCTCACAGCTTCAGTCTCATACAGAATTTACTCGGCCACTTTGAAGGACGGACCAATCAACAACCAGTGGATGACATTGAAGTAGTTCCAACAATGGTGGCCGTGGCAGAGTTTGGGCGCACAACGCCTGGCATGTGGTCGTCAATACTGATTGGTAAATAGCTGCTCTAACAGTTTCAAAACTAACCCGAGGTCTACGCCCATTAGGATGCAACAACTGGAAACTATCCTCAATGGGCCATGGCCAGACCCATATATTAACCCAATGAATTTGGGTCTAGTGCTCATATATGATATGTGAAGCTGAAAGCAGCAATTATTTACCTCTAAAATTCACAAATTCACAGATGTGGAACTATTTCTTTGCCAGGCTCAGTCACTGAGACTCCAGGAAGTCTCTGCACTCGGCCAAGAAATAGTCCTTCACATTACTCCCCATAAAACCACAACTTGCTGTTTTTACATGACGATTTTTGCTCCAACTAAACAAACGAGAATGCAACATTGTAAATAGACAGCTTCAGAGGATTCTTTTAGCGACAGACAGAGAAAGACCTGTTTTCAGCCTGTCTTCTAAACTACACTAACCAGCTACTGTATCTTATGGCGGTGTCAACCTTCTTATCTCACTGTCATCTACTATGTTTTCCAAAATGTTACTAGGTTAGGTGGTGTTGCTTCCTTTACTGTCAGACAAAATGGGTCAAAACTGATCTGTACTCATACATCTCATCAATATTTTCATGAATGAATACAAATCTACCATTATATCAGCTGGTTAAAATGATGTTGTTGTGGAAACATGCATCGGAAACTGCTTACTGTTGGCAGACCATTGTGTATGGATGGGAGGCCTCTATTGCAAAGGAACTTTCATCTATCTGCTGTATTGATGCAAACAGGAAGGGGCAGTCAGTCTGCGGTATTACAGGTTCATGTAAAAGGTTTAACCAAAATTAAATCAGATCCTGACCAGTATCCAGTGACCATGTTGTTTTATAGTGCATGTAAACCCTGCTATCGATTGTCTCTAAACAGACAACGAAGAGGGCCGGCAGTAATGCACTGCCAATACTCCTGTTCCATTTGACATTTACTGACATCAGTGACACATGTTTGGTTGTTCTGACTTTAAAAAAAGACCTGGCTTGATTTGAAACTAAACACTTGACCATTGAGGTTAAAGTGGTGACTTTCAGCTTTAATTTGAGGTCTGAATTTGTGATGGATATCTAGGTTCTTTTTAGTGAATCAGATAATTTGGCTCCATTCAGTAGTCAGAGCCAGCTCCTTTGGATCTGTGGCAACTCTTCATTTAGTATCTCTTCTAGCTTTTAGAATTCAGCCAAATGGTATGATTGGTATGTGTGCACGAATTTCCAGAATACCTTTATTTCACTGCATTTCTTGATGGAGTCATGACCTTTGGGAGAAATTAGCTTCCTGTACTGTCTCGACAGAATCACGTTTTTATTATTTCCATTTCTTAATCAGAGAACGTCAGTTGAGTAGGTGGTCCTTCATGCGGCCCAGGACACATTTGTGTCCACTCTGTTATAAAAATGTGGTCTGAACGATCGGATCTCATTCTCAACATGTCTTCGTACGTCTTTGTACTTTCAGCTGCCCACTTGTGATAGGATCACTTAGGACACATTTTAACACCAGGTGTGAACAGGGCCAACATGGCATGTTAGTAGGAAACCAATTAATATTTTCTCTTGTCTCTGAAGAATCCAGGTAGCATGGCTAAAATTAAACTATTATTTAGTCCAATCAAATTTGTCTACGCTTCATGAACTTTCACCACAATGACTGCTCTTGTTTAGCTCAAGTGCATCATTCGTAGGAAAGACTTAGTTGAACAAAGCTTGAACCGGGAATGGATTTTAGTGGACAAATAAGGGTTTTAAGAGAGAAATTACATGCAGCTAATCCAGTATTTTTCTGGTTTGTGCCTATAGCTGCCCTCAGCCTGTTCATTACCCAACACAAACCCATTTGTTGGGTTGTGTTTCAAGGCGGACATAAATTTCAGCAACCTGTTATTTTCTACTTTTTCGCCTTTCACTTCCATTTGCACTCTCCAGTACCTGCGGAAAACCTTTTTCTGTTTATTTATTGGTCCGATTGGCCTGAAAGATGAGTATTCCTTTTAATTCTGTAGTTAAGGTCAGTTAGTTAGTTGGAGTGTTTAGTTTGCAGTCTTTTGCCTGGTTGGGTCACTGCCAAGTGAAGGGTCGAGAGGAGAGCTCATGGGATGAAAAGATGGAGTAGCGTCGTTAACCTTTAGATGTAATGTGTTGCAGAGTGAGGAATATTTCTTCAATCTTTTCTGAAACTTGAAAGGTCACACTGTCAGCAGAGCAGACTTTATGTCTTGGTTTTACAGACAGCTTTCTTCATGAGGACGTAGAAAGGTAAAAAAAGGTACGAAAACTGCTGTTGACATGCAGAGCCAGGGACCCAAAAGTGGGCTCCTAGAAAAAGAAAACTTTACGCATGAATAGTCTTGCAATGAAGTGCAAGACTATTGTGTGCTTGTCAAAAAGCAGAAAAATATTTTGTATGATGTTAAAGTGATGTAACATATGTTCTCCTTCAGTCTGCCTCACCTGCCTTTACTCGTGATTTCTATAATCTAACAGAGAGGAGCCGTAACCGCGTTGTATTTTCTGACTGTACAATGCAGCTAAAGTCTAAGCATTGAGGGAAGTTGGATCAATTCTTGGGAGGAAGAGACTGACAATAAATTGATAGTTAAGAACTGAAAAGTTGGTTTTGTTTGTTCAGGATGAATTTAACTTATTTATCTGACTAGTGTTTACTCTCAATTTTATTTCATTTTCTAATTTATTCTCTATTAAATCATGCAGTTTTAAACATGATCCTCCACGCTGCATTCTATAGTCACATATATAAAAAGGGCCTTTAATAATTGATTCGATGCTAAACAGCTAAAGCAGTCTTAAAACGATACTCAAAACTTGAGTTTTTAAGAGAGATTGAGATTTGTTAAACAGTGGCCACAACAGATGATGGTAAATGCTAAAACATAGTGTTTCAGTGGAAGAGCTGTCATTGTCCTCAAGTCAGTGAAGTGACTCAGTATCGACAGAAACAAAGCAATAGCCATGTAATGTTTGCCATCAGTAGTCAAAGTAAAGTGCTGGTAAAAAAGGCTGAAGCAGCAAAACCACTGAGTGAACTGAATTGAGAAAGAGTGTGTGAATTATTAAATAAAGTTTCTTCTTGGAAAAGTTATATCGCCGTGCTTTAATTACACAATTAAGAGCAATGAATTGGTTCAGTTAATAATTGTTTTTAAGTGAATTGAAATGATTTCAAACTACTTTAATTATGCGACTTACTTACAGAATATTTCAATACTTAATACTTGCTTCTGCAACGTGTGATTGTAAGAAGGTAGTAAGTAGTAGGGCTACCCACAAATAGTTGACTAAACATTAACCTCAGTCTTCCAAGTTTCCATTTGTCGTTTAGTTGCAGGAAGAAAAAAAAAAACAACTTAAACTTGTCTTGTCGTAAATGCTGTAAATAGCTTACAAGATACATTTGTTACTGACAGAGTTTCCTCCTTTCAGAAGGTGGCCTTATGAGTAACCTGGGGGTAATACAGTGGTGTGAAAAAGTGTTGGCCCCCTTCCTGATTTCCAATTTTTTTGCATGTCTGTCACACTTAAATGTTTCAGATCATCAAACAAATTTAAATATTAGTCAAAGATAACACAAGTAAACACAAAATGCAGTTTTTAAATGAAGGTTTTTATTATTAAGGGAGAAAAAAAAAATCCAAACCCACATGGCCCTGTGTGAAAAAGTGTTTGCCCCCTCCTGTTAAAACATAACTTAACTGTGGTTTATCACACCTGAGTTCAATTTCTCTAGCCACACCCAGGCCTGATTACTGCCACACCTGTTCTCAATCAAGAAATCACTTAAATAGGACCTGCCTGACAAAGTGAAGTCGACCAAAAGATCCTCAAAAGCTAGACATCATGCCGAGATCCAAAGAAATTCAGGAACAAATGAGAAAGAAAGTAATTGAGATCTATCAGTCTGGAAAAGGTTATAAAGCCATTTCTAAAGCTTTGGGACTCCAGAGAACCACAGTGAGAGCCATTATCCACAAATGGAGAAAACATGGAATAGTGGTGAACCTTCCCAGGAGTGGCCGGCCGACCAAAATGGTGGTAGTGTGATGGTCTGGGGCTGTTTTGCTGCTTCAGGACCTGGAAGACTTGCTGTGATAAATGGAACCATGAATTCTACTGTCTACCAAAAAAATCCTGAAGGAGAATGTCCGGCCATCTGTTCGTGACCTCAAGCTGAAGCCAACTTGGGTTCTGCAGCAGGACAATGATCCAAAACACACCAGCAAGTCCACCTCTGAATGGCTGAAGAAAAACAAAATGAAGACTTTGGAGTGGCCTAGTCAAAGTCCTGACCTGAATCCTATTGAGATGCTGTGGCATGACTTTAAAAAGGCGGTTCGTGCTGGAAAACCCTCCAATGTGGCTGAATTACAACAACTCTGCAAAGATGAGTCGGCCAGAATTCCTCCACAACGCTGTAAAAGACTCATTGCAAGTTAACGCAAACGCTTGATTGCAGTTGTTGCTACTAAGGGTGGCCCAACCAGTTATTAGGTTTAGGGGGCAAACACTTTTTCACACAGGGCCATGTGGGTTTGGATTTTTTTTTCTCCCTTAATAATAAAAACCTTCATTTAAAAACTGCATTTTGTGTTTACTTGTGTTATCTTTGACTAATATTTAAATTTGTTTGATGATCTGAAACATTTAAGTGTGACAAACATGCAAAAAAATAAGAAATCAGGAAGGGGGCAAACACTTTTTCACACCACTGTATGTCCAGTCAGCCCAGTTGTGGGAAGTGAACAATGTGTGAAAAGTAACGTCAGCAGCACATATTCACAGCCACTATGAAGTGCATACAGACAAAAATGAAGACGTGATTAAGTTACTGTGATCAGTCATTAAGTGTCCACTTTCATTATAACAGTTTCCCAAATATTGTGCGCCTTGATCTATGCCTCAGAAAAGGAAATAAAGGAAGTTAGTGACAAGCTGAGAACCAGACTGGAGTAAAAACACCACCAAGGTTAGGAGCCACGTACCTTTAAAGGTAGCACACTGTTTTCAATACACTTTGTGGTACAGGCTGCACTTTCCTCCCTTGCCTCCTCTCTCTGCAACTCAAACACACACACACACACACACACACACACACACACACACACACACACACACACACACACACACACACACACACACACACACACACACACCTGAGAGTGCAGGTCCTCTTATGCTCTGCCATCAATAACATACACTATTGGGCTAAGATAAAAAAAAAAAAAAAATACTGTGCTGAATAAAGGTAACTACATGTCCAATGTGTTGTTCCGATATATGCAGACTCTTTACTGCTTTTACCGTGAGCGTTGTCGTTAATAGGCGGCTTACTTTGTGCGTGTTCTTGTAAAACTTGTATTTTAAAAGCTCTTTATTCCAGTTTCATATTTCACTTTAATGTAGTAACAGTGTTAACAAGGTTACTTCTTACATTCTTTCTCAGCCCTGGAACTCAAACCATTGATGACCATCTGATGGCCCAAAATATATATATATTCAGTTAATTAAATCAATATTATAAACATGTAGCAACTATTCAACTCTGGCTTGTACTAAAAACTTTGTTGACCAGGAGAATCTCTAGTCAGGGCAGCTCTTGTAATGCAGACAATGCAGACAAAAGGTGAACAAAAAAGATAAAGGAATGTTTTAATCAGACATGTAGTCCAGTGGTTCCCGTCTCCTTTTGGCTTGAGACCCTCACAAAGTCTTTTTAACAGGTTATCTGTGTAAAGGAGCTGCAAACAGTTCATCCAAAAACAGACCTTTCAGTATTTTTAGAATTGGGCTGAACAAGTAAAACTAAATTTCAGATAATCTGAAAAAATAATATTTTCTGTGGAAGAAAAACATCATGTTTCTTATTTCCTGTTCTGTCAATTCTGATGTGACCCTTCAGATGTTTCTTTGGGACCCCTTGAAAGTCTCTGACCTAAATTTAAATACATTATGAACTATTGTCTGTAAACGAAGGAACAGTGCTTCCACAAAAAAGCCACAACTTAACTGTGCACGCGCAGCCACGTGTGCGCTCATGAGCGCGCATGTCATAGCTGCGCTACGGTACTTAAACAAATAGCACGACACCCCTGATAATACCAGACGAGATATCTGTTTTTCTCATCGTGGTGATCATGACTGATATTCTGGGAACATGGAGCTAAAAAGGCAGGACTTCATACGTCTCTCTGTGTGGCTCTGTGGGACGAGATCTCGCTTAATGTGTCGGACTTTGTGCAGAATCTTGATATGATGAAGGGCCTCGCACAGACTGATGCAGAAATAAATAGGGGAGACCAATGTAGGACTGTCTGCCGATTGATTTTCAGAAGCGACCCTTGTATCATCCTTGGCTCTGATATCCTATCTGTCTCCAATGTCGGCTACCAGATACCCATCTGAGATGAAAAACCCAGACACAGGGCCATGTAATAGTGCTTTGAACCCGGGGCAGTGGGGCTTTTCAATCACACCCCAGATGGAATGAATGCCCTTACAGACAGCAAGAAAAAAAAAAAAAAAAAAGTAGCAGCATTATTTATCCCCTCACCGATGTCTCATGCCTTCAGAATTGAAAAATAAATGGGTGAGGGTTTTTTTTGTAGTATTTCTTTAATATGAAATCACATCACTGCAGTGTGTGCCAAGATGGGAGTGTTTGAAGTAGCGACAACTTTTTTCTTTAAAACTAAAACCTCAGAAGTTCACCTTCATGGCTGTCTTTGTAGTTCCACAGGAGACATTGAGTCATTGTTGAGTGTTATTATAACGTTGCAGCTCGGCTCTGAGAGCAGATCGTTCACAGCGGCGCTATTTGTGACAACTGAGAATAGAGCAATGTTCCCTAAATGTCAGTAAAGATCTACTGCTGTATAGGCGAATCTGATTTCTTCCTACTCAAAATGCACCCCAGACACAATGTAACTGCTTACATTAAATTGGCTAACAGCTGAAATCAAAGATTGAGTGGGCGCCAGCAAATTAAATGAACTTACATTTAGCTTTTGCATTTAAAGCCAACTAAATTACTTCTCGGTTGTTCAGCAGAGGCCGCGGTAGAAAATGTGGTGCTGTAACTAGAAAATATTGAATCGTGGAAAGAGCAAATTATTAAAGCCCTTACTTTCATTGAATCTGTGCATGTGCCTTTTGATTGGCCCGGACTGCAGCATAGTCAGGCCGTGACGGTTCAGCCTCGCCTCACTCCCCACTGCATCTTTGAAGCTGGGTCAGGAATACTTGCCCCGGTGTTTTGGCTAGATAGCAGCGAAATATTGCTTCGTCTCCTGGTGTCTTAACTTTCAGAGACGCATGGAATCGGAGAGCTCTGTACCCCCTGCCACCGGTCTAATGCGGGGCCATGTGGACTGATTTTATGGGGAGTCTTTGAAATGGTAATAAGGTGGATGGAAGCATCATTTTTCTCTCCGAGAGGGCAAAGGAAGAAGAGGGAGGAGGGGAGGAAGTGGGGTCTCGGAAGCAGTGCTCTAGGTCATAGAGATGTAATGATGGGTTGGGATGAGCTGGGGTTTGCCGGAGGATTACCGTCTGTCTTCGGCGCTAGCGCAGCTCTCCAAGGCCAGTGTTTCAATCCCCACAGAGCAGATTTGCTTCCACTGCCAATATGAAAAGAGAAGAGCAGCGTGTGTACTAAGAAAATAAGCACTCGGTGTGATGGGTTGTGTGTGTGCAGTAAAATCTACTGGCCAAGACAAAAAAGCAAATAATGGACTATTTTTATCTCTGCGATGGCACTTAAGCTATTGTTCAAACGGTGACCTGCATTCATTTTATCAGAAAAATATGTGGTATAAATATTTGATGAAGACCCCCTGATTTAATCAGTTGAGTCTGGCTCATCTTTTTGTTTTGCTCTCTGTTTTTCCGAAAACAGAGAAGCTTTTGTGGATAGACTAATTAAAATTTAAAAAGAGAAAATTAAATCAATGACATTAATTAAAGGGTCAGTTCACCCAAATTAAAAAAAACACATTTTTCCCAGGGATTGTTTGTCTGCAGATAGTATTGTATTCATTTGTTGAGCTTTTAAAATACACACCTCCAAACAATCAAACTGAAAACAATTGTAGATGCTGACAGGATTAAAAATGTTAATATAAATAAGATAATTTTGAATTATTACAAAATTATTATTTTTGGCACTAAAATACTCCGCTTGGATAACTCAGACCTCGCTGTGGGCAGTTTTCATTAGTAACTAACTATGGCAGAAAATGCCTCCTAAATCCTGTGGATTATTGAGGCCAACCAGGTCAATGGAGCTCATGCAAGAAAAAAATTCCCTAAATAAATTCTTTCTGAAGAGATTTAAGAAAGTTGGTGGTTTCACTCGATATTTTCTCTCCAGCCAAGTACATGTAATTTTTCTTTTCATTTAAAAACCAAAGCTTTAATTAGAATTCAATCTGAAATCAATCAAAATAAAGTGTTCATAATTCAGAATCAATCAGAGCGCGTCCTCTCCACCATGATGAGGCTTCTTCAGGTGCTTTTTTTAGTTTTAGGATTTTATCTGCAAACTGTGGGACAGCAATGTATGTAGGATGTGTGCGTACAAGTACAAGCATAGCACAGTAATGTGCAGAGAAGGGAAAGCAAGAACCTCCGTGAGTAAGTGTTCCAAGTTAGTTGCTTGTTCAACACCGACCGTGTATAAAAAAGGAGGCTGATGCGGAAGTGTCTTCAGTTGCGATACAACCAAGTGCCACTAGAGGTTGGCTCCAAGAAGCCTCCAGCTCGGCAGACTCCCAATCAATACATTTTTTTTCCCATAAATTTGTATGGTGTTGTTAGTTGCAGTCACTCCTTCTTATTAGTTTTCTGGCCCTCCATCTGACAATAATTCCGTAATCATTTAGAAAATAAGCCCCCCCAGCTTGTCCAAATATAGTCACTTCCTGCTCCAAACCTTTCGAAACTAGCAAGATTGGTTGAACATCAGTACCTGTGCCACACGTGTTTTTGTGACCAGTGGTACCCGTACATTTGTGCACACCATGTTTTTTGCAAAAGGTAACACAGGAGGCGCAAAACTCAGCCTGAAAAAAGCAATTTAGGGGCAAAATTTATTCAAATGATCAAATCTTAGGAACATGCTCCTACTCATTCATTGGTGGCATTGCACTGGTTCAAACCAAGTAGCAAACCCACCCTGACATCACCTATTGCTTCATGAACTGCTACTTTGAAGCTTTTTTTTAGAGCTGGATGTGACCATATCTGGAAGAGGAGAGACAGGTGGATCTGACTGAGAAGCGGAGTACACTATTCACGCCCATCTATACCAGAAACCTGACTGCACCCCAGGGAGGGTCAATCAAACCACCCACACACCTAAACATACCTTTGTGTTTATCTAATGAATTAGGGAATTATTTTCAGACGGCCCACCAGAAACCTGATATCAGGGAGTTAATTTGTGGGAAAAAAAGAGATGGGAGTCAATGGAGCCAGAGGATTGTTGGAGCCAGCACCAAGTGGGCCTCAGTGGTGTTGCACTTTAAAGTACTTCCTCATTGGCCTAACGTTTCGGACCTGTCTATAGTTGAAACGATTGGTTTACAGCAAATTTGTAGTTTTAAGAGAGTTTAGGAAGACTGACTATAGAAAAAAATACCTTTGCTTCTTGAAGAGGCAAGTTGACATTCACTCATTTAATGGTTGATTTTGGCCCTACAAATAAAATTCCATAGATTTTTCTTATTGTATTTGGAAGAAGTCCTTGAAGCAGATAGAAACTGAAACTACAATCAAAGCTCTCTGGTAATTTAGGTGAACTGAAGCCAAACTGAAACCTGACATGAACAAGCGCTTCTGTAGCACAACAGGTTTCCTACTTATTAGAGTGTGAACGGTCTTGGAGGTAGCCAAACCTTTGAGCACCACATGGTCTCGGCGAGCTGAAGAGACAAGATGAAGAGGTTGTCAGTCTTCTTAAACCAATTGCAATCTTCTTCACCTTTCCCTCTGCGCTTGCCTTCAAAATCTGGAAGCCATTAGCGCTCCTTCATATCTCCCTCTGGCTAGATATGAAGTGAGCTCACATTATAAATATTTCCATTCTGTTTGATTGCCCTCCAAATAAGTCACAGTGTTCAAACAAGCACGGAGCACTGCTCCACTGCCTCCCATTGTCTGGCTTTGAGCTATTGACGCTGCAGTTGACGATTTATTATAGGCACCTTTCCCAAGTGACCGATAAGCATTGTGATGGATGCATGATTTTACTGTGCCAAAACGGCTTTATCTCTCCCCTCCAAGCGACTATCTCAAGCGGGCTGATGAGCTGTGCTTATTCTCTCTCCTCTGACTTTCTTTCTCTCTCTCTTCCCCTTCCTCTCATCCCTCAGATGGAAACCACTGTGGGTCGTATCCTCCAAAGAGTCCATTTCACCAGGAACAAATGTATTCAATTATTTACCGATTTCGTTAGCTATGCGCTTTGTGGCTTCGCCCATTCTTTCCAGTTTATTTGCCAGTGTTTATATGTGAGTTTGTCAGCGCCCGCGTGTATTTGTGTGGATGCCGACGAGGTTACAAGCATATGCATTTGTGCGTGTGCTTGTTGCGGCGTTCACGGTGTCTGAGCTGAGCAGAAACCCATGATTGCGTTCTCTCGCTGATGCTGTTTCACATTGTTATTCTCTGCTCTAGATGCAATATCCAGCTATTTAGAAACCCAACTATCAATCATCTCAGTTATTGCCGGCAAACTTCAAAGCACTTTCGACTGGCTGCTCATTTTCTTTCTATTAGTAACACTCAAGTGAATAGAAACACAAAGGAGCCGAAATTACAGAACGACAAGTGTTTGTGTGTGTTTGAGTGTGATTTTTAGAGATGAAAGTCAGCAGAAGAGTGACAACAAATGTCTTCACTCGGAAAGAAAATTTTCAATGTGATGTCTTTTCCACTCGTCTTGATGTTCACTTAATTTTGTTTTGTTCTTCTTAGACAAAAAAAAAACACATGAATGTCCGCTGCTGTTTGATTTTAGCTCACACTCACTGTGTCTGTGCAAGCTTATGAATGCAACCCATTTACGTCTCCTGTACGGAGCAGAAACAGGAGCGACAAAGAAAACGATCAAGAGGTCCATATTATTGATTGAGCTTTTAGACTTTTCAATAAGACATGTAAATTAAAACTGCAAGCAGTGATATGCGGGCCTTCGAATGCTGCACGTCGGGGAGCCAGCGGGTCGGGGAATAATACAAAAAAAAAAGTCATACTATGTCGTCTGAAATACGGAAAAAAGTCATACTATAGCATGTCGTCCAAAAAGTGACCCAAAATGTATTTTTGTACATTGTATATAGTATATAGTGTAGCCAGGGCGATGCAGCTAAGTTTGATATTTTGCCGTGACACAGAAAGTTGATGTTTAAGGTCAAACGATGCTCCAAACCTCATTAAACTTTGGACAGTGCGTCAGGCACCAACTTTTTTGTCACATTTCGGATGACATGCTTGACTTTTAGTATGAGTATGACCTTTTTTTCATGTTTTTTAGAATATTTCGGACGACATACTATAGTATGACCTTTTTTTTTTTTAATCATATTTTGGACGACACTTTGGATATTTTGGATCACTTTTTCTTTTTTTTATCACTTTTTGGAGTATGACCTTTTTCTGAACTGACATGCATGTCTCAAGTTACTTCTCACTGAGGCAACTGCTCTAACCAGTGCCCCACTGTGTCATACTATAGCACATTGTCCGAAATATGAAAAAAAAAAAGGCTCTTTTGGGGGATTTTTATTTTTGTTTCGGTTTTGTATTGTTGTTGACCTTTGGTTTGGTATTAGTATGACTGCATGTACAAACCCGAACCCATGTGGCTTACCCTTAGAGGGGTCCGCTCGCCGTGAACCATGTGGCTTACCCTTAGAGGGATTCGCTCTCCATGAACTGTGTGGCTTATTAAAGTGACTCGCCCTCTGTGAACCATGTGTAAAACCTGAGCGGGGCTCGAACCCGTGATTCTACTTCACCAAGGTTGCTATTAATGGTTCAAATTCCACCTTGACCCGTTGATGGTGATTCAACTTTTAGTGAAGTTGAAAGGTTTGGAGAAATTGAAAAAGTTTTGCATACACTACACATTACAGGAAGATATTTAATATCACTGCAGATGCCGTTGAAAACATGTATATCTAGTATCCAAAGAATGCCTGTGGCAATTTTGGTCGCATTTGAATGAATATTTATGGACGGTGTAGTTATAGGTTGCAGTGAGCCAAAGATTTGTCACAATGCTGTCTAACTCCTGGGAAGATAGATGGTGCAGTGGTTAGCACTGCTGCCTCTCAGCTGGAAGGTTTGGGGTTTGATCCCCCCCCCTTTGTCATGACTTCCAGAAAATCACAAGTCATTTTTTAAACGAGATGCTATAGCATGACTTTTGGGTCACTTTTTGGTCACCACGCCACGGGCACACCGATCGACGAAAACGTATTATTTTGATAACTTTTAATTCCAAACATGTTAAGGGTGCACAGATTCAATTTCAAGTCGGTCCAACAAAATCTGTAGGAGGAGTTCATTAAAGTACAACGTGTGAATCGCCAAAAATGGCAACTAAATTCAAAATGGCAGACTTCCTGTTGAGTTGACGTAATGGTGCGTTGGAACTTTTTTGTACATCTCGTTGTGATACACATGTCCACTGAATTTTGTGCATGTAGGTAAATGTAGCCGCCAGGGCATCTGTTGAGGGGTTGCTAGCGAGCCATTTGGCCACGCCCAGTCGCGGGGAGAGATGTGTGTACCAACTTTCATGAGTTTTTGAATATGATAAAGCCTCCAAAAATACAGTTCTTTGCGGAGAAAAATAAGGAACGAAAAGAACAATAATTCCTTGGATAACAATAGGGGTTTCGCACCTTCGGTGCTCGGGCCCTAATAACAGTAACTGCGAAAAGAGGCACTGTTTATGGGCCCCCTCTCCCTCATTTGGGGCCGGTGCCCAGTGGGCCCCATGCAGTAATCCATCCAACCCTGCGAATAAAGTGTGTGTGCTCAATGCATTTCGCCGTGTTCATTTGTATTTGGCAGAAATGCCTCCCAGCATGCAGGCACAAACAATCCACATCCGCTGCATCACTCACCTCGTCTTCTGTCTGCTCCTTCCGCTCTGCGGTATTAAGTATCATTCACTGCTTCTCCAACACTGTCAAACTCAATTTCAAAGTTTTTCATCTGCCAAATCCAGCTGCATTTTCCGGCTCACGTTCGTGATCACGCTGCGGTCAGGAAACAGAGCCAGGGAGAAGTCAGTCTGATTGGCGAATCTCAACGATGTCAGTGTAGCATTTCAAAGCCTGCTATCATTCCCGAAAAAACACCAGCCGGGGCCCGGCGTTGGCTGCCGCTGCACAGAGAAGTCAATAAATTCCCTGATTAAAGGAATGCATCTGACATACACAGAACGCTCTTAGTTACCGATGTATTTACTGAGATTAAAGTTGTGGATTTAAATTTGTTTTCATACATCCTAATTTCCTGTCATCATCCATTAGTCACAAAGGGAAGTGTAGCCTAACAAAGTGCTTTCCCAACACACTGGGAGTGAGATCGTGTCAGCACACTGACTGGTCTTCCAATTTACCACTACTGGAAAATGTAATATATTTGCCAGGGCCGCTAATCAAAGCAAGCTGAGCGAAAAATATGTGAGTAATTTATGACATGTTAAATTTGGCTGCTGCATTTCCTTCACTCCATTGCTCTGCATCTCCACCCTGAAATAAATTTCATTTGAGCAGAACAACACGTTTGGGCCACAGATTTCTAACCATGGGAAACAGTGTTATTGTAATGATAAGACTGCTTAAGGCAAGTTAGTCCATATATTATCCCCTTTTTTTTTTTTTTTTTTTTTCCGCTAGGTGTTTATTTACCTTGGAGATGAATGCAGCAAGACTCCCTCTGGCCCAGGGTGAGCTCTCCTTACTTGGGGTTGTGGAGGAGATGTGCTTTCTAAATACAGAAGGAAAAAGCAGGACAGAACTTTATTAAATCTGCTCTATTGTGGACATGCCCACTCTGCTATTGTGGAGCTGTTCTTCCTTATTCAGAGTTTCTTTGGCTTGGTGTATCCACACTTTTGATGCTGTATGTATTTGACAATGATAATTGCAGTTATACATGCTGTAATTGACATACATGCCTCATTGAAACTGATTAATTCAATATTTTAAATATTCTGTTTTTCCAACTCATGAAACATCTTATTACATTAGAAAGTACAGCAATTACTCTGCACTAAATGGCACTTAAAAAATGAGTTGGATTTTACTTTACTAAACTAAACAAGACGTATGCCAGTAAAAAGCAGACTTGCATTTGTTTTCTTTCATTTGCTCACTTTTCATGATTTCTGCTTTCAACATCTTTCAGCAGAGCTGTTTTATGATAATAAAAAAAAAGAAGGTAGTTTTAACAGTAAGGTCAGTGGATTAAACTGAGTGACAAGGACGTTATTTCTGGAAAGACATTTTGCCATTGAATTTGAATTAAAGAGTACATTTTCAATGATGTAAGCACCACAAATGAAATTCACCTCAACACTGAATGAAAGGTTAACATTGAGTATGTCCTTAAGGTATAGCAGATATATTGAATTCCTGTTCTTCTATATAAAATAATTACAAAGCCAATTTGAAATGAAAAAGTTTTAATCCTATATCCATGTTAGCTAGCTGTCAGGATTCTTCACAGCGTTTGTTGGTGCATTGCTTCATTTGTTGGCGACACCAATGTCAAACTGTGTTCTGTTGGCAAGCATGTGTGTCCTTCTGAACATGCGACAGCAACGTTACAGAAATATGGCTCAATGCTGTTTCTAATGTTAGTACTACTACTTTGTTACTTTCTTAAGTTTTGATCATTTTCAGGCGAGAAAGAAACCATTTAATTTTAGAAAAAGGTCACTTTATTCGAATACAGACTGTGAAGTCTTGCGTGACGTGACCCACCTGCTGGGTGATGCTGGCTAGTTATCAAAAGCCCCCAAGATTACCAGCCAGTCAATATCTGTCGTCATCAGGGAGAGCAGTGTTGTTTCATCAAGACAAGACTGGTTAAATATCATAATTTGGGGAGTCAAGCCCTTCGCTCCCCTTAGCGTCCTTAAGGACCTCCGAGATGGACAATTGTAGTATTTTTCTGTTTGCACATGGTTTCCTTATTTATTTTGTTCTTTGGCGACTCCATAAACATGTTCTCAAAGTTTCACAAGCCAATATATTTGTTAATCAAAATGTAATGCAATAATGAAATGACTGATTAATGTTACTGATGGATTAACATGTGAGTAGTACTTTAACCTTGGAGGGCTGGGTTGAACTTATGAGAACTACTTCAGTTTAATCGGTGCAAGTAACTAGGAACTGCTTAACTGTTAGTTAATTGCAGTTCTTGTAAACATCCAAATCTCTGACCAGTGGGGTAGCAACAGGCTGAACTCAAGTGTATATTTCGAAATGTAGTTTCAACGGCGGTGGTGGTAGAGTTAGGTGAAACTTCATGAAGAGTTGAAGAAATGCTAATGGGCAGATTGGCTAAAGGTTTCTTCAAAAGTTTCAAATGAACCCGAGGTCCACGCTCATTAGGATGCAAAGGCTGACGACAATCCACAAAGGAGCGTGGCCCGACCCTATCATTTCACATAGTGTATTTGGGTAAGGGCTAGATACCATTACAAGGAAATATTATGGTATATTTATTTATGGTCTGTCCCTGAGTGGGAGACTGGTTAAATTTAACAAAGCTAACCAATGATCTTAGCATTACTGTGCCTGTTTCTCAGTGAATGGCTTCACACAGATTTAAGTAGACACGCAAAGAGAAAATAAAGATAAACCTGCATCTCTTCATGCTACAAGGAAAAATATAGACTGTGGCTGTGTGAGCTCCATTTTTAAGCGTATACCCACTGAAGTGTGTCGGCATGCACACTGTATTTGCGCGCATCTCGTGTGTAAACGTGCGGGTGTGATTGCTGCTCGGACTCTGTGAGATAAACAGGACATGCTCCGAGGAGTGGGACGACGGCCAGTGGACACAGCTGAGGAGGCAGCTGTGAGGAGGAGGAGAGGTGGACGGAGTGAGGGAGAGGAGAGGGGAGGAAGAAGAGAGAGAGAGAGAGAGAGAGAGAGAGAGAGAGAGAGAGAGAGAGGGGGGATGGGGGCAACACACTGTGGAGGGCAAAGTGCCCTGACAGCCACAGGAGTTACAGAGTGGGACCTCTCCAGGCTTGACAGATGGACAGACAGGGCTTCGCCCCGCTGTCAGACGCCGGCTCTTGATGGCAGCACTGACACATCAGCGTGTACTCACGGAAGCGCACGCCAACATCTATGTACATGTGGAGAAATGGCCGCACACTGATGCACACAAAACACCAAGAATGCAACGTACAAATAGAAAAGATAGTTGCAAGCTCAGGAAAAGTCAAATCCTGACTACCTAGAAATGAACACCTCTCCTTTGTTATACTTCAGACTTCTGCCAGACAAAGAGAAAAAGGGCTGTCTGAGGTCATTTGTCAGAGGAAACAAAGGTGAATCAAGTCCAAATATTTTATTTCTTCGATTCAGGACAGTGCCCAACACCACAGGGAGTTGCTGGGCATTGACTTGTGTGTATATCAGCGAGGCCTTTGCTTTTCCACCCGCGAGGACAGTATTGGCCAAAATGTGAGACATACAATGAAGTTTGTGGAGGCAGGAAAAAGGTGGGGGGAGAATTCAATCAGAGTTGACCATCTGCCAGATCACTTGTAACGCCAAAGGTGCTATTCCTGTGTGTACTTTTTCTAGACAAGGCGAGTGAAGCGCACATGGCAAGATTCTGAAAAAGTTTAACCTCAGTTGTACCCATGACATGCAGTTTTAGGAACTCTTTTAAAATCCAGCATTTTCAGACCCTTACATTTCCCTGTGTCACCATTTGGCTTGGTTAGCATTTCTGGAATTAATTATTGACAAAAATTTGAAATGAATTGAGTCGGTACTCTCTCTGCAAATCAATACCAGGTGTTATTCGTATTACTTCTTCTTTCTGAAATTTCATGCGTGATTGCAATGTGTCTCAGACATTGCACAGTATATTCAGTAAAAATGAATCAGCAATCATATCTAAAGAATTATGTAAATAGCAACAATAAAAGCACTGGAGACTAGTTTGAACTGGTCAAATTTTTGTTGTGCAAAAGTATGTCGTCAAAAGTTATAACAACTCCGTGTAATAATTCCAAAGGTCTGTAGCGTTCAAAACATTATTTTACACTGCAAATGAACCGTACCGTGGTTCAGTTTGATCTGGACCGAGATCACCTCTTTTGGTTGGACTAAATTTTGGGCCTTTAGTGCGTACCGTGGTCGGAGGCACATTTCACACTTTGATATTTTGGTTCAGACCAAACTGAAATCTCCAAAGGTCCGGACCTTGTTGGTGTGAAAAAAAAACCTCAAACCTCCCTGTACCAAACAGCAGATTGACTAGCCTTAGGCAGGAGTTTTATAAGCATCCTGCGAGAAAGAAAAGTACTTTAGCATTAGAGGGAAAGTCAAGGGCTTAACAAGGGCTTATTCATTATCTGAATGAAAAATAGCTGCAAAAATATTCAGTTAGTTACAGTTATTTCAATACAAATATAAAGTGTTGACTGAATAATCCAACATTTGACCAACAAACATAGCATCTCTCTCCCAATACCTTGGGAAGCCAATTAACAGATTGAGACCAACACATGCTTATCAATCAGGGTCAGTGACTGTCAACTTCTGTCACAAGTGGGTCCTGAAACATTGGATTTATCTAAAGCCCTGTACACATATCCAGTAGGCCGCTTTCACACTAGAAATTGTTATAGGAGATGTGGCAACAGTCATCACAGTTCATTGGAACTTCTTGATGAAACTATTAAGCCAGTACAGGGAAATACGTTTTCACTATCAATACCAACTGTAAATATTAGCTGATACAGAGAAGTGATCCAAGCATTGCTTTAAATGAAACTTGAGTTTGGGGTCAGTGGACTGCCACTGCTTTAAATCTCTTTCCCCTCCTCTGTATTTGTTTGGAGGCAGAAAAAGGGCAGAAAATCCAGAGTGAAAGTGGGAGAAACACCAACAACCTACTTTACTAACATGTGTGGCTCCCCCTGATGTCTTCTTAAAATATAATTGATGCAGAAAAAGAGTATTCAGATGTATAAAGAGCAGTAAATTCACCATTCAAAGCAAAGCTGTTCTTGCTACCGGGGAGATTTCTCCCTCCCTCTCTGCTGCACTGCTGTACCTAACAGTGGAGTAAAGCAAGCAGAGAGAGAGAGAAGAGAAAGGCTGTGAGGCTGAAAGAGGGAAAGATGAAAAAGGAGGCGGAGTGGGAGGAGAAGAAGAAAGAGGAGGAGTGGAGTGATACCATTTAAATTGATTCCACGACCTGGGGGCTTGCATCCTGTCACGCTTTCTTGCACCTTCAATCTTTGCCATTCCCATCCAGGGAGCACATCTGAAAAGACCCGCAAGTCTTTTCCTCCCCATTTCTCTCTGAGGGTAGGTGTTTTCATCCCAAGCTATTTCACAGCCCTTCCATGGCCATCCCCCCTTCTCTTTCTCCTATCTTCCACACTGTCACAACCATTCAGCTACTGTAGGCTTCACAGAGGAGCCTGAGTTTACAGTGTTCTTTACAGAAAAACTGCTATTCTTTCCCTCTCCTCCTCTATCTTTTCTCTTTATGCCTCCATCGCTTGCCCTTTTCTAGTTTGCCATCTCAGTGTTCATTCCCTTCTCATCTCCTGTCCCCACTTTGACTTTTTCTCTTTCGCTTTCCGTTAATGACTTCTCTTCCCCATCTCACATCTCCTCCTCCCTCCAGCCTCTTTTTCTCTGTCCCTTCGCTATCTTTGTTCTTCCTCCTCGCCATATGTCCTCTTTCTCTCTCTGCCACCGACTTGAGTGCCATTTGATGAGACCTGGATTGAGAGCAGTGAAGTATCGGTGCTGTGCAGCAGTGCACCCAGGAGAGGATGTCAGGGAAGGAGACAGGCCCTCTTCACATTAAATATCATCTGACACCTAATCTGCTGCACCTTCTGCCGCTGCGATGAGGGGAGGAGGACCGAGCGGTTCCCCACACTCAAAGAACCCCCCCCCTCCCCCATCTTTCCCCCTTTTGGTTGTTGGTGGAGGAAGAAGTGTCACGTAATTAATACATCAAGACAAAGGCTGTTCTCAGCCTGTCTGTCTTTGAGAGGAGGAAAGAGAAGGAAGAAATGAGGACAGACTTTTAAACAGCATCCGCATTCACAGAGGAACGAAATCAACTCAGGGCACAATTATGTCAGAGGCACCAACTGGAACCCCCCCCCCCCCCACAGCCCCCTCCCTCCTCCTCCTCTTCATCTTTTCAGACAGCCTGCTATCTATCGCTACGTTGTCACAATTCTGCATCATATCAATATATCACATGGTTGATCTGGCAGCCAGATCATAGGTCTGCAGTTGGGATGCGGGGCAGTGGCCAAGAAAACAACCTTTTTATGATTCAACAAAGGCTGCGGGGCCTGTGCTGATGCAGTTGCAAATTGAAAAATGAATGAGAACTGACAAGTCTCCCAGGGAAATCAATCCAATAGAATAGGTTTCCAATATGGAAATCCTGGGGATTTGATCACCTGGAAATGTTTGCTGTACATTTTTTAATTTTTCATTGTTGGGGATAATGGATTGGTTTGTCCTTTGGGGTGAACAACAGGCATCATTTCAAAGGGAAAATCAACTAAAAGCACAATGAAATTTAAATTCCAACCATGTTTATTAATATTGTGGTTGAAGGCCAGAAAATCATATTTTCTCAATCAGCTTTCCTCTATAAGTGATGGATTTTGCCATGAACACAAAAAAAAATTAAGTTTGGTTATATCATGTGAGATTTATGTACTTTGTTGAATATTTTTGTTTTGTTTTGACAGTTTATAGCTGGCACTTATTTTCTCAATTACATTCACAATGCATTTCCACTCATGACCTCTCTGTACAATTTATAGTGCTTTATTGTGCTGCTGCATTTAAACGATATGCGCATACTTGAAGTTATTCATAAAACAAGACACAATCCAGCGCTTGTATTCTGAATTTTGCAAACATCACAGTAGGAAGTGATCTGAAAAAAAATTATTTGGGGAATTTTGAATTGGTATGTTGATTTTTAAAGATGACAAGGTTTACAGTTGCGGCCAAAAGTTCTTGCTTCCAATAACCATAATGCAATTTTGTATGGAGCTCCAGGACTCGTATTATGAAGACGGTGTTACCATTAGCAACCACAGGTGTTGCCAAATTTTGAAAAAAAGAAGTCATCTTTAGGATAAAAACCTTCAATTAAAAACTGAGAAAATGTCGTATGAACAGAGAAAAGTCAACATTAAGTTTGTTATTTTACCAGAATAATTACTTTAGCTGAGTTTCATTCTAACAGGCCTGAGTTTGACACAGATCTCACATTCAACCAGCACTCACCTATGGGTGCTGTCACAGTGGCCACAAAAATCATTCTCACTCAATTTTCAGTGAAGCGTGGTCATTCGATGCCTTCAGAGACCCGGGTTGTGCGTCTCCCTTTTCCAGCTTGATGGTGGAAACGAGGGCTTGTTCGTGTTTTTAAAATGGGTTCAACTTTCTCAGTTCATAGGACAAACACATGTGAACCCTGTTTTAATATGGATTTTCACTTTAATAAAAAAGAAAAAGAAAAAGAAAAAAATCCCCCACAGCCGCTGCCAAGAAATGCTTTTGATTATGAAGACATCAGCTGCACTTACTACAGACCGAGTCTGGGCCTTTTCTTTGCTGGAAGGGTTTGATGTGTCTCGACAGGCAGACGTGCGCCTCGACCAGAACTCACTGAGGGTGCCGACCGGCCATCTACCCAGTCAGCCAGGCCTCCCAAAGCCCAGCCGAGAGGCTGCACAACCTGAGAGGCATCAGTGTGGGAGTTCATAACAATGCAACCCGAGGTCTATCTCAGCCATTTGTTTCTGCCACTTTGGCACTTAGAGAATTGCTCTCAATCTCTTGGAGCAAGTCTGGCATTCCTGCACCCCATCCATCACGAGTCCTCTCTCCAGCGGATGGACCACTTCCACGCCTGTTCCCCCGTCTGCCTGTCTGCCGCTTTCATCAGCTGGATGCTGCCTCCTTGCACTCCCGTCTTCTCCCTTTTGCCTGTTGCAATTACCCTCTGTACAGGCATACATCACCCGGGACACTGGTGGACAATTTTTTCCTTTCTTCTGGCATGACAGGAATTGGCCGTGATGCCCAGCGAGCAGTGATATGTGGCCGTAAATGCTTCCATCCCTGCAGTGTTCCTCCATAAAACACCATGTCCGACCTCCTGAGAGTGAGTTGTGAAGTGAACTCAACCCCCGGTGACCAAACTTCATAAACTCATTAGACTTTGAAGGAGACCTGGTTTAAAGCGACACATGTTTGTTCGAATCAAACAGTGGATTTGCCCAAGAATTTTTAAAGCTGCAAATGCAAAGCTTGAGAAGAATGAAAAATGAGTCTTCCTCGAAGTGCCGAGCTTTCCTATTTCAACTTCAATATATCACGGAAAGACTCGCAGGCATGCTAAAATGTAAATAACAGCAATTGCAAATGTAGTGTATGATAAATGACACAGTATAACATCCCAAATGGCACATGAATTCATCTGAAAAGAAATCTCACACTGCTCAGAGTCTTAACTGCACAGCAAGCTGTTTATGTAGATGTCATACATGGATGGTTGTGTGGGATATTGATTGCTTGCATGGCTGAAATGCAACTCTATTTTGTAGTTAATGACATGTGCTGGTGGCCTCGCATGAGCTTTGCGGTGAGAAGGAAGACAGCACTTTTATTGGAAATCCCAAGAGCGACAACAATCCCCGACAACAATAATCGGCACTGCGACCCACCGTGACCTCTGACCTCCCTTTAGAGGGCGGAAAAGCAAAGCGAGATCTTCCATTTGGAGCATTAAAAATATCTCCCAAAAAGGCCACTCTTTCTCTCTCTCCACACACACACGCAGTTAAAGGTTAAACTCCTGCCTACAGTCACTCATTATAGAGTGCCATGTGTGGATCGGCTAAAATGTGTGTGTCTGTGGGTGTGAGACAGAGTATAGGGGGAGAGGGAGTTCTTGGCTAGTGTCGAAAGCGGTTAAATCATCGCACATAGGACCAAAGTGGCACTTATAGCACATAAACGTCAGTTGGAATGAGTCGGTACTGGGTAGCCAGAATAATACGTGTGTGTGTGAGTTTAAGCGTGTGTGCACTTGTGTGAGTGTAGAAGTGTAAGATGCAGTGAAGGTTAAAAACGGAACGATGATTCAGTCAAGCATCTGCTCTCATCAAGTTCAATTATCAAACCGTGAAAACATCCAAGGAAGATTTCTCTGTTTTTTGCTTTCATTTTTCCTAACAAAATGGACATCTTTCAAGTCACTGAAATGACAGAACTTGTAATCATTCATCGCAGCTCCAGTTAAATATGCTTTCTTCCCCTCCCCGACAGGCCTCATCCTGCAGTAACGGTTGCAGTGAGGCTCCGGATCAGCAGGGGCAGCCGCTCACGCTGCACAAGCAGGTGATGATTAAAGGCTGACCTTACGCTTAATTAGTGGCAACTGGGAGATTTCACTGCTAGGCTATGAATCATGGGAGGGAAAAAAAACAGCCGCCAGGGAAATGTTACCTAAGTGATTAGGTGAGGGGTGTAAATCAATAGTGCCGTTGACCTGCGTATGGAGTGGCAGAGGGAAGTGAGGTGCGAAATGAAGATGAAAAAAAAGGATGAAAAGACATGATTAACACGAATGACCTGCTGCTGTCTCACGGACATGAACAGTCAAGGTACTCTTACTTGGGCTGAGCGAAGAAACTGAAGGCTTCCATTTGCTTTATGTTTTAATTTTGTATGAGAGAGCTGAGATGAATAAATGTTCTTTAATTAATGATTGTCATTCCAAGTAGTTTCACAGTGTTCAATGCCACATCAAGTGGAATTTCAATCTGTGTTTTTATTTTACAGTAAAAAGACAAAAACAAATTCTATGTTGAAATGAAAGTAGTGGTGCAGAGTAAGAAAGAAGAAGGTTGTAGTCATCTCCAGTGCTCGGATAAAACAATTAATCTTACACTGAGTACTCCGGCCGAAAGCTAAGAAAGGGGCTAAATGGCTCATTGAAATCTTGAGCTTTAATTGCTTCTGTGAGGCAGTTTGTTCCAAATCAGTTGTTGATGCTTCATTCCCTCTCTCTGATCTAAATAGGAGAAACTCCTCTTAATATGTAGCCAAGGTCAGGAGACGCATTAGTTATTGAGGAGTGGAAATCAATAGCCAAAGCAGTCCTTGACAATGTACGGCCGGTGAATGGCTAACTACAACTTATCTGAGTGCTGGTGGGGACCTGTCCGGGTGTGTGTGTGTGTGTGTGTGTGTGTGTGTGTGTGTGTGTGTGTGTGTGTGTGTGTGTGTGTGCGCGTGCGCGCGTGCTGCTGCTGTGTGATACCAAGCTGCATGTTGAAATCAGTAATCACTACAGTACGCCCGATCTGCTACTGGCGCTGCAGAAATAAGTAATTTTGGGAAGACAGCATGACAGATCATTACAGCAAACAACTCTCAACACATTTCAGTGAAGCACAGAGTCTCAGAAGGCTCAGAGAGTGAGGTTCAGGATTAGATTAAGGTCACAGAGTAGGTTAGAGGTTGCGTTGTAGGTTATGACCACAACCTCTCTCTAATCTTGAAAGGTGACTTGATCAATAATTTTAGTTTAACTATGGAAAAAAATGATATGTGGAATGTGAAAGGCCCGTCATTCATTACATTTTTTGAGGGGCAACAGTTTTAATTTCAGTTTATTTGTTTTCCAATTTGAAAACATCTGTTATGATCCATAAGAGACAAAGACTAAAAGATCCTTACTTAAACGTAAATGATATACTTTTCATTATTGTGTCACAGAAATACTGAATGGTATTTTTTTAGGGATCCAATGGGAAAAAATTGAGGGATTTTGTGTCTCCTCTGGTGGCTGAGAGACAATTATCAACCTGACACCGCAGGTCCCCTTATAGCTATACAGCATTTTAGAGCCTTTCAGGTCATTGTTTTGGTTTTATAGTTTTAACAGTTAACCGACGTTCTTTTTGCCCTCATCATTAGAGTGACCGCCTGGTGAGCATTAGTGGTGGGCGATATGACCCGGAAACAATATCTTGATATTCCAGGGCATTTCGGCAACAATATTCTTGACGTTAAGACAAAATGCTGAATTTTGTTTTACTAATCATTTCAAAACATACAATTGTCACAAAATATGTTTCAGAATTTTGTACCTCAGCCTAAACACAACAGTTTGCCTTAAAATATTCAGTAGAAAATAATATATTACTATTCTTTTGTAAACAAACCATTTCTGTGCTACTAAGCCACTCCCCTTTTCGGAACTAACTCCTCCCCAGTGGAGCTGCTTTCAGCCATGCTTGTTGCTGCTGTGTGGAAGTTACGCATGTCACGTATGTCATACTGTTGTGCTGTGTAATAGCACGTCATCAAGTCCACATGTTGAAATATTGCCTCGATCACAATAAGATTTTTATTTAGCATATTAAAAGTAATGATGATATAAACAATATAATTCCGCACACCCCTACATAGCGCAGCTAAAGCTAAAGAGAAAGATATTTTACAGACAGAAGAGACCAAAACAGCTAAAAGACGAGTCATTTTTGTGTTATTATTCTACAGTTGGTCAGAGACACACTTTTGAATATATGCTCATGTCCCTCCATATCTCCTAAGTTTGTAACACATTTCTGACTTTTAAGAGTCTAACATCATAGCTGATGATGTGTATGTTTACAGTTTGAGCCATGCCTCCAATTTTCTAAATAAAAAAAAATACCAATCAATACTGATTTGTTACAACTGGTCTTGTTTATTCATTGATCACTATTGTTGGTGATGATTACATTGTATTAATCAAAGTAATTGGTCACATCTGGAGTATTGACAGCATCATTACAAACAGGTAAAACTGAAAGTGGTCTCACCCGAAATGTGTCGTAATACTTCATCGCCACTGTAGGTATGCTGTAACAAAGTGTTTCAGTAGCTTTACCCATTGAAACTGTCAAAGTCCTACCATGTACTTATCAGCACATATCCTTATTGATTGTACGTTTAACATTAAATCAGTCGAGACTTCAAAAGTCAAGCGGAACGATGCTTTAAAAAGCTCTTTTAAGCTCATCTTTTGTACTAAATGTCACATGTGCAGGTCAATTTAAATCAAGATCAATTTACTGAATCTGCTTGCAATTAAATACCAGTTCCCAATGCCCCATGAAAAATGTGGCCCAGGCACAGGCTGTGTGATTCTGTCAATTCAGGTGGAGACAAGTCCCATGTGGCTCATTTCCCTCTAAAACACACACACAGACACACAGACACACACCTCCACGTCCAGTTATAATTGAATCTATTGAGCAGAAACAGCATGGTTTCTCATTGCTCTGGCGCTAATTGGGTTTTGCGTCCTTACTTTTTACATGAAACACATTTTATGGAGCAATTTAAAATACATAGCGCTACATAATTAGAACGAAATGAGGGAATGAGTGGGATCCGTGCCATGACAGCAGCGAGGTGAAATATCTTTTGTACACTTCGGTTGCTCGCTGCTGAAGAAAATCATGTGTGAAAGGAGAGACGGAATGGGTCTGGATAAAAAAAAAAACGTGAGATCACCTTGCATCGAAATGTAAATATTAGGAGACCTGAACAAGCGAGGCTGTAAGTCTGTTTAGAGAGTGGATCCAAATGGGGTCATCCATAATTAATTTGGGGAAAAGTCGGAGGAAGGAAACACGTGAAGGTAAATAATGATTAGCCCTCAGCAACATATGCTGTTACCTTCATAATCTCACTCCAAATGATTTATTTGGCAGTTGTTGTTTTGACCTGTGTGTGCTGTGTAAATGTTCAAACACTGAGGTGAGGCCAGATGTTTGGCAGACACGTGTGCACATTAATAAACAGCATGCACACACGTGCTCGTGCACACATATACAGCTGCTCGCACAAATCCACACATCCGCGATAACAACTACACACAGGCTCCCACACACACACAGTCTCACTTGACATCCACCGGGAGTTGCTGGTAGAAAGTCATTTTTTTCCCCCCTCCCTGTTTGTTGATATTTGTCCTGTCATCTCTGTGGCTTCTGTACGGACCTGAGCACAACACTTCAGACGCTGTTGCAAATATTTAACATCGCGAAATGGAATTGAATTTGCTTTCTGCTAATTAAGGTGGGAAAAAAAAATCTGACACAAACTGGTATGATGACACGAGTTATAGCAATAAATAGTTAATCTTCCTTGTTGGGTTGCGTATCAGGCTCACATATCAATTCTCTTCCCTCTTCTGACTGGCTTGTAGTTACAGTGAATACATTTCCCTGTTATAGTTGTGACATTGCTGGGGGCTCGGGGATCTGTTTCCTCGAACACTCATTGTGTTAACAGGAGATTCTTGCCATGTGTTATGGTAGCATTGAAGCTAGTGATGTACTAAGTTTATGTGAACAGGTTATAATATCAAGGAGCCAGAATAAACTGGAACTTGAGACTGATGTAGACCAAGATGTGAGCTTTATTACCTTATACAAAATAAAACGTATCTCCAGTTGACTGGATAATCCAACTAAACAAAGGGAATAATGAAGGGGTTGAGATAACTATGTTTAATACAAAAAAAAAAAAAAAATTAACCATAAATTAACAACCAAAAAAAATTAAGAATGTGGGTCCAAACTGCACCGTCAGGGAGGCTGGTGGAAAGTAAGATGTACAACAAATAAATGCCATTGCAAAACAAACTAATTGGAGCTAAAACAAACTATTTCACAGCACTACAATATGCTGAAACTTGCATAAAGACTGCCACCATTTTGTTCTCCCTGGCAGCCCAACCACAGCCACACTGGAAAGAAATGAAACAGAAAAACAGCCCAAAATGTTTTTGTTTTTTTGTATTAAAACAACTAAAACCTAACAAATGGTGGAAAAATAACAATTGATTAACAAATCTTTTATTTTGTCTAAAGAGTTCAAATACACAGTTCATCTTTATATTTGTTCACAAGTAAAACCATGTTTTTTAACAAATCTTTTAAAACAAAGGGAGCCTACCAAAGTCACCGCTAAACAAAGGGGGGGGCCTCAGCTGGAGCTCAGGTGTGCAGGAAAGAGGCCCAGGTGAGCTTCCTGCCTCCCTTTATAGCCTCTCTCCTCCCTTCCTGCCTTGGTCCTAGTGTTAGACAGGTATCTGCCCGTCCACACTTAGACTTGTTATTTGTTGAAATGGCTTTAACAGGGCAAATGGTAGCGGATCAAAACATGGCTTCTAATTGACATTGTGAGGATCTTTGTTTAAGCAGAGAGTTATAGAAAGAAGGAAAAGGATCATATTATCACAAGTGTGTAACAAATGAATGCCTCAAAAATATTCCTCCTCTGAACTGAATAAACTATATCAGTAACCTTAACCATTAGCTTTCATGGACTCCAGCATATCATGTTCTATAAATAACATGTCCATGTTTAATAACCTTATACGACCCTCATGAAGCACTTTAATAATAAGAGCATCGGTTATTGTGGCAGTTATTGAAGCTATATGGTCAGAAATCTGGGTCTGCTAA
This sequence comes from Embiotoca jacksoni, assembly GCF_022577435.1. Taxonomy (NCBI): domain Eukaryota; kingdom Metazoa; phylum Chordata; class Actinopteri; family Embiotocidae; genus Embiotoca; species Embiotoca jacksoni. The sequence goes on from NW_027185374.1 coordinate 9,947,513, forward strand.
TTCTCCCAGTTATTCATAACTGCTGTGGTTGCATCTGGTTTCTCTCGATTTTAAATCAATCCATGTCATGATTCACCCTGAGAAACAGCACGGCAGCTCGGAGGTCCACAAAGAGCTCATGTATCAGAATCTCCTCTTCTCCTCGGCCAGAAGATCACAAGTACAGCGCTGTAAAACTTTGCGAGCCAGGAAAGTTTTTGTTTAACTGTATCCAGAATGATTCCCCTAGCTTGAAGACATTTTACATCAGACATTAGCGCCGAGGCAACGCAGGGGGATTTCAAGGAGCTGGCCTTGTTTCGTGACAGCATGAGTGCTTGATGAAATACACTTAAAATAACTGAAATTGTTGTACAAAGAGCCAGTGGGCCATGTTTATTCCTTTTCTCATTTTCTAATTCCTCCTCTTACTTTACTGCACATTTGTTCTGTGTTAGACATCAAAACATCCATTTAAAAAGTATTTAAAAAAAAAACATCCACATGATGCTCATTAATTATTCTTCAAACATGACCACAAATCCATTTACTGCTGTACGAGTCACGGTGTTTCCCCACTTGATGAAAATATACATTTGAAATATAGATATTTTGAACAGCATGCTGATTAACTACAAATACTTTGCTTTGTATTTATTCCCTTAACATCAAAGTTACTGCTTGGATATATGTACCGTACACTCATGATTATCATGCTGAACACAATTACAAATCAGTTATTGACAGTAATATTGCACAACATTCACATTAATTAGGGCTTTATTTGCCAGTAATGTGCAGTACATGACACTAGTTTAATGTTATTGTTATTATTATTATTGTTGACGCTCATGCTTTTATTGGTAGTTGCAGCAGAGATGCAGACAGGAAATACAGGGAAAGAGACGGGGTATGAAAGGCAACATTAGTAAACTGTATCATGGATGTTGTGGTTACGTGGTGGCTTCATCATTAGACTACCAGTTATAGTTAATAGCAATAATAGTCATAATTAATCTGTTAATTTAGTGTTTGCAATACAGCGACATGAGCAAATATTTCACAATAACAGCGGTGTATCATTTTATTTTCTTATATCTCATACTATTGCTTATTTATCATGTAGGCACCACTTTTCATCACTATATGTTCACTCTGTATTAACTATAGACATCTACATAGCTATTAAATCATATATCATCAAATGTACTACACACATCATTTATACAATCTCCTGATCCAGTTTTTATATATATATATATATATATTTTTTTTTTTTTTTTTTTTTTTTTTTTTTTTTTTTTTAAACTGTATAGTATTTTGTCCATAACTTAGTTTGTGACCTGATTACAGAATTTTTGTTGGCCTATTTGTTGTTATCCAAATTGCTAAATATAGGGACTCCTCTCAAATTTGTCAACAGTTTTTTTTCTTCTCCTTTTTAGATATACCAGTAACTTTGAATGAATTTAATGTAATTATGAACTTTATGCAAATTGTCCAGTATTATAGTGAACAATGTCATTGAAACAAATCCCAATGAAATACCTGGACTGGTATGTGGACACTAGTTTATTTTCCTGCTGTAAAGTTGTAAAACGCACCAATTTGCAGAGAAAGTAGTCCCAAACAAATCCACTATGTATTTAACCTTTGCTAACAATTGCAGAACCCTACTTTAAGAAATTTCGGAGCTTGTTTTAGAAATTAACCTATAATCTTGGACTAGTTTTTAAAAGATGAATCTTCAGTAGGAACAAATTAGTTTGGGGTTTGAAGCCACAAACCGGCAGGGGAAGTAAAGTTTTACAAAATTATTGGTGACGGATTAAAGCACATTTAATTAAAGTCTTTTCATAGGAGCTGTTAGAAATAATAAGTACAGAGAATAACACCAACTTCATCCATTTATCTTTGGTGGATTCTTCTTTTGATGGTCAGCAGAGTGTTATCAGAATTACAATTAGACAAGTGGAGTCTTTCAATAGTGTTTCAACACTGCTTCATGCTGTAGAGTTCAGAGTTTAGGACGAACGGTTCCATTGTACATATAAAACAAAGAAACTTGAGTGACTCTCTGGAAGCCTTGAATCTGAATATAACATTAGCCTTGAAATTAGTTTTGAATGCTTGTCTGCTGCGTAGAGTGGGAAAAAGAGCATGCACGACTCTGAGGCAATAACTGGTCAGATTTCCCCAAAGGTTCTGACACCAGCACTGAAATTAATTGCACTGTCCTGAAGATGAATAAAAGCATTTGTGCTGTGATTAAGTAAGCCTTAGCGCTCCCCTCCCTGCAGGCCTGAACCAACATTCAATAAGCCCACAGCAGTGCCTGCCTGCCTGCCTGATGGACTTTGCTTTCACACAGCCGCAGAGCCTGACAGGAAACAGAATGCCTACACACACACACATTTGTATTCTTCTCCTGCAAAGCTCCCACATGAACATACAGGCAGAGCCCCCCCTCTCAACAAATACACACTCACACACACACACACACACACACACACAGATCTCTGTATTCATGCCAATCTACATACACAAAGATTCAAAGTAAATGCAAAAACAAATACCGGCCCGTCATTTGTCAAACGGCAGAAGCAATAACAGAATGCTTGGTATGTCTGAAAATGTGTGTGTGAGGTGGAGAGGCAGCTGAAGCTCTGAATGAGGCCGTAAATGACGAGCTACGATAAGAGCCTGTTTATGATACTGTACGTGAGATCTGACTGACTGTCACAGAGAATGGCGCTGTCGTGTGATCTTAATCGTCACCTTGGGTGACAACAGGGCTGCAGAGTTTTATGGCATCTGGAAGCAATAAACTGGGGGAACGATAGCTGAGCTATGATGGAAGTTGCGAGAACTGTTGGGATATATTGAGGTTGTCAGACCTTTATGAACACGGACTTCAAATTTATGACGGGGATATGTTCGGAAATAACATTTTAGATTTGTTTTACTGTTCGATAGATCTTCAAGGGTACATAAGGCTGTTTGAAAAGAGAGAATAAGAGCATGTAATTAAGAAAAAAAGAGCAGATAAACAGCCCACTGCGGTGAGTCATTTCTTCCATGAGCTGTCAGGAAGTCTGAGTTTCAACAGCGGTTTTCTTCTTATGTTTTAGAGCTGTTTGGATTGCTGTGTTTTGATAGTTTGGCATCTTCTTACCTGGATCAGCATTAAATCCTATGAGCCTGAGAGATTCACTCCCTCTGTTCACTGCCATACATTTGATTGGTCTGGTCAACTTCACATTTCACTTGACAGCCAAAGTCATTCGCGAGCAGCCTCTCACTCACACCATTTTCCTTGTTTATGTTAAACTAATCTCCCTGACAAACATTGTTCCACTTTTCCACTTCTCTTACGGTACTCTGTGAACATTTTTGGGCTGCTTTAGAAGCCTTTTACTACTTGTGTGACAAGCAGCCAGGACCTGCGTAGTCATTACACAGAAACTGTTTAAAATGCTTCTCTGTTATTCCATTATTTCCACCCTTAATATTTGGCAGTGAAGAAAGGAGGTATGCGATATTGAAGGCATGCAAAAAGGAGTTAATGTCTGTCTCCATTTTTAAGGAAAGTCTAAAAGCATAGTTTTGGGCCCGCCTTGCACTCAAAGCACTGACATTTGCTGACATCCGTTGTAATATCATCTATTTTCAGCTTTTAAAGGCGCTCTCATTTTCTAACTCTGTGCTCAAAAAAAAAAAAAAAAACCTCTGAGATATTCAGCCGGGCTTACCCTTGAATTATCCAACTGATCTCCACCACTGGGTCTCTCTACACATTTGGCTTTAATAGACACACTGTGATTATCTAATACAGTGTTTTTCTTTCAGAGGCTGGGTTGGGACACGGTTGTAGTTCCAGGGACTAAACAGATTTGCAAATTATTCTTGGAAGATTGCTGTTTTAGCCGCTTAAAATTCAAAAAATGAATGCAATTAAAGGTAGGCAGGTTCATTTCTGAAGTGTAGACTCTCAGCTAAATTATATATTTGCTATATTTTCATGCACAATGCAATTTTTGAAACCTGAGTGAAAACATATGCAGCTCAAGAGAAAAGGCTTGAAAATCTATTGAGGACAAAGTGTTACTTTGTTTTTCAGCACATTTCAAAGTGAGATTAAATTGTTTTTGCTTTTCTGTTATATTTTCAGAAACATTACTGATGTGGCCTGGGGGACACTAAACACTCTTTTGTTCAGGCTGAAATATGTAAACAAAAACAGGTCAAATTGCCATGAAAGTTGGTGCAGACATTGATGGTCCCCAGAGGATTAATCCGGCTGACTGTTCCTGCAGTGCCTCCTTAAGGCTGACATTTGTGTTACTGACAGGAATTTAACTACAACTGCTGGATGGGCATTCATGCTCCTTCAGGATTAATTATATCAACTTTGGTGAACTTCTGACTTTTCAAAATGCAAATTTGCCCAATAATTTGGTTTAGGGCCAAAAGCCCTGCAAAACAAATGCAAAACATTCACATCAGTCTCAGCTGTGCTTTCTATTCAGTTATTAAATCTTAGCACGTGAATGCAATAAAATGAGATGGTGAGCGAGGTGCATATTACAACTGCTTAACATCGTCATTGTTAGCATGTTAGCATGCTGACATTAGCATTTAAAAGAGTATACAGCCTCACGGAGACACTTGCTTGACTGTAGCAGATGAATACTATATACTAGTTCTACACAGTAAGCATACGTGTAGTCAAACACTTTCACTCTCACTTCACAAAGTGAGGAAATAAAATGTTTGCGGTTCCCTGGATCCACATCAGTTTCTGCATTACTCTGCAAACTCAACACTTCCTGGATCTGTTTCAAATTAAAAGCTTTCTAATGCAGACAGAAACCCTCCATTTCTTAAAGAGGTTTTTATTGCAGGAACATGTTGTGACTGAAATAAAAAAGTAACAGATTGAGAAGATGAAGATTCCAGAACAACCGTTGAAAATATGATCGTATTGGTGACTTTTTGAATTAAAGTAAAGGAAGTATTGATATCGATATATATATATATATATTGATTGAAGTATTGACAAGAGTCAATAATGAATATTTCAAGTGCCAATGGGTGCACTTGTGTGTACATGCATCATAGGTGCGCTACAGTACTTTCTCACCCTTTCAAAATAAATTGACAAAAAACTACACAAAACATATAAGAACTTCTCTGTCATGGATATATTTTATATTTTTCAGCAGTGAGCAGCCTTCCATTTCCTCTGCCCTTTGGATTGTGTGTCCACTGATAGCACGCTGACATTTTTGGGGGGGTTATTATGCATGCTGTTGATGCTGTTTCCATTACCACCATTAAATATCAAAATCTGCAAAGACTCAGTGTGTTGCTTGGATTTGAGATGTGTGTTTTCAGCCACTGAAAGAGCATTTCTCTGACACGAGATCAGCGGCTCTCATTTGTCATACAGTTATAAGTTTGTATGAATGTAAAGAGACATTATTTAAATTGTACATACAACACTGCAGACAAACCACAGTAGAGACCGACCGTTGATCCGTCTGTACATCTCTCCAAACAGTATATGAATGTATAACTTGATTTAAGAATAAAGTGTTGAGCGTTCCCTCTCTGGTGTCTCCTCGTGCCTCTCGGCTCTCCAGTGTGCACTTGAGGAGGAGCTGCACTTCACTCAGCCGTGACCGCAGCCTGAGAGAAAGCTGCCATGCATTTCTCCTCTGCTCTCCTGATGTCACTCTATAAACAAAAAAAATAGTTCAGTGCCATGTCTGCATAACCAGACACCAGAGTAGGTGTTAAGAGAAAGAAGTGATAACATGTAAACAGAGACGTAGATTCAGAATAAGGACTATTTGAAATGATCTGCTGACGAGCCCCTTCAAGGTAAAAATCTCTCCACAGTGACACCCACAGCCAAACCCGTAAGTTATGACGTGTGGCGAGACTTTTTCTTTCAAGCTGTGATGAGGCGTAGCTCTAACCGCTGACGTTATTCTAAAGCTGATTGCATTATGATTGAAACCATAAAGGTGGTCTTTACAAGGTGAGGCATCTGAGAATGCACACATGGAGGCGAGGCAGGAGTGGAGGCACTCCATCCGTCAGCAACCTGACGGTCTGCCTAGGTGATTCATGGCAGCCATTTTGTGTCAAAATCTCACCACAAATCAGTTTGCCATGAAAAGGTAGACTGACACTCAGTCCGCTCGGAGACAGCCCGCACGGGAATTCTCAGATGTGTGTCGGAGATGTAGAAAAAAACCAGAGAAAACTCAGTTCAAAAGTGCCCCTCACAAAACTCACGTCCGTTTGCTCGACTCACCATCTGCGGTTTCCCTGCAGTTCTTTAATAATTCAGTGCGAGGAGTCAAAAGGCAGCCATGTTTGTTTTACTGATCTCCGTGCTTGTTACCTTAGCACCGTGCAACATCATCGTCACGCACACAGCTTCCAGTACAGTCACAACATTATTTGTTGGGTATGAACAGAATGGAAAAAAAGTGTGAAGTCACAGCGTTGCTCCTGTGCTGCAACCAAACGAACACTTGAATTATTTCCATTGGAAGTCCCCCCCCCCCACCCACTCCGTTTCCCCATTTTGTTTTTTTATCACTTCTCGAGTTTTTAAGTGTGCGTCGTCGCCCCGGTTTTCCCCCGTCCTCTCCCCCTCTCGTTTGAAATGTACCGTTGGCAGAATAATGGAGAATTACCCTGTCTATAAAAAGCTCCTGAAGTCAGGAGGTGCGCCGCTGCCAAACGACACTGAAAGCAATTACCGTATGTTTCAACACCCTTTTCATAGGAAGGGATCTGTCTCGAGGGCCACTCACCATGCGTATGAGACTCATTTGGTTCACATTACCATATCCTGCCTCAGCGCAGCCGAGCCCCGGCTGTCACTGCCTCGTCTATTCAGCGTCTTGTGTGTGTGTGTGTGTGTGTGTGATGGCCGTGTCCTTGTATCAACAGAGGGTAAAGGAAGAGAAAAAGAAACATGCATGCAAACATGTCTTTGTTTTCATTTTCCTGGAATCAAGCGAGAAGACAGTCTCTGCTGCTCTTGTGACCCGACGTGAGTGAAAAATGAGATTAAATAAAGGAAGGGTGATGGTGGTGGTGGAGCGGGGAGGTTCTCTTCTTTGCCATTTTGGTGCTGTCGGGGAATTGTGAATTCAGCAGATAAAGGTGAGCCTCGCCGCCTTCCGCCTTTTCCGAGAACAACGCTATTGTTGAGTGTCACAAAAGGAGAATTCTCAGTAAAACGCAGGAGAAGATAGTGAGATTTGTTTCTCTCCCGCTGTTTCATCTCCCCAGATATTTCCACCGCCGCCTCCCCTTCACACACACACTCCACTTTCTTCCCTCTCGGTCCCCTTCTGGCGCTTGAACTCTTGTGTGGGTTTGCTGTTAATTGGATTCAGATTGCGGAGATAATACGGTCTTATGCGGAGCGCTGTTTGGCTCGGGCGAGTCGGGTTTTCCCGAGCCGGGGCCTCTGGTTAATGCAGGCGATAAAAGTACAGTAGTCACACAGACGAGGAGCGTGTGAGGAAACAGTCTGCTGTGCATCTGCGCGGCAGGCGGCGTAGCCAGCGGGGGGGGGGGGAGGTCAACCAATCATTAGTGCCCTGGGGATGATGTCATCCCGCTGCGCGCCGAACGCCACTCAGCTCCTCGCGCACATGTGTCCCTGCCTCGGAGAACGCATCATTGCTGCCGTCCTGCTGAGTCAGCTGGGTGTACTTTCTGTGTGTGCGTGTGTGTGTGTGTGTGTGTGTGTGTGTGTGTGTGTGTGTGTGTGTGCTTGTGTGCATGTTTGCATAAGTAATTCTGACATAATATGAATAAAAAGGAAAGCGCACTAGAAGAAGCGTTTGAGGCTGTTTCTGCCACATGTCTGAGCTCGAGCTGTCAACTCACGATCACTTTAAATAAAACTCAGGCTACCTGCCTGGACTGTCACCGTGACAGCTCCAGAATGTCAACAGTAAAGTTATACTATAATTGCAGCACTCACGCACTTCCTACTTGAGAGTCCCAAGAGGGAGGAGAAAAGACTTTGTTTCCATGGTTTTTCTGTTTGTTTGCGCAGGCCGTCCGACTTTTGTATACTTGTTTATGGTATGCGAGTTTCCGTCTTTCGAGAGCAGCCAGGAAAGTATTGATGCAAATAAAAGACAACAAGAAGAGCTGAAAGTGAAACAGAGGAGGATCCGCGAGTGGCGCATCAAAAGCTGGGCATTTATCAATTTCCGGCAAAGATCCCTGAAACCAAATCGGAGCGATAGCATTGGAGTTCAGAATTGGCCCGAAACACGCTGTTACCCTCCAACAACACCCCGTACGGTCGTTCTCTAGAATAATATTTTCCTTCACAGGCAAAGGACACGTTTGATCACCCCTTTTATTAGAGAGGAGGCCCGCCTCAGAAGTGCCTCGCTGCCGCCCATTCCCACCGCTGTCACTGTCTGTCCGTCTTCGCCGCCGCACGCTGCGCAGCCTGGCGCAGCAGAGTGAGGGAAAAGAGTCCACACTCGAGGGCTCTGATGTGGGATAAAGTGCCAAAAGCGGCCCGCGGTTCTTCCATCCGAAGAGTCATATTATGTTCAGAGATTGGCTTTCCGCAACGAAGGCGCTCTCCTCCTTGATCAATAAGACAAGTCTCTCCGTTTGTGTGAAGCCGCCCACACGCAGGAATGTGCAATGCACGGAAAATCTTACAAGAGGTAATTTCTTCACATCTGCAGCAAAGGGGCTTGGAAAAAAAAAAAGAAAAAAAGGCTCTACAACTTTTGCAGTTTTTATATTTCCCCTCATTGATACTTTTATAAGTGCACAGGCTTGGCAAGCAAATCCAGCTTCCCTCCTCTGACTGTAAAGGAGAAAACACCACTTAAAGTCTGCCGTCTTTGTTCAATGCACCGAGTCGAAGCCTCAGACGACTTGCAGCCGAGGTTAGGTCGGAGGTATTGTTTACAGGGCGAACTCTAAATTCCAACTGCATTGAGCGTTTCCTCTGTTTTTGAGCACGGCTTGCACATCTTGACCATGATGAGTAGAAAGTGCCATCGTACCCTCAGATAAACTCTTCAGGGACAAGTGGTCAGGCTTCCTGCCTGCATTGTCCGAGGAGAGTATCCTGTTTATTGCAGCTGGATGAGCCTCAGAAGAATGGCTGGGCAGCACCTAAACTCCTAGCGCAGGTCATGCATTGAATTGGGACTTTTAAAGCATAAAAAGGGAGCTCAAGTTAATAAACAGATGTCTGAAAATGTCTCCTGATAACTGGCCAAAGTTCCATTGTCTTTTGTTCCGTAGATGATTTAAGGACTTTCCTGTGTAGACATTTTTGCTAAATGTTTGTAGAATTAAAAAAAAAAAAAAAAAAAAAAAAAAAAAAAAAAAAAAAAAAAAAAAACCTCCTCCTGTGTACTCATTCACACAGACTCTTTAGGAGGCAAATGTTTATCATGGAGCATTTTTCTTTTTGAGCTGATTGATTACCGTTGTTGAATTTACAGGAGAACGTATTATAAATCACTGCTGTGCTGACCTTTCCTTATAAAATGGGAATCAAAAGGCAGAGAGCTGATTTGGACGGGAGCGCTGGGTGTAAACCATAAGACTACTTTGGCCGGAGAAGTCTGTCAAGGCATTTTGTCGGACATGAATATTACAGTAAGGCGGTGATGTAAAGCAGCGGACGGTGAAGAAAGTTGTGAGTTATAGCTGTAGACAGAGCACTTCCTGGTCCCTTCCATATACGAGATTACTGTCATTGATGAGCGCAGCACTGGGCTTCATGTGGCCTTGTTCTGACTAAATGGATGCTGTAAGTAAGTGCCTATGAAAGTCAAACCATCACTCCACTTAAACAGGGAACTTTTTTTGTGCTGCACAAAATTGCATCGATTCTTGTTCAAATATTATGAGCAAACAGCGCTTTTCCTTCTAAAAAAAAAAAAAAAGAAGCTAAAATGTCTCTACTTGGAGTTAAAAAGTCAGTTAAAGCAAAAGTTTCATTCTTGCTGAGAACTAGATGAGATGATTGATCCCATCCTCATCAATATGAAGCTACAGCTTGCAGTTAGCTTGGCTTAGTACAAAGACTGGATGCAAAGGGACTACCTGGACTGACCCTTTCTGGAGGCCACTGAATCCATCGACCAGCATCATAGACTGAATATGAAAATGGAAATAGTTTCCAGGTTTGAAAAGTGAAACCCATGCGGAAGTGTCTTGAAATGCAATACCACGCAGGGCCACGAGGGGCTGTCTTAAAAAAAAAAGTGAAAACCTCTTTCATGAAATACAAAGTCATTAAATATCATCTTCAAGTCATTCTGGTGTAATTTGCTAAATTCACTCCTCATCAGTGTTGTGGTGGTTCATCTGAAAATAACTCACTATTTTGAATTAGTTATAGACATCAAAGAGAGGTTTGTTTGGGGGCACGTGTGGTTTGATTGACATGCAGGGCTGCAGTCGGGTTTCCTGTAACTTTTGGCTCCAAAAAAACCCCAAGATGGTAATGGCCAAAATGCCAAACTGGAGGCTTCAAAACGGCAGTTCATAAACCAATGGGTGACGTTATGATGGGTTGCCACATGACCAGCATTTACACATTATATTTAGTTAGCAGCCAAGTGTAAGAATGACAGCTCAGAGCTTTGAAAGTCGCCAGCCAAGAAATATGTTAAAGAGCTTTGAAGATGCTGGTTGGCAGATTTTACTTTCAATTGACCGAGACAGGCAAACTTTTCCAGTCTTTATAATAAACTAAGCAAACCAGCAGCTGGCTCCAACAGCACATTTACAAGACAGACATCAGAGTGGTATTAATCTTCTCTTCAAGAAATGACAGATTTTTTTCTTAAATTGAGCAAATTCCTGTGCTATGAAAAACCCAGCACTGTGAGGTATGTTTGATTTGTTAAACCTGTACTGCTCAGTTCCCTTGAAGCTCACCAGTGATTCTGATGAAGATCAGTTCTCTTCAACCCCTTGTGTCGTCACATACTATGTTGCCAGGCCTACAACTGGGTTTCCCACCAAGCTCCATTTTTAAAAATAGCCTTTGTGAGCAGAGCCTGCCATGTTTCAACCGAGACTTCGATCCACGCTAATGCTACAGTTTTTGATAACAAAAAAGAAAAAACAACAACAAAAGATTCTCAAGCCTATTACTTCAAATGAGGTAAACTATTTGACAGAGATTATACTAAAGAGAGGCTGCCAAGCTGGAGTATTAACAAAGGGCAACTTTTCCGCCGTGCATTTTTCACGCCAACAGCACAAAGTGGAATTGGTTTCTGAGCTCCTAATGTACCGGCCTCCCCTGTCAATGGGTGATTAGCTGAAAGGACTTTCATATTATGGCCAAAGTTGCAAGGCCCCTTTCAGACGAGAGTCTCGTAAAAGTTCGGGAGGTTCACTTTTCTCATTAGGTTGGAGTCAGCTTCGATTTCCTGTGTGAGTGCAGAGTGGCAGGCCTTGGGTGACTGTTCTAAATGTAAATCATGGCTGAATGGAATTACACCGACAGTCAGACATCTGTATTTTAATTGGCCCCCGGCCACTGCCCCCCTTCCTCCACTCCCCCACCCTTTCCATCCCATAGCAACAGGCTCCCACAAAAACACTAATTTATAGCCCTGGCGCAAAGAGTACACCCCCATTTGTGTGTGCAGAACAAGGGGGGGAAAAGAGCCTGTAGCCTACATGGCAAAAACAATATTTAGCAGATGAGATCACTGCTACCATCTCCATTGTAGCATCAGCATGACGAGGCGGCCTGAAAATATTTCACTTGGCGACCCGCTGTGGGTTTCCGCACTTTTCGCCCGGATGGGTTTGTTTTGAATCGACGCCGCTTATTTTCACTATGGGCTATCTGGCAGTGGGCTGCTAATTGTGTGGGGATCTGGACAGAATGGTGTGTTTTGAGGAGCGGGATTATTTGAGTCTGTCAATTCTTCCAGTGAAGTGTGTTCAGTGGGCCCGCTGTCTAAGCAGGGTGGTCACCCCGCAGTGGAAATATGGAAGATATAGAGGAACACATTAGGATAATAGACTAATTGAATCATGAGGAGATAAAAGAGATTCGGGCTGATAGAGGGATGTGAGTCATACTTGAGTGCAGTCATTAGCATGTGTAGTAATCCAGATGCAAACCTCAATGCGTTGTCAGTTAATAGCAACAGGAAACCACAAGGCTGTGTTGTGTTGAAGATGTGCTAGAGATGAGCTCAAGCTGAGACCTCTGATGGATTTATGGATAATGGGTTTATTGTACAAGCTAATTGTTCGAGGATCTAGGCCGCATGGTGCGTTTGGAGAAAAGGGATTATTCCGATCAGTGCATCCTACACGCAGAATGTGTGGCTGGAGTCCAGTGCACAGCTTGGGTGTACGGAGGACAGAGAGTCTGGACGGAGGGACGAATGAGAGGTGGGTATGGGAAACGGAGAGCAATGTGAAGGCAGAGAAAGAACCTTGCGGTCTTGCTGCAGGACCATCTGACATCCCCCAAAAAGCAGAAAGAACAGTGGATGTCTCAAATTTGAGCAGAAGGCTGCTGAAAATGCCTCAAGCAGAGACCTCGGCTGAATTTACAGCGTGGGAATAATTGTACTATGGATTTTCTTTTGTTCGTGTACTTTCTTTTTTTGCTTTTATTTATTTCTCCTACGTTTTTTTTCCCCCCCCTCTAATCTGCCATTTGCCACAGGATTTACATCCCAGTATTGAGTACACCCAGGGAACCACTCAGCGGAATAAGTCCATTACTCACTCAATTACTGGAACAGCATGGCCTGCTGGGTCGGGTTTGGGGAGAAGCAGGAAGGAAGGTCTTGTGGCTACTGGAGGGTTTTTAGTATGTCAACGCTTTTGGCTAAATTCAGCTCCATGTCTTTCTGCAGCTCTTTCCTACTAACCAGGAAGCGGTGCGCACCATGTATTTAGGCCGCTTTGATCATTGTCTCGTATAGGTTATTTGTCGTTTAATTTGGTGCTACGCCGCTATGCGGTGATGAATATTAACATAATATGCCCTTCCCTAGGCGTTGTGTTGTTTTTAGCTGTATGTATTTAGATACTTTAATTACAGAAGAGAACATGTGATTTATTATAGAGAGCAGCACATGCTCCATTCCTTGGGGCAACAGGGAACAGCTTGCCATTGTTGCAGTCTGTGGGATACTGAGTAGCGAACACACTAGGGTCTCTTCTGTACTGTATGTAACCATATATGGAACAATCACTGGTGAAATTATTTGCTTTGTGCGGGAATCCTCTGAGAAAAGGCACACACACACACAGCTCTCCGTCCTCTTGTTTATTTCAGCGGCACAGCGCGAGGGCTATCGAACACCATCTTAGCTTTCATCTTCATATCATGTAGCCGGGACTTCCTCTCGGTTAGTTTGTACAGACATCTGGTATTGTGGACTTTGGGTCAGGGGCCCTGCTCAGGAGAAAAGATGAGATATTAGCATGTGGAGAAAGAGAGGGCGAGAGGTAAAGACAGACAGGAAGGAAAGGGAAGAAGAGAAAGTGTGTGTGTGTGAGAGAGAAAGAGAGGCGAGCACATGTGCATTCGCACACATGCCGCATAAATCATCACAGGCCCAAAGATAATAGAAAATGGCAGTCCCCGCAGTCTGCTAAATCAAGCCACTGCTTCCTCAGTCTCTTCAGTAATTGCGGAGAGTGCTGATCGGGTTGTTTTGCGGCGGCTACGCAGAGCTAAACGAAAACAGCCAGGAAGGAACAGACAGGCTCGCATCGTTCTATGACTGAACTTTAAGGGAAAAGGCAGAGGTTGGGGGGCAGCTGTGGTCATCAGAGGGTGGAGCGAGGCACAGAGATTGCTTTGGGTCGGGCTGGTAGCTGACGGGGATGGTGTTTGACGGGTGCTGGATGCAGACATTTGTAGAATCAGCAGAGGTGTCGGAGTCAGGTCTGACAATGGTTCGCTCATCCTCACAATCTGGAAACAGAAGCTGCCCTCTTTGTGTAGCTTAACTGTCCATAATCATTCGTCTCCATGTCCATCATTCTTTACCTCTTACCATTGACACTCATCACACTCCAAAAATCCATCAAACTTGTGTATTGTTTCGGCATTGTGTCTGTTAGCCATGCCAGCAGCAGGGCGATCGGCGTGGCGATGCCGATCAGCCGACTTAACTGCTAATTAGTAAATTTTTGCATGAAAACATGCTGAACTAAAGTGGTGAACTCTGCTACCATTTACGTGACAAACATTTTAACGCTCCATATGAGCAATTTTGAATAGTTTTAAGAATTATTAGGCAGGGTAAGGGTACAATACAGTGCTGCAGTGGTTAGCACTGTCGCTGCACAGCTCGAAGGTTCTGGCTTCGAACCTTTCTGTGTTGAATTGTGATGTCCTCCTTGTCTCTGCGTGGGATTTCTCCAGATGCTCCAGTTTCCTCCCATGACATGTGTTCGGATAATTGGTGGTAAATTGACCGGAGTTATGAAAGTGAGCGTGCATGGTTGTCTGTCTTTCTGTGTTGGACGGGAGACGTGTCCAGGGTGTACCACACCTTCACCTAAAGTCAGCTGCAATAGGCTCCAGTCCACTGACTCTGTTCAGGATGGATGCTTAGATAAGCTTTGTCTTAGCCTATACTGAGTAACTGTTTGCTTTAATTTCATCTGACTTTTGTTTTTCACTGGAAAAAAAAAGACAGGACTGAGGATCACATCACCCTAAGAATAATCTTTTCTTTTAGCTGTGTTTTTCCCACTGACAGTGACAGTTGGCCTTCAGGAAGGAACACCCTGTAATTTCTTCCCATATCTTTTTATCTGTTCAGTTTTCTCTTTTTTTTTTTTTCTAATCCCAATTTTTAATGGAACGACCAGTTCTACTCTAAACAACATATTAAACCAAATATTTGCTGTGGTTGGAGCACAGAACATGAAACTTTAGATGCATCTCCCACTGTTTTGGCTTGTTCATGTGCACTTTCCTGCTAATTACAACATGGCCGAAAGGCTGCAAAAATAGGAATCTGTTCATGGATAATAACATCAATTAGTAGTCAAATTTACCTTAACAGATTTTTTGGTCATTTGGTAGGTGGAAAAAAAAGTTTTCAACACTGAAAAATGATCACTTTAGAACGCTGGGATGCGATCTTGATTACGCATCCAACAGTAATGTACCAGCATTAGTGTTCACTTGGAGTTGTTTTTCTGCCTATTGAAATCCAATATTCAACTTTTTCTAAGCTGCTGAATGTTTCACTGTTTTCACTAGACAGTTGCAAACTTTCCGTTTTTGAGGGGTAAATAGGTATTGTACAGTGTGTTTTAAGTCTTTTTCACCGAAAACATTTGCTTGCTGAATCAAAATTAGAGCCCAACTGATATGTTTTCTGGCTGATGTTATCAGCCGATATTGTCATATTGCAGCTATATTGGTATAAGTGTAAATGTTGGGCAATATGCGCTGAAATGTAAACTTTTTTTCAGGACATAATGTAAAAAAATATGATTGGAGTAAATTATAAATCGTTCAGGCTCCAGCCAAAACAGTAAAGTAGTTGCTAGTAATTAAACTAAAACACGTTTTAGAGTTGAGGGGGAACTGCTGTCTCTGTGGGCTTTTCACTATAAGCAACACTTTCCACATACTAGTCGTCATTTGAGCTTTTTTCTATATAAAAAAAAAAGATGTAACGAATGTCATGTAATCTCTTGAAATCTCCTGTTAGATTATATTAGAAGAGAAATGCATTCCTTTGCTCTGCCACTTTCCCACATGATAAAAGGAGCACATTATTTTGTCATGCATTTCCCCCCACAGCAGTTTTAAATATGATTATCAGTACAAGTGTTAATATTAATAGTAGTAAGAATATTTTGGCCCTGTGGTGCACATGAATTTAAGGGCCTTTACATCGGTTGCTGCCAGAATGAGAAACAACACGCCGGCACTCTGCAGTCTGTCTCATCTGTTACACCACAGGGCTTCAATCACCCGCTCTTAAGCCCAAAGATTGAGGCTGCTTAGAACATTATTCCTTCATCCGATTGAAAGTTGGGACAAATAGAGCAACGGGCTGGAGTGGGGTTTGCTCCCGTCTCCCCTAAGAGCCTGGATGCAAAGACAATTACTGAGTTGTGGGCACAGAGATGGGGAAGAAAACCACTCGTAAGTCCATGTGGGATGTTCTGTCTTCGACTAATCTTCCCTTTCCCAAGTAGGCCACAGTCTTTCTGGAGAAAGTCAGAGGAGCTGCAAAGAACTTTGCCATTTTCTTGATTCCATGAGATTTTTTTTTTTTTTTTAACTTCACACTGTTTTCAGCCCCAAAAGTGGAGAGTACCAAAAGGCTGCTGTAATCAGAGGACTTTAAACAGCTATTGTGTATCTGAGACAGCTACCATGTGTCACATTTCTGCCTTGTCTTGATTATAATAATGGATTTAACAACAATAGCAGCAGCCTTTTAAAAAAAAAAGATCAGCAGCAAAGTCCATGTTTGTTCGTGCCTACGTTTGACCTGCACATGGGAAAACTACGAATAACACTCATTTATTTAATCACAAGCCAATTAAAAAAAACACGGGGGCTCAAAACCATGTGAATTTGAAGAGTATTAATTTCCATGTCACTGAGTCTTTTGTCTTTTGTTCACTATAAAGTACATCTTGATTAATGTGAAATGACAGGCTGAGACAGTCTATGTGGGCTTCAGTTTGAGCAATAATCAAGTGGGCTGAGACTGACCCTGGCACCGAGGCAGAGAGGCTTACAGCTGTCCCCCCCCCCCCCATCTCCTCCCCGTTTTAATTACAGGCTAGACTTAATTAAAAGTTTCTGTGATATTTCTTAGTGGCTGGTGCTCACATCAATTAAAACATGATTCCTGAGCCTCAATCCAAAGTGGGTTTTTACATGGCTATTGAAGAGAAAATGTCGGTTCCATTTATTAACGCCACATCATTTCTGCGGCTTGTGTCACATCGGTATCTGTGGTTTCTTCTCCCAGGAGGGCAACATATTGTGACAGAGTCAGCTGCAGTTGTTTGTGATGTCAGCTTTCATGGTTTTAATGTACATCTGAAAGTGATGATCCATTTTTGGTTTTACGTGCTATCAATCACATTTCCATTTCAAGGCCCCTCATGTAAAGTATGTTAACATTTTAGGGTGGAGTTACTGAATAGCATCTTCAGTGGGCTTTCACGTACTTGGGGAAAGAAAGTGAAGTCACAGCCTCCATTACTGATGCATTTCAAGATCTCAACTTCAAATGCATCATACTGAGATCTACAAAATGGCCCCTCCCCTAGTCTGACACTCCTTATTTTGAGTCTAGGAGTAAATTTCTCATCACAAGGAGTGAGAGCCATTCTGACAAGGCACTCAATGCTTCACATATTGGAAATCCAAGCCATCAAAAAAAGGTCCTGGATGGCTATTTCAGATTTCAGACCCGATGGGAGACCTTCAAATAGACTCAGAGTGAACATGTGCATCGCTGCTCCACCATCGATGGTCGACAGACGTTTTCAAGTCTCTGCACAACCTAATTGAGTTAAACTATTGACATTATACTTTATGAAAAAAATTATGTTCCCCTAATGCATTTTTCCTGTACTTATCCCATGTCCATGGATACTTCTGCCTGTTTTGGAGCTAGACAGCCTTTTTCTTGTGTCATCAGTATTGAATTGATGCTCTCAAGGATTTTATTTTTCTCTGTATTGCAGTGCTGAGTTTAATAACAGCAATATCAGTTGTGTGACTCATTTTTCAGAGAATCTGAATTTATTTCATATAGCAATAATACGGAGGATAACTAAAAGGTTATGAGACTGTTCCTGTTGCATGCAAACGGAGTGCAGCATATTGATGTGTACGGACCAGGGGGAAGCAATGACCTTTCTAAGTATTTCAAGTTTTGCTGCTTGATCAACATCAGTGTCTGAGTTACATGTGTTTTTGAGACCACTGGTCCGGCTGTATTAGTGATTTCAACCCGAACTTGAGCTGAGAGTACGCAACAAATTTTCTGTCAAACTCAGTTAATTAGCAAGAGACACTTGAAAAGCTTTAGAAAACTTACAGCAATCAAGCAATGAGCCTGTGTTTGAGTAGGTGTTTTAATTGGCATTCGTATTTCAAGAGGGGCAAATCATCACTGTCCTACATCAAAAACCAGATGGGTTTTCTTTGACATTAGCAGGGTTGTGCACCATGAGTTTGTCTCCCAGGGTCAGACTGTCAACATCCAGTTCCACTGTGACATTTCACTTTAAAAACGTTGAAAACATGAAAAGGTTTCTTACTCTCAGCAACACAATCGTTGCTCCCCATCACGCCTACTCGTTGGATTTGACTCCCTGCAACTTCTTTTTGTTTCCCCAAACTTTGATGCAAGTTTGATGTGCACTCTTTGCTTCCCCAGTTTCAGGTCAATGGTGAAATGACAGACGCACATGTACGAGCGGTCACATAATTGCATGTAACTCAGGTGCTGATGATGTTGATCAATTGATGTAACTTGGAATGCTTACTGATGAAGGTTACAGCTATCTCCTGCTCTGTGCAGGTATGGTGGTGCCGGTAGAAAAGTCAGGGGATCTTCAAAGATTTCAGACTCATCCTCTGGGGGAATTTCACGACGGTCTAGCCAGTGCTGGTTGAGTTATTCTACGATAGAAAACCAGAAATGTTAGCCTTATAGTGTCTCTAAATAGGAAGTCAGAGGATCAACAAAGTCAGTAGGCAACATCCCCTGGGGACAATGATCGGTATCAAAGTTTCAAAGGAAACCACTGAACAGTTGCTGAAGTATTTCAGTCTAGGTTGAAAGGGAGGACCATCAAACTGACGGACCAACAATAGATTGCCAACCAAAGAACCACGCTGGTAGCGTGGCTAAAACAGGAATGCAGGAATAATCTGGTTGATCTGCCCTGAATACATTTATATGTTGAAAAAGTGTTTACGTTAAGTTTGAAATGTATTTTATGTTCTTCATGTGTTAAATGATTAAGAATGGTGACTTTTATTAGGATTTCAAGGCATATGTGAACATAGTAGCTTAATTTTTCATGGCTGTGTATGCGATTATGCTACTCTCTTAGTTGACCTTTTATCAGTCTTCAGATATTGACCTAGTGGTCAACAATATGAACATAAGGCTGTTTGTATTAATCTTTTATTCATATTGTAGTCAATTACGATGTTTTTGTATTTTTTTTCTAGTTTCACTCCGATTCAATGTTGTCAACCTGACTTATTGTTGTATGAAGTCATTAAAGGAGCAAGCACGCTCACATTCTTGGCTTTTGAAAAGGAGTTTGGCTGGCTGTTTATCTATGTTAACAGTTTGGAGGTAAAACACATGGGGAGAACAGTACTTTCAATGGTTTTTCTTCAATACTGTTATCATGAATTAGTCTAGCTTCACCCCATTATTGTTCACAGCTTCAATCTTCACTGGGATTTTAGTCTGGAAACCTGGTTCGCATTAACGTTTGCTCAGCCTCTCTGAAGGGACAAGCAGTCAGCGACCAGTGGAGCTGGCTAAATATGATAAAGTAATTTCAACAATAACAGCGCCGGGACCTTCAGCACACTACAGACATGGCCAGTACTGATTGGTTAAAGGCTGCACCGATGATCCAATGATTCAACGGCTGGGAACAATCTTCAGTGGATCTTGGCCAGACCCATGTATTCAAGCAGTGAATTTGGGTCAGGTAATACCAGCCTAATGCTGAGCATAATTTCAGTAATATCACAACTGTGCATGTCACAGAATCAGAATTTATTCGACATGCAATGCAGTATGTGGTGGAAATCCTACTCTCGTAAGCTCAACCAGCCGTCACCCTGCGTTTTCCACAAATCACCTGCTGATATTAGACTGTAAAGGCAACACAATCTGACATCCAGGGAAGAAACATGACTATTACAGAGCGGTTAAAGATGACAGGCATTTATTTCAATGTATTACTTTCTTAGTTGAAGTACACATCAAATTACATCTCTACAAGCAGTATATCACAGCACTCTAACTAGTGCAACATTAGTCCAACAGTTCAAAGTGTGTAATTAGTAGTAGAAAGTTACTGGCTGCAGAAAATTTACAGATGAAAGCGAGTGTAGTCTCAGAAGCCTGTGAAGGACTCCAGGGAGAAGAGAAGCACTGGGCTTGTGATAAGTTTGGGCAAGTGTGTAAACAGTTTCAAACCTCAAGGCCAGCAGCCCTTTGGTAATGGATGCTTAACCCAAACAGGAGTGATGTACTCCCTGCCCAGAAACATTGGAACCAGCTGAATTAGCGCAAGGACCTCTGACATACTAATGTAAATAAGCGAGGGGCAGGATTTACAGAGCACTTCTTTTTTTTTTCTTCTACCTCTGAAACCACTCAGAGATCAAGAGGAGAAATTTATGTCCCCTTGCCTGCTTGGGAGGGTGGGGGGAAGAGGAAGCGCTGCAGAAAGTAACCGAGTGTGCTTCATGAGCAACAAGGAGAAGGGAAGAACACCTTTTATCTGATCTGAGTCACCGTCAGTAATGAAGCAAACCAAAAGCTTTCAGAAGGGAAAACCATTACGGATCAAAGCAAGCTGATGTTGAATAAATACATGCTGTGTAGAAAATATCCTACCTCTTAAATAATAGCCTGTTTAGCCTCCTCTGCACCCGTTTTTATGCACAAAGACCACTTTAACTGTCATGAGGAGGACAACACAGCCTGTGAAAACACTTATGAAATGTCTGCTATGGCTAAGTCTGATGTCATTTTCAGATATAGAATTTGTAACATTACTGTCTTCCTATATCTGTTACAGCACTGTCGGTTTGTAATTTATGTAAATGTCTGTTACGGCTTTAAGGCCTGCTGATCACCTCATGAATCAGTTCTTTTCAAAAGAATGGCTGTGGTCGGTGAGGTTGCTCATGGTAGCAGAATAAATCTGCAGTAATTAGATATCTTTGGTTAACTTTCACATGAGAATTGGTGCTTTTCGCCAACAGCAAGCCGCCTTTATAGTGCTGACCTTAGTGGCTGTGATTGTCCACTCATTAATCGAAAAATGCTGAAATGTGTCACCAAATATACTTGGGTGATCGTCATTATACCTGGGTGACCCGCATAGGTAAAGTCTATGTATGGGAAACACTGGTCATAGTTCAGGCACAAATTATATCTTAATTCTGTAAATTACTCAATGATTACTAATTTATATTGGTTAATAGGCAGTCCAACATGCTGGGTAACTCATGTTATTCAGTTAAAATGATTCCACAATTGCAAGTTGGACTTTTGTTGACTATATATTAAATGCTCCTTTTTAATGTCCCCTTGTCTAAGAGTCATTTTACTCAGCTGAACACCAAATAAGAGGACAGAGAACGTTTGTTTGTTATCTGAAAGCAAACAGACCAAACACAGAAGTTTGTGACAGTAGATTTAAGCATCAGTTCACCAGTGAGTGTGTATGATTCACGTCATTGATTCCCGGTTCGTTCATAAAAAGGCATCGTGAATATATGTTGGATCTAAAACAACAACGCCTCGTTTGTTTCCACCTTGGTTTGGATCATCTCAGCTCCATCTGCCACGGTTTTACAGAGGACAGTTGTGTGTCACAGTGAAAGTCTGTTGTGAGAGTACATTTTGGTGTGTACTGTCCCCAAAGAAGATTATTCAAAGAGAAAATGTTGCTCACTTATCACCCACAGCCCAGCAAGAACTCTTGGTTACAGCAGTATAAACTGTTGTCATGAGACAGCAGTCAGTGGAAACAGTGTGAACTTACTGTCCAGTCAGGGAACGAGCTACAAAACAGCTCTCCGTGTGGGCTTCCCGCTCGGTGAGTCAGTGACAAAGTCTTTATCCACACATGATAGGACACAATGCTCGAGGCAGTGTTTAGAGTAGATAGAAATAGTTGGAGAGTATTATTATGGAGTTATTTTAGTTTTCAGTACTGATTCATTTAAAAGTGTTTAAGAGACATATTTATTATACTGCTCATAATAAGACTAAACATTGCGTGGATTCAATCTGCTGCAGCCTTTTATATCACTAATAATCAGTGTTACATTTATAGATTTGTGAAGAGGTGGAGCCTCTTGGTAGTTTAAACCAAGCAGCAACCTACCGTCGCCCACTGGTTTGTCAACAGCCATTTGTAAGTTGAGGTTTCAGTGAAGCCAGAGGATTTTAGAGTCAGCCCCTTTTGGCCGTATGTGGTGTTGCATTTTAAAGACCCTGAAGCTACATCCATTTTTGGATACAGTCTATGGTTTAAACAGATCGCTCTGTTTTTAAAGGGGCAACTTCTTTGATAGAATATTGCTGCAATGAAAACTGTAGGCACTTTGCTTTGTTTTTGGAAAGAGATGCTGCTGTTGATTTGTTTTAATCATAAGACCATTCACATATGTACTGGGGATTTGTCAAAGACAGACATGTAGTATGTACTATACTAAACTATGTTATATATCCAAATGGTTACATAGCACAAAAGAAAACATTTGTATTGATTTTTTTGAATTTTGATTTATGTATTGGTAATTTGTGTCAATAAAATGATTAAATCTTTGGTTCAGGAAACAATGAAAATCCTACAATCTACAGTAATTTACAGGCTCAGTTTAGTACTTAGCCAGTATATTCATTAATGTCATCAGACTTGCTGTGTGTTGCCTTATTTTATATGTACTAAGTGATTGGATGGTTTCCATGCTTGCAAAGTACCAGTACAGTCAATAATATAGTATTAAACCGCCAAAATGTAAATCTCCCTATAATTTGACAGGACTGAAAACGTATTGAAATTCTACAGAAGAAACCAAATTTGGACTGGAAATCTGTGTGCAGCAGCTGATTTGTTATTCTGTGCTAAATGGCATTATAAGGCTACCATAAAATCAAAATGGCACGTCAGAAGATTTGAATAATTAAAGTTATCACTGCTGTACCATGTGCATAAACCGTGTCTCACACTGAGAGGGGAGTCCCAGCTCATGTTTGGATCCTGCTGCTGCAGATGTAGCGCTGCCGGAGCGCACAATAAAGGAGCTCAGACACTTTTTTTTCTACAAGTGAGGAAATAAAATGTTCATAGCTCTCTTTGGTTGACATTTGTTTACTATGTCATACAAAAGAGCCAATAAAAACAAATTGAAGGGTCAAAGTTGACATATTGACATTTAAGGCGTATTGATTGATTCACAATGTCAACTCAAAGCCGCGTTTTGATCTGCTACCATTTGCGCTGTTAAAGTTACTGCAATATGTTGTTAAAACAAACTCAACACTTCCTGTATCTGTTTCAGATTAAAAGCCCTCTAACATTTTAGTAGACAGCAACCCTTAATTTCTTAATAAGGCTTTTATTGTGAAACATGTTGTGACTGAAATCTGACACTTTACATGAGTAATCCACAACAATTGTTGAAAATAAAAGGATTATATTGCAGACTTTTATTAAATTGATAGAAATAAACTTTACTGAATACTATATTGTAAATTTGCCACCAACAGTGGCTACACTACCTTAGAAATAGCAACAATTTTCCCACCGTGTATGCCCTTGTTGCACGACTTCTACAAATAGCACTACACCCATAGTGATAAGATATTTAATAAATCAAAGGATCTCCATCCTGCATGTGGTTAGTTAGTGTGACACAGAAAATATTGGATGTTTGAAATCAAAAGGGATTAAAGTTGACTACACTCTGACACTGACTCCAATCTGGATGTTTGGAATTAACCTGTGTTGAAAAGTGACTTAGAAATGGCCCTCGATCTGACCCTGTGAGTTTGCCATTGAACATTTTAGGCCATATTGTTAAATTTACATATGGAGATACAGATTTTAAAGGGGCTTGATATAATAGCTGCAGTGGCATCATCTGTCACAGAGTTAGAAGACAGAAAACAGGAAGGCTGTAGTAAAAGACAGGACTGAGTTGCATTGCAGACAGTGGAAGTTTTGGTCTTTTTTTCTGCTACTTTAATTAGGGCCCGAGCACCGATGGTGCGAAAGCCCTGTTGTTCCTGAAGGAATTAATCTTTTTCTTCTTACGAAAAGTGATTTGCCTTTTTGGAGGCTTTATCATATTCAAAAACTCATGAAAGTGGATACACATATGTCTCCCGGCGAAAAATTTCGTATTCTAGTGGAGTCGCAAGTGGGTGTGGCCAAACGGCTCGAGAGCGCCCCCTAAAGAGATGCCCCGGCGGCCACATTTACCTAAATTCACAAAATCCGGTGGACATGTGTATCACACCTAGACGCACAAAAAAAGTTACATTTCACCATTACGTCAACTCGACATGAAGTCCACCATTTTGAATTTAGTCGATTGTTACACGCTGTACTTTGTCGAACTAGTCCTGGGGATTTTGTCGCACCGGCTTGAATTTAGTTTCTATGGATAGATAACATGTTTGGGATTAAATCTTATCCAAATAATTTGTTTTCGTCGATGCGTGTGCCCGTAAAGAGGTGGCCATTTTGAAGGCCTCGCCATGAAACTACAAGTTCCTTTAAATCTTACGTACATGGACCGACCTTCTCCAAACATCACTGGTATGATAACAGCCCCGCCCTGAAGACCCCTGTGTGGTAATATTCGCTCATAGTCATAGCACCTCCTTGTGGTCACTGGAAAGGACACTTTTCATACTTTCACATTCTACGTCGAGCTGGTTGATCCCATGAACCTAAAGTCGGGTCACAATAACCTAAACATGTAGTTGATGATATATTGAGACATTCGTTCGACTTTGTCAATGGGCGTCGCCGTGACGATGCGGAAATTTTTTATGTCTCGCCATGACACAGGAAGTTGATGTTTAAGGTGAAGGGGTGCTTGAAACCTCAGGAAACGTGTCACATACAGTACATCTGATGTGTTTTGCAAGTGGGCGTGACCAAATGGATCGCCAGTGCCCCCTGCTGGAGACAGGAAACGAGACAAAAATAGCAACTTTAAGCGGGGATATGCGGTCTCTCGCGCGCTGCACGTCGGGGAGACGGCTTCGGGGAGGCGGCGCACGGGAGTGCGAGGGCCCGTTATCACTGCTTGCAGTTTTAATTTTGAGATCTAATCTTTAAATGTGTCTCTCACCAGTTCTCCAGCTTGAAGGACATGTAATGCTTTTATCACATTTGTGCCCCCTCGGTGCCCTCTGAGAGCTCATGATGACAGACCAACAGTTCTATTACACAGAGCAAAGACTGGTGAATGATTAGTGTGTGTGGATCCAGTATGTATGGATGTGTATGTGTATGTGTGTGTGTGTGTGTGTGTGTGTGTGTGTGTGCGTGGGCTTCACCGAGCATGTTTTAAGTCAAGAGGTGTGCGTGTGTGTGTTTCTTTTATCACTCGCTCATGGCTCCCTTTTATTTTAAGCCCCGATGACAGGTAGGGAGGATCAGAGCTGAGGTGGTGACTCGCAGTAAAAGAGGAGAAGACGTGAGAGGGCATCCGGTGCTTCCTCAGGTGTCTCATTCATTACTCAGGGATGTGATGGAGAGGCAACAAATGTACATTGAGTTGAAATATATGCTTAAAAGTGAAAGTTGTTACAATGTTTTTAAGCACAAAAACGTGTTCTAACGACAAACCATCCCATTTGATTTGCTGAAATGTAAACCTAACTTCCATTTTTCTACGTGGTTGAATCCAAAGGATAATTTCAGTTTATCACAGCAACAATTATTTTGGACCCTCATTTCAATTGACCCCTACAAAAACTGGAAACATGTTGTTAGTTACAGATGTCTCTAATAAAGACTAAAGATTAAGTTATATCTGCTCATTTATACCTGAACATTTCACTCTTTCTGTAGCTTTTGGGGATTTTTTTTTTTTTCACTTGAAGCAAAAGTTACTGTCAGCATCTAATTTCAGTCCAAAAGGAGTAGTAGTCGTGGCTCATCTGCAAAAGGGAGTAACACACCACACACCTATATCGGAATTTCATGTGCCCTGCAGGCCATTATTCTGGTTACCAGCAGATATAAATGGAGACTGTTCAGTCCAACTCTGCTGATGTTGTTGGGTTTTTTAAGTGGTATGCCACCCTGTCTGCCATTTTGACAACAGCTTAGTTAGCCAGCCTGCCTGTGCAGAGAGCAGCTGTGCACAACCCCTTGAATGGGGTGGTGAGTTTCCAGTTTGCAGAGACATCTTGACTAAAAATGAATGTAAATTGTGTTCGATTGATAATTTGGCAACTTGGCTGACGTCAGACAAATATACAAAACCTTTGGATCAGTGTTATAAAGTTTGAGAATCAAGCAAACTGCACGAGTTTCCCAGGAGAAACAACACAATAGGAGTACACTGAGAGAAACCTGCAAAAAAACCCGGGAGTGTTGACAGGTATGGCGCACCTGACTCGTCTCATTGGATTGCAGGTCCTCGGGTCCCTCGACTTGAGGTCCATAGTCGGACCTTACTCAAAATGTTGGCAGTAAGTTTTCACTGAGAGGGGAGCTCAAACGGTTTGTTAAACCTGGAAGGTCATTTAAACCTTTATGAAGATCTGATTGCTCATTACCCACCTGACCTCTTTATACCGACCTCACCGTTTTTATGACAGCTGGAGATGGAGGAATAAGACATCCCTCAAAACCTGGATGTCTGTCAGCTTAAGTTGGGGTGGATTTTGCCATTAATGATGTTATTGAGGAACTGTTGAAATTGGCAAAAGTACTTCTTGTTGTTGAATAAAGTAAACTAACACTTATCACTATTAGATCTTTCCAATTCAATGTCTGAATCAGCGCAGGCTTTAAATATGAGTAGTATACTATGTCACGGGACAAGGTAGAGCCAGCTGATACTGTTAACCAATCACTGTAGTGGACCATGACATGGAACATTTGGTGAAACCGCTGCATTATAACAACCCTTCTTTGAAGCACAGTACGGTCAGATCATGTCATCTTTGATAGAGGATTGTAATCTTCTGAACAGATGAACCCAAAATATGGCTTTTCAGATTCTGCACTTGTTTCACAACAAGGCACCTGTGGCATCGACAGAAACGATTATTTTCCACTAGAGCTGAAGCTGATACTCGCCTCTAAAAATGAAGATGCCATGAATGTCTTCCAGATGATACAACCCGTGACGGGCAGAATATATGCACTGAAGAGGTGTTTTTGATGTTGGAAATGTCACTCTTCAGCTCGATGGTTGCAGATGTCTCCTCCACCATCTGCTTCAGACAGATATTGCGACAGTGTTCGCCTCTTAACATGAAAAGGACCTCTGAGCATCCTGCACTTACCTACTGAATACTCTCAAACAATTTTACTTGCCTAGAATTTCTGATTCGATTTTTTTTCTGCAATCCATGCAGTGCTGCAGAATGGGCTATTAATTTAGTCTTGATGCAGCGGCAGTGTCAATAAGGGCCAATACTAATACGGCACAGAAAATAGACAGCCCGGATTGGGCTTCACAGTTATTAATATCATTTCTATTGAGCTCCCCAGGTACCCAGATGGGCATGTTAGCAATTTAGTTGGTAATAACCTTGACAACCACCACTTAGACCGTATTAGACCTGCTGCTATGTCCGTCTAACCCCTTCTGCCCAGCATACTGTACCTTCATTAAAACATTCCTCCGTGGGCATGGTGTTTTTGTGTACAAACCAGTTATGCGCATAAAACAGTCCAAAAGTAAAGATGATGAAGGAGATTGTCTATTAAAAAGTGTAATGTAATCAGCGATGGAGGACAAGCGACCTTCTTGTTCGTCACAGAAGCTATGTGATAGTGATGACTCTTAGCTGTCCTCGGCTGAGTTATGGCTGGACAAGAATCATTCTCCGGGGTTGCAACACGATTCCCAGGCCCCCATCCTCCTCCCTACAGGATGCAGAGGTTAACAACGAGTTCATAACACGACCTTTCGAACAGCTTAGTCAGCACACACTCCCTCTGGCCTGACCTGCGCCTCCTCCTCCCTCCCCGTTTTCTTTTCGCTCAGACGGGAGGTTTTCAGGGGCCATCTCTGATCCAAGATGAAACAATGTTCCCACATCCTCCACCATCGCTTTCTCTTTGTACTCTTCTTTTGAACTCACCGCGGCTTTGACCGTCCTGTCCCCTGGACCGTTCCAGGCCAAATCCTAATCTTTTTTTCCTGCTCCTTCGAGGAGAGAGAAGGGGAATAAAGGATTTCCTTTCCTTTCCAGTTCTTATCTTCCCTCTTTCTCTACTCCAAAACTAACAGCACGCTGAAGTATCCAAGTTTTCCCTTTGTATTTTTTGTTCTCAGTCATCCACCATGAGTTTGTCTATAAAACCTTTATCAACCAGTGACCTGTAGCCACATGGACAAGGCCTGCCAAGTCCAGCTGGGCATGCAGAGCTACCCATGGAGTACATTAAAGACTAGTAGAGGTCAGCTTTCCTGAACTCTGACCTTGGTGAACCACAATATCTGATTCTTGTTACTTTGAACTTGCAAGAAACGAGAGGATCGGCATTTTTTTTTAAATTTTTTATTTGTTGTAAGATGATGAGTTTTGAACCTACTGTTTGCTTTGACTTCAGACCATCTGCTTTAAAAATACACTGTCCAGTTGATTTGGTCTCCTCACCAACATGGGTTATGACAAAAATAATCCACTCCATCGATATCATTTTGTCGTTTCTGCGAGCAGGCTTTTCTGTCATTCGTGTACCAATATCATGCCAGCAACATCTCAATTTAAAAAGCAGCTTAAAATTGACGGAGACTCATCACATCTGGCCCTAAGCTGGCCCCGTGAGAGCCGTCACAGGAGATTGCCCCTGAAAGCTACCCTGCACATGTGCTCGTACGACGGCCGCACTGTAAAGATCTCTGTATTTCCAAGTCCGTAGAGGAAAGAGACAGCATTGTTCCAGCCCTTCACCCCAGGGGAGGAAGAGGGATCTTTTACACGGTCGTGGTTTTACTGTAAAACATCTCTCTTTCTGCGCTGACTGTCAGGAGAGCATGTCTGGGATTTATTGGCAGCCGTGGATCTGCAGATGATGGGTGAATGCCCCTCTGGAGCGCAGGTCTTGTAAAAGGCAAAGGCCGGAATACCCTTTTGAAACTATGTTTATTTCTTTTGCATGTCTTGTACGATGACTCTGTCTCTCTCTATTAACATCCTTTTTTTTTCCCATTCAGGCATGGCCTGTGTGCTTTTCATGTGCTCTTTCATCCCTTTTTCCTGAGCTGTTTCTGAATAAACACGGTACTCACTGCTGGATTTGTCCTTGACACTCGCTGTGTCTCCTCAGCTCATGTACATGTGGTTGTTTCTTTAAAATGTCAATGAGTCTCTGTTATGTCCCCATATAAGCTCTTACCCCACAAATATGAGTTATTTTCTCAGAAGAAAATGTTCTGATTTGCAAATACACATAAGATAACCAGAGGATGTGGGCCGACCCTCTTAGCCTGCTCGTTATACAGATATTAATGTATAACCAGTTGAACAGAGAAATCACCCTCAAGAGATGTAACCACTGTCAGCTGTCTGTGCTTCTGAGCCACAAAAAAACTTCAGATCTGTGGAGCTCTAATGTAGTGACCAATGACAATCTTCCTCATGACATTGACTCTTTTTTTAGTTTACCCTTTCATACTCATCCAAGCAAGCGTGGTTTAGATGATGTCATCCAACCCCATTAATGCCTACAAATAGTGCAACAAGACTCATGATAGTCTGTCACTCTGAGTAAGAGTGAAGTTCAACCAGTGATCAACTGAATGCCATAACTTCCTGTAACAATTTAAAAATTAAAAGACGTCTTTTCAAATTAAATGCCCTTTAGCATGTCAGACATGGTCCAGCCAAATGCAGTATGTTGTGAAGCGATGAGGAATTTGTGAATTCTTCAATTAAGAGTAGTTGGAGAGGTGGAGATGGACGCAGCACTTCATGTGGAGTGTAACGACAACGCAACTTTAACTTCGATTATCTCTTCAACACTTCTCCACACAGACAAGGCACTGCTCTGGGAAGCTCAAGTTGTGAAGTTTCCTAGGATATGTGCTACATCTGTCTGTGATGAATACTTGCTGTGCTATTTAACCGAGAAGAAGAGGAGTGACTTTGAACGCACTTCATCGGGTTCGAAGGGTTAAAAAACAGTTTGAGTTTAAAACAATTCCACTTTTGACCCATATGAACACATTTACATTGAAATACCACCACAAAAGTGAACCCAAGTAGAGTACTCAAATAAATATTAGTGTGTGTGGATGTGTGCGTGGACGAGAGAGAAGAGGACACAGCTGAAAGGACAAAATGAAAAAAAGGAAAAGATGGATGGAGAGAAAATAAAGGAATATAAGAGAGGAAGAAGAGGAGGAAATGAAGAAGCAAAGACAGAAGGGAAGGAAATAGGAACAAACAGCAACTAAGAAAAAGCAAAACGAAAAAAGTTGTAAAAGTGTTGAAGGTAGATGTTCTGCTTCTCGTTGGGGTTGAGAGAGCAAATAAATACTGTATCAGTTTGGTCAACATGTTTGACTGCCGTCTCTAACTATGTTTAAAGGTTCAGAGATTTCTGCCTTTACTCTGCTACAGTAGAGATGAAATGAGCTCACACCCTCCCTCCCTCTCCCACACACACACACACAAATCACTCCTAAAAAATTCATTGTGAGCGACAAAGCTGAATTTCCATAAATGACCTCCTCTTCAAGTTTGTTATTTCAATGCTCATTTTGAAGCAGAAAAAGTTCACAGCACTGTTTTGCCGTTTCAGGCCTCGCTGCTTCTTTAATATCATCGTTGACTGCTGCTAATAATAGCTCTAGTTTGAATTATCATCTGTTTTTTTAATATTTAGTTTTAAAGGTGATGACAGACTTTGATCATTCAAAGTTTTACTGAATGTAAGAGGGCTGTGAGACATAACAAAGAGAGAAACACTTTTTTTTTTTTTGCAGACACAAATGCATAATTTTCTTTCCCTCAAGAATCACTCCTGCGACAGTGACACAAATGTGTAGAAATCTCAGTGGGCCCACTCAGCAGTGATCGAGCATGGGACCAATCACTCAGGGGGGGTGAGGATTCTGCAAAAAAAAATTCTTAAGGTGAAAAACGTAAAACTTTTGAAGATGGATTACAGCAGCTAGCAAAACGCAACAATGCATGACTCAGAGCTTTTATAGTCAGATGGTTTTCTTCAAAAGATGCAAGAAAACGAAGTTACCACATATTGAAAATGAGATTTTAGGGAAGTAAAGAATGAGCGAAGAGATAGATATGCGGTAGACCAATTTGAGCCCTTACATTTTTGAGCTTCCTTTACACGACTGTATCAGAAATATTAATGTTTCATGTCATTGACAAATCAATACAAGAAAGAGGCTATGGAAGGCCATTGGGCCAATGACATATCATATTTATGATCTGTTCAATGCATTACATAAAATATCCTTAGTAAACCGTGAAGATCTTATTTGTCTGTTTAAGCACTTCAGCAGGCAATTCAACAGCAGGAGTTAATGAAAAGATTTAAACAATACAATCAATACAATAACATAATTTATTTAAACAAGAGCCAGCAATGTGAAGTATTATTCTGTAGAAAGTGTAGATTACTTTCAAAGCTATCCATCCGGAGAATAAATGAAGCACGGAAGAAGTTTTGAATGGTATAAAGCTACTATAAATATGTTTTTTTTTACTCAAATTCAATCATGTTTTACTCTGCACAAGTTTGACACTGACATGGTAGAAGAGTCAATGTACTGTATGTCGAACAAAGTTGTTAAAGCATAATGAAGAGAACTGTTAATTAGAAAAGTTCCAGAAAAAGCCTAAACTTTCTTCTTAAACTTTATATTCTTAGCAGTAAACTTCCATGACAGTGCATGCAACATTATTTCTCCACGTCTTGTTCTGGTACAGGTGTTAGCATGCTAAAGTATTAGCACAGTGGACCTAGCAAAGGCTGGTGAGGATAGCAGTGAAAGAAGTCCCTAATGGGTCCAAGGTGTTGGATCTGAAATGGAAACCACCTGAACCAAATGTGCATACATACATTTTTTTTTTTTTAAAGGACAGACCCGATACAACGAGGACTCGAGCACAGCCAGAACCAACCCAAATAGATCTGAGGATAATTAGACTCCATCCAAAATGTGTTCAACCCAAACAGATCCAAACAGAGAGAGAACATACTATCAATCCAGTGGGTGAATGCACCTGAAATCAGCTGCAGGAACTGCTGTATGTTGAGAGGTGAGCACAAGTAAATTACGTAAACTCAAAGCTCCCGATGCATCTCATTTATTAACAACACTGATGAGGAGCTATGTGCTCAAAACATCACTAATGCTGTGTTGTTCTTAAATCTATTACTCCGGGAGCTTTGAGTGTGCCTAATTTACCCTCTAACCATTAAATAAATGGCCTAAGCGGCCGTGCATGAATTGCTTTAACCTTTTGTGCGTAAATGATGCAGTGTCACAGTCTGTCGTCTTGCATGGGTGGTTAGATCATTTAACCAGATGAGTACATGAAACGGCTTTTGACTTGTTACCCTCTGGTGCATAATTTAAATGTAATTAATTTGTAGTTAGCCTAAAAATATGGCTTACTGACCCAAAAACAGTAAAACGAAACCCTCACTGAGCTGATAAGAGTAGACTTTGAACCCACTCCAATTTGTGTGCCAGGTCGGGTCCCGGCTCCACAGAACCAGGTCTACCAACAAAGACCTCTGAGCTGTACGTCATGCTGTGCAGGGGGTCTTCAACTTTGAACAGCATTTACAACTGGATGCTGTACTTCAGCTTTATTTATAACAACATAAAAGCAGATAATATAAATAAAACAGATGTGACAGAGGAGGTCTGTTACAGTTCACAAGAGGGAGGAGGACCCCTATATATGACACAGAGGCAGTGCGTCAGAGAAAAGAAAGCTTTACTCACAAACAGGATGGTTTACAGGAAAAAGGCAGGCAAACGAAAGCATGAGATACAGGCGGGAGCACAAGCCAGTAATTAACGACATCCAAAAACACAGACAGAAAATAAACAGGAAGATAACAAACTGAACTCAGGTAAACTTTTGCAACTTTTGCAATCCAACACAACTGTGAAGACACAGTTGGACACAGAAAGCAACGGGAAGCTGAGCAGTGGTAGGAAATAAATCACACACTAAAGGTGGGTGACTCCAAAACAAAACAATCTATGCTACAAACTGGGTATGACAAGGTCAAGATGTAACTCATACAATGGACCTGATTTCAGCTAACACAGCACAATTTAAGAAGAAAAAAAAAAAAAGGGAACAGAGAGGAAACAAATTCTAAACTAATAAATTCAACTTGACCGAGAAAAAAAAAATCACTAAACTAGGGAAATAAAAGGACCTTGAATATGAGCCAGAACTGGTTGCATCTGAAAGGACTTTGGTTCTAAAAATATCACATTTAAGATTTCATTTTTCCTTTTCAACATTCACATTTGATACCATTTCGATTCGAAAAGAACATCAGAAGGAACTCTAAAGAAGCTGCTCACTTGTTATACTGAATGGATGACACCGCAGTGTGTTTGCAGCAGTTGTAGATAGCTGAAACATTTTCTTGTGTAGCACTGATTGATAGTGGCTGTCTACATTTGAATGCAGTTTCCATCGTCTACATTTGACTATAAACATGAAGGCGTATAATTCATCAAAGAATGCATGGGGGGGAAAGCAAGGTAGGTTCACACTGTTCATATAATTCCTCATTTCTAATATTTTGAATTTTAATATATTTGAAGTGAGACAGTAATTTCAGTAGTTGGCAGAGCAATCTCATAAAAGGTAAATTTGAATGAATAACTAATTTCTATTTTTCTGGACACTGATTACATTTAATAACATTTCTAACTTAATATTTGCATCACCTTCTGTGGTAACCTGTGAATGTCACTCTTAATATGAAGTTGTCTGTAGTATTTACCTTGCGCTGCAGTCAGAAATGGTCTTGGCCATTTCTAACTCTGATGTCGATGAACTGAAGCCATCCTCCAAGAAGACGACATCTTCCTCAGCGTCACGGTTCGTTCACATCCACCACTCCAACATCTCCACCTCCATTCAATAGTATTCCTATGATTTATCACCTTATCAGAGGTGAGCTTTCTTACCTTGGTGTTGCAGTGGGCAGCATGTTTCCTAATCCATCAAGGAATTTTCTGTGGCTGACCAAGACTGAACTCCTACTGTGACTCCAAGGTACAGAATTCATAATACAAGAGCCAGGAAGCAGTGGCAGTGTTAGTCAGCGTCGGCCACAGTTCTGAAGTGTGGTATTACAGCAGAAAACAAGCAGTTATCACATTGTCCTGAATAAAAGACGACCCTGATTACAATATATAATCATCCCATCCATCCATCATCTATGTGATTTGTCCTTATCAGGGTCACGGGGAGTATATAATCAAACTACATGATATTTTGGTCTGACAAGATGATCTCCTTGTCAGATCAGGTGATTCTTGCCATTAATTGGCCAAGACACATTTTAGCTGGCTGTCTTTCACAACGTGATGTCATTGGAAAGGAGGTGCCAGGGACTAACTACTGGAAACCAATTGACAATGTCAAGGACTGAAAAATTAAGCCAACATGAAAGTGCCAAAAAGAGCAATTCCTTGAATGGTCACATGGGGCCGGCTCCCGCAGGAGCTAAAATTATCAATATTCATGACAGGAGTACTGAGGGTGATATCTTAAAGAACTCACCCATTAAAATTGTATTAAAGCTTAAAGTACACATAGGCAAGGGAGGAGCTACGTTGAGTAAGGCAGAGTCAGGCACTGCCAAGATGGCGATGGTCGGAGCCATCGACACTGAGCTTCAAAACCGCTCCTTAGGAAACCAATGTCGTAGAGGCTGTCCCTTTTTTTATGCAGTACGCCAAAAGCAAGGGTGTGAGTGAACGTGAATGACATTGATTGTATTGTGTTTGGAAAGACCTCAAAAAGAGAGAAAACATCAGTGTGGGGCGCACAAATAGAACAGTATGGGTTATCTATCCTTTAGCCCGTCTTTCAATTTGCCATGTTGTGTACAGACGGGTGCTTTAGACTCCTATTGGTCAAGATCCTGGACACATTGTGGAAGTTGTCACATAAATTTGACTGGCTAGTCTTATTGTCAGGATGCTGGGATGTTTTTGTCAACTATTATACACTGCACAGGAAAAAACTGATCAGTTATGGTGACCAAGGCTCAATATTGGTCGGGCTGTTTTCCTGCCGTTATTGTTTAGTCTGAACCAGATGTAGAAGAATTCTCTCTGGCATTTTTCTACCTTGTAACTGCAGTGATTAGACAGCTCTATTTCTTTAGTAAAACCATCAGGAGACACTTTAAGCTTATTTTTACTTGTCAGTCAGCTTCTTCATTCCTGGAAGCAAAACTCTTTAGGAGACATTCAGCTTCCTAAACACTTTGACAACTGATAAATACAATGTGAACAGACTTGAAGCAACTTACAACAACACTGAGGCTGCAAGGAATTCTCTTCATGTAATGTAACCAACCCCCATGCAACAACAGTGAGCTGTGAGATGTTTTTGGTTCAGCTGCTGTCGGTATTTGTGAATCATAGTTGGATCCATTAAGTCCAATAAAATTGGGAACGTCTCAAAGAACTATATTGTTGAATTATTTAATGTTGTTCATGTGAGCAGTCGGCTACCCTGCACAGCGAAAGAAGCAGAATTTTTCCAGTGAGCAGTGTTAAGTAGAATGAATAGGGCATAGTACAAACCACAGTTATTCAAGTGGAATATCCAAACATAAATCTCTACTGACCATGATCAAGATGATGTCAGGCACATTGATCTCTTTAGGTGTGCAGACTCAGTCCAAACTCTGAATTTTAGAGGTAGTGCAATTGTGAAGAAACAGATACAAGAATTCTAAACTTACTGTCTATGCTGGACAGTTCAGTAATTGACTTTTTGGGAACAAATGAACCTGGATGGTTTTAATTAATCCATTTGCTTCATGTCAGTTTTAGAACTACTACCTGACAGAAAAAGGTTTCCATGTTTGATCCCCAGTTCTGATGCTTTTGGCCAATTCTGAATCTTTTTTTAATTTACTAAACCTTTGGATAAGAAAGATGTGTTTTGCTCACTCTAACCTCAACCCAGTTTAATTAATTAGGATACTCATCTGGTTTCCTGATAGCAAGTCACGTCAGATAGTGTTCATTAGATCAGAGAGGCGATCTCTCTATGTGTTAGCGTTTCCATGGTATTGCTCTGTCTTTTGTTCACTGTTTTCCAGGATTTGATCGAGCCGAGTTATGACCCTGAAAATAATTAAAAGGGTTGAGAAAATGGATGAATAATTGGGTGAAGCTTTAAGGTCGCCACTACTGGATGCACGCGTGTAACAAGACAAAGAAGCTGCTGCTGTGAACAAAGTTTCCTGCTGTTCATTGCTAAGTGCTGTAAAGATGTACATTTTCACCTCACCTCCTTCACAGTGTGACCTCAAATTCGCATAGCTGTTCAGCAGTCACTCTCTATTAAATTTGGAGAAGAAGCAGCGTGTGGTGTGGCCTCGCTGAAGGGGAATCTTGAGTTCGGTCGGTTTTGGTAATTAAGTGTCTCTTCCTACGAGTGGAGACTTCAGTGCCCTGCCCTCACTGTGGAAGCTGGGAAGCTTTTGGTAGAGAGGCTGGCCCGAGTCTTTCTCTTTTAACGGGTTACCTTTAATCCTAGTCCAACATGGAGGAGTAGTCAAAACCACTCTTCACCATACATCACCACTGAACAAGTGCCAGTACTGACTTCAGAATACACCCTAGTTTAATCCCATTTCATTAAGTATACTTTCCCATTTACGTAAACTGCTCCCATCTCCAGAGAGTGAGTCACATGTGGTGACTTTGTATACAAAGCATGCAGACATGCTCACAAGGCTCAGTTACTGATCGACTAATTATTAGAAGGAAACAAAACCTGCAATTAAAGTGCATCTGTTCATATTCTGATTGGAGGTGTCAGACATGGCAGGTATTTCACATTCACCTGGCATCAGTCCTAAATTGGATCCTTGATGAGGTCAGAAAGGAATAAAACTGGAAAGAATGCAACACATTACCCTCCCATTGAGCAGCTGTAATCAATGCCCCCTCCTCTGAGCTGACACAAAAGGAGTCGCCATGACTCAAGCGTTCATCAGATTTTCCAAGGTTCAGGTTATTTCATTTCTTTCCTTCTATTTATTCTGAATATTTAATGTCGAGTCACAGAGTTTCATTTCCTAATGTAAACACCCACACAAACTGTCATAACAGCAGCTCAGCTGGGACAATAGCATGACTCAAACACACAAGACAGAGAAACTGTTTCCAAGCAATGGATTTCAACAGTTTCACCTCCAGTCGAACACATTTCTAATGCATGGTTGGGAAACCATTAAGGTGTGTCTTCTTTATATTGCCTCAAGAAATTGCAATCCTCACTCAGTGTTTGAATTTCAAAACTTTAGGAGAGGGATACTTTTTTTATCACCATGAGCCTTTCTAAAGTATCCCTGAAATTTCAATTACTGTAAGGAAATACACTTAGTGCATTAGGTGCAAGGAAAGATAAAACTAATGCAGTCTAACTAAACAATCCCTCAAATAATCCTCCCTTGATGAAATGCTATCATGTGCCCTTTTTTTCTTGAAACTTATTCAAAGAGGTTTTTTTTTTTTTTTGTTTTGTTTTTTTTTTGTTTTGTTTTTTACCTGCATGGTCATTCTGGGGGCAGCAGGTTGCATTATACTATGCTATTGTTGCATTATACTAATAGTTGTTAATGTGTCCACCTTTTTATGTCAATGAGGGTAAGCTAAAGAAATAGAGACACCATTTTGTATATCCGACATGAAGGTAGGAAGTAATGCAGGACTGTTATATTCAACAGTTTTAGTCAGATGTTCATTATAAACTGGCAGCTGAATGTGTATAAACTGCAACACTGCAGTGGCAAATGTGTGCATTTTTTCAATTTTCCAAATGAAAAATATAAAACTGTCTTTTTAATAATTGGGAAAACTTTGTCTTAGCTGTTTCCACAGAATTGTGTCGAAAATATATAAAGCTAAGATATCAACTAGAAAGACTGCCAAGGTCATCCAATCACTGAGCTTAAATTGTGATACATGTGCAGTTAATGGTGGACAGAAGCTGAATGTTACGGTGTTGAGCATTAAGCTTTTTAATCTGAGGTTTATATAAACTCACTTTTAAATACTGGGTACATTTTCTTATCTTTCTTAACAAGTCCACGTAGTATTGGTGACATACAGTCATCAGCTGAAAACATGTATTATTTTTCTGTGTTGACATTGATGTCCTGTTTTTCTTACGAGGAGTACCTCAAGGCTGAGTCCTTGGCCTGCTATTAGTCTCTATTTATGTCACCTCTAGGTCAAATGTTACACCGTTTCTCTTTTGTCTCCAAGGTCTCAGTCACTGTTTCTTCTCTCGACTACAATACCACAACTAAACAGATTCATCAAAGGTTCCAACTCTTCCAATGAGCACATCTCCTTCCACTCTGGTTCTCTGTCTTCCTGCAATAAAACCCAGTGTAGAAAACTATCATTGACGACAGGGTGAATCTTGCCAAGTTTTAATGATTAGATAGATAGATAGATAGATAGATAGATAGCTACAGCAGCATTATAGGTACAGGAAAGCAATACAACAACAGTAAAAAATATTAAATATAAAAATGCACAGTATATACAATAAAATAGAATAAAATAAAATAGAATAATTAAATTAAATTAAATTAAATTAAAACTAGCTAAACAATAGTGCAAGGATTTAAACAAACAAGAAAACAGACAACCAACGGTGTTATTGTTGTGTGATGGATTTTGCTAGAGGTGAGTTATTGTACAGTCTTATTGCAGTGGGCAGGAACGATCTCCTGTATCTGTCCTTGTGATTAAATTATCCCACATGTTTAATTCCTTTTGAGGATGAATGCAGTCTGAGATCATTTGACAGAAGAAATAGAGCCATTTAGAATTAGAGTCTAGAAAAACCTGTGGGAGGAGAATCTGCCGGCTAATTTGGTTTCCTCTTTTAAATCTCTGTTAAAAACACTTTTTTTTTTCTTCAGAATTGCATTTAGTGGTTACTTCAAATTCTTGTCTTTCCACACATCTGCAAAATCAGCGCCCTCCATGCAGTTCGTCTCACACAGAAAAATGAACTCGAGCTAGCGTTAGCTGTCTCACTTTCATGGCTTCATTTGGAGCGATGCGGTGGCAAATGAACAGACTGTCGAAACTCTGTTATTCTGTTATTTGAATCACAAACCAAAGTAACTAATGGAGGGAGTCGTGGTGTAACAAATCAAAGATGAGACACAGCAGCAGTTAACATAACCACTCCCCCAGCCTGTTACACACTGAACCCACCACTGATGTAGCAGACTTTACTTTGCACTGCTATTATAAAGCAATCCTTACAACTAATTTCGAGCTGAAATATAAGCAGTTTCCAACATATGCTGTTAATAGAATATTATTTTTGCACATCTGCAAAAGCACTTGAGATGGTCGTTAGTTTGCCCACGTTGAAAATTGCGGTTTGAACAATTGAGCTTTGAACGTATTCCCCTGAATCTGGATTTTGTGTTCTACACTTAATTTATAGTGAAACATATGGAGGCTGAACACATGGCTGTCTGCTGTTGACCAACAGTGGGGAGAAATAACAACCTAGGCTTGTATAGCTTTCACGTTTTGTGTGTGTGTGTGTGTGTGTGTGTGTGTGTGTGTGTGTGTGTGTGTGTGTGTGTGTGTGTGTGTGTGTGTGTGTGTGTGTTAGAAACTCAGTACCAGTCTGACGCCAGCACTGCAGGGTGTCTGGTCTCGCCTCAACCCCCCCAATCTCCAATCACCCATCCTCCACCCTGAAACGCAGGCACATATAACTGCAGACACACAGTCACGCACATGTTCCTGCTGCGGTGTTAATCCTATTGCTATGTACGAGGCAGCACCGCAGAGACTCTCATCAGCCTACCTGTCAGCCCCCAACAGATCAACTCTCAAGCGGCTACATGCAAACACATCGGGGGCACGGTGGGGAGCCAATATGTCCAAAGGCCCGACGGCTGAGGCCCCGTCTCTGCTCCAGAACAAATTTATACATTCCAGCCATTTGTAAGTTCAGTACATTCAACTGGAGATCAAAAAAAATAATAATTAAATACACCTTTAAAAATCACTAATGTGTGTCACTTCTGTTTGTACAACAGCTCCTGCATTAAATCCATCATCTTCCGCTTATCCGGGGTCGGGTCACGGTGGCAGCAGGCCAAGCAAGCTGACCCAGACTTCCCTCTCCCCCGCAACATTTTCCAGCTCATGCTGGGGGATCCTGAGGCGTTCCCAGGCCAGCCAGGAGATATAATCCCTCCAGCGTGTCCTGGGTCTTCCCCAGGGTCTCCTGCCAGAGGGAGGCGCCCAAGGGGCATCCTAATCAGATGCCCGAACCACCTCAGCTGACTCCTTTCGACGCAAAGGAGTAGCGCCTCAACTCCAAGTTCCCTCCTGATGTCCGAACTCCTTACCCTATCTCTAAGGCTGAACCCGGCCACCCTACGGAGGAAGTTCATTTCGACCGCTTGTAGCCACGACTTCGTTGTTTTGGTCACGACCCAGAGCTCGTGACCATAGGTGAGAGTCGGAACGTAGATCGCCCGGTAAACTGAGAGCTTCGCCTTCCGACTCAGCTCCCTTTTCACCAGCATGGTCCAGTGCAGTGCCTGTTGTACTGCTGCAGCCGCACCGATCCGGCGGTCGATCTTCCGCTTCATCCTCTCCTCACTCGTGAACAAGACCCCGAGATACTTAAACTCCTTCGCTTGAGGCAGGCACTCCGTCCCCACCTGGAGTTGAGCAATCCACCGGTTTCTGGCAGAGAACCATGGCCGCAGATTTGGAGGTGCTAACCCTCATCCCCGCCGCTTCACACTTGGCTGCAAACCGCCCCAGTGAGTGCTGGAAGTCGCGGTCCGAAGAGGCCAACAGGACCACATCATCTGCAAACAGCAGAGATGCGATCCGGAGACCCCCGAACCCGACGTGCTCCTCCCCTCAGCTGCGCCTAGATATCCTGTCCATGAAGGTCACAAACAGGATCGGTGACAAAGGATAGTCCTGGCGGAGGCCAACACCCACTGGAAACGAGTCTGACTTATTGCCAAGAATACAAACACAGCTCCTACTGCGGTTGTACAGAGCCCGGATGGTCTGTTGCAATGGGTCCGGCACCCCGTACTCCTGCAGCACCTCCCCTCAAAAAAACCCAGGGGACCTGGTCGAAAGCCTTCTCCAAGTCCACAAAACACATGTAGACTGGATGAGCAAACTCCGAGGCCCCCTCCAGTAGTCTTGCGAGGGTAAAGAGCTGGTCCACTGTTCCACGATGAGGACAGAATCCGCACTGCTCCTCTTGAATCTGAGGTTCGACAAACGGTCGGAGCCTCCTTTCCAGCACTCTGGCATAAGCGTTGCCCGGGAGGCTGAGTAGTGTGATACCCCGATAGTTGGAGCACACTCTCCGGTTCCCCTTTTTGAAAATGGGAACCACCACCCCGGTCTGCCAGTCCATGGGCACTGTTCCCGACCCCCATGCAACATTGAAGAGGCGTGTCAGCCAAGACAGCCCAGCAATTCCAGCAAGGCCAGCATCTCAGGGCAGATCTCATCCACCCCCGGCGCCTTGCCACCGAGGAGCTTTTTGACTACCTCAGAGGCCTCTGCCAGGGATATGGGTGCGACCCCCCCACCCCCCTCCCCTCCAAGTCTTCAGATGCTGCCTCCTCTCTGAAAGACATGGTGGCCAGGTTTAGGAGTTCCTCAAAGTGCTCTTTCCACCGCCCGACGATGTCCCCCGTCCGAAGCTCTTCCGGAGGTGACAGTTGAAGACCTCCTGGACAGGTTCCTCAGCCAGACATTCCCAGTTTACCCTCACTACACATTTGGGCTTGCCAGGTCTTTCCAGCCGACTCCCCCGTCATCTGATCCAACTCATCACCAGGTGATGATCAGTTGCCAGCTCTGCTCCTCTCTTCACCGGAGTGTCCAAGACATACGGCCACAGATCCAATGATACGACTACAAAGTCAATCATTGATCTCCGCCCTAAGGTGGTCTGGTAGCAGGTACACTTATGAGCCACCTTCTGTTCGAACATGGTGTTTGTTATGGCCAAACCGTGACTAGCACAGAAGTCCAGTAACAAAACACTGCTCGGGTTCAGATCGGGCAGGCCATTCTCCCAATCACCCCCCCGTCATTGCCCACATGAGTGTTGAAGTACTCCCGGAGAACTAACTATAGAGTCAGCAGGCAGCGCCCTTTCCAGGACTCCCCCCACCACCTCCAAGAAGGCCGGATAGTCTGAGCTGCCGTTTGGTGCATAAGCACAAACAACAGTCAGAGTCTTCCTCCCTGCAACATATGGAGGCGACCCTCTTATTCTCCGGGAGAACTCCAACACATCGGCGCTCAGCCGGGGGGGCTCATGAGTATCCCCACTCCCGCCCAGTGCCT
Organism: Embiotoca jacksoni; assembly: GCF_022577435.1. Classification (NCBI taxonomy): domain Eukaryota; kingdom Metazoa; phylum Chordata; class Actinopteri; family Embiotocidae; genus Embiotoca; species Embiotoca jacksoni. The sequence goes on from NW_027185374.1 coordinate 9,990,138, forward strand.
CTCACCTTGGGCAACTCCAGAAAAGGATAGAGTCCAGCCCCTCTCCAGGAGCTTAGTTCCAGAGCCAGCGCTGTGCATGGAGGTGAGCCCAACTATATCTAGCTGGTACCGCTCCACCTCCTGCACCAGCTCCGGCTCTTTCCCCACTAGCGAGGTGATGTTCCACGTCCCTAGAGCTAGTCTATGCTGCCGGGGATCGGTTCGCCTGGGCCACTAGCGAGGTGATGTTCCACGTCCCTAGAGCTAGTCTATGCTGCCGGGGATCGGTTCGCCCGGGCCCCCGGCCCGGCCTGCCGTCCGGTATGCGATGCATACCTCCTGCATTAAGTGAGCAATAAAAATGTCTCCTAATCTAAACAAGCAAAAAAAAAAATTCATAGATTGTGCTATGACGAGAGCGTGAAACAATATCTGCTCACTCAGTTTATAATGAACTGAAATCGGAGTCTGGCAAGTCAATTCTGATACAGTAGACTTTTAAGGAAAATGTATATGCAACAGCTGTGTATTAGAAAGTCTTCCACATCCAAGTAAAATAAAACAAATACAAGAGCTGTCACTCAATATCAATGAATCAGCTCAAGGATTTTGTTTATCTTGTCGAAGCTTCCATCCCAATGAAGTTAAAGCAGAGGCAGCCAATGTATGAGTGCAAAACAAATGCAGTGTTTTCCCTTCCGTTGCAGCAAGTGACAGGGAGAGCAAATAGCAGAGATTTCCAAACACTCCCACTCTCTCCCTCCCCTTCTCTCCTTTTCCCATTTTCTCCTCCCACCCCCTCCTCCGCCTCTCCCCACTCGCCTGCAGATGGCGGATGCCATATTAGATGTTTTCTTTTTGCACATCAAACCAGAGGTCACAGCTGCACTGCTCCTAAGCCAGCCGCAGATGTGTCGGCACTGTTACCTGACAACCGGCGCAGATGGAACACTTTCTGAGGCTGCAAGTGAAAAGCACATAAAACAAGTGTTGTTCTGCCAGAAACTACTTTGGTTCCCCACGAGAGAGCCACCGAGATCAGAGAAGCAGAGTAAAGACAAATTTGCTAACTTTTTTGTTGAGAGTTTTGCCACCAATAGTGCAGCTGGAGCACTGGCAGAGCTGGAATAAGACAAAGAAGGGGGTGAGGGGGAGGGGTGCAGCACTGATTTGCAACAGTTTAGACAATGTTGTGTAAAATAGACAAGGTCTGACTTGAATATTAATGAATTAAATGATTTATTTATGTTTTGTCTTTGACAGAGCAAAGCGTGCATGCTATCAGGCTTGGCCTACAGAGCACCGAGGGGAGAAGGCCTTGTCAGCATTATGTTTGGTCTGTCAGATAGATTAACATGTTAAAATATGTACATACTAAAAACACTCAGCGATTTACATGATCCCGGCGTCCCAGGGTGCTGCTGCGAGCGTGATTTCTGCACCAGGAAAGGAAGACTGATATGTTCTCGAACACACTCCAATAATGAGATTTACATCCCAATTTTAGCAACCACCTATTATGATCTGTGGTGTGCGAAAGCTGTGCATGACTGAGAATATATAATGAAGTCATTTGAATATGGACTGGACATTTAATCAAAAATATGTGTTCCCACTTAAAGAATTTGCGAAAATTATTATTTTAACTTTAATTGAATTTCTTTAAGGAAATTCATTCGTGTCAGCCCTTTAATCAGTGAACTATTTACATATCATAGTACATTTTTGGATGTGTGATGCCACATAATACCATGTGGGATTTACAGTGACATTATTATTCTTGGTTGGGTTATTAAAAATGCATAGATTTGCAGCGTGTTATTCATGATGGAAAACAGCCATTTTCATGAGGCCCTCTTCATTCAGCCTATAGTGGTCAATCAGTGATATCACAGGATGTCAGCATATCTCACTGCATCACATTCACATCATACAGCTCTGCATTCTTCAGCCAGACATGAGCATCACACAGCACATTCAGAGTTCATTGATAATGTGTCCCATGCTGTTTTCACTATTATGTTGTGAAGTAATGCCCTCTACAGACAAGTTAAATTGACAAACTGAACAGTAAACTGTAGCACAAACTGTGTACTGCATTCACATTTAGAATATGCACATTATATGAATGAGTAGTTGGAAGGTGGAGACACTGTAAACTATGTAGACTTGATCTAAATCAAATTTAGAAGTGTATCTGAATTGGAGCATCAGATGAGGATGGGACTTATTTTTGCTTTCCCTGAGAATGAAGATAATGTTCAATGTTCACTCCATTTGGACGTGACAAAAGTTTGAATGATTGAAGGAAAGTCAAGCACACCTGTCACAGACTGTACCACAACACCTCCACAGATCTCCATTTAAAAACAGACAAAGGTGGCTGGTTCCCCACAATCAGTGCATCAGACGAATGTTTTTTTTTTTTTTTTCATTTACGCAACACTTTGACTTCACTCCATCAAACGCTCAGGGGTTGAAGTAAAA